>NC_137459.1:146052698-147252698 GCF_964235325.1 Thermobia domestica | reverse complement strand
AATACGTATTTTTTTTTTTTTTTCCCTGAAGAAAAGCTGTTCTTCTGGACAAAAGCGTCCATCCAAAAATTTTGAAATCTTCGCAAAGAGCGTAGGAAGTAGACCGAAGTCAATAAAATTGCTCACAGATAGTAGAAGTAAAATAAGGGAATACGTGTTTCGTATTTTCCTTGACAAGATGCTTGGGCAGAGATCCGTCCGAACTTATGACCACGAAATGTTAAAATTGGTAATGAAGGTAGTTCAGAACTACCCTCAGTACACGCAGGAGTGTAACGAAACTGCGTACAGATACAATGGGCTTAAAATAAGAGAAGACGTAATGTTTATTTTCTGCGGAAGAACAGCTTTTGAGGAAACGATTCCTCGTCGGAGGAATGTGGCCGCAAGCGCCAGAAACGATAAGAGAAGAGCAAGAAAACAAATGTGTATAGGAAGATGAGAGGGAAAATAAACAAAGACATGGTTTGTACATCTAGGACCAGATCATGATAATTACTGTATTCTGTAAAAGATCTATTTGTCATTACTCATTCTGCACTCCATCTATGTACCCTAACACCGACAGTCCTCAAGTCTACAATGAAAATTAATTTGAACTTTGTGCTGCCAGTTGTGGAACTGCTTGCTCCAGACTAGCTTTGTCCAACTGATCGCAAGAACGTTAAATTAATTTTCATTGTAGGTTCTAGGACTGCCAGTGTTAGCGGAGAATGAGTAATGAGTGACGGAAATATCTCACAGTACAGTAATTAAAACGGTCTGGGCGTAGGTGTGAATGATGCATTTCAAACGATGTCTTTACCTCTTTTCCTTATCATTTTTCTACACAAACTTTATTCATTTTCTTCTTCCTCTTTCCTCGCTTTTAGCGCTCGTTGCCACATTTCTTCGAGGCGCCTGTGCCCCAAAGAAACTTTTTTTCTTCGCAGAAAATAAACATTACGTCTTCTGTTATTTTAAGCGCACTGTGTTTGTACATAGTTTCATTACAATCCCGCATGTAAGTTAGGAAGTTCTAAACTACCTCCGTTGTCGCTTTTGAATTTCGTAGTCATGAATTCAGAGGGCCCTCTGCCCCACTCAACCGTTTTGTTAAGGAAAATTCGGAACACGGATTCTTTTATTCTACGTCTACTATATCTGTGCGCAGTTTGATTTGCTTCGATCTACTTCTTCCTGTACATTTGGCGGTGACTTTCAAACTTTTGGGTGGAAGCTTTTACCTCCCAAGAACAACTTCTCCGAGGAAAAAAAAAAAAAAAAAAGAAAAAATCGCGTATTTTAAGTTTAGTATACACCTGCCAAATTTGGTCGAAGTCGGCTCAGATCACTAAGATGATGTTCCTTGTAAGACCTTTTCCGTAGTAGTAATACTCAGAAATTTTAGCGTGGGATAAGATAAATTTAGAATTAGGAAAAACAACCACATGGTAACTATACCATCCCTCTCTAATACTGGACAAGCAACCTTATATATGACTCACAGAAATGCCTGGCTTCACACGGGAAGAATAATGTTTATGCACAATACTTGTAAATAATGTACTGAGTAGAATATATAACGACAAGGCGTATCTGTTAATTCCCGGGTCAGCTGACATGGGCCTTGTTAGAGAATAAAGAACTGAGTAGAATAAACAACGATAAGCAACACCTTTCGCGTTGCCCCAGTCAATTTCCTGGCGGCAAGTTTAGTCAATTAACATGCATGTTTTGACTAAACGAGCTTAAATGTCATTAGAACTGTCACCAATCATCTTAGCAATCCCGAAAAATGTAAATCCGATACTAATATCTGTCGTTTTCGGTTATATTTACGTGGATATTGTTCTTTATAGCTTTGGAAATATTCATAGTATTAATAAAGTAAAACTTACCGAAATACTAAATATATATTAATAACACTTGTGTAACAGTTTCGTAATTTAACATAGTCTTTCATGTGATACATGAAGGATCAATCCAAGAATAACAACTTAAATATAAATTGAGAGTGAAAAGAGGGGACGCCCACTCTTCTAAGAGCCAATTAACTGTTCTTCTCAATTTCTGCATTTATCTGTACAAAACGTTTTTTTTTTTTTTAATTAAGTGGTTGCTACATACTTTCCCTAACTATTTGCACACCTGCACGTGTTCCAATGTTGTTTTACTCTTTCAGTCTTACTTTTTAACTCTCTTTTCTATTTTGTCCAGCACATGTTGCCCTCCCCCTTCCCCTAACCCTGAGAGTGCTAAGAGTGTCTTACCCCCATAGCATTTTTACCAGTTTGTAATCATATGTGTAGGGCAGTTTGTTTTTAAAAGTGAATTTACATACCGAGTTCCGTCTTCCTAACGTCAGGAGCACGTTAGATACTCTCTTTCTGACATAAATTTTAAACAAACTCTTCCTCAAACTCTCCCCCTTCTTCTTGCTTCCTCTCTTCCAGACTTCAAATTCCTGTTACTGAGAAGTATCCCAAACCAATGATGTGGATTTGTGTGCCGGGCTAACGTACAAAATCATTCATTTTTATATATGATACAGAAAGAAACCCTAAAACAGCACACACTAAATATATATAATATTTAATGTACACACTAAAATACAAGCAAACCAGAACTATTTCACAGGATATTCAATCCTCAACTACCGACAACAGCGCGATCAGTGACCTTGGTTGCCTAGAAACAATGTGAAAGAGCATTGCAGTGATTGCTGAACAGCCCTTCCTTTCATTTTGTTTACAACACGTGCAGCTATCTGTTCGAGGCCAGCTTCCATTAATTACACTTTAGTTAAATAATACTAAATATATTGTCTGAGTAAATTTTACGTATTTTGAATCGAAAAAGCCAACGAGGAGTAAGTATTTATGTATTAAATAAAATGTCTCTTGAGAAATGTAAGGCAGGCAAGTTTTAGGAACCACACCAGAACATGTTTTATTTTCATCATTGCTTCTAAAATTTAATCTAGTATAATTTAAATGCAAATTTCTAATTTTAACGAAAGATAGATGTCGCTAGACATATAATTTCATAGTAAATAAATAGTTCATATGCTAAAGATAATGTTTTCACATGATTACCTGTGAGTGCGCCTACATCCATTGCAGAATGTGCACATCAAATTCGATTGAAACGCAGTTTTACAAAGTTGATCTGAGGCCCATATAGGTTCTTATTTTAAAAAAAAAAAAAAAAAAAAAAAAAAAAAAAAAAAAACTTATTCATTTTTCAGCGTATATAAGAGCTCCAAATTAAATTTAATATGCTTTTTGCTTGTGCTAAGTTTGCCAGCATAAAACATAATTTTATCAAAATTCTCTTTGACACATTTGCTGATGTGGTACTAGATATTAAGTCCACGTGACACACATTTACCTTAAGGGAACTAGTAAAAATATTCAAGGGGAAAGAAGTTATTTTTCTGCGTTAAAGCTTATCACTTGTACTAGCTTGCATGTATCGGGAAGTTCGTTCGTAATGCACTGTGGAGTGTGGGAGCCTAATCGAGAGAAGGCGGACAACAAGCATAGAGAATTAGGACGCTATGACGGTATGGTGGATAGCACATAGGATTAGGACACCGAGAAGGCAGCCGAATACCACACAATTTTAACTCGGAAAGACACATTTTCTACTTTTCACCCTCATTACTTCGTTTGTTACATTGTCTGGTCCTGACTTCTATATTAACAGTCGAAGTTTCAATTTAAATTGTTTAGTACAATACAAATTAAACATAGAATAATTTAAAAATTAATTTGTCTACAAGGTATTCTGTGGAAATTCAAACAGTAAGCCAGTTTTCGGGACTATATTATTTAAAAATGATTTTAGATAGATTAGTCAGGTAGTTTCGTTGCTTCCGGTAACAGTGTAATTATGAGATTCCAAAAGTTGCAATTTTGGTTCCATATAGTATGGCTGCTAGGTGAAGCAGGCATAGGCCGTTATGATTCACGTTTATTTTCACGCAGTGCACTTCATTACCTTTTTTTATCTTTGATCTTTGATATTTATTCTCTAAAGGTTTTTAATTTTTTTCCTGTGGGAGACTTAGATAAAAATTACATTTCAGTCTCATTGTAATGTTTATAGGTCAACTCGAAGGCACCATTGTTTAGTTCCATATAAAGAGTTTATTTTTGGAACTTACTGGAAACAAATGATACCGCAAGTTTTCTTCTGAGAATACGTCATGTTTGACTCATTCATTACGAGTGTGGGTGTATGGTTAGCGATCTATTCGATTCCTGGTGAAAACTCACGTGGTTCGGATTCCACATTAAGCTGTAGGTCTACATCTCATATACCCGTGTTGCTGAAAAGGAACGTTAAACTCTAGAACTACAGAGAGTACCCTTACATTCTTCCTTTACAAAATGGGAATCCTATTTTATAGTTGTCAACGTTATTCAGATGGTCGTAAACAATACTGTTGTGCTTCCTACTTACGCATATGTTTTATGTGCCTTGCGGTTATCTAGAATACTGTTAAATGTCATTTTGCATACTTCTGAAGATATTTAAGAGGGATAAACTGACGTCTATTAAGAAAATATATCATGAAAATAAAAGGCATCATTATTGAGCAGTATGTCAATGAAGTTTGACGTCACACTTACTTACCTTAGTAGATTATAGTGCTTTGTACACAGTAAAATGTTAACCCTATAAAAATTCAGTTACTTTCCGCCGAGTTTTAAAAAGTGTAGGGAGATACTGCTGAAAAAAAAAAAAAAAAAAAAAGAAGTTTATTGCAGATCAGATCAGTAGTTTATATATATAACTTGTATTTCGTTTTCTTGGAAACAGAATGCTTTCTTATTTTTTCTATTATTGATATTAATATCCCTGGTCATTGTCTTGAAGTAATTCTGTCCTTTAAAAATGTTCATAAGTATAAAAAACATGAATAATTAAGAGTTATAGTGCCAGTAATTGACTTACAACAATTATATTAGACTGTTTTTCATATTACACTGTCATCATACTTTGTAGGTTGAATCCCAACATTTTTTAATATTATAATTGATTTAAAATATTTGTATTTTTCTTTTAGCAGTCCTAGTAGGAAGTGAAAGATACAAACTAACCACAAATGTGAAAAAAGAGAAACGTTTTTCAACCCTTCAAGTTGTAAAAGAAATAAAATTTTTTACAAACTTCCGTTACATTTCTACTCTCTCTCTCTCTCTCTCTCTCTCCCTCCCTCCCTCTCTCTCTCTCTCCCTCCCTCTATCGCCACTAATACATTTTAAAGCTGGTATTTATATTTATCTTATTACGATGGATATTAAAGAAATGACTTTCTCCGAAGTTTGATGCTTGATTTTTGATCCATAGTTCTTTTAAGATGAAGAATTCAGACATAGGGTGAGCAAACCGGAAGGCATTGTAGAGCATGTTGAGAATTGCATTTCCTTATTCAGTATATTCTGACCTCTTTCGGCAAATATAGACGTACAGTACCGAAAAATTGTAACAAATAAGATCATCATTTGTAAACGGAGTGAAATGACGTTAAAATGTATAGTCTTTAGTTTTCGTACACAAAAATATGATTTTATCGTTTATATAATAAATAGTAATAGATAAATGAATTTTATTAAACAGATAATCGATCATTCAATTCTTGACCGCTTTATATTGATTTTATGGTAAGTCTAAACTTGAGTGGTTGCATGTACAGTTGGAAATTTTACACGGCTTCGAGATTTATCGGTATTGGAAAACAGTTTCTTTAATGTTTAACTACCATATAACTCTAATTTGAATAAACTTGGATTGAACACTTCTTATTATCTCGTTATATATTGTATATAATATATTCCTTTAAATTTATACTTCAGCGTTATCAAACCAGTTGTTAAGAAAGACGACAAGAGTGAGCACAATCCTGGGAATGCTTCAACGGAACCTGTTACAAAGAGAGCTCCATCTCCTGTATTAGCTAAAATATCGGCTCTGATCACAAGACCTCCAAAACAGAAACCACCAATGAAATCTGTAAAACAGGAACCAACCCCGGAAGCTCCTTCATCGATCCAGACACCTCAGCAGTCACCTTCGCAGCACCCTTCACAACCATCATCTAGTTCGGATACCTCAACACCAAGCTTCACATCGACACCACAGTCTGGAAGTGCAACACCGCAGCCTGTGATTCCTACCACGACGCCTCAATACAGCCAAACACCTGCCTCAAGTAAGATGAAGAAAGCCCCCGCAAAAATGTCTCCGAAAGGAAAATCGAAGGAAACCACGAAAAGACCAGCCGGTGGTACTGAAGCGGAGGGAGGAAAAGAAACAGTGGCGTTTTATTACGTAAGTACTGGACTAAATTACTATCTTATTGTGAACTAGTTACGTAAAGGACACGATGTCGAATGTGACGTGCAGGGAACGTTATTGTTCTTTGTAAATTAAAGAACCATTTCGGCCTACTTGCAAACTTGAATAATTTTCATTATGCAAGAAGTTAATAACTAGAATGAAGTAGGTGGTGGGTAGTGTGTACTTTTCTCATTTGAATTGGTTTCTTCTGGTGTTACTTGAGGAAGAGGGCTTTAACATACACGTATAATAAGAGAGACTATTTTCGGTGAGATATTTCCCAGTCTTAAAACCTATTTTGTATTCCATAAAGCTACTCAATGCGTCTAAACTTAACCGTAACACCATTAGTATAGTAAATACCATAATGACTATAGATACATCTTTACTGTAGAATTTACTTCGCAGGCTATCCATTTTCTTATATAGATGTCGTTTTAACTAATATTAAGAGGTGCTAGAATTACACCTTAGTAACATCACTTGCGTTTGTTGCTTCTGCATAAACCTTTTATTTTCTACTTTTGATGTTAAATTTATTTGTTTCAGGACAATGATGGAAATAAAGTATGGATATGTCCTGCGTGTGGTGGCCAAGACGATGGAAGTCCCATGATAGGCTGTGATGATTGTGACGCGTGGTACCATTGGTATGTATGTTTCGTACAGTAGAGTAAGCTTTAGAAAACAAAAATATTCGTACTGGCAAGAAAAATAACCATATTTTCTTATTCTTGAAATTTACTGGCTAGGATGATGCATAATGCGGTCTCCGCCGAGAAAATAACTTACTATAGGAATCTACATATGTAAATCAATTATATTGATTATAAAATACATTTATACATTTACCTCCAGTTTTATTATATTACATACTGTAAATGGGGTGGAGTGATACAAATTTAAATTTTAAAGCATTATATTAATACCTTATCATTTATATTCTGGAAGTTTTTGTACATCTTCGATTGATCTTACAGTAAGTTGTCATAACCACTGGTAAGACGTTTATCCGTCCATATATTTTGCATATAATATGGAAAAAATTATGTATTGCTAGTATCGTTTCACCCCACTGAAAGGGGTGAAGTGATACACAGATTTATTTATACGGTATATTACATTAATGCAGCAAAAGGAGTGGTTAAAAAATACGTAAGTGTTACAGATGGTATCGGTTTATTTAAAGTATCATAAAATATACATACATACATATCAATTTAAGAAAGCATCTAAAGCTCCTTCGTGGCTAAGCGGTTAACATACGCGCCTTTGACATGGGAGACTCTGGTTCGATTCCGGTGGAGGTCATCTGGTTTGGATTCCACGTTAATCCGTAGGTCCACGTCTCATGTAGCCTCGCTGCTGAACGGGACGTTAAACTCAAAATTAACTCAACTCATTAAGGAAAGATCTCTTAAAAAGTGCAGCTTACAAAATTAATATGGTGTTGGACCCCCTTTCATTCTCAGAACAGCTCTGATGAGACGTGGAATGGAGTCGTAGAGGTCTGAATTGGTAGCAAGTGGATCATTTACACCATTCCACGCGCAGTGCATCACTCATTTCTGTGAGAGAGGATGGAGGCGGAAAATTGGGCCAGATTCATGTCTCCAAAACGGACCACAGATATTCTGTGTCAATGGCGCATTATTATCCTTTAATATGGTCTGATTGCTTGAAAATAAAAAAAAAAAAAAAAGAAAGAAAAACTTCTGAGCTATAGGATGCACATGGCTTTCTAAAATGGCATCATCATCACGGGCAGTGGCACGACCGGTAAGCGTCAGGATATTGTGGTCTTCAGCATCAAAGGGCTGCCGCCATTTCAAGCTTGGACAAAGACACTGGATTATAAGTGTCTTTGGGTATCTGCCACTCATAAACACGGGCCGAGGATTGAAATGAGAGAACGATGACTCCCCCGACCATATTACACGTTTCAAGTCATCTGTCATCCATGTTACATGTTCGCAGCACCATTGGCGTCGTGCTAAACTTTATGGTCCCATGTCAGCAGTTTTGCCCGTATTTCTAGGTAATGTGATGCGCGGCAGATGGTGATTGTCACCACGAACATCTCGGCGAACTTCTACTCTGTACATCTTACTCAGTATCTATAGTAATGGAAAATGGGACCGTGTAGCACATCACCCCAAAAGTGGGCAAAATTGCGCCACAAACTAGCATCGAAACACACATTGACATTAAAAATTAATGTTATCATATGTTACGTAACATTATAGCTTACTGTACGAAGAACACCAATTTCCGCACTAGTTTACAAGTACGTAAGATTCAAGGGATTTCCAAGGGCACAAAAAACACAACTAAATCAATGTCTAAGTTCCAGTAGTTTCTCTGTGTACGAAAGTAGCGGAAAGTAACATATGACTAACGCAGTTTGCGGCTCACAGTTCAACGAACGAAAAAAAAAAAAAAAAAGTGTAATATTGCTAGCATACAGTCAGTAAAATATATGCAATAAACGGTGCATATAAACAACCGCTTTCGTATTACTTTACCCCAGCGTATCAGATCACCCCGTTTACTGTACGATTGTGTTTCGTAATCAAGAGGAGAATTAACGTTGAATGTACCACTCATGTCTTTCTACTAATAACAGCAGTACTTCGAACCCGCACTTAGTTCGTCTTTGGGTTTTTGAAAAAATAAAAGTGAAAAAGGAACTAAAATTAATGTTAAAAGGAAAAACTACATTAATTCGTCCCATGTGAAGGTACTGTGACGAAAGTAAATTTTCAGTCCTTGTCTTTCTGTCTCGTCTCTAATAATGCCACTTACGTGTCTTCAGAGTTAATAACACTCCTGTCTCCTACATTCTGAAAGCAATCGAAGATTGTGGTCCAGCTTTAATGCAGATGACTTTTGTATTTGCGTAATCTCTATTTTCTATCTTAGTAAAGAGTGCCTCAAGAACCCTCTGTATTATTGGCTGGATTAAAATAAAAATGTTTCATTTGTGTCATGTGAATTATTGAATTTTAAATGTTCCAATAGCTCTGAAGTTGGATGTTTTTTCTTGCGCACTCCATGTATGTTCTTTAATTGAGGTTGATACGTTTCTTTTTCATGTATGTATGTTTTCCACAGGGACAAGAAATTTGATAAACCGCATTGTTTTGTAAACTGTCTATTAAGTAACTTTTATCTTCCATTACATGCTTCACTAATTTTTGACGTGGTTTTACGGCCCAGTGTTTTGAAATGTTATTGTTTAGAGGTGGAAAGTTCAATAAATTGATTAATTTTTCATTTTTGATTTGATCATTATTTAGTGTGCGTGCGCGCGAGTTTTGACAGGGTAGTGAATAGCTACGGCCATAAGCTTCCCTAACTGTTTCTTAAGTAGCTTTATGATGAAAATAAAATATGGTAAGAAAAGTGTTTGCCTTATTAAGTTACTTAAGAAATGGTGTTCCCGGAACGTAGGAAACATGCTGGAAATTGTTAAATCTGTTATCATGGCAATTTCACAGTAAACAGGAAGACAGTGTCTCGGTGGAAATTTAACTTAGTGCAATACTTGCACATGGATTCATGAAGCTTTCCTTCTAACATTAATTTTAGTTCCTTTATTTTTATCTGTTCTAAAACGTTAAGATAAACCCCGCGTAGCTTCGCAACGTTGTTGTTTTCAGAAAAGCACAATGGCAAGTGCAAGGATAATTCTGTATTTGATTAGTCTTACCTCTCTATATATCTTTTGTACGTTAGTAAATATGATTTCTTTGCTGTTCATCTGAAAATCTTCATTCTTGATTATGAAAAAAGGTAAGAAAAATGATCAAATTATTTTCCACAAGAGCGTGTTTGATATAGTTTGTGGTTAAAATGTTCTGAATTTCCAACTATTGTGTGTGTTTTGTAATAGATGGAAGTAGTGAATATCTTATAACTCCCAATTTCATTTAACAGCGCTCGTTTAGGTTACAGTTTTTACGCTGCAATTTTAAAATTTTCATTATTTAGTTCTCTGTCCAAAACCTTAAATAAAAGTCCTGTCCTCATGATCAAGTCGAATGAATGCCGGAATATTGAAGCAGATACGTTTCCCTGCAGAAGATGTGGGGGATTTGTTTTTATAATTTTTGCATCTTCAATAAGTATGACAAAATTATGTTTATATTAATTTCATTTTTCTCATCTGTGTGCTTTGTAGGTCCTACATTAATATTGCTTTCTCTGTATCATATATTTTTGAGTGAAACACTCTTCAATATTAGTAAAAATATGTATTCATTACGAACATTATTAATTTCCTCACGCTTTCGTCACTTCAATCCTAAAATTCACAAAATTTGCGAAGTGTTAAATCTTGTCTGTCATATCAAACACATATGGAGACGCTATTTCGAATTATGTCGAGGCTGATTTTTCTTCATGAAAAGTGAACATATTGATGCGATACCAAGACTGAAATACTTGCATATAGTGTAAAGTTATAAATTCACGTTAATTTTTTGTTCTTCAAGGGTTTGTGTTGGCATTCAAGTTCCACCAGATGACAGCGAGGATTGGTATTGCCGTGTCTGTATTGTGAAGAAGCAAGAAATCATAGCAGATAAGAAGAAAAAAGCTCGGAAAAAAAAGTGATGTTCTTAATTTCTCATGGTCTTGCATAACTCTTCTTTCCCTGTTTGGTTGAGCACACAATCTAGCTTGTTACTTTGTACATAGTTGTTGAAGTGTACAGAAAAAGTGTTTATTTTGTGTTTACGTTTTATCAGTGAATAATTGTGATATTTAAAGATGTGAAATGAATTTGTAGTAGTTTATTAAATCATAATCGTAATCATTCAAATTATGGTTAAGAGGTATTATATATTGTAAAACTCTTTCATAGATGTTTCTGCAATATTCAATAACGTAAAGATTCAATGAAGTATGTAGGCAATTGAAAGTTGAAATATTTTTCTCAGGATTTCAATGAGTGAAATGTCATAGTATCTGTTTTACATATGCAAAGCATATTTGACATTTTGTCGAATTTAATATTACGTTCAGTCATAATGAATTAACCTCCTTCTCTATCGTCATTATACCTAGAATTTGTGTGATGTATGTGGTATACTAACCATGACTGCCAAATATGTGGTGATTATTTGAATACTTATTTTCGTATCTTTCATTGAAAGCAAAATTTCCTCGTAAATCTGTTTATGGTTTCAGTCAGTGTTTGACGTTAATCTTAAAATTCCAAAGCATGTAAAGAAAAAAGTTCGATTATCACGAGTAGAATTGGATGGTAAGTGTTGCCTTTATATTTATTTGTTTATTTACTTTTTTGTCAGAATTTCTGGAGTGATAGTTACGAAATCATAATCGAAAATACTGAGAGAACGTATCTGTAGGTTTATTATTTTCTATCTGTATGTAGTTTTCTGTAATTTAATACAATTTTTTTGTTTTCTTTTGAAAATTCTTCTTCAATATATTTTACATCCAATGTAGGTAGAATGAAATGTTGATTCAATAGGTAGAATGAAATAACGGTCTGCTTTTCATAGCTAAAATATTTCTAAATTGTTTGTCATTACGTTCAATGCATCATTATTGTTATTTTGAGTTAGAATAGTGGTAACATTTTAAATGTAGAAATTCTAAAGAATTGTGCTATTTCATGCGATAAATGTATTGTTTCGTTGGTAACGATATTGTCAAACAGCAGCAAAATGAATTGAGTTTTACTAATAATTAAGAAAACATCTGTAGATTTTAATTAATTACGTTCCGCAATATATAATATTTTTTCGTATTATTTAAAGTATTTGCATTATTTGAAATACTGTACATTCGTAATATTAAAACTGTCAAGAACGATGTATATTCTTCGCAAAGTATCAAATTCCTGTTACTAAATATTACTGAATTTTTTTTCTGTTGCACAAAAGGGCTGTTTATGTTCATACTGTTAAGATAAGTCCATATTTCTACTCTTCATTTACCGTTTAATTTGTTAAGAGCTTGGAGAGAATTGTACCAGATGAGGCTGAGAATTATAAAAGAAAAGAAATTTTTTTCAAGATAATGGGATAGAAACGTACATATTCAACATTTCTACCAAATGATGACAATTAGTTTATAGATTTACAGGGTTTCTTTGAATTTTGGAAATCTTTTGAATAAATATCCATAAGATTCATAAAAAAATCTTTTAACATGAAGCAATGTAAAATAATTGTTTAAGTATCTTCAGTAAGGTCAGTCCTACTTTTGTTGAATTTTAGTGAATTGCTTATTTATGACATATTTATTGGGTATCCAAATTTATACAGTATACGAATGGTCTTAAAAAAGGGTGAGATTAGTAAAAAGCCCTAAGTATGTCTTTATCAGATTGATTTGTGCAGTTTTGATTGGTAAAATGTAATAATAATAATAATAATAAAGTAGTTGAACTCCACATTAAGAACTCCTCACCTTCTCTGTTTCAATTCTCTGCAAGGTATTTCGTGCTGTAAAGCGTAAAATATATATATTAATACAATAAAACCTCCTCAAGTTGGGTATCCACGGTTCCTTCGAAACTGTGAACTATTCATATCAGAGAGATGTCCAAGACACAGAGCTTAAATCCACAAAATAATATATATACATAGAGTTTTGTTCGGTTTCAAAAATAATGTCTAAGATAAGGTGTCCGACCTAAAAGGTTATTGAAACCAAAGGTTTCCAACTTCGGTATCGCGACACGCTGAAGTATCGCGATATAGCATCAAGGGTGTCGCGCTAATTTCTTGTTATAACTTTAATGATTGCACTAGATATCTCTGTTCTTACATCTTTGTTACAATACAGTATGTTTTGTATTTAATATCAGTGAATGGGTTTCATGTAAAATTTTGTGTACTAAATAGGCTGTCACCATAAGGAAAGAGTTGGAAAGCACTGGTCTAAACTCAAAGAATTACTTAACTGCTCAAAATATTTTTGACGTTATTGAGACAAAAATAAGCATGTATTCTGTAACGGATTTGAATAGAATGCAAAGCCGGTTCATTCAAATAAAATTCCTACTTTCAAAAGTAACTTGAAACACCGGCTTTGGTTGCCTTGTCATGCTGTCTTATTGCTTTAGTAGGTGTGACCATCCGTTGTTCTCGGGTCTTAATTTAGAACTGGATAAAAAGAGTAAGGATCCGTCATTGCAGACTCTTAATTCAGAATAACGATAAAAAAAAAAAAGAGAAAAAAAGTCTTCACAGTCCATTGTCCGCTCTTCATCCTTTGCTGTTATATAAGCCCGCATAACAATGAGGGTTTGCATACACTTACGGCACTATCAAAAACCGTGAGAAACATGCATACATTTTTGCCCCCTCCTCAAATCTCCCGAGCCGAAAAAAGGAGCTTTGTACTGGAATAGATCTGGCAAAGAGCTAGCTTTATACAAAATCTGGTGTTTCGAGGTTACTCCTTTCTATGCGTAAAGCTGATGACAGGCAGATACACGCATACATTTTATTGTATTAGTATATATGAATGCAGGACCTATTTCTTAAAACTTGCTAGACCAATAATTCTAGTCTGTACACTACCGACACAAGTCTGTTTTACTTTTCTCGGCCATACAGGAGTAAGCTGGTAGCTTCAATCTACTACAGAGTTAATATTAACATGTGGATTAGTCAAACCATTGAACTTGTTTCACAAAATATTTGCGTACTGTTGTAGGCTTTTAATTTACATGTAGATATTTACAAGTGGCCGTAGACTTGTAATCATGTAAATAAGAGTTAACTTTTCGACTCTTCTTTTAAGAACTGTTTGTTTTTCAAGTATTGTCGGAAAACAGCGGCATAATTGATTGAAATGTTAATTCTCATATTTCTGTAACAAAATTGTAGCATATGATGGCTTTTTAAAGATGGAGACACAATTCGTATAATAGTGTTCGCAAGATAAAATGTGATAGGTTGGCTGCATTCATTTTGTTGAAATAAAATTTACATTCGGGTTCTTAATCTTATAAAATGCCATGTTATATCACTAACTGTATTGATCCCATTATTGTGAGTGTTTTTAAAACAAGTGACTTACATAATTATTAAAATATTTTCGTAGGACGTTATTTGGAAATTTCTGAAACTTCCTTAAATAGATAAAATATTCGAGATGGATGCATAAACATAGACTTAAGGTGACTTGTAAGTTTCGTTATGTAAACTGTGAGAAAATTTAAGTTTTGGGGTTATATTTGTGTGTGGAAATCAATGTAAAGTAATAAAGCGTACACTTTTAAAATTTTAATACATCGTCCGTACAGATGGATTAGACTTACGGCTAAAGACATGTCTGTCGCAGGATCAAATTCTTTGTAATGTAGAGTATTATGTTATCCTCTCAATTTAATTTCATCATTACTTATCATTCACCATTTAAGCCTAAAAGACAAAGCCATGAGGCGTAAAATTCAAAAATAAAGTACTAATGCCAGGCATGTTTTTTTAAGTACCGTTTTGAAATAATAATAATAATAATAATAATAATAATAATAATAATAATAATAATAATAATAATAAACAAGTGTACTTCCCGGTAACAATTTTATTGTTAACATGAAAGCTTGTACCTTAATCTGTTTTTCTGCATAGTTTCCACCAATATTAAGCCAGTCATCGTATCGTAACAACCTTTTGAATATCATCCTCATAGGAGTCTGTCGCCTGATTTGACATCCACTGCAACACGGCCGTTTTGACCTCATCATTCCTTTAGCCTAACCGGCATAACCGTGGGACGTGAAACTGAAAGATTTCATTTTTTGACCTCATCATCGTCGTCGTGGTGCTGACCACCCAGATGCTTCTTCAAATGCAGGAACATATGGTAGTCACTTATCACATAACGGTGAAATTGTAAAACGTCTTTTCTCTTTCACATTTTCATCAATTGTCTGCACCAAGTCTTCAGAGAGTCAAGGTCGCCCATTTCGTTCTTCATCATGAAAATCGTGCAGCTGTCTTTAAAGGTTCTGACCCATTTTGCACTCCATCGCTCATAAACCGTGTGCGTGGGTTTTATCGGGGCTCTTCCGTTTCCTCCTATTTTCTCCATTCCACCATTTCATTCACTTATCATCATCACTGCCTCCTGTAGTCTTGCCGGTACAACTGTGGGACGTAAAACTTAAAGATTTCACTTTTCCTTCGCTCATAATGTTTTCTCCATACACTTCTCTAATCTGGTGATGAATTTCAGCCGCTTTCACGCATTTAGCGTTAAAGAAACTACTCATAGCGCGTATTTTACAGTCAGTGGGATTCTCCATAGGAAGATACATTTTAACTACTCACAGCATAAACACGGTCGAATGTTTCCGTAATGGCGTCTGTGGCTTGTCAACAAATGTAGGTAAACAGTGCGTATGCGCGGAATGCCAACCACAGCGCTGCAGCGGCCGAATTTCAAAACGGTACTTAAATAATACGCGTCGTATTATGTACTACTAGATAACCAAACTAACTTAAATTAATAGTATGGTAATATGTGTCACTAAAAACTATTCCAAGTTTCAATTAATTTTAAACACATTTCAGGGGTTAACTTTAATGAGCAATGTGCGGGTCTGTTACAAGTTACTAAGATTCCTTTGTAGTATATATCTGCTTAGAACTATAAATTGGCTGTTTGTACTAAGAAATATGAAATTAATTATATACATAACGACCAAACATCATTCGAAATAGAGTTGTACAATATCGAAGGTTATTCGCTGTTAATCTAGGAGTTTTCAAGTTGAATGTCGAACGGTGTTGAAGTTTACCGTGTTTGTCTTAGTACAGTGGCTTGGGTATACTTTCAATAAATTGTGAACTTGTTACTATTTACTTGTAATACCCTAATAATTGCTGGAATAATGATGTAGGGGGAATCGTAAGAACCACAATATTTGCACATACCTTGTGTGGTCTCTCTGTGAGCTAACACATGGGCATGTAATGCACATGCATGTTTCTGACATTCATCTGACACTTCCAATGATACTTCTTTTTTATTTTATATTCATTTTACCAGGGTGAATGAAAAGTTTTGCAATATTTTGACCTTTTTGAAGCCAGGTTTTGGTCAGTTCTTTGATGCTAGTGCGAGGCTGGAACTATATGCGTGACGTGGCAACAGTCCAGTTTTGTTCCTGGAGTTTAATCCAGGTTATCCAAAGTTATGAGCTTTGGGTTGCCTTGATCCAGAAAGGCTCACTTTCTGTTTACAAATGCATGATACTTTTTTCAGCACACAATGGCATATATCCACTCTAACTGTTCAGACTGTAAGTTAAAACTGAAGATTTGATCGTCTGAAAAGAACTCGTAGTAAACCACGTATGGCCTGGTGCATGATCTCGGAATCTACGGTTTCCAGTCTATCTGTCTTGGTTGATCAGCAGAGCTCTTGCGTGAAGGAAATTTCTTGAACCATAGGTTGTGTGCTGTGATCAGTTGCTCCTTGACCTTTTCGCACAGTAAATGTATCAGGTTGTTTTCTTGGTGTTATGGCCTAGTTGAAACTCGTGAAGGAAAAGTTTTCGACTCAGACTTCGTTGTATCTTAATCTAGTGTATGTGGTTGTCATCACTCACGGAACGGAGCAGTGCACAACTCGTGAGGACATAAAGCACTACAACCTATGCTCGTCCTAGTGAGACCTTTGACGGCTCGAATTCCTTCTGTCGTGAAACATACACGCTTCAAATTATAGTCGTAAGTCAATGTTGCAAAAGTTATGATTCACCCTGATAGTTCTCAATCTTTTTCACACGAGTTCTAAACTATCTACCGGTTTACGTTACGTAAACAAATAAAGGAAAAGGAGTATTTAATACGTAAGTTGTACATGAAACTGTCTAATGGAAACAAAACCCTGACACTTAGGTAAAAGGTAGTAACTTTAGGGTTTAGAAGCAATTTCTGGATCCATTTTTCTGTGCGCAGCATATTGAAGATTATTTCGGTATCTCTTTTTTTGTATCGATAAAGCAATTAATTGATCAGTGAGAAGAGTTAAAATTTTCAGTTTGTAATTGTATTCTTACCAACCGAAAACAGTATTTCGGGGAACAAGGAACAGAAAGAAGTTCTATAGCATAAGGTGTAAAATATGTGTTACGCATAATACACCGAAGGGGGTATTAAGAGTACTGATATGATTATTTTATATGATGAACATTAATAAAGGTACTATGATTTTACTAATGTATTACATGCAATAAATATGAGGTTTTGCTAGTGATTCTTTTCCTTTGCCAACTAAAATTATTACTCAGAAATTAAGAAGGAAGTCTAAAGTGAGATATTATGTTGGATAAAGTGATTTTTACATCAAAAGTTTGCGTAATGTAGTCAGGAGAAAACTTTCGTGGTTTTGGTATTCTTGACTATAATCTGAACGGTAGTAACCATGATTCAGTCATGATATGTGTTTATTTTTTCTTATTTCGTACTCAGATTTAGAAGTCTCGAATGCTATTTCAGTTTTCTCAGTGTATTATTTTATAGATACTACAGCATACCATTGGTAACATCAACTTATTTTTTGAAATGTTCTATTTTATTTGGATTTAGTTCATAGTATTGACACAATGTTTCATGTGCAGTATGACATTTCATTGGTGTTTTTCATCAGCAAATAAAGGCATTATGTTATCATTAAACAGATGGTTTTAGGTTGAAGTCATGCGTCGGGAAATAAGTTTTTTCTGTCTGAAACTGACAGTGTCAAAACGCGTAATATTTGTTTTTTATACATTTGAGATATTTATATACCTCTCATACTAATTATAATAAAAAATGAAATACTGTATAATTCAATTTTCCAGACCATAGAATAAATGAAATACTGTAGCTCATATACCACTAACCAAAATTTACAAATTTGTATTTGTGATTCGATAATTTATTTTCTTATTCTTATTTGTTACTAAAGCAGTTTTTCTGTCACAATGTCTTTTATTTTATTCTATGCAACTGAATTGTGATGCCGTATAGCATTGTGAGGTATTCATCTTTTGAGATGGATGGGTAGGAATAAGTTGAGTCATATGAGAAAATTAAATGCTCTAAATCGAATTATTGATGTGTGATTTCATTTGAGTTTTGCGTCCCTTTCAGCAGTGAGGCTACACGAGACGTGGATTTAAAGCTTAAAATGGAATCCGAACCACATGAGCTCTCGTAGGAAATCTAACCTGGCTTTCCCATGTCAAAGGCGCGTACGCTAACCGCTTAGCCACGAGGGAGTTATAAACCCAATTATTATAAAAGCAACAACTTAAGGGCTATGCCTCTCTACCTCTTTATGGTCATACAATTTATTCTACACCAGTCATCAAACAGCAAAACTGAGTTTTGAGAAAACTTCAAGGGATACGGTAGCAAGTAAGAATTAAGTAGTTACTAGGAAAGTTTATGTTCCATTTAGACCTACGTGGGGATTGAATTAAAATTGCTACCTTTACCACAGTATACATGGTGTCCGAGAAGTCCTTCCCTG
This sequence comes from Thermobia domestica, assembly GCF_964235325.1. Taxonomy (NCBI): domain Eukaryota; kingdom Metazoa; phylum Arthropoda; class Insecta; order Zygentoma; family Lepismatidae; genus Thermobia; species Thermobia domestica. The sequence continues at coordinate 147,233,855 of NC_137459.1, read as the reverse complement.
ATTACAGAAATTGATAACTCAGGCTAGAAATAAGATAGAAATATGAAACTGGTGTTGAATTGTTTACAAACTATAGAAGTTTTGGTCACATCAGTACACTTCCACATGAGCACCCTTGGTAGCACGTAGCACATCTAGGCGATATTCAATTTCCATCCACACATTAGCCAACATCACTGAAGGGATCGATGCAACGACTGTGGTTATTCGTTGCTGCAGGGTTTCAAGATTTGGTACACGTGTTCGGTAGACCTCATCCTTGACATAACCCCATAAAAAGAAGTCTAATGGGGTTATGTCAGGAGAGCGTGGAGGCCGTGTCTGCTGAGGTTCTTGGTCGACCAGACCTCGGAAGGTCAGCAACCGACCCTGTGTTCTTGAACTTCTCATACCAGGCTTTAATGCTCTTGACATCAGGTGGAGTCCTCCCAAATGTTGTCTGGAACTGTCTCTGCACCGTGGTTGGTGATCGTGTCTCATGGTACCACAGGACACACTGTGCCTTCTCCTGGTTGGTTGGCATGGCTTCTTGGGCTTCTTACTTACGTACTACAAACCTAAAAAAAAAATGAGACTTGGTAAAACAGAACAAACCTAACACAGACAAAAACTTTTATAGTTTGTAAACAATTCAACACCAGTTTCATATTTCTATCTTATTTCTAGCCTGAGTTATCAATTTCTGTAATCAGGGAAGGACTTCTCGGACACCCTGTAATACCAGATTCCAATTAATAATACGCATGCAAGTGAAAATCGTCAAGGCTACACGTTGGTGACCTCGGCGCAGTGCCGACGATAATGCTTAGTGCTACAATATTCTTAATTCGTACCATTCCATGATGATGACAAACCTGGGAAATCGGGAAAAGTCATGGAATTTGACAAGACCAGAAATAGGGAAAAGTGAAGGAATTCTGTTGTCAGGGGATTTCGATTTGCTAAGAATGAGATTTTAAAAATACTTGAAATGAAAATTTTAAGACTATTTCAAATGTGAGTGCTCCTTTTTTAATTGGGAACTTCAAACTTTGAAAGTTACTTGTGTATTCCACTAATGATGTGTAATAAACTTAAGTTGTGTAGTTGTACGCATTATCGTTTGCTTTCGCTTGTGCAGTGCAATATCACATGTGAATCGTCCACAAAACGCAGTTGGATCAACAATCTAATGGGAAATTCATTTTCGACGTACGTATAATTCCAACTTTTTTTTTTTTTTCGCGTTTCTACTAGTTTCAATTTTATCGAAATTTCCTGTCTGCATTAAGTGAGGATAGCTTATTACACAAATGAAAGGATTTTGGCATACGGTTACCTGTTTTTCAGCTATGTTTTCATTGTGGTGTATTGTAATTCTTAAAGAGGTTTATATCGAAAGTACTTATGAATTGACTAAACTACCTTATAAATTTGCACATCAGGATATGCAGTGGTTCAGTTCTCAGTGGATAGTTTCACTAATTTCATCGGACTCTTGATCTTTAAATATGGGATACTTCTGTGGATATCAAAGTGTACTTTTAATTTTGTACGCAGAATGCAATATTTATTGTTATATATTTATAGGTACACATTTATTAATTTTCCATCAATAATCATACATTTGTAATTATTTAATTATAATGATGCGCCTTATAAGTTTTGTTTAAACAATTTTAAAATAAGAATAAACCAGTTGAGAATGCTCCAGAGCATTGCCAGAACGAAGTTAAAAAGAATGGAGAGATGGAACGGGAAGGATAACTGTCATTGTTCCTAGATATAAAAGTAAATCTTTTTATCCGCAGTTTCTTCTCTTTCTCGTACAATAATATCTCTCTATGACTTACAGTTGACGAGATATGGCTGCCAAAATATATAGAAATTTGAACTTTTTGGCCAATATCTTGGGAACGGTGGCCAGTTGGCCAGTAGACAGTTAATCAGTGGCCACTGGTTATTATTTGGTACCAAAATGTTCACCATCCTCTTAGGTATTGATCAACACCAATATGATCTCTGTGTGACTTACGGTTCCCGAGACTTAAACATATCAAACGAAAAATGTCAAACCAAAGTTTCAAACAAAAAAATATCAAACAAAAATTTCAAAAACTTTTTAAATGTTAAACAAAACAAAACTGAATGCAGCAAAGATTTAAAAATCATCAACCAATCAGATTGCACGAAAGCTAGTGATCAGCCAATCAGATTGCACGAAAGATAGTGATCAACCAATCAAATTGCATCAACAATAACTTTGCCAGTGTCAGATTACATCACCTTGTGACTAAATTTCAGTGTTATAGCATGTATTCCCTTAAGACTATGAGTCATAAGATTCAATAAGGTTAGCTATCAGATTTCTAAAGCTCAAGGTCAAATCAATCACCACAAATGATCTTAGACTATGAGCTGTGACTAAAGTTCAAAGTATTGTTTCAAATTTCGCGCCTTATGTTAAAGTTCTGTTTATCACAATTCCCAAATTTAAAGAATACTTCTCTCGATATACCTAAGTCTTAGAATTAATCATATCATTATATGTTCAATAAGGTCAATAATGTCCGTCAATTGTTTACCTGAGTAGAACCAACTGTTTTCTACAAGTGTGTACTCAAACTTAAGAAGTACCACAACAAAGGGAAATGAATCCCTGTACACTACCTCATCAAGGTCAATCACGTGGTACATCGTGTTGCTTACGTTTATATTTGGTCCATAGGCTGGAATAATCAAAACCAATGACGCAATTTCATTTGACAATTCTCAAATTATCCTACAAAATTTAAATGTACCAATGTCCTGGACTCCTAATCCCATCATAGGTCAATAACTGATCACGTGATCATACTAATATTTGACAATGATTTACCCAATGATTGAGATACTATCCAATTTTAAGAACAATTACCAATTATTGATATGACAATAAGAAATGTAACCCTCCCAAAATTTAAGATTGGTACACAAATACACCTGTGTCTTATGAAAAGGTAATAAATCCTGTACTTATTCAATAATAAAGCCGTATCAAAAAAATAGGTCAATAACCTTTAAATTTTGAATATTTGGCCTTAAGAAGAACACCAACATCTAATTACAATGAGTCCTAGAAAACGTTTACTGAATTTTATTTGATAATTCCCAAATTTTAAAAGGGAACATAAACATATGAAGGTAATAAACATCTGTACATACCCATATAACGTGTTAAATCCTTATCTAACGGGGTCAATAACCTCCGAAATTTGATTTTTGGTAGTTCTTTACCCATGAAAGGGAACGAGGTGGACCATCGAAATTTATAGTAATACATATTGAAGTCCTGTACTATGATACCAAATGCTTATATTAAACAATTTCTAAAACCGAGTGGATGAGCCAAGTTACCCCTCCCAAATTTTTAAAGGGTGCATCAATGTACCCATGTCTTATGATAGGAAATGAACCCATATACATGACCATATAACCATATAAGGTAATAGAACCTCATCAAAGGGGAGAAATTGGGCCAAAAACCAAACACGTGGTAAAACGTATTGCTTATGTTTATATTTTAACAATTTTTACCCATGAAAGGGAACAAGGTGGACCACCCAAATTTATCATGATACATGTTGAGGTCATGCACTATGATACCGAATGCTTAAATTGGAAAATTTCCAAAATTAAGGGGGTTGGCCATGGTACCCCTCCCAAAAATTTAAAGGGGTGCATCAATGTAGCTATGTTTTATGATAGGGAATGGACCACTATACATAATCATATAATTATATAAGGTAATAGGACCTCATCCAAGGGGATAAATTGGGCCAAAACCAAACACGTGGTTGTACTAAAATTTGGCAATTTTGTACCCATGAAAGGAAACGAGGTGGACCACCCAAATTTATAGTGATCTATATTAGGGTTCTATACTATAATACCAAATGTTTAAATTGGGCAATTTCCAAAATTTAAGGGGGGCAAAGTACCCCTCCCGGGGTGCATCAATATACCCATGTCATAATAGGAAATGAACCAATATACATGATCATATAACCATATAAGGCAATAGGACCTCATCCAAGGGGATAAATTGAGCCAAAACCAAACACGTGGTTGTACTAAAATTTGGCAATTTCGTATCCATGAAAGGGAACGAGGTGAACCACCCAAGTTTATAGTAATCTATATTAGGGTCCTATACTATAATACCAAATATATAAAATGGGTAATTTTCAAAATTAAAGGGATGGGCCAAGTTTCCCCTCCCAAAAATTTAAAGGGGTGCACAAGTGTACCTATGTCTTATGATAGGAAATGGACCCCTATACATGACCATATAACCATATAAGGCAATAGGACCTCATCCAAGAGGATAAATTGGGCAAAAAGACCAAACACGTGGTACAACGTATTGGTTACGTTTATACTTTGGCAATTTTCTACCCATGAAAGGGAACGAGGTGGACCACCCAAATTTATAGTAATATATATTAGGGTCCTATACTATTATACCAAATGTGTAAAATGGGCAATTTCTAAAATTTAAGGGGTGGGCCAAGGTACCCCTCCCAAATTTTTAAAGGGGTGCACAAATGTACCTATGTCTTATGAAAGGGAATAAACCCCTATGCATAACCATATAACCCTATAAGGTAATAGGACCTCATCCAAGAGGATAAATTGGGCCAAAAGACCAAACACGTGGTACAACGTATTGCTTACGTTTATACTTTGGCAATTTTGTACCCTTAAAAGGGAACGAGGTGGACCACCCAAATTTATCATAATACATGTTAGGGTCCCGTACTATAATACCAAATGTTTAAATTGGACAATTTCCAAAATTTAAGGGTTGGGCCAAGGTACCCCTCCCAAAATTTTAAAGGGATGCACAAATGTACCTATGTCTTATGATAGGGAATATACCCCTATACATAACCATATAAGATAATAGGACCTCATCCAAGAGGATAAATTGGGCCAAAAGACCAAACACGTGGTACAACGTATTGCTTACGTTTATATTTTGGCAATTTTGTACCCCTAAAAGGGAACGAGGTGGACCACCCAAATTTATCATAATACATGTTAGGGTCCCGTACTATAATACCAAATGTTTAAATTGGACAATTTCCAAAATTTAAGGGGTGGGCCAAAGTACCCCTCCCAAATTTTTAAAGGGGTGCACAAATATACCCATATCTTATGAAAGGGAATGGACCCCTGTATACGCCCATATAACTATATAGGATAATAACACCTCATCAAAGGGGATAAATTAGGTCAAAAGCCCCCGAAATTTGAATTTTTGGCAATTTTTTACCCATGAAAGGGAACGACATAGACCCCCCAATACTGATAGAGGTACATACTATGGTCCTAGGCTACCGCACTCAATTTTTAGATTTGGCAATTTCCAAAATTTAAGGGGGGTGGTCCTATGTACCCTTGCCAAAATTTAGGGGGTGGACCATGGTACCCCTGCCAAATTTTAGAGGGGGTGGTCCTATGTACCCCTAGGTCATTGACCCCGGGCCAAGGTCATTGACCTATGACGTCACAAAGGTTTTTTCGGGCCAACGGGACCCCTACTACTGCGGACGAATCACTGCCAACGATTATGTCGCAATTTTAGGAGACCACTTGCATCCTATGGTACGGATGTTGTTCCCGGACAATGACGCCATCTTCCAGGATGATAATGCACCCATTCACACAGCTGTCGTTGTTGCAGCGTGGTTTGAGGAACATCGGGATGAAGTTCAACACCTCCCCTGGCCCGCCCAATCCCCAGATCTCAACATAATTGAACATCTGTGATCCGTCTTGCAAACACGACTCCGGCGACGATTTCCGCCTCCATCCTCTCTCACAGAACTGGCTGATGCCCTGCATGAGGAATGGGGTAAAATTCCACTTGCTACCATTCACGACCTCTATGCCTCCATCCCACGTCGCATCAAGAGTGTTCTGAAGGCGAAAAGTGGCCCGACAGCATATTAATCTGGTAAGTTGCAATTTCGTTCAGGTGTTTCCATTTTTCTGATCACCATCTGTATATGCGCTTTTTTGATCAGAAGTGTATTTCTCCAGTTACTCCACCGTGGCCAGACTTTTGGTTCACCCGTTATTTCAAACATAAATTAGGTTGACAGTTACAGGCTATTTTTGATAATTTCACACCATTCGAACATTTGCACGTTATAGGGCTAATTCTACACTATCCTGATATCTTTTAATCGTAAGATAAGATAACACTGGTCGCAGTGGTCGTGTGTTATTTTGTGTAAGATGAGATCTACTACCGCGACAAGGTTGGATCATTCCCATAATTTATCTTTATCAGGGAATGGTACAATCGACCCTAATATATGTCATATTTTAGCGATTAGAAAACAGTTATATCAATACATTTTCATCTCAGACACAGAAGTCAAAAAACACCACAGTGCAATAAGCAGATACTTCAATAGCTATACTTTTTTTTTCTTTTATTTAATAATTTTAATTGTTCTATTTTTTGTCCTCTACTCGCTGCTTTTGAATTTTCTGGTTTGCAACACTGATACTGCCCGAAGCCCGAATGAAGAACTGCGCCTTTCTCAGTGTGTAGTGTGCTTCTATCCAGTGACGAGAAGGAACAGGGAAGTGAACCAATGACACTGAACGAGAACAGAGATCGGAAATATTAAAATACCAAGCTCATGAACGAAATGTGGGTATTTAGGGGCCGTTTATTTTCCCCGAATACTGCGCCATATTATGCATCGACGGAAAAGTGTTGATGAAACCTTACATAGTTTGGGCCGTAGAATCCAAATCTGCAATAAAAAATTGGTGTTTCCATTTGAAATTTCAAAGTTGACCCCACCCCAGCCCCCACAGAGTGGGTTTAGAGGGTCGAGTTTGGTTTCATCAGGTAGTTTTTTTTTTTTTTTTTAATATTACTAAGCACGTGTTTTTTGGTTTTCGATCGGAAGTTCAGTTCTCGAGTTATTCCACCGTGTCCAGACTTTTGATTCACTATATATATATATATATATATATATATATATATATATATATATATATATATATAGATATATAGATATAGATATAGATATAAATGAAAGTGACTATACTTGTAACTTAACAGCTCTTGTTCCACCAGATAGATCTCGATAAAATTTTCAGCATAGATGAGGATCGGGCCTGGGATGGTTTTTATCATTTCACTTTGAAGGTGCAACTTGGAGGAAGGAAGGGGGATATATATTGAAAATGACCGATGTTAGTGTCGAATCCATAGTTTTCGGGGTTGCTGAGATGAACACTGACACTTCCGATGACGCTTAAATCCAAATTCATCCCTGTAACTTGGGATCGGAGGAGAGTCGAGATATATAACAAGAATTTAAGGAATGATCCTAAAAATGGATCAAAAGATTGCGATCTTGGCTAATAATTAGATGTTGTGTCAGGAGCCACAATTTTTTTTTGAACGGCCTCTAAATCGAGTTTCCGTATATTTTACGGAATAAGCACATCATACTGAGTTAAGTGGTAGTTTTGGTTTGCATACACTATATGCAGTTCTCCAGATATAAGACGTACAAAAAAAACGTTTGGTTGAATGAAATATATTTGATTTTTTGGATCAGGGGCCACAAAAATTTTAAATGGCCCCTAAATCGATATTTTGTAATTTTTACGGAATAAGCACATCATACTGAGTTAAGTGGTAGTTTTGGTTTGGCTGCACTATATGTAGTTCTTGAGATATAAGGCGTACAAGAAACTTTCTCCCTGAAATATATTGGATCTTTTGATCCAAAATATGATCGAAAATGGCCGATATTAGTGACGAATCCATAGTTTTTGGGGCCGCTGAGATGAACAATAACACTTCTGATGCCGTTTAAATAAAAATTCAGGCCCTCAACTTTGGAGAGGGGGAAGGAGAGATATATAAAAATGATTGAAAATAACCGAAATTAATGTCTAATCCATAGTTTTCGGGGTCGCTGAAGTGAACAGTGAAACTTTCGATGCCGTTTAAATCCAAATTTATCCCCGCAAATCGGAGGAGGGAGAAATATATAAAAATGAAGGAAAATGATAGATATTAGTGTCGAATCCATAGTTTTCAGGGCTGCTTAGATGAACAGTGACACTTTCGATGCTGTTTAAATCCAAATTCATCCTCCAACTTGGGGGCAGGGAGATGGGAGAGATATAAAAATTATCGTACTAGTGTCGAATCCATAGTTTTCGGGTTCGCTGAGATGAACAGTAACACTTCCGATGCCGTTTTAGTCCTAATTCAGCCCCCATTAGTACTACTAAAGGGAAAGGAGACATGTAAAAATAATTAAAAATGACCGATGCTAGTATCAAATTCATAGTTTCTTGGGCCCCTAAGTTCATTGTTGACACTTTTGTTCACTTCATGTCGAAAATGAAATGTATTCTCCCAGTGCGAAGAACGGGTATTCTGCTAGTTTTTAATAACGAACGGAAATTTCAGGTGTTAAATTCTTTAATGTATTTCTCGCTGCTCAAAATTACGTACTTGTGCGATGTATGTGTATATAAATAAGATCATCTGTCTTTTTCGAGTTTGAAAATATACAAATAATAAAAAGGGATTTTTACCAGAAATCAGAAAACTAAAAGTAAAATGAAAGCCTTTTGCTTTAAGTACTTTTCCTGCTAGGAAAATATACTGTATACGTGCTGCAGACAGCTTACAGCAAATAAGATTAGCATCGGGCGAAGAAATAGTTTTTAAATTATATTTTCCGGTTTTTACCATTTCCGAAGAAAATATTTTTTTCTAATGGGTTCAAAATTTCAGTACATTTTAAACAGCACAAGGAGGATACGTATCTCCATAAAATATATATTTCATTTTAACATACCGGTATTAACTAAAATTAATGTGGCCCCGTTATTTTAACACTTCTTTGCCATAAAGCAGGAACTTCATAAGATTGCTTAAGATAATTTAAATTCGTCTATATTAATTAATCTAGCTAGGGTTACATTATACTATCTTTTGTAGCCATAAATCCATTCTATCACGGTGCTAACTTTAAAGGAGTGGTACACATATATTTGTTGCTACTAATTTTCCCTATTTTAATACAATAAACGTAAATACTCAACGATCTTAACTGTAAACTAGTAAATATATAATAGTTTTCATTTTAAAAGCACAATGTAGTAAAATATTCAAAAATTTCATTTTTTCCTAAAATTTTCATTTTTATCCAAGCTCGAGAAAAAGAAAACGGTAAAAACTGTTTTTTTTTTAAACTCAAAATTTCCGGTTTTTTTTTCAGGCATTCACAACACTGCTCCGCTATTTGATCCAGACCTTATGCAGATCTGTGAACGAATAAGCTCGAATCACAGTAAAAGAAATATATCATGATAATTAATGTAGCTTAATATTACAAGTCCTGGACTTAATCAAATAAATCCTACATACCTTATTTTTATATCCGAAACTTTTAAATCATAAATATGATATTCTAAATCATAACTCAATGTGAAGGAGTGTGAATCTCGTTACTTTATATAATTTTACTACCGGGACTGCGACTACTGAGTGGTAGAGGGCTCACCTTTGGTGCATGAAGATCCTGGTTCGATTTCCAGCACTCACCAAGTGGATTTTATGGTGTACTTGGGTGTTCGTTGGGTTCTCTCGTTTCGTCCTACTTTCTTCATTCCACCGTTCGAGTCATTATCATCATCACCGTCTCCTTAGCTTCGGAGCATAACTGTGGGACTTTTGAATCGAAGAAAGAAAGAAAGAAAGACAATTTTACTATCATATTAGCCATTTCTGTATATATTATTGAATTAAAACTACAGAAAAATCCAGTCAACACGACTGATTCCGGAAATTAGATTACGAGTGTTTCAAATAGACGTAAGTACATCACATTGGTATTGGTACTATTTCATGCCGCTAATCTGGGATATTCTGACATTGATAAGCAGCAGAAAACAAATAGAAGGTGTTTGTAAGTATACACCTAACAGCTCCATCCGTTTTTTCTTTTCCGAAAACTTCTCTGATAGCATTCAGTCAAAGATAACGTTGATAAGATAGTAGTTACAACATTCGTTCATTTCCAGTGCAAAGATGATCTAATTTGTAAAAGATCATGGTTGTGCTGTAGAAGAAACGAGTCACCATGAATGAGACGAGTAAAGCGCGGTAAGTAGCTTAATTTTAATTCAATTTGGTAGAAGTCCTTAAATCAAAATCGTGCCCCTAAATAACAAATTCTACCTAGCCTGTATTTATTTGCAATTTTCAGATTACTCGTTCTTCGCACAGAGAGAATATGTTTCATTTTGGACGTAAAGAGTAATGGTGGCTGAACTTGGATTTAAACGGCATCGGAAGTGTCACTGTTCATCTCAGCGACCCCAAAAACTGTGGATTCGACACTAATATCGGTAATTTTCGATCATTGCTATATATATATATATATATATATATATATATATATATATATATATCCCTCACTCCTCCCAAGTTGTGGGGTGAATTTGGATTTAAACGGCATCGGAAATGTCACTGTTTGTTTCAGAGATCCCGGAAACTGTGGATCCGACACTAATATCGGTCATTTCCGATCATCTTAAATATCTTCCCCTTGTCCTCCCCCTCACTTAGGTTACAACGTCGATGTGAAATGATAAAAACATTTCGAGCCCGAACTTCATCTATTGAAAATTTGATCGAGATCGGTAGTGTGGTTCAAGAGATATGAAACCACAAACATTTCATTTTTATATACAGGTACGTTAATAACACTGTCAGATACTATTTTACTAAACTCAAAGATTCTTATAAAGGTGTCCCGACTAGTCGAATAGTTTGTAAATTTACCATGTAATGCTCATGCTTTTAGATTTGATTTCCAGTGACGATTTTGTTCTCGCTAAAATGTAATCATAATCGAAGGATTGAGAGCCTTAGTACACCAACTTTACTTGTTTGTTAGCGGAAAAATTATACATTAGAGTTTGATTTGATATATTTCAGTGATGTTCACATATTGATATTGACGCGTGAGTCATTAACATTTTGGAGTGGCCAGAAAATGAGTGCTATGCTTATAACAACAACAACAACAAAATAAAATTACACTGTAGCCTATACAAGAACGACTTCTTGTATCATGACTGCACAAAAGTAGGGGGAAGGTTATCGGACATCTAAGCTATTGGTAAAGTTCAGAAGCAGGTATTGGGGCTACTATTGTCTCGAACGCATATCAAACGTATTTAGAAGGTGCATCATGAACCTTTGGTAGGATGGTCCCCTAACTGTACAATTAATTAATGTATAATATTTGAGATTTTCATATTGTAATTATCCACACAAAAAAATGAAAATATGATATTTTACGGGTTACAAAGTTCAAGAAAACCATAGAAAGACAGGAACATCTCAATTATATTCGCAAGAACAGATTAGGGATGGCCACATTTTTTCGAAAAATGAATTTTTCGAAAATGAAAAAAATTTTTTTTTGGAAAACGAAAAACGAAACATTTTTCAAAAATCGAAAAACGAAATTTTTTTCGAAAAACGACAACGAAAACTTTGCTGAGAAGCGGAAAACGGATAATTTTCCTAAAACAAACTGAATTCATTTCATTTGTTTGGACTTCCGAACTGCAGTATACTATGCATACGTATAGGAAATATCATAGAACGGCTATGTTCATCTGTCTGTCTATCCATCCGTTCGTCTGTCGGCTGGCATCAGAACAAGAACGGTAAGAAATAGCGAGAAGCATAGTTTTGTAACGGACAGAATCCAGAAGTGATAGAGATCTATCGCTTTCTGTTACATTGTTCATCACCACAGAACACAAATGGTAATTATGCAGAGAGACGCGGTTTTCCAGAACCAATTCAATGTCCCAAGAATATACTCATTGTTCCCCGTTATTATAAGCTTAAGCTATGCTTAAGTCAAAAGTCTTACAGAACGGCTTTGTCCGTCCGTCAGTCGACAGGTATCAGAGAAAAACAGTAATAGATATTGAGAAGCAGTTTCTTGCAGTCGATTCAGAGCCCCCAAAATAGGTTTCACCTCCTGCATTAACCCTTCATTCAAGCCGGAAATAGTTCAAATACCTTTGTTTTGTTTTCAACTTTTATCGCTAGAACGAAAAGGGTAATAGATAGGGAGAAGCGATTTATTGTAAACAATTTAGCGTCTTAAGACAGCATATAACTATCCACAACATTCTATCGAAACAAGAAATTGTTTATATGTTCTATTCACTATTATTTCCGGTTTCAACATTAATCGATATAGAACAAAAATAATAATAGATAGCCACAAGTTTTTTTCAATCGAATCGATACAGCGTCTTAATAGTATATATATATATATATATATATATATATATATATATATATATATATATATATATATATATATATATATATATATATATATATATATATAGGGTGTTTCAAGACAACATCGACAACTTTTGGGAGGTGATTCCTGACACCAAGATAAGACAAAAAGTGTAGACCAACCTGGGTTCGCAAATGCTTCCTTTCGGAGTTATAGGTTGCCGAAAACATGAAAAAAATGAACTTTAAAGGGCCACAGCTCCAAAACTTTGGAACCTACCGTAGTCGGGTCAAGACTTCACTTAGGAACTACTATGTGCCCTATCCAAATATCCTACTTTCAGAATCCTGCAGAACTTCGGCAAAATTGTTGCACTAGTTCCGCATGATTCTGAAACATGTATTTTTGGATAGCGCACGTATTGGTTCCTAAGTGAAGCCTTGATCCGACTAGGATAGGTCCTTAGTTTTGGAGCTATGGCCCTTTAAAGTTCAGTTTTTCATGTTTTCGGCAGCCTATAACTTTGAAAGGAAGCATTTGTGCACCCAGGTTGGTCTATACTTTTTGTCTTATCTTGGTCAGCAATCACCTCCTAAACGTTGTCCTTGTTGTTTTGAAACACCCTGTACATAAGATTAACAACACACCCACTACCGGAACTGAAACTGGCTGAATTTACTGGTTCCATGTCAGAAGGGCCCAGACAAAAGGGCGAGGACAGAAAGGCCCGAACGAAAAGGGCCTTGGTGAAAAGCGCCACGCGAGAAAAGTGCTCGCTTAAAAGGGCTCGGGTAGAAATGGTACCACGGCCAAAAAGCCTGAAATCAAAACAGGAGTGGAAATCAAAGATGCGCGATGGGATAGTGTTCCCTTAGTAAGTAGAAGTGTTTGTCCAACTGAAGGAAAAATATCAGTGGTTATTAGTAACAAAAATGAAAACTTGAATGGTGATCTTAATTTTGTTTGGTTGCTGTTTGATCTGCAACAATCTTTATCGTCCAAGTCGGTTCTCGATGAAAGTTTGCTTTCACCCGCGTCTCTCTGAGTTCGTATTCTCGAGACATAGTCCAATCAGACTTTATCTATTAATGACTATTTCCTTAGTTCTAAAATTCCATTTCTGCCCCTGGATCAAAGTATAGAAACACATATTATATGAATATTATTCTCTTGAAAACTTTTGTTTAATTTTGCTGTAAGAACATACATGTGCACTGAGAAAAAAATGTAGGTGGCGTACTTAAAAAGATACCTTACATGCGTAATTCCTGTATTTTTTGGACAACGTACAGCAGACGTATAACTGAAAACGCATGTTTTATAATACTTTCTGTATAAATGTTCCATCTCTACGTACTTGCCGTATGAAACACTGCAGGCGGTCAGGCTCTCACATACAAATGGACGTATGTAACATATAGCTGACGAAGGTAACATAAGTATATGCATGTGATATACGGAAAACTGTTAGATGTCAGACATCCTGCAACGGCATGATGTAACATCTAAGGGCAGTATGTGCCTATATAGCATACGGATAACGTATGCTCCGAACTGATTTCTATAGTAAGCAAGAGGATTCCGTATATTTGTACAATATACCGCTGTCCGGAGAACGGATTTTTCTCTGTGTGGATCTCCATACAATGTTCGTCAAAAGTATTGGGACAGAACAATAATAACGACATGCCTAGACGGAGGAAAATTAAATGTTGCAATTGGTATTATTGCAAAAACCGCATTGATTTGGAGTGTGGTCACCGTGGAATCCATCTTGAATTTCGCTATATTGCAGATCGTACATTTTTTAAATGGAACAGGCTATGATTTCACACTTCAATTTAGGCTTTATATTCCCACAAATGAGAATGTGAACTCATTTTTTACACATAGAAATCTGTTTATGAGACAGGGTGTTTTACATATGTATCTAATAGAAAAAAGTATCATGACAGGGCAGTAACAAAGAGGCACGTGAACAAAGGAAAAGCAAATGTTACAGGTTAGTATTGATGTTAAAACTGAGTTAAATGATCATTGCAGCCAACTTGAATTCCGCATATTACATACCATACAATATTTTTAAATAGAAAGGGATATTTGTGTCACATCAATTTAGGCTAGAATCTTCCTACAAACGATAATCTGAACCGATTTTTGACCGACCGCTATTTATTTACGAGATAGTGTGTGCTACGTTTGATTCTTTCTAATATAAGAAAGTATTGGGACAGGCAAGTAATTAAGAGGGAGGTGTTCTTAACGTTTCTGTTCGTTTGCTTGCGTTTGTAAAAGATTGTGAAGTTACCACATATGTTAATAGTAAGTATAACATCTTTTAGTAGTAAGTATATTTGTGGTTAATTGCTACTTTACGACTATAAAGCAATAGAATGCTCTTAATGTGCAGTTTCGAATATTCGGTAGAGCTCAACGACTTCGTTCAAATATTAGTGGGTTGGGTGGTTACAACGTTTTGTCTGGTCAGCGTATTGTACCATGTGGAGTTAATACGGGAAGGATATAATGGTAGAATTGCTAGAAGGAAACCATGCATTGTACAAATTAAGAAATATAAGATACTTAAATTTCCTAGAGCTTTCTAAGATAAAGCCAAAAATTGGTGGGAATATGTTGTTTATAAACGAATTTAAGTTAAAACTGCATGGATATGATGGTAGACAGGGCCGGATTTAGGGTGTGCACCGTCTTCGTTGTAAATATACACTATCTAAAGTAAAAAGCTAGCAGTGAAAATAGCATTGCTTTCCGAAAATTTCTGTCGTCATGTTTCCGTTTGAGGCTTAAAATAAAGAGGAGTTTTCCAAAAGCAATAGTTTAAGTCGATTTTCTGAAGGTTCAAGGAAAAGCATTCACCAAGCAAAGCAATTTAACATTTGTCAAGTAGGGAGAAAACAGAAGCCAGGAAGAAAGGAGAACAATTTTTCCTGCATACCACTTGCGACCCTCTATAAAATACTACTCCCCTCCGTTCTATGTATCAGCGTTGTCAGGTATAAAGAATATTGTCACATGTCACTTTGAAGAGTTTCAATGACATTGGTTATGTTGGTAGTTATAGTGCACCCTCTCAGAAAATTCTAAATCCGACCCTGATGGTAGAATAATAGTTTTTCGACAAGTAAATACCAGCCCACTGTAAAATACGGAGAAGGAAGTGTAATTGTTTGAGTTATATGTTCAAAAGACGTTGGAGAGTTAGTACGTATTGATGAGATTCTGATAAAAGAAATATATCTTAACATTCTTAGGACACATCTTCACAAGAGCGTGGTCAGGTTAATTAGGAGAAACATGTATTAAACAGTAAATAAAACCATATACATACATTGGATATGCAATAAAGAAAAATGCACGTACAATTAATAACGCGTCCAGTCACCCGCTGCGTTGATAATGGCTTGGCATCTCCGAGGCATGCTTGCACCAAGTTTTCCGCATATTCGCGTGGAAGAGACTTCCAGATATGTTGAATTAGCGTTGACAATTGGGTTAAAGGAAGACCCGTTTGCCTTGAAGCTTCAGCTTGATGTATGACCAGACATTTTCAATGGGACTAACTTCAGGCGACTGTGAGAGCCAATCCATTCTCTGCAGAGTTTTCTGTGGTACTTACGATGATTGCCCTCTTGCAGTATACAATTTTCATTTCTGTCGATGTACCAACCTTTGGCAGTCCGTAACAAACATCTTTGTTAGATTTGTAACATCTTCCGTGCAGGTAAAAACATGGACGTGCCGAAACCCAATTTTGAGAAACCCCCCAGATATGCAGATTTATGGGATGTTTCACTGTTCGTTGGAACAACCTGTTGGTGGCAGTTGACCAGTTCAGTTGTCTGCTTACATAATCCAACACAGAAGATTCGTCGGTAAAAATTACGTTGTCCAAGTTGTTTCCTTTTCCCACGCCAATCGTTTCGTGACGTGCTTTTCACTTAATAAAGGGTTCTTAACTGTAACTCGATATTTAATATTGTGAGCCCGGAGATGCATTCTAATAGTTACACACGACACATATTAGCCCTTTTGCTTTCACTTGACGCAATGTTAAGGCTGGAGTTCGCGAAAACAGCATAATAATCATTTTTCCACTTGTGGAGTCACTTTTCCTTTTGACGCACGTTCTTGAAAGATATTCAGGTTCTTCACCACTTTATAGCGTTTTACCCACTTTTGTATACACGACTCCAAAAGTGCATTACCACCTGCAATTCTCCCTTTCCTGCAATATTAGACAATCCTAAAACACTGGTGTTGAGGTGGTTGAGAGTTAGAAGAGCTTTGGAACAAACCTCAATCTTTGTTACAAACATAGCAGTGTGGCAATCTGCAAATAACAGAATAAAATAAATAGTTAAGAATGGCGATTTTATTATCGTGAGTACAATGGATGACATGAAAAGTTACAAAATGACCTTGCTTAAGCAGTTCAAACAAGAAGAATGGAAAGAAATAGATAACAAAGGTAAGCAGTTTATCTTCATTTTAAAAAAAAACTCACAAAAAAAGAAAAAGCTTACATAATGGAAAGGCTTAATATAAATGCCTAACAGCACCAAAACAAACATCTACAAGAAACGGAAAGAGAGACAAACACAAAATAAGGGGCGTCAGTGGCGTAGCAAACTTGCGGATAATAATAATAATTATTATTAATAATATTATTACTATAATTATTATATCATTATTATTAAAATTTCCTTTCCTTTTCAAAATTTCTGACTTTGCCTAACAGCGTGTGTGCATATAGCAGTCATATGTGCACTTTTTGTCAACGTGCTGTCCCAAAGACCAAAAGGAATAGAAATTTAGGAGAGAGAGGAACAAAAAAATTTCTTAACATAAATTCAAGGTCAAAGTTCGAAATACTTGCTTTTGACAGGTGCTATTTGTATCTCTTTTTTCTGGAACAGAAAACTTCTGGCGGTTAAGATGTTACAGTATATGATATTGTAAATTTGCAAGTGGATTTATTTATATTGCAATATGTTATCATAAAGAAATTGTCATTAGAAGACATTATTGTAAAAATTAAGTTTAATTTCTTCATCCATAGCAAGTCTTTGGGCCCTTATACCTCACGCCCCGAATATCGATATCGAAAATTTATTATGTTGATATATCGATGTCGATATATTCGTGATATCTAATGTTGATATATGTCAATATCAATATCGACGACAATATAAGAAATTATGCAATATTATTATTATTACTAATAATAATAATAATAATAATAATAATAATAATAATAATAATAATAATAATAATAATAATAATAATAATAATACGGTTATAGAGATGCTTGAAACATTCATTAAGTCACTTTCAAAATGAATGCGAAGCTTAGTGGCCAGATGAAATACTCAACTTCCAATAGAACTGTAGATCTCGGAGACACATCTAGCATAATGTCAAACGTTTAATACATGCTTTGTTTTCGAGTGATTCGGTAGTATTCATTGGACGTACTGATCCAAAATACATTCTAATAAAACCAATAGGTAGCGTAGGTGATGATACCTTCAATTCCATACTACTAATGGGAACTGAACAAAAAGAAAGAAAGAAAGGAAGAAAAGAAATGAAAAAGAAAGAAAAAGAAAGTGAATGAATCTCATTTACTGCTAAATATCTATCAGAAACACTCTATATTAAAATTCCAAACTGTATCATAATGAAAAGTTACAAATGTTCAAAACGAAAATTGGACGTTCCTTATAGATGTAGCAGACTTTGCATGTTTCAGATTACAATTGTAAATAAAACACATTGAATTATAGGATGGAAACAAATTTTGTGTCAAACCAATACAAATAAAATTGGTTGTTTTCAAATAACCAAAGAGGGGGGCATTTTCTCGTCATCTCCGAAGATTTATTGTTCCGAACGATTTCATCTATTACGGATATAACGTTGTAATTCGCACTGTTGGAGCCATTATTTTACGCAAAAAACTCCATTACCTGGCGGGGAACCGAACCGAGATTTTCCGCGTGTAAGTCTTGTATTGTAACTACTACTCCAATGATTGCCTTACCCAGACTTTGCTTAACAAGTGGTGTGGTGTTTCTTTCTGAGAACGATAACACGAAAAGTGCTGCAGATCAATGAAATGTTTGGAATGTCCTGGTAATTTCCTTACCCTTTCACAACAAACATTCGTAAATCGTCTCTATTATGATACAGGTGTTTGCTTCCACATTCTTAAGGATTGCTAGTCCAGTATGAGAAATCTATTCTTCACGATCACTTTGTTATAAGAAAACAACTTGGGGGTGAAAAAGACTGGAACCTAGGTTGGAAAGTGTACTGCTTGTAAGTCTGCTACTTTACCAATACACTACCATGCCATATGAAGCTGAAATCCAAATATTGCTAACTTCAGCTTTGGAACGAACGGACTCTACTTGTAAGGTTATTTACACGAAAATGCACAACGAAATTCATTCATTCGACGACCTAGAGACAAATTAGTGCCCACTAATAAGCGAAATGACATACAATCCAGGAAGAAATACAGAAATAATAACATATTATGCAGTACTTTTGCCGTGCAAAGTTCAAAAGAAGGCGAGTAATAATAATAAGGATAATAATAATAATAATAATAATAATAATAATAACAATAATAATAATAGACAACTATACTGTTAAGGTGAACAATTATTATTATTATTATTATTATTATTATTATTATTATTATTATTATTATTATTATTATTATTATTACTGGCGTAGTTGTGAAGTTGCATGGCGAAATTAACTGCATAATATATTATTATTTTTGTAATTTTTCCTGGAGTTTAAAACATGTTTTTTTTCGTGAGTATTTCAAAACATATTTATTACATTTCAAACATATTTTCTTTAAAAAAAACAAACATGCACATGCTTTAAACACAGGTTTTGTTCTTTTTTTTAAAAGAAAAAACTATTTTTGCAACCCTGGTTTCTTCAACTGTCATTATGTAGCGGAAATTTGGGGTTCAAACACCTACTCTACCCTATTTCCGCTCAAATATATATATATATATATATATATATATATATATATATATATATATATATATATATATATATATACACTGCCTGTCCATAAATCGTTTACTTTTCAATAGCACTGGAAGAACATAAAGTTTTTACACTATTAATGTGAAATTTGGTATTCTTATTGAAAAATGTCTGAGTGTTTTAAATTTTAATTGGGGCAAAATCACAAAAGTTCATTTTCCTTTGGGAGATTTAATGTTAAGTTTTTTAGGCAGTCTTCCCAATGATTATTGGTAACGAATTTGGGGCACATGAGTATTACTGCTGGAAAATACAATAACACTCATCCGCAATGTTACTATAGTCTTCTCGAACATTATTTTGGGTAACCCTCCTCTCTTTTTGGGGGGAGGGGAAGGGCCGTAAGATAGTGGTGGGTGGAGTGTTACCAAAACCCCAAATTATATTTTGGGAACACAAGTTATACATTATTTTTCTTCGTTTCAAAACGTATTTCGTATTTATTTTATGATGCAATAAGTCAATAATCTTTGGCATAGTTTCTATTGATAATTTGAGTTGTTCTTAAATCTTTCATTCACAATTTAGTTTCTTCTCCACACAAAACTACAGATAAGAAAGATTCAATTCTTATACTCTGCATTTGGTTCATAAGTAGTAGTCATTACCTGGTCAAGGACTTATGTCCGGCACGATGCAACTAAATGTATTTATTCGACAAACTGGAGAAAAAATAGTACCCACTAATAAATGAAATAACATACAATCCAGGAAAAATTACAGAAATAATAACATATTATGCAGTTAATTTCGCCATGCAACGTCACAAGTACGCTAGTAATAATAATAATTTATTTATTTATTATGGATGATAAAGACCACAGCCAAAGCCATAATGGTCATATATACAATTATGTACAATAAAATGTTCCAAGAAAAATACAAGTAAAACAAAGAGAAATTAAAATACATGAAGTCATCACAACCAAATACAGAAAAAAGTAAATAAAGAAATTTTTACACCAGTTTAATACAAACTAAATTATAAAATAAAATTACAAACATATCCTCAATACAGTAAATATTAAATTAAACAGGATGTATTACTAAGAATTTACATATGTTGATCATAAAAAATAAACAAATTAGAAAAATATTACTAATAAAACACATGGACAAATATAAACAATATAGGTAAAAGATAGAGAATGAAAATTCAATAGACAATACACAAACTGTATCCAGTTTAGCAAGAATCTCCGTATTAGTCAGATCGTATAATTTAAATTTATATTTTAACCAAGTCAAGAAGGAAATCTGGACTAACTCCAGAATTTAAGTAATACTAATAAGATTACGGTTCCAGATTAAACTAGCAAATTCCAAGTGGGATTGAACATATGCACAATATAAGATTTTGCATGTTGCAATGTCTTTAAAATCTCTAGCAACCCATTTGATGAGTCCCAGATTCCTTCTAGCCTTGGGAACCATGGTAGTAACATGATGATCAAATAGTGATTTAGAATCCATCATAACGCCTAAGTCTTTGTTGACTGAAACAGGTTGAATTGTATGCTGATTTATTGAGTATGAAAAATATGATATATTCGTTTCCCTGGAGAACGATATACTTTTTATTTTGTTCATGTTCAAGGGAAGTAAATTTTGTACAGACCATTGATAAACTGAATTAATATCGGCTTGTAATTTAAGCTGATCCTGATTACTTGCTATTTCTGAAAATATCTTCAGATCATCAGCGTACAGTAAAAAAGAACATTTCAAATAATTACCAATATTCACATATATTGAAAATAATAATGGACCCAAGTTGGATCCTTGAGGAACACCCGAAGAAATCTTGTACACAGATGACTTACAACCCATATATCTAACTACAAATTTACGATCAAACAAGTAGGAAGCGAATCATTCTTTAGGATTTAGGATTTAGGAATTTCAAAAGAATGAAGTTTGTTAAGAAGCATATGATGAGATATTTTGTCAAAGGATTTAGCAAAGTCAAAATAGATAGTATCAACTTGACCACGATTATGCACAACAGGACAAACCAAAGTCAAAAATTTATTAAAATTTAGTTCAGTTGATTTACCCCTCAAAAAAACATACTGTTCAGGTATAGTAGAATGTTCAACGGAACTATAAAGATAATTGTAAATAAGCTGATCAAAAATTTTTGGTATTACATCAAGAATAGAAATAGGTCTATAGTCAGTTACGAACCTTCCATCAGTTTTCGGAATTGGAGTTACGACAACAGTTTTCCATACATTTGGATAGAAATGAGATGCTAAACTCCAATTAAACAATGATGTCAAAATTGTTGCAATTATTTTAGATATACCTTAATAATAATAATAATAATAATAATATAATAATAATAATAATAATAATAATAATAATAATAATAATAATATAATAATAATAATAATAATAATAATAATAATAATTGTTCACCTTAACAGTATAGTTGTCTATTATTATTATTATTATTATTATTATTATTATTATTATTATTATTATTATTATTATTATTATTATTATTATTATTCGCCTTCTTTTGAACTTTGCACGGCAAAAGTACTGCATAATATGTTATTATTTCTGTATTTCTTCCTGGATTGTATGTCATTTCGCTTATTAGTGGGCACTAATTTGTCTCTAGGTCGTCGAATGAATGAATTTCGTTGTGCATTTTCGTGTAAATAACCTTACAAGTAGAGTCCGTTCGTTCCAAAGCTGAAGTTAGCAATATTTGGATTTCAGCTTCATATGGCATGGTAGTGTATTGGTAAAGTAGCAGACTTACAAGCAGTACACTTTCCAACCTAGGTTCCAGTCTTTTTCACCCCCAAGTTGTTTTTCTTATAACAAAGTGATCGTGAAGAATAGATTTCTCATACTGGACTAGCAATCCTTAAGAATGTGGAAGCAAACACCTGTATCATGATAGAGACGATTTACGAATGTTTGTTGTGAAAGGGTAAGGAAATTACCAGGACATTCCAAACATTTCATTGATCTGCAGCACTTTTCGTGTTATCGTTCTCAGAAAGAAACACAACACCACTTGTTAAGCAAAGTCTGGGTAAGGCAATCATTGGAGTAGTAGTTACAGTACAAGACTTACACGCGGAAAATCTCGGTTCGGTTCCCCGCCAGGTAATGGAGTTTTTGCGTAAAATAATGGCTCCAACAGTGCGAATTACAACGTTATATCCGTAATAGATGAAATCGTTCGGAACAATAAATCTTCAGAGATGACGAGAAAATGCCCCCCTCTTTGGTTATTTGAAAACAACCAATTTTATTTGTATTGGTTTGACACAAAATTTGTTTCCATCCTATAATTCAATGTGTTTTATTTACAATTGTAATCTGAAACATGCAAAGTCTGCTACATCTATAAGGAACGTCCAATTTTCGTTTTGAACATTTGTAACTTTTCATTATGATACAGTTTGGAATTTTAATATAGGGTGTTTCTGATAGATATTTAGCAGTAAATGAGATTCATTCATTTTCTTTTTCTTTCTTTTTCATTTCTTTTCTTCCTTTCTTTCTTTCTTTTTGTTCAGTTCCCATTAGTAGTATGGAATTGAAGGTATCATCACCTACGCTACCTATTGGTTTTATTAGAATGTATTTTGGATCAGTACGTCCAATGAACACTACCGAATCACTCGAAAACAAAGCATGTATTAAACGTTTGACATTATGCTAGATGTGTCTCCGAGATCTACAGTTCTATTGGAAGTTGAGTATTTCATCTGGCCACTAAGCTTCGCATTCATTTTGAAAGTGACTTAATGAATGTTTCAAGCATCTCTATAACCGTATTATTATTATTATTATTATTATTATTAGTAATAATAATAATAATATTGCATAATTTCTTATATTATCGTCGATATTGATATTGACATATATCAACATTAGATATCACGAATATATCGACATCGATATATCAACATAATAAATTTTCGATATCGATATTCGGGGCGTGAGGTATAAGGGCCCAAAGACTTGCTATGGATGAAGAAATTAAACTTAATTTTTACAATAATGTCTTCTAATGACAATTTCTTTATGATAACATATTGCAATATAAATAAATCCACTTGCAAATTTACAATATCATATACTGTAACATCTTAACCGCCAGAAGTTTTCTGTTCCAGAAAAAGAGATACAAAAAAGCACCTGTCAAAAGCAAGTATTTCGAACTTTGACCTTAAATTTATGTTAAGAAATTTTTTGTTCCTCTCTCTCCTAGATTTCTATCCCTATTGCTCTTTGGAACAGCACCTTGACAAAAAGTGCACATATGACTGCTATATGCACACACGCTGTTAGGCAAAGTCAGAAATTTTGAAAAGGAAAGGAAATTTTAATAATAATGATATAATAATTATAGTAATAATATTATTAATAATAATTATTATTATTATCCGCAAGTTTGCTACGCCACTAACGTCCCTTATTTTGTGTTTGTCTCTCTTTCCGTTTCTTGTAGATGTTTGTTTTGGTGCTGTTAGGCATTTATATTAAGCCTTTCCATTATGTAAGCTTTTTCTTTTTTTGTGAGTTTTTTTTTAAAATGAAGATAAACTGCTTACCTTTGTTATCTATTTCTTTCCATTCTTCTTGTTTGAACTGCTTAAGCAAGGTCATTTTGTAACTTTTCATGTCATCCATTGTACTCACGATAATAAAATCGCCATTCTTAACTATTTATTTTATTCTGTTATTTGCAGATTGCCACACTGCTATGTTTGTAACAAAGATTGAGGTTTGTTCCAAAGCTCTTCTAACTCTCAACCACCTCAACACCAGTGTTTTAGGATTGTCTAATATTGCAGGAAAGGGAGAATTGCAGGTGGTAATGCACTTTTGGAGTCGTGTATACAAAAGTGGGTAAAACGCTATAAAGTGGTGAAGAACCTGAATATCTTTCAAGAACGTGCGTCAAAAGGAAAAGTGACTCCACAAGTGGAAAAATGATTATTATGCTGTTTTCGCGAACTCCAGCCTTAACATTGCGTCAAGTGAAAGCAAAAGGGCTAATATGTGTCGTGTGTAACTATTAGAATGCATCTCCGGGCTCACAATATTAAATATCGAGTTACAGTTAAGAACCCTTTATTAAGTGAAAAGCACGTCACGAAACGATTGGCGTGGGAAAAGGAAACAACTTGGACAACGTAATTTTTACCGACGAATCTTCTGTGTTGGATTATGTAAGCAGACAACTGAACTGGTCAACTGCCGCCAACAGGTTGTTCCAACGAACAGTGAAACATCCCATAAATCTGCATATCTGGGGGGTTTCTCAAAATTGGATTTCGGCACGTCCATGTTTTTACCTGCACGGAAGATGTTACAAATCTAACAAAGATGTTTGTTACGGACTGCCAAAGGTTGGTACATCGACAGAAATGAAAATTGTATACTGCAAGAGGGCAATCATCGTAAGTACCACAGAAAACTCTGCAGAGAATGGATTGGCTCTCACAGTCGCCTGAAGTTAGTCCCATTGAAAATGTCTGGTCATACATCAAGCTGAAGCTTCAAGGCAAACGGGTCTTCACTTTAACCCAGTTGTCAACGCTAGTTCAACATATCTGGAAGTCTCTTCCACGCGAATATGCGGAAAACTTGGTGCAAGCATGCCTCGGAGATGCCAAGCCATTATCAACGCAGCGGGTGACTGGACGCGTTATTAATTGTACGTGCATTTTTCTTTTTTGCATATCCAATGTATGTATATGGTTTTATTTACTGTTTAATACATGTTTCTCCTAATTAACCTGACCACGCTCTTGTGAAGATGTGTCCTAAGAATGTTAAGATATATTTCTTTTATCAGAATCTCATCAATACGTACTAACTCTCCAACGTCTTTTGAACATATAACTCAAACAATTACACTTCCTTCTCCGTATTTTACAGTAGGCTGGTATTTACTTGTCGAAAAACTATTATTCTCCCATCAGGGTCGGATTTAGGATTTTCTGAGAGGGTGCACCATAACTACCAACATAACCAATGTCATTGAAACTCTTCAAAGTGACATGTGACAATATTCTTTATACCTGACAACGCTGATACATAGAACGGAGGGGAGTAGTATTTTATAGAGGGTCGCAAGTGGTATGCAGGAAAAATTGTTCTCCTTTCTTCCTGGCTTCTGTTTTCTCCCTACTTGACAAATGTTAAATTGCTTTGCTTGGTGAATGCTTTTCCTTGAACCTTCAGAAAATCGACTTAAACTATTGCTTTTGGAAAACTCCTCTTTATTTTAAGCCTCAAACGGAAACATGACGACAGAAATTTTCGGAAAGCAATGCTATTTTCACTGCTAGCTTTTTACTTTAGATAGTGTATATTTACAACGAAGACGGGGGGCACGTGCACCGGTGCACTCCCCTAAATCCGGCCCTGTCTACCATCGTATCCATGCATATCATATCATATCCATACATGGTTTCTTTCTAGCAATTCTACCATTATATCCTTCCCGTATTAACTCCACATGGTACAATACACTGACCAGACAAAACGTTGTAACTACCCAACCCACTACTATTTGAACGAAGTCGTTGAGCTCTACCGAATATTCGAAACTGTACATTAAGAGCATTCTATTGCTCTATAGTCGTAAAGTAGCAATTAACCACAAATATACGTACTATTAAAAGATGTTATACTTACTATTAACATATGTGGTAACTTCACAATCTTTTGCAAACGAACAGAAACGTAAGGAACACCTCCCTCTTTATTACTTGCCTGTCCCAATACTTTCTTCTATTAGAAAGAGTCAAACGTAGCACACACTATCTCGTAAATAAATAGCAGTCGGTCAAAAATCGGTTCAGATTATCGTTTGTAGGAAGTCTTCCTATGGATGAAGAAATAAAATTTAATTTTTACAATAGTGTCTTCTAATGACAATTTGTTTATGATCACAAATTGCAATATAAATAAACCCACTTGCAAATTTACAATATCATATACTGTAACAACTTAGCCGTCCGAAGTTTTCTGTGCCAGAAAAAAGAGAAACAAAAAGGCACCTGTCAAAAGCAAGTACTTCGAACTTTGACCTAGAATTAGAAATGTTTTTGTTCCTCTCCCATTCCTTTTGGCGTTTGGGACCGCTTATTGACAAAAAGTGCACACATGACCACTATATGCACACATGCTTTTTGCCAGAATGAGAGATTTTGAAAAGAAAACAATTTTTTACTAATACTACTACTACTACTACTACAACAACAACTACTACTACTAATAATAATAATAATAATTATTATTATTATAACAA
This sequence comes from Thermobia domestica, assembly GCF_964235325.1. Taxonomy (NCBI): domain Eukaryota; kingdom Metazoa; phylum Arthropoda; class Insecta; order Zygentoma; family Lepismatidae; genus Thermobia; species Thermobia domestica. Next base: position 147,207,107 of record NC_137459.1, on the reverse strand, counting down.
TTGGGTTTACAACTAGGGTCCCATCTGTTTATCTTGTATGTGAGGGTCGCATGTCTGCTATGCCACTAGTGTCCCTTATTCTGTGTTTGTCGCTCTTTCCGTTTAGTGTGGATGTTTATTTTTGTGCTGTTAGGCTTTCATATCAAGCCTTTACATTAAGTAGCCTTTTTGTTTTTTACGTTTTGTTAAAGGATGGAAACTGCTTTCCTCTGATATCTATTTCTTACTATTCATCTTGTTTGAACTTCTTAAGTAAGAACATTTTGTAACTTTTTATATCATCCATTGCTCTCAAGATAAATAAAAGGCTCCATTCTTAACAATTTATTTTATTCTCTTATTTGCAATTTGCCACACTGCTATATTTGTAACAAAATTGAGGTTGTGTCCAACGCCTTTCTAATTCTCAACCACACCAACGGCAGCGTTTTTCGGGTTGCCTCCTATTGCAGGAAATTTAGAACTGCAGGTGGTAATGCACTTTTAAAGTTGTCCATACAAATGTCTTGGACTTCCTCATATATATCGTCGCCGAGGCGTGACTAATTTTCGGCCCTCTGGAGTGGCTACAGAGAAACACAGCTTCAAAGCGCTACGTGGAAGCTGCAGTTATTGCTGTTGTTGTCTTTCTCAGTCACACATTCATATTCAATTAGTGCTTTCAGGACACCGCATAGAGGACGCAGGTACTCTCTATTGGGTTGTGAGAGAACTACGGCGATATCTGTTACCAGCTGTGCCTAATGCCGCCAACGCTCTTGAATTTATCAGGCTTCTGAATTTTTTAAATGTTGATCGAAGTGTAGAATACAGAGGACAGGAAGTTATTTTAAATTCAAGGTATCTCATAAGTTGTAGATACAAATATTAATTAGGAATTTTCATATGTCAACATTTTGAGTGGTTTTGTTAGAAATAAAATTTTTTGCGTATAAATTTCATGTAATTTGATAATAAAAAGGACCCATTCGTATTGGAATGTTCGCATCTTAATGACACAATTTGGTAAACATGCATGTTTCAATTCGTATATAAAATATAATATTTTCTAAAACAAATATTAATCAACTTTAAAAACGCGCTACAACAGGGGCGGATACAGGGGGGCGATCGCTCCCCAGAAGAGGAAACTTTCTTATTTTACATATAAATAAAACCCATTCGAGAGTTCATAAAAGTAACTCTAAGTTGCAGTATTACGACCTACTGCCCCCCCAGAAGTCCATCCTGGATCCGCCCCTGCGCTACAAAGTACAAAATAATTTGAAAAGCAATGTTAAGTGCGTCGCTCCATGTAATGTTTGTGGCACTGAGTCCCTGGCGTAGAGGTCATTCTCCACGGGTACCTAGGACCACATTCTCTAAATTTTGGCAATGGAAACGTTGGTTCATCTCCTTAATTTTGGTGAGGGGCGCATAAGAACCATTTTTGAAATTCTGGAAATTGCCAATTTTAAAAATTTGTCCTGGCAGTATAAAAATATGGTATGTATCTCTGTAAGTTCGAGTAATACATCTCGTTCCCTTCTATAGGTAAAAGAATATCTAATTTTCAAACTTCGGAGGTTTTTGACCTATTTTATCCTCTCGTCAGGTTCTAGTGCATACTATTATTGTATAGATGAGTATCGGATCCATTCTCTAAACTTTATATTTAAAACAGTTCTAATAATTTCAAGAAATTTGGTAAAAATATATTTTCGTGTCGCTTTTGCAACAACTAATCAGCAATGTCCTCGGAATACTATTTTTGCAAACACCCCAGTTATAATTTGAAAATACCTCTAACAATTTTGACTTTGATTTGATTTTGAGTTCAGGAACGAGGCTATATGAAATGTCGACCTACTTACTGATTAACGTGGAAACCGAACCAAATGAGCTCTCGCTGGAAATCGAACCCGGGTCTCTCACGCCAAAGGCGCATCTAATAATTTTAATAAAATTTAGTTGAAGTGCAGTGGCACCTGTTTCCGTATATATCATATATATCTTTCTGGAGGAAGTACACTCACAAGTAAACCTTACGTTTGGGTGAATCGAGTTGCTGACTGAGACACATATGAGAAAGTAGTACTAAATGTGGTCAGTATTTCAGTGAAGTTGTAGGTGCGAAGCTCCAGGGGTTTAGGAGATACAGCTACCAGAACATCACATGGAAGTAACAGAATAGTCTTCATACAGTTGGAGGTAAAAGGTTTGTAAGACCTCTTGTAATGACAAAAGGTGAATAACAAATACATGGATACATATTAGGACCAGGGAGAAGTCATATAGTAAGGGTATACCTGACGGCGGCCATGTTCAAATCCGTCATTTTGAATCAGACAAAAGTTTTAAACAAAACGCATAACATTGACACCTTATTAATAACAAACTTTACCATAAATCCAACGGTATAACCATTTTTGCTTTATCATTAACCAGCACAAAATTAAATGGGAAATAGAGTAATGCAATAGATGACTTCGGGCTAGAAGTTAATCAGAAATACAATGGTGGCGTTACAATGTTAGTTGTTTGATGCTGTACTTGCACGCCATTTCGTTGTTTTTCTTGTATCCTGTTCACATCTATTTCTCGCTTGCTCTTGTCCTCACTGTACTATTGCTCATCTTGTCTGTGCCATGCACACACGACAACATCTCTGCTTGTTTGTTGCTCTGCTGTTTTTTTGTGAAAGGGTAAGATTAATGGCTGTGTGTGTCAGGGAATGGTTTTGTATTAATGTCATTTGATTTTGTTTTATTGTTGATATTCTGCACCTGTTTAACCCGTAAGTGCTCGCGTGGGGGTCTATTGCATTACTCTATTCCCATTTAATTTTGTGCTGGCTAATGATAAAGCAAAAATGGTTATACCGTTGGATTTATGGTAAAATTTGCTATTAATAAGGTGTCAATGTTATGCGTTTTGTTTAAAACTTTTGTCTGATTCAAAATGGCGGATTTGAACATGGGCGCCATCAAGGCAACTCTTACCATAGACCTAATATTTATCCACCTGCTTTTTATTTAATTATTATCATTAACACAAAATTTACAAGGTGGGGTAAAGGACTAATACATATGCTGCAACAATATTTAATTTCCCTGTAACTTTTTACCAATTGCGCGTAAATCAAAATTAACGTCACCATTGTTCCTCTGATTAAATTTGCGCCTTAAATCATGTATCACATGACCCTATTCCTATTTTAAAAACTTAACCTTAATTCAAAATGGCGGATTTCAAGATGGCCGCCGTCAGGTATACCCTTACTATATGACTTCTCAGTAGTCCTAATATGTATCCATATATTTGTTATTCACCTTTTGTCGTTACAAGAGGTTTTACAGAGCTTTTACCTCCAACTGTATGAAGACTATTTTGTACTTCCATGTGATGTTCTGGTAGCTGTATCTACTAAAGCCTGGAGCTTCGCACCTACAACTTCACTGAAATACTGACCACGTTTAGTACTACTTTCTCATAGGTGTCTCAGTCAGCAACTCGATTCACCCAAACGTAAGGTTTACTTGTCAGCTATGTCAAATATCTAATAATACAAATACGTTGGATCAAGGAATCTTCTGGGAGACCCGATACCAGAGCTCTCAGGATAGCCGCCCATGTTCAAGAGTGTACCTCCAAGTACAACAGTATTACACAACTTAATACATCGTCAAGATAGAACAAATTTGATACAATGTTGACTTCAGTAAGAATAGAATGCTTACGAAACGTAATACTAAAGCCGTTTCTTTTTTCACACACCGATTAACAATTATTATGAAAACTGATTTTGCCCATCCCTAGTACGAACATAAATAAAAGTCACATCTGGAGACAGAAGCAACTAACGATCCTACAGGAGCCTCGAAAATCTTTTTAAATATGTGAGAACTCAGTTGCTTGGAGAGGTTACGGGGAATTTTCTTGATTCTTAACAAAGCAGCTTACCTCTGGTGCGTTGGATCCTTTGTTCAATCCCCGGCCAAGTAAGCTTGTGGTGGATAACATCGTGTCCATGGGTTTCCTCGGGGAATTCCCGTATACTCCAACATTATCATTCCATCCCATCTTTCATTTACATTAACTCTCGTAGCCTCAACATAATCGTGGGTCATGAAACTCAAAGATTTTCATATCATTTTCCTGAAAAATGTGTATATAATGTTGGTTACGTTTTTAGGTTTATGTTTGTTGTTTACTGTAATGTATATATAGTAGTCTGTCATATATCTTCGAGGAAAACCTAATTTCTGCGCACTTCAAGATGATAAGTTTGAAACAGATTATATAAATAATAAGACTATTATTATATTTAACTATCTGGACTAGCTTTCTATTAGAAAGCCGTTCCTTTCAAAAAGAAACAACACATTCGAACCATGTTCAACTTACCACAGAGTTCCAAACACGCATCGATGTAAAGATGTGATGTTACAGTATTGTATTATTGAGAGATTATGAAAATTGAGCATACCAAGTAACATAGTAACGTCCTAAAGAATCAAAATGCTCACAAAATATAACAACATTTATTGAAAGATTAATTCATATATTCATTAGTTTGATTTCTGACGTTGAATGCGTACAAACATAAATATTCGTTAAATGTGTTCGATAGACACTCTAGTGAGCATCTGGAAAAACTTTTTGCAAAATGAGATAACTTTGTTGATTGACAGAAGAAACTACATTATTAACTTTTCTAGGAATGGGCACGAGTCGAGTCAAAGGTAATTTTTTCGAGTCGATTTCCGAGCCGAGTCACTATTTTTGGGGTCGAGTTTCGAGTCGAGTCGAGTTTGATAAATGGGTCGCTCGTTCAGCTCGTTTTAACACGTTTTGAAATCATGGTCTGATTAGACTGAAAAGCGAAAGCCATGGTAAATATGAGCAGTAATGTGGAATATTTTATATAGCTCATGGGAGGAGACACTGCTCGAGTGCTTGCATCTCGTCTTGTCTCGATAACGAGACGACAATAGATCTTTTTAACGAGATAGCTTCTAATGTCATGAGCACCAATATAAGTATTTACTATAGTTCTTACCATCAACGCTAAGAACTGCATGGCCGAATTTTTGAGCCGAAGCAGAAGCCCAATCCGGGTAGTGATGTTAACCGGCTCGGCTGGATTCTACTCAGCAAAACAGTTCGAACCGATTCGGTTGAGATGAGCCATCCGTTCGGCTCAATTGAGTCGATGGCTTGAGCCGGCTTGGTTGGAATGAGACATAGATTCGGCTCAGGTGAGCCATCTGCTCGAGCTGCTCGGTTGAAATGAGTCCATCAGCTAGGTTCGACTCGGCTCAACTGAGCCGATGGCTTGAGCCGGTTCGGTTGGGGGAGCCATCAACTCGGTTCGATTCGGCTTAGGTGAGCCATCAGCTCAAGACAGTTCGGTTGGGATGAGCCATCGGCTCGATTCGACTCAATGCAGCCGAGGGCTCGAACCGGCTCGATTGTTTGGCCTGTTATTTCGGCTCACTTCTCGGTTCGGCTCGATAGTGAATGGACTGTGAGCCGAGTCGCTCGAGACATTGACAACCCTAAATCCATGCCGAGCAGTTTTGAATATGTTTTTCCGGCGATTATAAGTTTTAACAATTTTTGGCTCGAGCCCGAATACTTGCTTCTCCGGAACTGAAACCCAGGACCTCATGATCGATGTCCTTGCATCATAGACTTCAACACAACCGAGGTCGGCAATCAACTAGTTTTTTGTATGCAGACCGCCTGTCTTTCGTGTTCATACATTTTGTTATTACAATTATTATTATTATTATTATTATTATTATTATTATTATTATTATTATTATTATTATTATTATTATTATTATTATTATTATTATTATTATTATTATAGTCGCAATTGCAGTAGTATCATTGATAATAATTATATTGTCTATGTAGGATGCTTGAAAAAAGTACTTGAAACTACACACAGGATTTGACTCGATTTGGCTCGACTCGACTCGAAATTCAATCTGAATTTGAGTCGAGTTGATGGAAATTGTTCCAGCCGAGTTCTCAAGTCGAGCTGAAAGATGTCTGTTTAAAGTCGAGTCGAGTTTCAAAGAAAATTCGCTCGAACTCGCTCGTGCCCATCCCTACCAAGAATAGATTCCACCTTCTTCGTTAACCCACTATTTGAACTGAAAGTATTCAAATTAAACATTTCCGGAGCTCCTCCATGGCTAAGCGGTTAGCATACGCGCCTTTAGCGCGGAAGACCTGGGTTCGATTCCCAGTGGGAGCTCATGTGGTTCAAATTCCATGTTAATCAGTAGGTCCACGTCTCATATAGCCTCGCTGCTGAAAAGGGACGTTAAACTCAAAATCAACTCAACTCAATTAAACATTTCCGGTTTTAACACTTGTCGCGATAAAATAAAAATTTTAATATATAGCGATAAACAATTATCTGCAATCGATTCAAGGTTTTAAGAGAATAAATCGTCATAACCTGCACCACTCTTCTGAAACCGAAAATACTTGAAATTTACTTTCGGTTTCAATGCTCATATGCCTAATGCATAAACTATAAAAGGTATCGAGAAGAGGTTTTCTGTAATCGATTCAACCTCCTAAGAATATAACACTATTCAAGCCGTATGTGGTTCAAATTAGCCATAAATGCTTTTAGTCTTTATCCCATAGAACAAAAACAATAAGAGAAAGCTAATAATGGCTTTTTGATACGGATTCAGCAACCGATGAACATATTCTATCTTTGATCTTATTAATCTATTGCAACCAGGCGTTTTAGTTGTGCTACTTGTTGTACTGCAAGTTTGAGTATTCAATTCGCAAAGATTGGAAGTCTACCGTAGCTTTATACTGTGAAACGAAACTCATTGGTTTATCTACTAAAAGTGGAAGTAGGAGAAATGTATCACAACTCCCTTGTTCAGTATTGATCACCATAGAGCAAGCTGGTAATAGTTAGCGAGAAGCGTGAATTTAGCGGCGTCATTTCAGACTTCGCTTGGGAGGGGCAAGAGCACCACTGACATAAGAATCTCACGTTCTGTACTAGTATATTAGTAGACAATTTATTAAAGCATATGGGGGGGGGGCAATTGCCCCCTCCTGCCCTCCCTAAATGACGCCCCTGCGTGAATTCAGTACCTTGGAAATAGACTATCTCCAAGTTTTATCCTCTGGTAGAAATTTACTACCACTTGTAATTTCAATAGTGATCACCATAGAGCAAAAATTGATGAGAGACAACGAGATATGCTTTTTGATGTCAATCCAGGATTTGAAGATTGTCATCTCGATCCCTATCCCTGTATGTAAACCGGAAATGGTGAGAAACTACCATTTCCAGTTTCATATAAAGAGAGAGAGAGAGAGAGAGAGAGAAAAAGATAGCCGGAAAAAGTTTTTGATATGGATTCTGTGTCATAATGGTAGTTTCCATCTCTAAGTTTAATGTAACTGGAAGTGATAAATACTACAACTTTCGGTTACAATATTGATTCTCATAGAACAAGAGAGGTACTAAGAAGCAACAAATGTTTCTTTTGAATCTATAATTTCATAGTCCCAAGAAAAGATTTGAAGCTCTGCCCACTGGTCTAATGGTCAGCGCGTTTTCCTTTAATGCACAGGGTCCCGAGTGGGAAAGCATTGAACGTGTTACGGTGGTTCGGATTCCACTTTCAAATGTAGGTCCACGTTTGTATGGTCTCGCTTGATACCGAAAAGGGACGCTAAAGTTCAACAAAGAACCAAATAAAAAATATTTAATCTTAGTGGTATCCTTCTACTAAAATTAGTAGCAGTAAAAACTAATGCGAAAACAAAGATCCACCTGTTTAAAATTTGAATTCGTGTTTGATGAGATTATTATAGTCAGATACTTAGTTCTCTGTCCTACCGTATATAAAACATCTTTAGAACAAATAAACCATTCAATAGTATTTTGTTAGTATTAAATTGCCTATTTTTGAAAGCAACGAAATTGTTTTGGTACTGAGTTAGTTATAGAAAATAAGAGAAATGAATAGAGGATCTCCGTGATGAGTCTTTAGAATCAGTGTCAGTACATATAATCACTTCATGTTTCTTAAAAAAAAAAAAAAAAATATTACAGAGTTGCTTGATATTATCACGATCAGTTTATACAGGAACTTTCTTTATGGTAATTTGTTACTCTTTTTTTACATTATAAAATATATTGTCGATAACGCATTAATAATCACTATTAGTAAATAATTATATTTTAATAACCTGTAAAATAAAAATTTTACTGTTTAGCTTCGATACTAATTTATATCCCTCGAGAAACGAGAACCAAAGATCTGTACATCACAATATTTCGTGCTGAGCTCGCACGTGTACCAGGCTCGTCAAAGTCTATGACCATATCAACTTTGGCTAATATCGAATGAGTTTAACGCGTTTTAATGAAATTTCTTGATTTTACTAAGCTTAATCCCAAATATTCTGGACAATATTTTGAGAACCAAAAGCCCATACTTCATAATATTAACCATGTATACTAAACGCGTTAAAGTCTATAACTGTACAAATTTTAGTCACAATTAAATGATTGCTGTTGCTAATGTGCGTTATAATCGACGGAAATTCTTCCGTTATTTAATGGTCAAACGTAACTTTGATGGTCAATAACTCGGGAATCAAAAGTTTGCTCACCATAATATTACATATAGTTACTAAGCTCGTCAAGATCTACCACCATGCCAAGTTGGTTAAAAATTGGATGAGTTCCTTCTTTCGCACTTTAATGAAATTTCTCGATTTCACTGATTCCAAATTTAATATTGATGGCTAATATCTCGGGAACAAAAAGACTGTAGACCATAACATTTTATACTGAGCTTCCATGCATACCAAGCTAGTCTACATTTACGATCATATACCGTCAACTTCCGTCTAGATCACTTGAATTTAATCAAATGCGTCCTAGTAAAATTTCTTGATATCACTAAGTTAAAACTCAAATTTGATGAGCAATAACTCGGGAACCGAAAGCTTACACACCATAATATTTAACGTGCGCACTAAATGCATCGCGGTCCATAACCATACTAATTTTGGTCGTGATTGGATGAGTTTTGTCAATAGTAGGCATTTTACAATATTCTTTCATTAAATCGAAACCCAAGAGGGCACGGTAGCTCAGTGGTAGAACGCTTACCTTTTGTGCATGGGATCCCCGGCCAAGTAAGTTCGTGGCAGACAACATCGTGTTCGTGGGTTTTTTCGGGGTACTCCCCTTTCTTCCCACATTATCATTCCACCAATTTTGAGAACTTTTTGAAAAACGAAAAATCAGCGAGAAAGGAAAAAATATCGCAAAACGAAAAAACATCGCGAAACAAAAAAAATCATCAAAAAACGAAAAAGTTTTCGGAAAATGGAAAACGATAAAGTTTTCGAGAAACAAAAAAAAAAAAAACAAAAAAAAACGAATCTTTTTTTGGAAAAAGAAAAAAGAAAGTGTTTTCCAAATACAAAAATCGAAAAACAAATTTTTCTCGAAAAGCGAACAAATTTGCGATAAACGAACAATTTTTCGAAAAACGGAAATATTTCGAGAAAACGAAAAACGAAAAATCAAAATATGAAATTTCCGAAAATCGAAAAGCAGATTTTTCGAAAATGTCCATTTCTAGAACAGATTACTCTAATTCTTAACTATAAATAGTAGTAGCAATTATTATTGTTGTTGTTTATTGAAGTTTAGTGCCCTTTTCAGCACCGAGGCTATATGAGGCGTGGGTTAACAGTTTGAGGTGGAAACCAAACCATTGTAATGCATTCAATATTCTCCAATCGGAAATCAAATCTGCTATCACGTTCACCTGAGGCGCGTGCGTGATAGCAGACCAGCGTGGAAGGTAGACCAGCGTGGAAGGTAGTTGTAGAATTTTAAACAACACAAACAGTATGACAAGTTGTCTGTATTAAGTAGTTCTTTCATATTATTAATATGTAAATCATCTTGTTCTAATAACTTTTGGTATTATGATACAATCTGCCACATATTGAGAAAAGTGTGATTTTCAGGTGATAATACCCTACATTTACTAAATGAAAGTAACACACAATACATTTTAATTTGGAGAATAACGTCGTGAAATCTTTTAAGGAAGTATTCTAAAGTATAGTGTGTTAGAAGCTAGATATTTTTAAAGCTGGGAAACGTCATTGTCATGTTATGATGTCTTAAAGTTAAGAGGCACCGGAGATGGTAGACACTTTTTGTCCTTTAACGGTCTTCATTATTTATACAGATTTTAAAGACAGGTCAATGAAAAATGTTTGAAGTGCTGTGAGTGGCATGGAGTTCCTAAAATATAAAAATTATAAAAAACAATAAAAATAATAAAAAACAACAAAATAAATAAAACTCGAACAAGTTTTACATTAATTAGTAATTAGTACTTTGTACTACTATGTAAAGTGTCTCAACATGCCTCACTACTGGGGCTAGTTGCTTCAATACGTGAGGCAGGTTGAACTGTCTACTTTTCAATGGAAAAATGGATATTACAATTTTAATTTTTGTTTTATTTCATTAAGTATCCATTACAGAACATCAGAGGAAACGCTGTATTCTCCAATCCTTAAAACATTAACCTAGTATTAAATAAATTAAGCTGGGGGTTTCCGGAAGAAACCCCATAACGACGAAAATTACAATGTTGGGAAAGGGAAAAAAACTTCATATCTTCATCCCATAAGTAGCGAGTTTTGTGATGATGCGTCTAAATAAAATCCCACTATCCAACGCTTATTAATACTAGTGGGTCTACAGATTAGGTGCCTCACATGAACAAACTGGAAATGGCAACCCGGATAGTGTATATCCGCAATTTTGAAATTGTCCTTCGGATCGCCACAAAACTCTATAAGGCAAATTTAGAATAACTCATGCTTCTTCCCACAAGTACATCAAATGACTCCTTGTAACTTAGATGCCCGCTATTTTAAAAAAAATGCCGCCACTTTGAAATATTCTGTCAGATCACTCGCGAAAGCTATACAACTGTTTGGTGTCTCGTGCTTCTATCCTCAAAATGTCTTGTTAAAAGAACGAAAATTCCGCCCTGCAGTGTGAATTGCCGCCATTTTGAAAACTGGCTACCATATTGAAATTTTACGTAGGATCGCCGCCAAAATGTACGGAACAAATTTAGAGTGCCTTGTTCTTCCACTCTGAAAATTGGAAATTAAAAGTTCGAAAATGTCACCCTGTTACGTGAATGTACTCCATTTTCAAAACAAACCTCCATCTTGAAATGTTGGTTGGATCGCTGCCAAAATCTATACCACAAATTTTAGAGCATCTTGTGCTACTGTATTCAAAATTTTTGGTTCAAAGTTTGAAAATTGTTCCCTGTAGCTTAGATGCCCGCCAGCTTGAAACAATAGCCGCCATTTGGACATTGTACGCCGAATTGCCGCCTAAGCAAATTTCGGGTGTCTTCTGCTTTCACCCGCAAAATTTCAAGTTAAAAGACTGACAATTGCACCGTGTAGCCTGTTACAAACAGGCAGACAGACAGACAAACGATAAAGTGTAGAATAATGTCGGAGTCGTTCCAAGAACCTCGTGTTGAGCAGAGCGCTATCTCTGCAGCTGCGTAAGCATCACTGACTAGTGGTGTTCTTGCTAGAACATTCTAGACTTCTGGAGTTTTTGCCGAATCGCCGTATTCTTAAAGGCTTCTAGAGCACGGCCTGTGGTGTTTTTGGCAAAAGTGGTTGTTTAATCCTGTGTTTAATACTGCACACTACATGTTGCCACCTATAACTCTTTTTCGATTCTTTTTTGAGGTTTTTGCCGGCAACACCTCAAATGTATTAATCTGCCATATCGTTCAGAGAGACACAATTCTTACACGTATAGAACTCCCAACCATCATTGCAGGCCCTTGCAGCCAGAACACTAGATCTATTCCTTTTCTTTCTTATTGTTAGTAAAGTCATCACAGACATGAAAGATAATCGTCATCTGAATCTCCTCCGTGGTGCTTTCTCTTGTATTTTGCTTTACAAGACCATAAATATCGCGTCGACTTTTAGTTTCCCTTCCTTTATTTGGCCATCAACTTCTTCATATGTGCGTCAGTGTAAATAGCAGAGCTCTGTTATTTGGTGGTATGTTACTGAACTTTTCGTGATCCTGTTTTAGTTAGATACCTCACATTTTGGGACTCTTGTGGCTTTGTTCATGGAGTATTCCTGATCAACTTGCGATGTCTGCATCTAAGATATTATCATTTCCTGAGTCATTTTCAATACTTTCTTCCTTATTCCTATTCTCATTCTATACAGTACCTTCTTCTGTTTGTGGTCTCTCAGTCATATAGCATAAAAACAATAAGATGAAATACATCTGGCTCAAGTGGAATAATCAAAGTTACTGAAAACCCAGCTTGGATGTTGATCTGTTGCAGCAAGGGGGAAAGGAACTTTGACTAACTTAGGGATATCATAGCTTGTCATTGTTCTATCAGGATTTCCCACAACCCATGCATTAGCAGCTAAATTGATCAACCTCTTAAAAATGCCAAACATAGATATTTCCAGAGATTGCATCCTGTGGAAGCGATGTGGTGGAAATAACAACGCAGTTACTCCGTCGTTCTTACTGAAATCTAAAACTTCTATTGCGAGGTGTGATTTATGAATGTCTAATAAAAGTATTCCGCTAAAAGTCCAATACATATTTATGACTTCACTACAATTCACTTCCACTACAAAATGTACTACTTATGAAGTTTTTTCATCCATTCAGATCTAATTAGGTGGATATAAGTTATTTTTTGTAATCAATTTTTCAATAGATAATAAAATCCAAATTCACTATGTAAAAATGACAGGATAGATGGCTTCAACCTTTATACGACACTCATGAAGCTTGTATTGATCTTATCAACAATTTTTCTTTTCTTAATAATGTGCTTTTTGATAAGTAATGCAATAAGTAACTTAGCAGAATGAGCAGAGTTGGTTCAGATGAGACACGTTCCAATCATTTCCAACAAGTTTGTTTCAACCTCCTTTGAATACACCACGCTGCAGATTTTTCTCGCTAGACAAACCACCAGTAAACGGAATCCTTTGAGGCCGCAAGATTATTACAAGCGAATTATTGAGAGTTTAGAACTATGTGAGATCCAGATTTAATATTTTGTTGTTTAGGCACACGTGGATGAAATATGAAATTATTAAAAATATTTACAAAAACTGTTTCTTCCTGGGAAAGTAAGCGTCATCTATCATGAAACTACACCAACAACTGACAGTCTGGACATTACTTCTTTGATAAAAACGTCACTACTGTCATAATTATGGAATAGGCTTTATTAGCACTGTCTCAATCAACCTGCGTCTCAACCAGCTCCGATCTCCCCTACCATGTCATATTTCTGAGCTGAACGTACTAGTGGATGGAACTGTGATTTTATATTTTACTGTTAGATCTTCTATATAGGTGCTATTTCCTCCTTGACAAGATCGTTAGGCCGAATGAGAATTAGTTAAAATTTGCATTTCACATAAAATGGCGGATGTAATTTTTATCGGTAAATGACAGCAGATTAAGTTGGTTGATTGGCTGATTAGGATTTAGTATCCCTTTCAGTGGATAGGCTATATGAAACGTAGACCTATAGCTTAACGTGGAATCTGAACCACATGAGCTCCGACTGGAAACCAAATCTGGGTCTCTCGCGTCAAAGAAGGTACGCTGATCATAGCTACCGGGAAAGACAGCAGCTGATAGGGTGTTAGGCGAAATAAAAATTAAGCGAAGTGGATAAACACCGTAAGAAACAGAAAAAAACGAATATTCAGGAAGTGAAAAAGATGTATAGAGTTGAATAATGAATTCGAAAGATAATCAACAAGAGGTGCGTATTATTGAAATGATGTGAAGAAAAACAGAAAAAAATATGAATAAATATATCAGGCACTAAAATGGATAGAGATAGGTTATGAACCTAGAAGAAAGCAAGAACAATATGAAACTCATCATTGCAATCCTTTAAAGTGCCTACATTTGCAAATCAGCAGCAACCGTAAGATGTACAGATTTAATAATGCCTTCGTTTTTCAATATAATTCCTTTGTAACTTACATCAATACACTTGCTCCTATCTTTAGGGCCGGCCCTAGGCAATTTGTGCCCAATGAAGTGGCATCATTTTCCACCCCATTTCTCCAGGAAGAACAAATCTTAAAAGCCACGATTTTAAGTATGCTACCCCTCATGAACTACAAAGGGAGTGGGAATAAGCACTCGCACTCAGAAGGACCTAAACACTACAAATACGATCTCGTTGTGTCTGTTTCTTCTTTAAATAATAATATATTATTTTAGTGAAAGATACAAAACACACCTGCAGAGGAAAGATAGTTTTTTTTTTTTTTTTTTTTTTGTAGAATTCAATATCGAGCTTCAATCTTAATTCATCAGTTTGCAATTCCAGTGCAACAAGCTCTTTTATCTTTATTCCTTGATTTTCCTTCTACATTTGTTAAAAGATGTTTTTTTCACCTTAAATGATAACTGATAAGGAACTTGTTTGTGACAAAGACAAAACTAATTTTCATATCAAAATTGTGATAACTAACTAAATGGAACAAGTGTTCGCTACTGTCCGAGTATTGAGTTCTTGCATTTTGTCAACAATCAAGCAGTTCATGTTAGGATATGTTTGACCATTTGCTTTACCACTGTCCATGTGACCTCAAACTAATGCTACCTAAACACGATTTATGAATGTAGTATTCAAATAGAAGGTCAGCTTAGTAAATTTAACTACTATAATCGTGCAGCGTGTTTCCAATAAGAAACAATTTTAAATAATATAGTCATGACAGATTTTGCCACCCTCCGAAACTTGCTGTCTGCTGCAAATGCATGTGTTGCACATATGATAAACTTGACCTTGCTTATCTTTGTGAAGTAGAAAAATATTTAGGTTGTGACCACAAAAACTCCTTTAGAGCTGTAAAGACGTCGGTATCACTTGCAAAACATCGTCCAGCTGAAGCCTTTTTCTAAGATTCGAGATCATATAGGAAGTTGAGGGGTAGAAATCTCGTGAATAGAGGGGCTGAGAAACGAGTTCAAATTCACATTCATGAATAGTGGTCATGGCGAGTGCTGAAGCATTGTCGTGGTGGTAGAGCTCTGGTCAATATTTATGGACGTTTTCTTGGATTTGAGCTCTGAGTTTTCTCACAAAGTCAGCATAATATTGTCCTATGAAAGTGTGATGGCTCTTTGAAGATAATTACCAATACCACACATTGAGAATCTCCCTTCCAGGAAAAAAAAGTGATGACATCACCTTGCCACCGGACGCGGTGATATAACAGTTAAAAATAACAGGTTAGTGTTGTTTTTATTTCTCACCCCTTCCTGCTTTACTGTTGAAGCTATTATTTATATATTTTTGAACATTTGTATTAAGTGTTGCCTTAAAGTCCACAATGTCTACGTACAACCTAGCCATAATATTCAACGGGAGAGAGTTACGTTGGAAACTACTGCAGGACAAATGAAAAATCGTAAACTCATGATATACCTATCATAATCTGGGTTCTGGTTGACCTCTCTTATTTTACCTTCTAGATCCACCACTGATGATGATTACCAATCTATACGAAATTATTTGTACAGCCACCAGCAAAAGTATCTCCGCTCTAAGTGTTCTAATTCCATTACTTGGGGTCCAGATAATTTTCAGTTGTGAAAACGTCTGGACAGATGCAATCCAACTTACACGAAACTTTTCTCGGCAATGACAGCAGTTGGTAGCCGTGATCCAGGTTTTATGGAGGTAAAATTGTAAAGTAGATGAATACTGAAACAGTTCTTCATTCTAAGATGAATCTTTATGGTTCGGATCGTGTTGTCCAATGTACACCATACATTATTCTCAATATTGCTGTGTACGTAATGTATTATTTCTTTACATACCATATGTTTAGAGAAATAAAAATACTGATCACGCATGAATTAGAAAATGCTCGAAAGGATATGAAAATATCATATATAGAATAACTTCAGGAAATAAGTTTGTAAATCATTGCCTCCATTGACATAACTTCTCCAATTCTCCTCATTCCAACATCTTTTTCTCTCTGGAGAGGAGATCTTGCTTGTCATACTGAGTGTGTATTGAAATTGGAATTGAAACATTTGAAAAAGTTTGAATCTGGCCGAGATTTCAACCCGGGTCTGCCGAATAGAAGTTCAATGCGCTAACCACTTAACTACCGCATCACTGCATCTTCCGCTCAAACTATTAGCTAGTTAAAATTGCTTCATGTAAGACCCTAATGATCGTGTAAGGATACGTTCTTATGTGAGTGTCACAATGACTTACTCTAGATTTCATTCTTTAACTCAAAAACAAGTTATATAGACCTTGGTCAATGAGGAAAATATCACCAAATATTCCTCAAGTTGAGGCTACTTCATGGTTTTTAACGATGGTGCCGATTTACATTACTATTCTTCCTCACTCTAACTTCTAATTTCTAAAGAAGAAAAGACGACAGACATGATTTTCTCACTCTTTGAATTGTATCAACACGTGTAGAAATACGTAGAAAGTTCTATTTGTATCTTCCGTAACTACTAGTTCATTTTCTTATCTTTATATGAGGAATTTGTGGCAGATTACTGGGGTCCATGACATTTGGGCGCGGCTGTTTGGGCGCAAAACGTTTAATCCAAATAAGTTTACCTACCTACATATGTGGTAGTGAATTTCATAACTAGAGCATGGATGTTTCCATATTTACTCCGCATGTACACAATATGTACTCCATATCTGGCTGTAATTGACATGAAAGTCATCTCCTCAAAGTAAATCTGCCCCGCTAGACAGTACTTAAATGCACATTTCTTTTATTTTCCACTATCAAGACGCCGCAGAGCACCAATTTAACCATGTTTTGTTACCGCACCATAATGTTATCCGAACATAAAATAAAATTGGGACAGTAAATTCACCCTTTCATTCTTGGCAAACGTTAATCCCTAACTAACTGTTGGAATGATTGGAATACCACAAAGAAATTATATGCTATATTTTGTCATAATCTATAATAATATTTGCATAATTTATACTGTAAAATGGTTTGAAGTGTATATGTGCAAACTTACATTGTGATACAAATGAAGGGTAATCTTCTACCCTCTTATACTTGATGGATTGCAATGCCAAATAAAAGGATTATTCCTGTATTTTGAAGGAAGGCTTATAACAAGTTTCATTTAAATCGGATGTTTTACGAGAGTTATCGAGGAACAGACGGAGGAGCATATTGGCAGACAAATTCACACCGACTGAAATGGAAGAAGCCTTGCCAACACTCGCTTCAATTATTACTGTTTTAAATGTTTTTTTTTTTTCAAAGAAAACTTGGATGGTTAGTTTGGAATTTAACGTCCCTTCTAAGCACCAAGCCTATGAAACGTGTACATGCAGTTTCACTTGGGATTCAAACTACATGAGTTTCTCTCGGAGATCGAACTCGGATCTATGACGAACAAGTAGTGGATGGTAACATATAACCGCAAAGGAGCTCTCAAGTTTCGAGGACAGAGTCTGTACAACATTACTCCTACTAAATAACTTGTATGTATCCACTTTTGAATGAAATACTTTTCGTTGATTTCTATAAATATTGTGAAATATATCACACAGTGTTGTTCGAAACCTTGCTTCTTGTTTAACAATGCTTTACATGCAAGAGGAAAACTAATTACTTTTCTTTATCTCTTACAGTACACCACCACAGACACCATGTTTAACTCGGAGAAAGCTTTGTTCAGACGTGAGTAAACTTACATTTCCACTCATTTTTTAAGAATGAAGGTGCATGCAAGTAGATATTAACAATGAAATAATAGATCTTATACCCAGAACACAAGTTAGAGTTAAATATCACATTAATTGACTTTTATCTAATTTACACTATGTCCAAATGGAACATATAATGCATTTCCATATCCATCATAGTACACTTCCTGACGTTACTGCTTACTATGGACGACAGCTGACCAGATGGCTTTTTGTTGAAATGTGTCCGGTCAGTACATCGGCTCCTGTCGTCTTGGTTGAAGAGACCACTACAACTTCTTCATTCAAGTAACAGTTACACTCCCAAAATTAAGAAATTAGTCATTAAATGTCATCATAGAAACCAATGAGTTATATGTAATTACCTATTATTTTCATGAAGTATTCTGTCTTTTGGCAGGTCCTGGGACTAATGAGGTGTCTTTTTTAATTTTAGGTTTGGGCCTGAAATGTTTCTTCCACCTTTCTCGAACTTCAGCTTTCTCTTTTGGCTCCCAATATATTCTTCTATTTTTCAAATCATCGATCAGTTGTGTTCTTCTTCCTGTTCCTAGCTTTCCTTCCATCTTTATTCTATGGCGGTATGAAGAAGACAATTTCTTCGCAAGATGTGTCCAATCCAATTGGCTTTTCTGCAAAGGATGATACCTAAAAGCGTCCTCTTCTCTCCTAGTTGTTTTGAAACATCTTCGTTTGTCACTCTCTCTGTCCATTTTACCTTTTCCATCTTCCTCCAGCACCATATTTTGAAGCTCCCTAAATATTTCTTCTCTAACTTCCGTAATGTCCAGGTCTCTGAACCTTATAGTCCAATACTCCATGTATGGCACCTGATCAATTTCTTTCTTAGTCTAGTATTAAGCCTGCTAGTTAAGAGGATATTTTCTTGTTGAATGCCATGACAATTGTTCCTTGGCTATGACAATTCTTGACCTGATCTCTTTGGTGTAGTAAGTGTCTCTCGTCATAATACTTTCTAGGTACTTGAAGTTATCGACCTCTCAAAGTAATTTTTATTCTATTCTGACCCGTAAGGGGCGGGTTTCCAAGAGCTGTTCTCATGACTATCGATTTTTCGATGTTGATTTCCTTTCCATATAGTTTCCCAGTATCAACTATTTTTTTTCAATCGTCTCCTGTAGTCCTTCTTCGGAATTACCCAACTTTACTATTTTTTAAACATGAGAAAATAGTTTCTTGATGTTCACCACTAACATTCATCAGAACGCGCATGATATTATTTAAAAAGCCACAAAAATAGATTCTTACAAGTTCCTTCCGTTCACTACATTTAGTTCCATGTACTCTGTTATTTTTGTGCTAACCCACTGTTATCCTGTTCAAACGTGTCAATGTAAGAGAAGACCTGTTTTGCTCAATAAGGTGTATATAATCCTTGATATCTATCAGTATACAAAATATTCGTCTAATGTATGTTAATTCTATATTCAAGATCTCAAGATAGCTTTCACGTTAACAAAATCCCATGGAATTGCAAATATGTTTCTGTTTGTGTTATTTGTCTGGTGCTTAACTTCCTTCTTCAGCTATACGATGTTATACGTATAAGTCGCAATAGTCTAACTTGTGAGCCTATCCAGGGACCTATGTATCCGATCGATTTGGCAGTATGCTATTTAAATTCTCCATTATGCTTTCCTGTTCATACGATACAAACGCACGTGCATGTGTCTTACTTCAAAAATTGTAGCTGTGATGTCAAGCATTTGGTTCCAAAGCATAGTCGATCTCTAAAATAGGACAACGTTCAGTTGACAATGCTTCGTTTGCACTCTATCTCAAAGCATTTCTAAAGGGATTAAATCTTTAAAAGATCGGTTGTATATAGAGTTAAGTCACACCGAATTTACTTAATGATTTCAGGGTTGTACTCATTACTTTGGTCGCCATTTTGATAATAGCTTAAGAATATGTTTACGATGATATTGTACTAAAGATACTGTAATGAAATTTGAACTGGAATTGCCTGAGTTTATGAGAAAAGAAGCACGTTACGGTTTTGTTGTAGCTGCAACGTGGACGTACTCACAAGGTACATTTCGCGAAGTGTCTCCTCGGTATTTGTGTAGAATTGATTCAAATGGAAAGTTCTCCGCGGCTCAATGTCTATTGTACTAATTTCACGACCCATACCGGTAATTTGCATGTTTATGGGTCTTCACATATATCCGGAATTCAATCATGCACTACTATAACAGTCGGACACAAAGTTACTTTTAGTTTCTTTAGATGTAACTGGACATGAATGTGGGCATATGCAAAACAAATTGGACCAAGCATTGCTTCTCTGACATACGCTACCTACCCCGGCCGCCATATTGGATCCGCGACATTGGATTCAAATGGGACTAGGTGCAAGTGATACATTAAATTCATGCACAATTTTCTCGAAAGTTCACTGGTGTAGTGAATTTTACCGTAGCTTGTACCGTTTGGGAGGTATTGCATGTTAAAGTCCTCCAGGCTCTTCGCGAATAGACCTTGCAGAGTAATATCAGTTACACTCACGTTTTTGATGTTAAATCAAAACAATTTCTAACTGGAAAAATACTGTAGGTATAAACAAACTCTTTACAACATTGGTGTCATAATCTTATTACTGTGAGTGATTGTCTCTCATTTCTGTGAGTGATTGTTATTACCCCCATGTTACACTATAACAAGGACTTATTGTAGTATTACGGTCAAACGCCTAATGTAAATCCGGATAGACCAGATTTAGGTGAAAACCTACCATTTCCGTATTGACATCTGTGTGTCTGTATGTATGTACGTTCATAGAAGATTTCGTCAACGATAAATCACGTAAAAGATCACATATACACACGGACCCTGCACAACTTTGGTATTTGGTTGAATATTCGTGAAATGCCTGACGTTTGGCATGCAATACCTTGCAAACGATACAAGCTACGGTAAAATACACTACACCAATGAATTTCCGAGAAAATTGTGCATAAATTTTATGTATCACTTGCACCTATTCCCATTAAAAAAAAAAAAGAAAGTTGAATCCAATATGGCGGATCCAAGATTTCGGCCGGGGTGGATAACATATATCAGAGAAGCAATACTTGATCCAATTTGTTTTGCATATGCCCACATTCATATATATTTAAACCTAAAGAAACTAAAAGTACTGTAATTTTATATCCGAGCGTTGTAGTAGTGTATGATTGAATTCCGGATATATGAAGACCCGTAAAATTCAAATTACCGGTATGAGCCACTAAAAGTAGTACAATAGACATTGCGCCACGGAGAACTTTGCATTTGAATCAATTTTACAAGAATCAAGAGGGGACACATCGCGAATTTGCCTTGTCAGAGGTAGGAGCAGTAGTATAGACACACAAAATAACTTCTCCACGGCCTTCTTTAGCTTCTTTTATGGAATTGATGTACGCCTTTGTGATTCAATGAGACGAGAATAAATTATTTATTGTATATTTCCAGCGGGATGGAGCAACATGTTATATTTCTCGTTCCACCATGGCAGATTTCGATTCATTTTTTTATAATAGAGTCATTTCAAAGAGGTTTCTTGCTCTATGACAGCCATGTGTGGAGTAGCTTGATAACTTTATAGAACTATTTGCAAGGATGAGTTTACGAAAACAAACCATGACTCATCGTACATTAAAATTGAACATTCTCCAAGAAATTTAGGTAGTTCCTATGGACGTGCTAACTAAAATCCTTCAAACTGTAGCGCTTTGGTTAGCTCAATACGAATAGTAATGTAACCATCTACAAGCATTGAGTCATTTCCTCTGTTTGCATTAATTTAAATCCAGTTGAAATTTCATTACAATATTTTCATCAAATACTAATACTAATATGATATATATATATATATATATATATATATATATATATATATATATATATATATATATATATATATATATATATATATATATATATATATTTACAGGCTCCAGCGTATGGCGAGGTTGATATACTAAATTATGAAGATGTTGTTGAGAGAAATTCTAAATGGATCAAAGTACACCCTCTGCGATCAATTCTTGATATTCCACCTTCGGATGTTCAGATACAACTAATCCCACGTAAATTACGTACGCAAGTGCCAGTTCTACCAGAGGAACCATTGTGAGTACAATTATTTTTAAAACATGTCGAAACTCTTGTTTACCTAATTTTAAAATTCTGACATATCTTAAATGTTCTTAATGTAAATAGATTATATGAAATATGTCATACACTGCTGCAAGAATGGCTGTAAGTTGAAACATTTGAAGCCATAAATGATTTTCTGACAAAAGTAAAATCAATGTGAAAACTGAATCTCAAATTATTTTCTTGTATCAAATGCTATCAATATGTAGAGCCTTAAAAAATATCTCAGTCAATTTGAACTTGAGGAATACCCTAGGTCTGCAGGTATGGTGAACATCGGTAGAGTTTGCAACACTGTTTTAAAATATTGTACTTACGTATAGCTTCTAAATATTATTGCTGTAATGTTACACGTTGATGTAAAAGAAAGCAACGGTTATTTTAAACATTCTTTACAAATTCGTCATTTTAAGCAGTGTTTCAAACTCTACGAATGTTTATCATATTTGCGGAACGGTTTGAAATATCAAATTGCTCTAGACAGCATTACGGTTATTTTGTCTCTTGGAAACTATCTAACTGCTTAGATATGATACTTATCTTAGAACTGTTTCGAAATAATCAATTTCTTGTAACTTTGTTCCCATTTATCCGAAGTGCATCATATTATGGTCATAATATTCGACGCTTAGTTACTTTAAACATGCACTGCTTCGTTTATCTCAGTCATTGTTTTAGAGCTCTCAGAAATTTTAATATTTCTGATACTGTAACATCCTCAGTTGGCAACACTAAACAAAACCGTGCTTTTTAATGTTTCGTTTTACATGTTGAATTGAAATGTGTAATAACCAGACATAGTGCTATATGAAAAAATGAAATTTTTTATTGAGATGGCGCCACTGTTAATCTGGTGATATTGTCGGGTATTGCAAATGTTTTCTCTTTTCTGATATTTGTCAATTAGTTTAGAAGTTACAAGGAAGGGTCACTCTAAGTGGTTCAACATGAATATATATATATATATATATATATATATATATATATATATATATATATATATATATATATATATATATATATATTATCTAGGAATTAATTCGTGCGGTTGGTACGCACACATTGAAGCTGTAGTACAAACACAAAATGCATAAATACCTTAAGAAAAATATTGTCCATCGCTAGCCACCACTTTCGCCCATCTGTCCGGATGTACGGATTCCGTGGCGAAAGAAGTCCTCATCCTTGGAAGCGATCCAGTCAGAGACCCATGTTTCGATATCTTCTGAAGAAGTAAACCGCTGTCCAATCAAATCGTTGTTCATGCAATCGAACAAGTAGTAGTCCGAAGGAGCAACGTCTGGTGAATACGGCGGGTGGGGTAAAACTTCCCATCCGACATTTTCTAAATAGGTTTTGACCGGTTTTGCGACATGTGGGCGAGCGTTATCATGTTGAACAATAAGTTTATCATGTCTGTTCTCCCATTCTGGTCGTGTTCTGGCCAGAGCTTGCTTCAAACGCATTAATTGTCGTCGATAACGTTCTCCATTCATAGTTTCACCCGGTTGCAGCAGCTCATAGTACACCACACCTTTCATATCCCACCATATGCACAGCATAACCTTTGCACAGTGAATATCTCGTTTTGGTTGTGATGGACCTGGTTCACCTGGTTTCACCCAGGCCTTTTTTCGTTTAGGGTTCTCGTAATGGATCCACTTCTCATCACCCGTAATAATTCGATGCAGAAACCCCTTTCTGCTCTGTCGTTGAAGCAGCAATTCGCAAATGGTTTTTCGTCTTTCAACGTCTCTGTCTTTCAATTCATGTGGAACCCAATGTGACATCTTTTGAATCATTCCCATGGCTTTCAAGCGTTTGGAGACTGTTGTTTGATCAACGCCTAATGCTGCTGCAAGTTGTTCCTGCGTTTGACACGAATCCTGCTCGAGCAATGCTGTCAATTCTTCGTCTTGAAATCTTTTGGCTGTCCAGCTCGCTCTTGGTCTGCCAAGCCGAAATCACCACTTCTAAACCGTGCAAACCACTTCTGACACGTTCGCTCAGCTACAGCATGGTCACCATACACTTCCACCAAAATACGATGACTTTCAGTCGCACTTTTCTGCATGTTAAAGCAATGCAGCAGGACACCCCGCAAAAACACTTTATCAGGCACAAATTGCGCCATGTTCACTTAACTACAAACTGGTGTTGTTGACGCTTTAATCCACTGCCCTATACTACGAACGATACGCGATGACAGGGGTTTGCAACACATGTGTGGATACACGGAACTGTGGGACGCTCCGTTCGTTGCGCCATCTCTTGTCCACCCGCACGAATTAATTCCTAGACCAAATATATATATATATACCAGGTGTAGAAGTATAAAACCGGAATTTCCCAATAGATGGTGTTCGCGTCAGTTGAAACACCGTAAGACCGCTTGTGCAGCGGCAGCGTCTGCCTCTCACAGTTGACGAAGTGTGGTAACACGCAGTAACCAAGTTGAATGCATCGATAGAGTTTGCTACAACCTCAAACATGTCGAGTTTTGTGCCTACGAACTATGATTTGCGGACAGCATTGGTGTTTTGCTTCATTTGAAGATAACTGCAGCGGAAGCGCATAGAATGCTTGTCGAAGCATACGGTGCGCATGCTCTTGGGAAAACTCAGTGTTTCGAGTGGTTTAAGAAGTTCAAAGGTGGTGATTTTGATGTGCCAAACGAGGCGCGTGGGAAACCACCGAGAAAGTTTGAAGACAAGGACTTGCAAGCGTTACTGGATGAAGACGATACTCAGACTCAACAAGAACTTGCGGAACAATTAAATGTGACGCAGAAAGCAGTATCTCTTTGTCTTAAAGCTGTGGGGAAGATCCGGAGAGTGGGCAAATGGGTCCCACATGTGCTGACCGAAAGACAGCAAGAAAATCGAAGAACCATTTGTCAGATGCTGCTCGCCAGATATCAACGTAAGTCATTTCTCCATCGGATAGTTACAGGGGATGAAAAGTGGATATATTTGCAAAATCCCAAGCATCGTAAATCATGGTTGAATTCAGGCAAACCATCGACATCCACTGCCAGACCAAATCGGTTTGGCAAGAAGACAATACTCTACGTGTAGTGCGATCAAAAAGGTGTCATCTATTATGGACTATTACAATCTGGTGAAACCATTAACACGGATCGCTACCAACAGCAAATGATCGCTTTACACCAAGCCATACGTGACCAACGACCGGAATATGCAAAAAGGCAACATCAAGTCATTCTGCTCCATGACAATGCCTCGTCACATACAGCAAAACGGGTCACGGATACCATCAAGGAGTTCGGTTGGGAAATACTAGCGCATGCGGCTTACTCACCAGATTTGGCCCCGTCCGATTACCATTTGTTCGCCTCATTGGGATATGCACTTGCCGGGCAACACTTCGAGTCGTATGGAACTACGACAATGGGTCGACGACTGGTTCGCTTCAAAGGAAGCAGTGTTTTTTTTTTTTTTTTTTTTGCGTGGCATTTATAAGCTTCCGGAGAGGTGGGAAAAATGTATCACTGCCAGTGGAGATTATTTTGAATAAAATGTGTTTGCTCATTGTCACATAACAGCAGTGTCATTTGCACAACAAGATTCCGGTTTCATACTTCTACATAGTCATTTTCAAAAGTCTGCGCATACTACTCATTTTTCAAAATCCCCCCCCCCCCAAAAAAGGCATGTATCCATCAAAACCCGATTTGGTGGACTTGCTGTGTAAAATAAACATAATTGCTCTTGTAAAGAAATAAAAACGTATGGTCCTGTTTCCACTGACGCGAGAGAAATTTATTGAGTATGTTTGCGTTGAATAAAACTCCGACCCTTAGCCCTGATAAGAGTTTTACAAATTCCAGACATTTGTTGAATTAATTTATCCAACTTTTGCGAAGCTATGCGAGTCTAGTAGCTCTGAAGAGCCTTCCAAAGACCTTTAATATTCGTTGGCATCTATTTACTGACTGCTCTGTCAAGTTCATCTTACAAGAGAGCGATGGGAAACAAATTCTGTGACTGTGGCAACTATTCTTCTTCTTGATGATGTAAGTATCTTCTTTGTATTGCATATAATTACTGCATAGCTTGAGAGAATGTTTGAAATGGTAATCCTGTTCTAACACACTGCCCGAAATACATGATTCTGATGGAATTCCATGCCTCACTCAATCGTTGTGAGACACATTTTTGTCCATCATTCCACTAATTTGAACTAAATTATCTACTTGATAGTCTGTAAATCATCCCCAAACAGTAATGTGACCTTCTTCGTGCCTTGCTGTAGGTATTACACGGTCGGGATGAAAGCGCTCTTCGGGACGACGACTCTAACTCTAACATTGGAAGTCGAAATGTTGGTATTTAGATTCGTTGGTTCAGAGAAACATGAAAATAACCTCTTCCATTTTCATCGTTCTGGCCGTTATTTTATTATATTTTATTTTATTGTCCCATGAGTATGTTTTTGCAATGTTTCTTGCTTGAAGGAATGGTTTCTTTACTGCAATCCTATCCCCAAGGCCATAGATCTGAAGGCATTGGGCCACCGTTCTATTTGATACGGATTGGAAATGGCTCTTCCATAGTTCTATTGGTTCTTCCGGGGGGGTTAACATCTATTCCATTTGCTTGTTCTTCCAGTGAGCTTCTCCTTAAGAAAAGTTGTTATTTTAGGAGGATTAGTGCGTTTCCGAGAAATATATACACCACTTTGTGACTATCTTTCAAGGATCTGACGCACTGCTCCACCCGATCGTTGAGCGATTTTCCGCAGAATGTCTCTCTTCTCTCAAAATAACCTATTCAGCACGTATTTCGACTCGTAGTTAACAGTCTGGTGCTTGGGGTCCCTGGTTCGATCCCAGATCGCGCCAAGTGAACTTTGTGGTAGACAAACACCGTGTGCGTGTGTTTCCTCGGGGTTCTCCCTTTTCCTCCCACTTTCTTCATTCCAAAATTCCATTCATTATTTCACCATCACCGTCTCCTTTAGCCTAACCGGCATAACCGTGGTACGTAAAACTCAAAAATTTCAATTTTTATTTTCGTAGTTAATAGTTTCTCTTCCGCATTTTATAGTATCTGGGTGTTCTTCACACTATTCAATTGACTCACGACAATGAAAACAGCAAAATCGCATGTTATAGATTTGCATCCAATTTTGCCCATATTACAACACGATTGAATAGCGCATACACAACTTTTCGTTGAAGTAAATAGACCACTAATGACGAAGGTTTACATACACTCCACTAGGTGTCGCTGAAACGATGCGTCATCAAACAACGCGTGACGTTTGTTGTTTGTTGATTAGGTAACTATTTATTGCCAAGCAGCTTTCCTCAATAAATTTGTCTCGATGTCAACAAGACCCTCAATCTTTATATCCTGATATGAAGAACGTTGTTTATTTTCAAAAACGAGTCCAATGAACATGTTTTTTTTAAATTTGCTTTGCTTTGATTTTCAGTTTAGCATTCCTTTCACCAGCGAGGCTATGTGAGACATGGACCTACAGCTTAACGTGGGAGCCGAACCACATGAGCTCCCGCCGGGAACCGAACCAAATAAAGGAAAATGTTATAAAAAATTCGTCTATAACGAGAAAAGCAAGTTTTTTTTTTTTTTAATTTTATAAGCTAAAATAAAGTTACTTATAGCGACCTTCAGCTTTGTACTTTTCTTTCATACTTAAAGAAAAAAACGAAAGAACAACTGCAGAAGTCAACTTGTTTATTAGTTACAATTTACTTTCTTTTCTGAATGAATACATGAAAACATATTTATTTCCTAAAGATTTTCAGTGTTTCTTTTAATGAGTACAGCAGTTAAAATTTGGAATCTTGAAAGATGAAAAACTTATAGTAAATACTTTTATAGTAGCCCTACTTATTTACATGAGGTAGTACCATGCAGGGCCGCCCACAAAGGGGATGTATGGCGCAAGCTGCGCCATTGAGAAAAATTTTGGGGGGGATTTTACTCTACTTTCGAACTAGCAATTTTACTGTCGGAATAGCATTAAAACATGATTTTGAGAAGCTAATTTCCAAAAATTTTCCGGGGTGAACCCCCGTACCCCCTGCTTCGATACTCTATGAATGAAGTACCGCGCAAGTAGCCGTATGAAAGGAAAGGTTGGTTCGTTTTAAGAGAGAAGGGCCACCCACAGGAGGGATGAATGGCGCAAGTTGTGCCATCGAGAAAAAAATTTGGGGGAATAAAAAAATTTGGGAAGAATTTTACTCTAATGTCGAATAAGTAATTTTGCTGTCGTCAGAATAACATTGGAACACGATGCGATTTTTTTTTAATCTCGAGAATGAATCCCCCCACCCCCTGCTTAGAAACTCTATGAATGAAGTACCGCGCAAGTTGCTATATGAAAGGATGGCGCCAAATTCTGGTGAACAACAGTTACAAACACTCAAGGAATCACTTTCAAATTTAGATTTGAAATTTGCCTATGTTGTCTGTTGAAAATTATAAAGCAGTTTGACATAATTGTGAGCTAGTGGTAACCATACAGACAAAAGCCAAGTTTCAAATCTAAATTTGAAGTGAGCCAGTGAGTATTTGTAACTGTTGGCCACCAGAACTTGGCGCCTATTTTTGTGATTTCAATTCTTGTTAAGGCCACTCGTACTTGGCTCTTTTACAGGAATGTTTTTTGTTGGATATCACTTCTTTTTGTAGACTAATTTCGAGGATAACATTTTCTTTTGGTATCAAACTCAATAACTTGTAACTTGCGTCTTACTTTTCATGTACTAGGGAATTATATCAATATTTTGTAAAGAAAAAAATAATACTACTAATTGTAAAAAAAAAAAAAAAAAAGAATACCAGTGCCATACACAGTGTGTAGAAGTTTTTATACCCTTCAATATCCTTATAGAACATATTTAGTATTGTACACTACCAAGACTACTAATAAAAGTAATGCCATTTTTTATAATTACTACTGCCCCTACTACTACCACAAGCATTCTATAATACTAACACAGGAATTAAAACAACAACAAAAATAACAATTACTAGTACTATAAAAACTACTGCTACACTGGGCAATTGCTTTTAGAGGACTTGAGTTTTGAGGAGGGAAGAGATTATTAGTTTTGGGGGGGAGTGCGCCATCAGCTTTGGGGGGGATGAGCACCCCTGGTACCATGTAAATTCAGAAAGTTATGAGAAAATTCTATATTACGTGTATGAAACTAATAAAACGTGGATATTATGATTTTACACAATCAGAAATAAATACTATGGAAAAGAGTACATTAAATTTTTCGAACACATTTTTCTAGAAATGAGAAATTGTTTGATTTGGAACTTTGTGTAACTATGTTTTTCATGGGACTTCTATTATATATATATATATATATAAAAAAACTTACTTTACAATGACGATGCTGAAAGAAGTCAAATAACTTTTTATGAAAGGCAACTTTTCTGGAAAACTTTCCGTTTCAAAATTTTCCGGAAAATTTTCATCACTAATCACTCTCAATCTTTTCACACACATCAATTTTACTGGCAACAACAGACGTGGATAGACGACAGTCACGAAATTCATCATTGAAAAATGTGCGACCAAATTGGAACTCGGAAAACCAATTGTACGCAGTCCTCTTGGATGGTGCCTTCTTTTCAAAAAAACAAATGAAGTCGCTTGATGTATTATTTTGATGTTAAACTACATTTCAAATTACAGAAACACTTCACGATAAATTTCCATTTCTCACACAGAGCTGGTTCAAACTGCTCTGAAAAATAAACGAATAGGCTTAAACAATCAATCAAAGCAATTTAAACATAGACAGCCATTTTTTCGAATTTTATAATAGCAGAACACTAGCACTATTGCTAGTTGTAATTTGTAGAAACTTTTTCAGCACCTATTGTATATTTAATCTGTCAGTGTGTCCGCCCGTCCGTGCGAGAGACAAGAGTCTCAAGAGCTACTTATGAATCACCCCTAACTTAGGTCACGATGTAGAGAGTCGAAAGTTAGTAATCGAATTGTTAATGGAGGCGATATTCAAACCGAAGGTGGTAGAAATCAACCTTTTCCGGTTTTTACGTTGATCACTACAGAGCACAAATGGTAATAAATAACGAGAAGCGGTTTCCTACAATAGATGAAGCATCCCAAGAATACATTTCATCTCCGTCCTTAATACTCTTCTAAAACTGGAAGTGCTAGAAATCTACTACAACTTCTGGTTTCAATTTTGATCAACATAGAGCAAAAACGGTAAGAGATAACGATATGCAGTTTTTTTTCAATCAACTAAGATCCCAAGAATATATATATTTTCTATCTCCGCTTTATCTCTGTACTAAGCAGGAAGCGGCAGAAACCAACCACTTCCAGTTTTAACGTAGATCGTTACATAGTAAAAACGATCTGCAATGAATTAAGCGATCTAAGAATATTTTTCATCTTTATTCTAATCCCTTTATTAAAATTTACAAGTGACAGAAAATCAACCTTTTCCGGTTATAACGGTGATCACTATAGATTAAAAACGGTAATAGAATCAATGTAATCTCTCTACTAAAAACCGGAAGAGAGCAGAAATGTGCTATCACTTCCGGTTTCAATAATAATGGAGAAACATCACACTATTCAAACCCAACTCCTTCACGAAGTGTTACTAAGCCTCGAGAAACATCATAAAGCATAAACTTCTTACTCTAAAACCATGTAGTTATACGCTATGACTTAATTTAACTGCAAACATTTATATCTTTCCGTGATTAAGTTGCCAGCACGAGTGTTTGGACGATGGAAGCATTTGCCCTGAATAAAAATCCTAATACTTGTTCGGATACCACTTTGAGCAGTAGATCCCGTCTCGTTTAGCCACGGAGGTGACAAGGAACGTCAAACTTATTTCAATCATATCAAACAACGTACAAAATGGGTTAGTTCTATTTCAAATAACGTTGGGGAAACGAATGCTAACAAAATAGGACACTCTTCGGGCACAATTTCTTAATAAAATGATTGATCATGACCTTGCTTTAAAAACCACTTATATCGTATCTACTATTTATACGGGAAGTGTTGTTATTCTGTCTCAAATAGTGTTGCAGAAATAAGCTTACAAATTAAGTTTTGCTCGCTCAGATCAATTGTAATAAGTTCTCTCTTTTCAGTACATAATTGTAGACAATTTTGGTGTTCTACTTTAAATGTAATGCAATTTTCTGCCATTCTTTCAGTTCTCGACTGCCCTCACAAGTCAGGGATTGCGTCAAATTTTATTTGTCAAACTGGACTGTAGTAACTCGGGAATGCCAATTTTTGTCCTCGAAGCACTGTCTTGAAGAAAATAAAGTAAAAGTGAACAATTATCATCTGAAAGGATTTGAAATTGATGAGGAAAGTTCCAATAAGAAAGTTTGGCAGAGGTAAGTTATGTAAAATGCTTGTGTAAATTAATTTACATAGAAGAATACACCTTTTGTGAATTCACCAGGTATAATCTTTAGTGAGTAGCTTGCAGTTTTGTTTTTAGACAACTAACTTTGTGTTTTCTATTTTTCTGCCAACTCTTAAAATATATTATTTTCTATTTAACTTTCCCAAAATTTGACAAGCATAAGCACAGGAAAAATGATGACATTAATAGAACTCTATTCTAACACAGACATATCTCACTATGGTTATAACTTTAACGTGGTATTTCAACAGCAAGAGCCCAATGTTGCTGTTAACAGTTATCCGGTGTTACCGGTTTGACACAGAGTTGGTGTTGAGTGGTGCGATAATAGGGTTGGTGCAGTTA
Organism: Thermobia domestica; assembly: GCF_964235325.1. Taxonomy (NCBI): domain Eukaryota; kingdom Metazoa; phylum Arthropoda; class Insecta; order Zygentoma; family Lepismatidae; genus Thermobia; species Thermobia domestica. The sequence continues at coordinate 147,175,298 of NC_137459.1, read as the reverse complement.
AAGAACTAGGTGAATGAACGAAAGAGAGCACAAATAGGAATAGCACCACTGTGCTCTTTAACGTGTATCCTGTGCTATTAGTAACGCTTCAACTTGTATGGCGAAGTCATTGAGCTATATATATTGATAACTGTGCTATTTGACAGAGTTTAACTAAATCTTTTATTTGCTTAGAACAATGACTTAGCAAACGTATCACAACAGCTTCAAATTACTGTGCATCAGATAGCTATAGCTATATTGTAACTTTTAGTGTGCACATTGTCTTGTAGGGATATAAAAAATATCTAGGTAACTGACATTGAGAAGTTGTGTTATACTTTATTTCTATGAGCAAAACTTTACGCGATATATTTGACATTTATACGAACAACATATTATATTTAGGGGGGCGCGGTGGCTCAGTGGTAGAGCGTTCACCTCTGGCGCTTGGGGTCCCGGGTTCGATCCCAGCCCCCGCCAAGTGAACTTTGTGGTGGACAAACACCGTGCTCGTGGGTTTTCTCGGGGCTCTCCCGTTTCCTCCCACTTTCTTCATTCCACCATTTCACTCATCTCTCATAATCACCGTCTCCTTTAGCCTAACCGGCATAACTGTGGGACGTAAAACTCAAAGATTTCATTTCATTTCATTTTTTCATATTATATTTAGATAAATGGCTGTTGCTCATCATAACATTTATGCAAGTTCGAACGACCTGAAGCACCTGTCAGAGATATTTGTTTCAACATGCATTTAAAATAATAGTTAATTGAATGATGGAAGACAAAGTATTTACTTTCGAGTGACGACAGGAAAGAAGAAAGTATAGTGAAAGTATAGTAAAAAATTGAATTCGAGATTTCAAAGGATTTATACGTTTCATAACCCCTATAAATCGAAAAAGTGATTTTTGGATGTCTATCCGTCTGTTCGTACCGGCTTATATTTATTTGCCTACAGGCCGTACCGTTCAAGATATCTACGCCAAATTTTAAACAAAGTTCTCAAAAAATTCTCTAGAGGTGTTTTTGGAATAATTTGCCTACCCCAAAATTAAGAGTAGTTTATCGAAGGGTGAAAAAAGTAAAGAAAAGAAAAATCCACGAGGGAGTTATTTACTCTTGGGCGTATCTTTTTTTCGGAAGATTTTTTCAAAAAACGATTAACAAGGAATCCTATCCAACTCCTCGACGAGTATCGCACTGAAACTTTCACAAGTGGAAAGATGTTGAAAGATGGAAACATGCTTAATCCTACGATTCGAAACGTCGTATAACCCCTGAAAGTTATGTACTCTGGTCATACATGCCTTGGATGGAATATGAATCTGATACACTGGAACTTGTTTTCTCACGAAGAAAAATGTTGCAAACTTAAGATGATAATAGTCAGTAGTGATTGTGATTTCTGATACGCCATTTATGCGAATCGATGTCAAATTGAAAACGATATGCGATCCTAGGTTCAAAACGAACACGTTTACCCGATGGAGAAAAAGGATACGCTGAAAAAACAATACAAAATTAGCTGTCTATGAAAATTATCGACGGATCCTCCTTAGCACAACGGGTGTCAATTTGCTTTCAGCTCTTGTCCTGGTGGTTTTCTTAGGTGAATGTTTTGCAATGTGAAACTGTTTGTGTGACGAGCCACAATAGCTTTCGCAGTCACCTCAAATGCTAACCCATTTTCTCGACACTGTTTCACAATGCTTACGTACGAAAACAGCATGGAAAAGGGCCATTACGTAACCCTCCCAATACCGGTATATTTTCGGCGCCACTTGATAACACTCACGCACCTACAATTTCCGACCAACAAAATTTACATTACACGTGCGTAAAGCCTGTGTGTGTCAGTGTGTAAACTGATATCTGTTTTTATGTTCTTAAACTTGTTATCTTGGTATTTCATTCCATAAAAAACTCTTTAAAATGGCGATAAGCCAAGTGCATTTGACACCGCATTTCAGTATTTTCCTAGCCATTTTTCGATGCTCTTCTTTCGTTCAGGAAACGAGGTTGCCAAATCACAACACTATAGTCCATTGTGTTCCTCTTCCTCGCCGATTATATTTCATTTCTCGTAACTACTTACACATAATTATTGACACATACTTAATAACAATCGTAATGCATTTAATTAATAATAGTCATGTCCGTTTTAAGTATGTATACATTATATCACTGTTTTTATTGTTCATTTGCTCGAAGGAGCAAATGAATCCGTCCATGGACTTCTGTTACATGAAAAGAAGGTGAAATATAAAATTCGGGATAGGAACAGAGTCATAATGTATATTTCTTAAAATGTATTAAATTATCTTTGCCAATCTTGATCATGATTCAAATACTGAAAGAAATTCCAGTTTTACTAAATGACAGCGGACACAAGGTCACCATCTATCTCTTGAGTGAATGAAAAAACATACTGTTCCAGCAGTATCACTCTGTATTTAACTATGCATGTCTTCCAATATTGTGTATAAATTTAATTGTATACAGTTTTACATAACTTTCGTTTCTTGAGGTTTATATTGAAAGCTTAAAGAGTAGGGGGGGGGGAATCCAAACTTTTAATATCACTTGCTAATTGGAGTTCCGATATAATGAAGTCGTGGTATCGTAGGAATTCCTAAAGTACAGCTAGTTTTCCTATACTGCAACAAAATTAAGTTAAATAATAATCAAATTGAAAATAACTCATTTTATCTATGCTTATGCTTATGAACCAATTTTAAAACTTCAGAACAATTCGTAACTTCTCTAAAATTTGATTTCAAGCACTTTAATAATTGATGATGGTGAAAAGGTACGCAATTTTAAATTTATAATATTCTTTTCTTCTGTTTATGTAGACTTTTCTTGACAGGTATTTGCTACACTTTTTCTGACTCTGTAGGAATATGGAAACTATTTGGCAATTTGAAGTAGAATATTTATGAACGAAGATAAGATACTGAAGTAAAACTGTTATACAAGTGTTTGTTAAGTAAATCACAGCAAAAGAATAAATAACTTTATTTTCTAAGTGAACAATCTAAAACTTTCCTATCTATAAGTTTCTATTTAAGTTGAAGAATGATTCTATGTGGATTCTTTTTCCCTAATTAGATTTTGCCATTTTTCAGCGAGCCTGATGGAAGCAGATCGAACAGTTTGCATAAATCAGATAATGATGGAATACTTCCTTCTCTTCTTCGACAACATTCCTCTTCAGACAGTGAACATCAAAGGCTAAATGGAAGGCAGGTAAAAGAAAAATCTTCACACATAAAAAAACACATAGGTTTTTAAAACAATATCACCCATATATAGGAAAAAATATATATGTTGGTAAAAACAAGGAAATTTACTTGGGTATAGCTAATATTTTGATTTTATAAATAGTTTACTACATGTAGGGTACGGTCTTAGTACTTTGCCCTAAGGCAAGTTCTAGCCTGTTTACCTAGCTGTGATAGCGGAGCTATTAAGCTGAGTGCTAGGATAGAGTTACCGCTTTTTCTCCCACCTCTTCACTTCCCTCGTTCGCTTCTATTTTCCTGAAGATCTGCCCCGGGCTAAAGAAATGGTCTGGCGTCATATTTTGGCCAGTTGGAAATGACTTCTTTAGAATGACAGGATATGTACAGGAACATATATACAGTCAGCGACAAAAGTTCTTTCCGTTTGGTAAAATTAATTTGAGAAATAACACTGGAACGCACACCGTTTCAAAGAGTTTCAAGACTGGAACGTACACAAAATTACATTCTTTTTAATTTACTGAAAACTGTACTCAAATTTCCCTTCCATTTTTTGCCATTTTCAAAATTACTATATGATACCTTACATGTATATTTCAAATAAATACGTAACATGCACGTTTCAGTTAATAAGTCATAGTGATTTTTTAAATATTGAATTTATCATGTTTCTGCATGTATGATATGCAGGAAACTCACTTATTCCTTTTGGGATTTTAAAGGTAAGTTTTAGACTTTCAGTCAAGCAGCTACTGCATCATCAATATTCTAGGATCATGGTTCGTATCTCATTCTCTCCAAAATAAAACAACCTTTCAAACGGCACCATTCACATATCAGTATCATATACCTGAAAAGGGAAATTCTAGGGAAACGAGGAATTTTTCTGAAAAAAATTCCATTTTCAAAAGTTTAGACCCCTTTGGACCGGCTCTGTGTAAATGTACATATCTCAAAATCACTGAAAAAATACTAAGTGGCATACGCGATGCGTGTACAAAATATTAATCTTGAAAACTAAGAAGGAGAAAATGTTTACCAATGTGCGATGATTATCCCAAAGATAACCTAGAAATCTAAAAAAAAAAAAAAAAAAGAAAAGAAAAGAAAAAGACGTAAAAATTTCCCAACATCACTATATATCCTAGTAATTTGTTTAATACCTCATTCTCTTCAAAATAAAGCTATCTTCCTAGCGGTACCATTCGCATGTCCATATCATATAACTGTAAAGGGCAATTTGAGGAAAATTTGGATTTTTCTAAAAAAAAGCCCCTTTTTAAAAAGTTTAGGTCCCTCTGTAGGTACCTTCCCTCTGCTAACGTACATAACTCAGAATCACTTGAAAAATATTAAGTGGTGTACGCAATGCGAGTGAAAAATATCAATCTGATATCTGGAAAGCTAAGGAGGGGAAAATATTTCACTTTGGTATAACGAAAATAGAACATTTAATAATGCAGAAAATAAGATGAAAAAATACACTTATAAATAGAATATTAGATAAAGCAGATATTTTTACTTACTTTATGATGATGGTGTGTGCAGCTCCCTCCAGTAGACTCCGTCATTTGACAAACATACAGAGACTTGTATTCGCTGCAAATGTATATGATCCGTTTAAACTTTTTTTTTTTTTTTTTTTTTGTTCGGTTATACCAGGACTTGCAATTCCTTTGCTTTCGAGTTCTCACGATAGCAAGGCGAGCAACATCACGGATATCACTGAGGAATATACAACTGTGATGGACTAGCACTCCCAGCCTTCCCAAATTTTACAAGCTGTTCCACTAGAAGTTCCCGAAATTTATCATGGGACTTCACCTTTTCCTTCACCACACTGCTCACTACGAAGCAGTTAGCGATCACCACGTTGAGCATGTGAAAGAAGAATTTTATTGTCCATTTGATTGTTCTCCTCTTCATACTAAATGTTGTGGCCATTGAATTAGCTTTGTCAACATATTGCATACACCTATTATAGTCCAGAACTATCTAGAGTTTGGGACAGTTGTCATGCTGATGACGGAAATTCCTAGAGGCTGATGGAACATGTATGTTGGACAGCATGTGCATTTGTCTCTTATCCTATCAGTACTTGGCGGTCAGTTCACCTCCCTGGAACGATGTAATGCCAACTCTCTTTAGCCGCAAATGATTGCTGCTCGGATTTCAAATGACGCAAAGTCATCATCGAGAGCAGGTGAACTGAAAAAGTCTCCATATGGATCTGATGACCAACATATTTCAGCTCATCTGACAATTTTAGAACCAGTGTGTGTGACAAAGTGCTATTTACGTGTCACGTCTTCTAATTTCCCAAGTTAGACCTCCATTTTGTGAGTATGACCAACACCACCAGTGACTTGGAATATCTTTATTCCAAATCGCGTATGCGTTTTTGGTATATACTGTTTGAATGCAATCATTCGCTTGTACAAGAAATTACCTCATCGACAGATACACACATTGTCGGGTGGTATTCTTTCGAGAATTGGTTATTTATCTTGTCAAAGAAACGCCTGAATTTCCACAACCGATCATACGTTTCATAATTACGACCCGGTCTCTTGGTGTAATCCTTAAAGTGTATGCGTCTCAGAATAAAAAGGAATATATTCACTCTCATGGTATCGTGGTACTACGGAGTGAAATGAAATCCTTCGTATTCCAATAGTCTTTCAATTTGTTGTGCCTACACAAAAACCCTTGTCAGACATACACCGAGGAAGACACACAGATTCTCTAAAGAGAGAAGTGTCTTATAATACTGCAAACTTGCACGGCTAACAGATTCTTGGAAAAGCTGGCCTACATACAAGTTTGTCCGTTCCATCATCAGTCTAAGAATTTCCGTGGTACAAAGAAGGAAGAACAGACCAATTGGTCGCACATTTGCCTGATTGAGAGACCGGTTCTTCATCCCTAGTGTCCCAGTAAAGGTTAGGACTAAGGCTTCACCACATTTTCTCGACTCCCCTGATCAACTTCCATCCAAGATGCAGGCTGGGTGAGCCGTTTACTGGTTGAAGGTTGAGCGGTAGAGTCATCAGATGATACATCACTGTCCTCTCCTTCAGACAAATGCATCTTCGCATTTTCATCACCAACACCTTCCTCTCCCCCACTCACATACAAACCTTCTGCTTCTTGCAAACTTCCCTATCTTCCCTCTGCATCACTATCTCCCTCATGAAAACATAATTCATTCCCCACTTCGTCTTCGTTTTTGTCAAACCTCAGAAGAGGACCACGAATTTCAGATTCAAATAGAGACATAATGATAAATTTCGAAAATCACTCTAACAGGGGCGGAATCAGGACCGACTTCTGGGGGGGGGGGGCGGTGGATTGTCATACTGCTACTTAGAACTACTTTTAACAGTTTCAAACTCTGGGAGGGTTTTATTTATATATATAAAATAAAAAAAGTTTGCTCTTCTGGGGGGGGGGGGGGGCGATCGCCCCGATCACCCACCTGGATACACCACTGACTCTAACTGGAACTCAAACCAATTATCTACACCTCTCTTACTATAGCTCAAATCTCACAAGTCCTGCAATGCAAATTACAACGAACCTAAGCCACTGTAGAAAGTCAGGAACGAAATAGTAAGTCACTGAATATCTCACAAAAGCAACAAGACACAACTCTCAATATCAGCAACCGAACTGAACTGAACACCAAGAAAGAAAAAAAAAAAAAAAAACGTAAAAGAGGGTGGAAGGTGTGGTAAAGGAAAAGAGGTCCTTTGTAAAGCTATTTCATTATTTGCGGTGAAGGAAAAAACTCCAACAAATCACAAATGTTTTTATTTTTATTTTTTGCTAGAAAACGCATTAAACAATTAGCACATTGTATGTTAACCATAGAAATTGTATATTGTAAACAGTTGACTGTTATTACATACAATTTCATAAAACATACAATATAAATAAAGAAAATGTGTATTGAAGAATTATTACTATATCAGCTTTGATTAAATTAAACTTGCATACTGTTAACAGTTAACGTTTTTAGTAAAAAAAAAAAAAGTGTGTAAAACACACACACACACACAAAAAAAAAAAAAACACGTAAGTAGTTTTGAACAATTACTTCACCATTCATGACTCCAAAGAAATTTTATATTTTACACAGCTGTGTGGTTCTGAAAAACGATGTATAAACATATGAAACAAAAATAATGATACGAAAAAAAACATTTACGTTAGAACTGTTACATTATTTGTAACTACAGTAACAAAATGATGTCATACTTAAAACGGAAACACATGGTGTAAACACATATTCGTATTCATTGTCAGTGACAGCTTGTGGTGTATAATTTATTTGGTTTAACTTCATTTTAACAATAAACAGATAGGCCTATTTGTTTTCCACATATGATACTACGTTGTAGTGCACACCAGTGCAAAATGTTTGCTGGACAGCTGATAAAAAAAAATGGTGACAGAGCTTTTAAGAAAATATTGGTCTCACTCGTACCTGCAGAAGGGGAAAACATCACAATATTGATTATCACAAGATTAATTATGAATACTACCGCCCTCTTAATTGAATTTCGCACGCCTGACAAAGCGTTTCGGAGACAAATATCATTGTTTAATTTTAAGGTGGCCACAGAGGAAAGCGATATTTGAATAACACACAGTCGAATAGGTGTAGCAAATACATTTTATTTAGCCTATGAGAGGCGTGCCAAATGGGAGCCAACATGCAAGTTGTAAGATGTCATTACCCTTCACCCCTCCTCATAAATGCCCTTATCTTGTAAAATACGTACGTTTTGACCTCACCCTGTGTTGGGCACAAAAGAAAATATCCCGACATCAAAAATGAAGCGCTATCTCAAGAAAGGTTACTTCAAATTTTCCGCAAAATTTGTTCAATTTTGAACTTTTAACGCTCATAATTCAAACGTTCTTGTGATTGAGAAATTATCCGGTTACTTAATTGTTTCATATGTCAAAAGAAGTCGACTGAGCATAGTATCGATATGCAGTCAGAGTGATACCCTGCAACCTTCCCTAGTTAGGACACACCAAATAATTATGAATGTTTTAAGTGACAACCACTAATAGCAATAAATGCACACATTTCCTTCAACAAAACCTAATTTCTTTATATACTGAAGGCAAGAAATTCAAGTGAAGAATATAATGATTTTTTCTTATTTCTCATTGTCTAAAACTATTCAAGTAGTACGTGTGCAAGACTTAGTCTTGGTCTTGCACGAGTCTCACAGGATAGGTCTTGGTCTTGCACCTCTAATTCTTACTCTTGGTCTTAGTTTTGCATCAGGATCCCTAGTCTACGTCTTGGTCTTGCATGCAAAACCAAGATCAAGACTCTTGCGTTCATCACTAGTCCCAGGGCCCTTCCTTCCTTCTCAATTCCTTTCTTCCTCCCTAATTCTCCTGGTATCTTGATTTCCGAGGGAAGTCATTCCTCATAAGTGACAGGCTAAAATGGTCTCTGATGTCGAAAGCCCAGCAATCTAATTCCTAATGAGACTTAACAAAGCTCTCAAGGAAAAAGTTCGTTCGGGTCCAAGTCGGGTGACCGGGCAACCCAAACCCTTCCCACATAGCACACTACGTCCCTGGGATGTCCAATTTTGATCCCAATCATCCCATTCGGTTCCCGGAATTATCGGGACAATGAGAAGACATCCCATGGACGTCCTGTATGGGACGTCCTGAACTATTCCCATGTAGGATGTCCACGGGATGTCCCAGATGGGACAGGAGGTCCGAGGGAAAACCAATAGATATCCCTTTGTGGTCTCGTTGAATATCCCGTATCCCGGGATATTAGCGGACATCTGGATCTCCCGCGGAAATTCTGTGGATGTCCCGGGAGCACATTCGGATATCCCGGGATATCCCGTCGTCCGTTGCGGGCTCAGTCTCGGACATCCCGTGGACGTACTTGTGCTATGTGGGTTGGTGTTGCACGATTAATTCATCTTCCGAGAAAGTTGTATTTTTGAATTACCGCACACTTAGAGCAAAATTGGATAGTGCCCTGTCCTGCAACAACACCCAAAATATCAACCTGGATCTACTGAGGAAACAGGTAGTTTTGTAACATGCCTTGCTAGATGCCACCTGTTAATGTTCACTCTGTAAATATGAATGGCCAATACACTTTTCTTCTGGTAATACCCATCCACACATTAATCTTGGACGTGTCCCGTTCCCACTCGGACACCGAATTTGGTTGCTGAAGTTCCCAGATCTTATAATTGTGTCTATTGACTAACCCGCATGTGTAGAACGTGGCTTCATCACTAAACATAAACATTTCCATTAACCATCCGTAAAACGCTTGGTTTACGGATTATTGTTAGCTTCAACAAATCATTTAATTTAAAATATTGGTAAACAGTAGATAGGTTTTCTTATAAGTAATGTATGCAACATCCAAGTAGCACCAAATATCATGTACTAACAAATTTTAACTGATTATTAATTAGATAATAAATAAATAGGTTTTAAGAAATTGGCGAAAGTGGCGGAAAATGATTTGGATGTTTCTGATGTTTTGTAGAGGTAGAAATTAGAATAAATTTTCATTACTTTGATTTCCTATCAGGAACACTTGATGGTGTTATGTCCATTTTACAAAAGGAAATGCGACCAAATACGCCAAGTGCCTGAACCTCCTAAGGAACACAATGGAACAAGAATTCTAGTGGAATGTGTCAACTTCGAGTGAGTACATCAATTTCCTCCTTACACATTGTGCTAGTAATAATGAACATTGTTTGATTGTAGAAATGCATAAGACATGTTTACTTGTTATTGTAATTAGTTACTTTGCAATTTAATTGCTATTTAATACAAGGTGTTCAAAAATCTCGATTTGTTTCCTAAGGAATGAAAATTTAATCTATTTCATGTTGTTATGTAATAACTAACTAGGAGGTTCAATACCGAATTCACGAAAGCTCTCCATTGACTTCTGTTCTTTGCCAACTGAATCCAGTTTCTACTTTGTATTCCTATTTCTGCAATATCCTCCCATCTGCGCCTAGGTCCTCCTAATGGTCGTTTCTCGATTGGATTTCTACTTAAAACTTTGAAAGTGTTCCTACTTTCTTCCATTTTCCTTACATGTTCTGCCCACCTGAGCCTTCTAGACTTTATGGCCCTAACAATGTTTGGTAAACGGTATAAATTATGTTGCTAATCGTTATTAAGTTTTCGCCAGTCTCTATTCTCGTTCCTCTTGGGTCTGAACATTCGTCTCAGGATTTTATTCTTAAATACTTTCAATCTGCGTTCTTCCCTCAGAGTAAGCAACCACGTTTCGCAACCATATGGCACAACAGGCATGATTGCCATTTTATATATTTTAAGCTTCAAATTCCTCTTTGTAATTCGCGACAACATAAAATTTAAAGTAAACAATAACACGAATTTCCTGCTTTCAGTGTTATGTAATAAATACTGTACTATGTTTTAAGAAATACAGAATAATAATGCCATTGAAAGCTTCAAATATTGGCTCGGTGAACATAAAATTTTATCGATAGTTATACATTAATGGAATTATATAATTAAAATACATTTAAAATTCTCTTAATTATACAGCATTTACATAGCTTGGAACATCCTTGTATGTGTATATTGGCAAATAGAGCTGTTGTTCAATGGTTTGAAGTTTATAACCGGGCAAAATGACAGAATGCCTTCTAACACATTGTGATTCATTTGCATTACTAACAAAACAATGTTCGTACTTCATTTGATTTTTTTATTACGGAGAAACTTACAAGGATAACATATATCACATGCAGTCTACAACACTGATCCAATCTTAACTAAACTTGACACACAAGTAGACCCTTGACTTGTTAAGTCTCCACGTGAAATACTTACATATTTCCTTTAGACTTTCACTGTAGAAAATAAATCAGTGTTTGAAGTTTTTTCTCTAGAAAAGTCCTTTTGGCGTTGTTTAACTTGTCCGAAAATATCCTAAAGTGTTCTATCAGTGAATATGAAAAATATAAAATACATACTAAAGCCTGTTATACACTATAGAATAGATCCTAGGAAATCTCTTACAATTTGTCCTAGAGTCAAAATCTCAATGTGTATGGCATCAGATCGCATGTCATTTCCTATGTTCAGAACGATCCTATGAGATTTCTCTTGTTTGGAACACGCTCTATTTCGGAAAGAAAATTCGTAAGACTTCGATTTAAGCGACAGGTGAGAGAAAGTATGCTTTTATTTTTTAGAGATGTGCAATTAACAATATAGCGCCTGGTATCAATATCAGTAGGGTGTTGCAGTGTGGTTAGCATAGGAATGCATCAATTTTGTACTTTTTTTTATTAAATAGAACTTTTTTGTGATATTGAAAAACATAGTCGTAGTTATCCAGGTGCTACCCTATTTTAGATCTAGGAAATTTTTGAAATTTACGGAAGAAATGTGTAATATAATTTTGAAAGAACTTTTCACAAGAAATCCAAACATGTGAATTTAATATTTTGTGAGAAATGCATTATTAAAAGTTGAACTTCTAAAGCAAATAATCAGGTCAGAGAGGAAAGCTCTTACGTGTATGGTACAAAAGGGTAGGATTTTCTACGAGATTGTCGTAACATTTCTCCGAAAATAAATCCTAAGATATTTCCTAGGATTTATCTCATAATGTATACCAGGCCTAACAGCGGTTAATTGGAACTGCCTAAAAGTGTTCAAAATGTACTTGAACTTATAAGTCTAGAGTTCACGGGCAGAAACGACTTGTAAATGTGTAAATGGTAAAGTATCTAATTCAAACACTGTTTATAAGCCGTTTCTGTTCCCGCATACTCATTGGACTCCCCTGAAGTTCACGCACATTTTAGATACTCTTAGGGCAGTACCTATTAAGTACTGTCAGGACGCATTTTGGACATTTTTTGTTCACTAATAGAATACTTCAGGACATTGTTGGACATTTTAAACAAGGACCAAAAGTCGTTTCTTAAAATGTCGTAATCATGTTCAAAAACAAAGTGGAGCAAAGTTACCCTTTTCTCGATTTAGGCTTTCGTTTGTCCGGATATCCTCCGAGATACCCAAATCCTTCATCATCAATTACGAGGAGGTGATTCGAGAGCGCGTGCTGAGTGTCGTAAGAGGTGGCATATCCCGATGGAACAAACCACTGAGGAATAATCACCTAAAAACGTTAGGTCATAGACTTAACATTGGAAAAGCATTTGGCGCAAGAATTCTCATTGTAAACAAAGGAAAATATAATTTTTAGCTTTAGAAATTGGGCGAAGGTCGTTTCATTTTGTTCTGCAAACAATTTTTCAAAGCCATTATGTTTTCGCTGGTATGCCAAATTCAACTATTTGCATGTCGTGTTCGTTTACGAAAGCATAATGAGTCTAAGGTCTATTAAGAATCAATAAAGGTCGATCGTTTTGCTCTAAATTTGTAATTAAGGTTTATCTAGTTTAATTTATTCCAGTGTTGGGTTTACAAGTTTTATAGGCCATCAAAGTTGGAGTTTATACCCAGTACAACCTTTTGAAAAAAAATAAAAAAAAACAATAATAATAATCATTAATTGCATCCTAGAACAAGAATTAGGGCTTATTACATAGAATAAACTTTCAACGTTAATAATAATTGGAGGTTAAACGCTTACCTCTGTTAAACGTTAAGTAAATGCATTCGTAATAAAAATTAGTTAATATCAATGAAGGATTATTTTCTCTGCAATCGGGAAACTAATTAGTAGTAGTACTCCTCGGATTACCTTTGTAATATTTTTACATGAGGGTGTAGTGGAACACTCAGCAGTACTGTATCCAAAACCTTTGTTTAGATAAGACTAACAAGAGAACGTCTTCGCGCCCGTTTCATTAAACTAAGAAGTCTTGTAAGTGTTCTTTACAAGTCGCAAATTATTGTGGAATGAAACATTAGATTATTATTAAACATAATTTTAAATAGCCTATGGATGCAAGCCACCGTCAGGCGCCAGTGGATTGCGTATTTCTGTACGTAGTTTTGGATGCGGTAAGGTTGCACACGAGACGAGATGAGACGAGGAGAGAGAGAATTCTTCCAATAGAAACATATACTTCCCGAAACGACATTTTTTTTTTTTTTTTGAAACGACAGCGCCTCAACTTTTGTTTAGTAGGCAATCTTAGGGGACTTACTTACTGTAAACCATATGTAAATTGTTAGATGTAGGCTTGGTTCATTGAAAAGCAATTGATCTTAATCAGCGACAAATTTGAAAATCTTGCTATAAAAGACAATTTTTAACTTAAGCCCCTCTCACAGCTCTCTCTCTTTCTTCCCCTTTCTCCTGTTCATTTTAATTGTTCTTTCGAGCTCCTTCGTGGCTAAGCATTTAGCCTACGCGCCTTTAGGGTTGGATACCGGGATTCCACGTTAATCAGTGTCCCATAAAGTCTCGCTGCTGAAAGGGACTCGAAATTAACTCAACTCATTAATTGTTCTTTTATTCGTTCTTCTCGCTTCTTATATACGGTATTATATTACCGTTCCCTGTTTCTGCGCTTTAAGAATAAATCATTGACAGTTTGTCCCAATGCAGTTGTAAAACTGACGAACAACATTCATTCACACTTTTTTTTTGTTTGGTTAGCATTACAAAATAATTCATGTTTCAAATTTACGCAATTAATAGGCCTACTGTACACTTGGAAGTAATTAAAGAAAAATAAAAAATAAAACACATCAATAAAACTCACAATCTGAAAATTGAAATCAAAGCAGGAAAAAATCATCACAATATCATTCTTCTATTAAGTGTACTTATAACTAAAAAAACGAAATAAGCAGAGATCTTCAACATAGTTTATCGGAGGAAAAACAAGGAAGTCGTTATAGCCTAGCTATTAACTTGACAAAACTGCTCACCAGTCACCAGTGAACAATTGAAACTGGGAGCAAGGAAAAAGAGCAAGAGCAATCAGTCTTCCCCCCTACCAATAATACAATTCTGAAAAAGAAAAAAATAGTTGCTTGGGGACACCAATACTCTTTATACTCTTTAAATAACATTTAAGTGATAACTATAAGAAAAGTAAGCAATATATTTCCAAAATAAAAAAAAATGCTCCTGCGTAGCCATTTTCTAAAATGTAGGAAAGTTACTTTGTAAAAATAAGAAAACGAAAATGACACTGAAATATTCAAGGTGAAAGGGAAAGCACACTCAACGACAAAATTAAAGTGCTTGAAGGCTCTGAATCCCCAGGTTCTGGAGCCTATGGGCACCCAAGGTTGCACTTCATACGAAGCGAGAGAGAGAGGGAGAGAGAAGGTTAATGATGTATATACAAGGAATCTGGACATGTGATGTTCCTTGTTATGTATCTTTGAAGTTGCCGAGAAATCGATTGATTAGTTTGCAAACTATTTGCATCCTTTATTGGCATCAAGACTTTGTATTACGATACCCACAGTTTAAAATGAGATCTGAACCACAGTACTGCATGCGATGCCCTCCCATGGGCAATCGAATCCAAAATTTCTATAACAAAGGTACACGCGCTAGACATTAATTAGGACAGAAAGGAAGGCCCAGAAATCGAATGACTACCATCGCAAAGTCTGAGAACAGGAGAACATGAAATCAGTACAAGCATTTTCTGAAGGCAGCGTGATGAAACAAAAAAACTTTCTTTCTCGCGGTAATGATTTTTGGGTTCCCCTTGAATCCCAGTTGTACTGAATGCATTCTGAATTCGTGTTTCTTACGAAACTTTTGTTCCGCCAATGATATTAGTTGCAAAAAGGTTCCAAACCGTGACACCAGATGTCACAAGCTCTCGCTAAGATCTGAAAAAACATGGTTTCTGGTCTGCCATCTATCAATGAGAATATAAAATTCAAGACGAAACAGACAGAAACTCCATCTAAAAATCAATAAACTTTCAATTCCATGTTTTTGTGTGTGTACTAATCAAATGTGATCTTTTAAGCTTCACAATTTGAGGTTTCACTGAAATTTGGTAAAATTGACCATACCACGAAATCCAATGAAATTTTAAAATGTGCAACCAACTGACGGAAGTTACCGATCTTCGTATCTGCTAATTTAAACAGTCAAGGTTATTACACTAGTGTAAAATTTTTCCATATATCTAGGTCATGAACACACCCAGAATTTATACATTTGTGTGTTATAAAGGGGGTTTAAACTGAGCTTTTATATAGTGTGATAAAGCACCCTTCCTCGGTACCAAGATCTTGATAATTGTTGCATTAGAATATTATGTTCATAAAAAAATATCCTGCTTGCAGAAACAACATTAATATTGAAAAACTCGAGGCTCCCATCTCAATTTGAATCTTTTTGAGTACTATAAATTTTTAAATATTTCAGCATTGCTCCTAATATTGGATAACATATAACGAAGTCTAACGCATTCCTTACATCTATATATTTACCAATGATATTACTTTAAAAAAAAAAGTCTCACATAAACCAAGATGTCATAAGATCTCGATAAGAAATGTCTGTTCAGCCCAGTGGCGGTTTTAGCGGGTAGGCCGGGTAGGCATCAGCCTGTCCAAAACTTATGAAAAATATATAAAAACCAAAAAAATACAATAAAGAGTAAATATATTTTCCACTATTTATATTAACGGTAGATACTTATTTAACAAATAGCATCAACCACTACTGTAAAAGTAATATCCTACTGTCATTAATTAAAGAAAAGTGTATATGTACCCATAAGCGAGGGAGCGGGCATACCCAAAATTAAAATCCTAAAGACGCCCCTGGTTCAGCCATCAACGTATGAAAAGGGTAATTTGTTTTACTTTCTTCAATTTTCTCACTTTCTCTGTTATTTCATTTCTTTACGTAACTCACAATTTCTAAATTTCTTTTCGAAGCCAAGTTAATAATAATCTCACAGTGGCGTACACAGAGTAGAGTATATTTTGAGTTTAACGTCCCGTTCAGCAGCGAGGCTATATAAGACGTGGACCTACTGATTAACGTGGAATCCGAACCACATGAGCTCCCGCCGGGAATCGAACCCGGGTCTCCCACGCCAATGTGGCGTACACAGAATTTCATCGAAAGAGGGAGGGTTCAGAGCAAAATATCTTACATCTTTTCACAACACATGTGATTTATATCTATCTATCTATAAAATAAGGTAAATGTTTACTTTTCCATAATATCTTATGAAAACAGTGGTTCAAAAACCAGGCTTCCCAATTTGCGTACGCTACCGATCTCAGAGACCACTCAAAATATAGTAAACTAAGGCTTCCTTAATTTACTTTACATTATTTAGTTAACCTAGTGACAGAACATCAAAGCAAAATAATGTAAAACGGGGTAGAGGCTCAACACTTTCTTACTTTGTAATCATAGACGCGATGTAGTCATAGACCTACCATGATCCGGTCTACATTTTTTATTCACGTACCCCTTTCAGAGAATCTGGGTGAGCAAAATATATAACACATCATATAAAATGAAAGTTGTCATCGCTAAAGAGAAGTGTGGGAGAGTGTGAAAGCTCTGTACGTTCTTGAATTCGACACTCATGGAGGAGATTTAGTCAGTAACACGCTCCGACCCTATTTTCTTAGTCAGATACTCCTTTGAAAGAGTTTGAAGGACGAAGAAATGTGTGAGCACTATATACATAACGCATCAAATAAAATGCAGGTTGTGATCACCAAAGGGGGTGTGGGGAAGGGTGAAAGCTAAATACGTTCTTGGATTTAACCTCATAGGGGCGACTTAGTCAGTAACAGGCTCCGACGCTACTTACTTATTCAGATACACCTTTGAAAAACGTTGAAAGCCAAATCTATGTAAATGTTTCACATAGTATTCAAGTTGCACTCATAGAGGCGATGTAATCATTACGATGATCCGCCCTACTTTTCTTATTCACGTACCCCTTTCAAAGGATGTGGGAGATCAACATATGCAGCGCATCATATAAAATGAAGGTTGTGATCGCCAAAATTATGTTAGAGGAGGGTAAAACTTCGTTAGTTCTTGCATTTCACACTCAAATAAACGATTTTGTCAGTAGCACGCTCAGACCTTACTTTCTTATTCAGATACCCCTTTGAAAAAGGTCGAAGGCCAAAGGGCTGTGTGTGCATGTAAAAGTTTCACACATATTTCTCTTGCCCTCATAGAGGCAACAAAGTCATTAAAATGATCCGGACAACTTTTCTTATTATATTCCGATTACAGAAAATGTGGGTGAGAACTATATATAACGCATCATATAAAACGAAGGTTGTGATCGCCGAAGGCATGTATGAGGGAGATGGAAAGATCAGCACGTTCTTGAATTCGACACACATGGGAGGCAAATTAGTCTCTAACAAGCTCCGACCTTTCTTATTCAGATACCCCTTTGGAAAAGGTTGAGGGGAGCTGCTTGTCAATGTAAAGTTTTCATACAGTATTTAGCTTGCTCTCATAGAAGCTATGTAGTCATTACCATGATCCCCCCCTAATATTCTTATTCACGTACGCCTTTGAGAGAATGTGGGTGAGCACTATATATATATATATATATATATATATATATATATATATATATATATATATATATATATATATATATATATATATATATATATATATATATATATATATATATATATATAAGGCATCAAATAAAATGGAGGCTGTGATCTCCAAAGGGATGTGAGAGTGAGAAGCTGAAAGCTAAGTACGTTCTTGGACTCAACACTCACAGAGGCGAGATAGTCCGCAAAACGCCCCGAACTTACTTTCTTATTCAGATACGTTGTGAGAAAGTTTGAAGAACAAAAGCCTGTGGGTATATATAAAAATTTCTCACAGTATTTACCTTGGACTCGTAGAGACGATATATTCATTACCACGATCCGGCCTAGTTTTCTTATTCAGGTACTCCTTTCAGAAAGTGTGGGTAAACAACATAAATAACGTATCATTTAAAATGAAGGTTGTGATCGCCAAAGGGGTGTTTGGGGGAGCGTGAAAGTTACGTACCTTCTTGAATTCTAGATTTGTATAGGCGATTAGGTCAGTAACACACTACGACCTTATTTTCTTATTAAGATACACATTTGAAAAAGGTAGAAAGCCAAAGCACTGTGTGTACATGTATAAGGTTCTCACAGATTTTCCTTGCACTCGCAGAGGCTTTAAAGTCATTAGGGTGATCCGATCTATTTCTATTAATCATCCACTCCTTTGGGAGAATATGGGTGAGCATTATATATATATTTGATATATATCGCATCAAATAGAACTAAAATTGCGATCGCCAAAGAGATGTGTTGGAAAGGGTAAAAGCTCGGTACGTTCTTGAATTCGACACTCGCAGTAGCGATTTAATCAATAACATTCTCCGACTTTAGTTTCCTATTCACATATCCCTTGAAAAAGTTTGAACTCTAAAGGGTTGTGTGTGTATGTAAAGGTTTCACGTAGTATTTAACTTGCACTCAGAGAGACGATGTAGTCATTACCATGATCCGCACTAATTTTCACTGTACCCCTTTGAGAAAATGTGGGTGAGCACTGTATATATAACGCGTCATATAAAATGAAGGTTGTGATCGCCACAGGGATGTATGGATGAGATTGAAAGATCAGCACTTTCTTGAATTCGACACTCATAGAGGAAATTTGGTCTGTAACAAACCGACCTTAATTTCTTATTCTGATACCCCTTTGAAAAGGTTCGATACCAAAGGGCTGAGTGTGCATATAAAAGTATCACAATATTTCCCTTGCACTCATAGAGGCGATAAAGTCATTAAAATGATCCGACCTACTTTTCTTATCACCTACCCATTAGAGAGAATTTGGCTGAGTGGTATATATATGCATAATATAAAACGAAGGTTCTGATCGCCAAAGATATGTCAGTACGTTTTTCAGTTCGACACTCATAAAGGCGACTTAGTCTGTAACACGCTCCGACCTTACTTTATTACTCATCTACCCCTTTGTAAAACGTTGAGGGACAAAGGACACTGTGTAAAGTTTTTGCACAGTATTTACCTTGCACTCATAGAAGCGATGTAGTCATTACCGTGATCTTCCTAATTTTCTTATTCATGTACGCCTTTCAGAGAATGTGGTTGAGCACTATATATATATATATATATATATATATATATATATATATATATATATATATATATATATATATAACGCATCAAATAAAATGAAGGTTGTGATCGCCTAAGGGATGTGTCTGGAAAACTGAAACCTAAGTATGTTTTTGAATTCGATACTCACACATGCGATTTAGTCAGTAAAACGCTTCTAACTTACTTTCTTATTCAGATACGATTTGAGAAATTTTGAAGAATAAAAGGCTGTATATATATATATATGTAAACATCATATAAAATGGAGGTTCTGATCGCCAAAGGGATGTGTGGGGAGGGTAAAAGCTCCGTTTGTTCTTGAATTCGACACTCATGTAGGCGATTTAGTAAGTAATACGCTCCGATCTTACTTTCTTACTCAGATACTGCTTTAAAAAGGTTAACGGCCAAAGGCGTTGTGTGCATGTAAGAGTTTCATACAGTATCTATCTGGTTGAGCTTTATATATTACGCATCATATAAAATGATAGTTGTGATCGCAAAGGGATGTATGGGGGAGATTGAAAGCTTAGCACGTTCTTGAATTCGACACTCATAGAGACCATTTAGTCAGCAACACACTCCAAGCTTACTTTGTTATTTAGATGCCTCTTTGAAAAAGGTTGAGGGGCAAAGGGCTGTGTGTGTGTGTGTGTGTAAAGTTCTCACACAGTATTAACCTTGGACTCGTAGAAGCGACGTAGTTATTACCATGATCCGTCCTACTTTACTTAGTCACCTACCCCTTTCAGAGAGTGTGGGAGAGCACTGTATAACGCATCAAATATAATGGAGGTCGTGATCGCCAAAGGGATGTGTGGGGAGGGCAAAAGCTTGGCGCGTTCTTGAATTCGACACTCATGGAGGAGATTTAGTCGGTAACACGCGCCTTCAAAAACGTTCAACACGAAAGGGTTGTGTGTACGTAATTGTTTCACACAGATTTCCCTTACACTCACAGAGGCAATATAATCACAAAAATGATCCGGCCTAGTTATCACCTATCCATTAAAGAGAGTTAAGTTGATTTTGAGTTTAACGACCCTTTCAGCGGAGATGCTATATGAGACGAGACCTCTGATTAATGCGGAATCCAACTACATGAGCTCCCGCCTGCCCATTAGAGAAAATTTGAGTCAGTGGTATATATACGCATCATATAAAACGAAGGTTGTGATCGCCAAAGATCTGTATGGGGGAATTTGAAAGGTCAGTACGTTTTTGCGTTTGACACTCATATAGGCGACTTAGTCTGTAATACGCTCCGACCTTACTTTCTTATTCAGATACCCCTTTGTAAAAAGTTGAGGAACAAAGGGCTGTTTGTGTATGTAAAGTTTTCACACAGTATTTACCATGCACTCATAGAAGCGTTGTGTTCATTACCGTGATCCTCCCTAATTTTCTTATTCACGTACGCGTTTGAGAGAATGTGGTGAGCACTATATAAATAACGCATGAAATAAAATGAAGGTTGTGATCGCCAAAGGGATGTGTGGTGGAGGCTGGAAGCTAAGTACGTTCTTGGATTCGACACTCACGCTTGCGAATTAGTCAGCAAAACGCGCTGAACTTTTTTCTTATTCAGATACTTTTCTGAAAAAGTTAGAAGAAAAAAGGGCTCTTTGTGTATGTAAAGGTTTCTCACAGTATTTATCTTGGACTCGATATATTCATTACCATGATTCGGCCTACTTTTCTTATTAACCTACCCCTTTGAGAGAGTGTGGGTGAGCACTCTATATAACGCATCAAATATAATTAAATTTGTGATCGCCAAAGGGATGTTTGCGGAAGGGGAAAAGCTCGGTATGTTATTGAATTCAACACTCCTAGAGGCAATTTAGTCAGTAAAATGCTCCGACCACATTTTGCTATTCACATACCGATTGAAAATGTCTGAAAGCTAAAGGATTGTTTCTGTATGTAATAGCTTCACACAGTATTTATCTCGTACCCATACAGGCAATGTACTCATTACCATGCTCCGTCCTAATTTTCTGATTCACGTACTCCTTTAAGAGAATGTGGGTGAGCACTGTATATATAACGCATTTAATAAATTGAAGGATGTGATCGCCAAAGGGTTGTGTGGGGGAGGGTGAAAACTGCGTACGTAATTGAATTCGATAATCATAGAGGCGATTTAGTCAGTATGACTAGACGACATTGTTTCCTTATTGATATACCTTCTTGGAGAGGGTTAGAGGCAAATGGATTATGTGTGCATTTAAAGGTTTCACACAGATGTACCTTGCACTCACAGAGGCAATGAAGCCATTATCATTATCGGGCCTACATTTTTTATTTACGAACCTTTTGAGAGAATGTGGTAGAGCACTACATATAACGCATCAAATAAGATGAAGGTTGTGATCTCCAGATTGATGTGTTGGGAAGAGTGAGTGCCCCGTGCCTTCTTGAATTCAACATTCATAGAGGAGATATATTCAGTTGCACGCTCCGACCTTATTGTCGTATTAAGATAACCCTTGAGGAAAAATGTAAGGCCAAAATGCTGTGTGTGTATGTGAAGTCTTCACACTGTGTTTACCTTCATTTCATAGAGACCATGTAGTCATTACCATGATCCACCATACCTTTCTTATTCACGTATTCCTTTGGGAGAATGTGGGTGAGCCATATATATATACATAATATAAAATGGAGGTTCTGATCGCCAAAGGGATGTGCGGGGCAGGGTAAAAGCTCCGTTCGTTCTTAAATTCGACACTTCTGTAGGCGATTTAGTGAGTAACACGCTTCGATCTTAACTTATTACTCAGACACCGCTTTAAAAAAAGTTAACGGCCAAAGGCTGTGTGTGTATGTAAGAACTGCACACAGTATCTATCTGTTTGAGCAATATATATAACACATCATATAAAATGAAAGTTGTGATCGCCAAAGGGGTGTATAGGAAAGATTGCTGTTGAATTCGACACTCATAGAGACGATTTAGTAACACACTCTGACCTTACTTTGTTATTTAGATGCCTCTTTGAAAAAGGTTGAGGGACAAAGGGCTGTCTGTGTAAAGTTATCACCTTGCACTCGTAGAGGCGATGTAGTCATTACCATGATCCGTCCTACTTTTCTTAGTCACCTACCCCTTTCAGAGAATGTGGGTGAACACTGTATAACGCATCAAATATAATGGAGGTCGTGATCGCCAAAGGGATGTGTGGAGAGGGCAAACGCTTGGCACGTTCTTGAATTCGACACTCGTAGAGAAAATTTAGTCGGTAACACGCACTGACCTTAATTTCTTATTCAGATACGGCTTTAAAAAAGATACAACACCAAAGGGTTGTGAGTACGTAAAGGTTTCATACATTATTTATTTTGCACTCATAGAAGCGATGTAGTCATTACCATGATCCGCCCTAATTTTGTTATTCGCGTACGCCTTTCAGAGAATGTAGTGTACACTATATATATATATATATATATATATAACACATCAATTTAATGAAGGTTCTGATCTCCAATGGGATGTGTGGGGGAGGCTGAAAGCTAAGTACGTTCTTGGATTCGACTCTCACACATGCGATTTATTTAGTAAAACGCTCCGAACTTACTCTCTTATTCTGATACGTTTTGAGAATGTTTGAAGAATAAAAGGCTGTATGTGTATGTCAACGTTTTTTATAGTATTTACCTAGAAGCGATATATTCATTACCATGATCCAGCCTAGTTTTCTTATTCAAGTACCCCTTTTAGAAAATGTCTGTGAACAACATATATAACGCATGGAATAAAATGAAGTTTGTGATCGCCAAAGAAATGTGTTGGAGACGGTGAAAACTTCGTAGTCTTTGAATTCGTATAGGCGATTTAGTCTGTAACATTTTTCGACCTTATTTTCTTCTTCAGATACCCCTTTGGAAAAGGTCTAAGGCCATAGTTCTGTGTGTGTATGTAGATGTTTCACACATATTTCCCTTGCACTCAAACAAGCGATAAAATCATTTAAATGATGCGGCCAATTTTTCTTATCATATACCAATTACAGAGAATGTGGGTGAGAACTGTATATAACGCATTATATAAAACGAATTTTGTGGTCGCCAAAGGAATGTGTGGAGGAGATTGAAGGGCCAGCACGTTTTTGAATTCGACACTGATAGAGGCGATTTAGTCTGTAACACGCTCCTACTCTACTTTCTTATTCAGATACCCCTTCGAAAAAGGTTGAGTTGCAAAGGGCTGTTTGTGTATGTAAAGTTTTCAGACAGTATTTACCTTGCACTCATAGAAGCGATGTAGTCATTACCATGATCCGTCCTAATTTTCTTATTCACGTAATTCTTTGAGAGAATGCGGGAGAGACTATATATAAAGCATAAAATAAAATAAAAAAATGATTTCCAGAGGGATGTGTAGGAGAGGGTGAATGCCCTCGACACTCATAAGGGCAATTTAGTCAGTAGCACGCTCCAACCTTATTTTCTTATTAAGATACACCTTTGAAAAACGTTGTAAGCTAAAGGGCTCTGTGACGGTGTAGCCATTAAAACGATCCGCCCAAATTTTCTTATTCACATACCCCTTTGAGAGGATGTGTGTGATCAACATATGCAACGCATCATATAAAATGAAGATTGTGATCGCCTAAGTGATGTGTGGAGGAGGGTGAATGCTGCATACGTTCTTTAATTCGACACTCGTGTTGGCGATTTAGTCAGTAAGAGACTCCGACATTTTTCTTGTTCAGATACCCCTTTGGAAAAGGATGGAGACCAAATGCTTGTATGTGTATGTAAAGGTCTCACACTATAGAGACAACAGTCTTGCACTCATAGAGACGATAAAGACTATACCATGATCCGCCCTACACGTTTTGTTCACATACTCCATGAAGAGAATATGGGTGAGCACTATATGTAAGGTATTAGGCAAATAAAATGAAAGTTGTGATCTACAAAATGATGTGAGGGGTAGGCTGAGAATTAATTTCGATCTTGAATTCGACACTCACAGAGGCGTCATTAACACTGAGCTTATTATCGTATTGGGATATCCCTTTGAAAAATGTTGAGAGCCAAAACGTTGTGTGTGCATGGAAAAGCTCACACACGTTTCTGTTGTACTCGTTGAGGCGATAAAGTAATCTCCATGATCTGGCCTACTTTTGTTATTCATCTTCCCCTCTGAGAGAATGAGGGTGAGCCCTATATATAATGTATCCTATAAAATGGAGGTTGTGATAGTCAAGTGGATGTATTGGGGAGGGCGAAAGTTCCGTTCATTTTTGAATTCAACACTCAAATAGCCGATTTAGTCTGTAACACGCTCCAACCTTACTTTCTTACTCAGCCATCTCCTTAAAAAAGGGTGAAGACCAAATGTATATGTAAGGGTTCTCCCAATATTTAACTTGCACTCATACAGACGATGTAGTCATTATCATGATCACGCCTTGTTTTGTTATTCAGGTACCCCTTTGAGAGAATGTGGTTGAGCAGTATATATAACGTATCATATAAAATGAAGGTTGTGATCGCCAAAGGGATTTCTAGGTGAGATTGAAAGCTCGGCACGTTCTTGAATTCGACACTCATAGAGACCATTTAGTCAGCAACACACTCCAAGCTTACTTTGTTATTTAGACGCCTCTTTGAAAAAGGTTGAGGGACAAAGGGCTGTGTGTGTGTGTGTGTGTGTGTGTGTATAAAGATCTCACACAGTATTTACCTTGGAATCGTAGAGGCGATGTAGTCATTACCATGATCCGTCCTACTTTTCTTAGTCACCTACCCCTTTCAGAGAATGTGGGTGAGCACTGTATAACGCATCAAATATAATGGAGGTCGTGATCACCAAATGGACGTTTGGGGAGGGTAAAAGCTTGATACGTTCTTGAATTTGACACTCATAGAGAAGATTCAGTTAGTAACACGCTGTGACCTTAATTTCTTATTCAGATACCCCTTTGAAAAAGGTTTAACACCAAAGGGTTGTGAGTACGTAAAGGTTTTACACAGTATTTACCTTGCACTCATAGAAGCGATGTAGTCATTACCATGATCCACCCTAATTTTCTTATTCACGTACTCCTTTGAGAATGTGGTTGAGCACTATATATAAAGCATAAAATAAAATGAAAAATTCATTTACAGAGGGATGGGTGGGAGAAGGTGAACGCCCCGTACCGTCTTTAATTCAACACTCATAAGGGCGATTTAGTCAGTAACACGCTCCGAACTTATTTTCTTATTCAGATATTCAGATTCAAAAAGTTGTGGGCCAAAGCGCTCTGTGTGCATGTAAAGATTTCACATAGATTTACATTGCACTCACATAGGCGTTGTAGCCAATTCCATTATCCGGCCAAATTTTCTTATTCACGTAGCCCTTTGAGAGGATGTGGGTGATCAACATATTCAACGCATCATATAAAATGAAGCTTGTGATTGCCAAAGCGATGTGTGGAGGAGGGTTAAAACTGCGTACGTTCTTGAATTCGACACCCATATTGACGAATTAGTCAGTAATATGCTCCAACCTTATTTTCCTATTCAAATGTCCTTTTGAAGAAGATTGAAGTATAAACGGCTCTGTGTGTGTATGTAAGAGTTTCACGCAGTATATACCTTGCACTCATAGAGGTAATGTAGTCATTGCGATGATATGGGCTAGTTTTCATATCCACGTACCCCTTCCAGAGAATGTTGGTTAACAACATATGTAGCGCATGATATAAAATGAAGGCTGTGATCGCGAAAGTGATGTGTGAGGAAGGGTAAAATCTTGGTAAATTCTCGAAATCGACACTCATAGAAGCGTATTAGTAAGTAATATGCTCCAACCTTACTTTCCTATTCAGATATCCCTTTGGAGAAGGTTGAAGGACAACCGGCTGTGTGTGTATGTAAAGGTTTCACACAGCATTTTCCTTGCACTCATAGAGATGATGTCATTGCCACGATCCGCCCTAGTTTACATATTGACGTACCCCTTTAGGAGAATTTGTGTGAGGACTATATATATATAACGCGTCATACAAAATAAAGGTTGTGATCGTCAAAGGGATGTGGGGGAGGGTGGAAGCTCCGTTCGTTTTTGAATTCGATATAGTCACTCGTGTAGGCGATGTAGTCAGTAACACGTTCCGACCATACTTTCTTATTCAGATACCCCTTTTAGAAAAGTTGAATGCCAAATGGCTGTGTGTGCATGTAAGAGTTTCACACATTATTTACCTTGTACTCATAAAGACGATGTACTCATTATCATGATCTGGCCTTCTTTGGTTATTCACGTACCCGTTTGGGAGAATGTGGGTGACCACTATATATAACACATCATATAAAAATGAAGCTTGTAATCGCCAAGAGGTTATTTGGGGGAGTGTGTTAGCAGCGTACGTTCTTGAATTCGACACTCATAGAGGCGGTTAGTCGGTAACACGCTTGGAAATTATTTTGTTATTGATATATCCCTTTGAAAAAGGTTGAAGGCCAAATGGCTGTGTCTGTATTAAAGGTTCTACACCTTATTTATCTTGCAATCGTAGAGGCGATCTAGTCATTACCATGGTTCTTCCTACTTTTCTTATTCACGTACCTTTTTCTGAGAGTTTTGGTGAGCAGTATATTAGCACATTCTTTAAAATGAAGTTTGTGATCGCCAAAGGGGTGTATGGGGGAGGGTACAGGCTTCATATATTCTTGAATTTGACACTCATAGAGACGATGTAGTCAGTACTATACTCCAACGTTTTTTTTATTCACGTGCCCATTTGATATTGCCTGGGTGAGCAACATATATTACACTACTTATGTAATGAAAGATACGAAGGAGAAATGGCTATGTGAGGGAGTGGAAAATCTCCGTAGATTTTTGAATTTGAAACTGAGTGAAGCAATTTAGTCAGTACCACGCTCCGACCTTAGTTTCTTATTCGGGTACCCGTTTGAGAAAAGTCTGTGTGAACGCTTTGTACATATATCATTTCATATATAATGTACTTTATGAAGGCTAAAGGGTTGTGTGGAGGTAAGGGTTCCGCATTTTGTTTACCTTGCACTCATAGAGGCGATGTAGTCAGTAGTATGATCCCACCTTATTTTATTATTAACATATCCCTTCTAGAGAGTCTGGGAAAGCACTATATGTAACACTTCATATAAAGTTATGGCTATGAAGGGATTTTAGGATTTGGATTTACATTTTTGGGCTTTCAGCATCTAAGGCCATTTAGCCCGTCGCGTTTGAGGGATGAAGTCCCTCGGAGAGCACACTATCGGGGAAAGTGCAGGAAGAAAGGATTGGGGAAGGAAAGAAGCGGTCTGGGACCTATAAGTTAGGTACCACCCCGGCATTTGCCTGGTGTGAATGAGAGAAACCCAGGAAAACCTCATTCAGGGTGGCTGGCCTGAAAAAAACGTTTTACACTTTTTCGACCGAGTGTCCCCACCGAGACTGTGAAGGGAAAAGAGCTTGGGGGAGGGGGTTAATGCTCCCCACGTTCTTGAATTTGACAATCACGGAGTCGATATTGTCAATCACAAGGTCCGCTTTACTGTTCTGATTCAGTACTCATTTCACAAAGTATTATAGAGTACTATAGAGAGAGTACTAGAGAGGGTACTCGAAAATGAGCACTATAGATAACATTTTATACATAGTGAGGGCTATGAAGGCCAAAGGGTTTGTGGGGAAGACTGAAAGCTTTGCACTTTGATGACCTTGCACTCATAGAGGCAATGTTGCCAGTACCATGATCCGACCTCATTTTCTTATTCATGCACTCGTTTGAGAAAGATCTGGATGATCGCTCTGCATATATATTAGAGCATTCGCATATTCTTGAATTTGATACTCATGTATGAGATGTAGTCAGTACTATGATCCAGCATACTTTTCTTATTCACGTAACCCTTTGAGAAAGTGTGGGTGAGAACTATGTATAACACCTTACATAAAATGAAGGCTGTGAATGTCAAAGGTCTCAGTGGCAGAGGGTAAAGGCTCCGTATATTCTTGGATTTAACACTCATGGAATGGTTATCGTCAGTTCTACGCTCCTGGCTAAGTTTATTATTCACGTACGGGGTTGAGAAAGTTTGGACGATCACTATGTATAACACTTCATACATAGTGAAGGCTATGAAGGCCAAAGGGCTGTGCGTGTATATAAAGGTTTCACCAATTATTTACCTTGCATTCATAGAGGCGATGTAGTCAGTAGAAAGATCCGGCCTACTTTTCTTGTTCATGTACCCCTTTCAGAGAATGTGAATGAACACTATATATAACACTTGATATAAAGTGAAGCTTGTGAATGTCAACGTGCTGTGTGGCGGAGGGTGAAGTCTTCGCACATTCTTGAATTTGGCACTCATAAATGCGATGTAGTCAGTAAAACGCTCCGACCTTACTTTTTTTTTTTATTCAGGTACGTCTTTGAGAGACGTTTGGTGTTATGACACTTTACATATAGTGAAGTCTATGAAAGCCAAAGCTATGTGTGTGGAGGTAAAGGCTCCACAGTTTGTCAACATTGCACTCATAGAGACGATGCAGTCAGTACCAAGCTCCGGTCTCCCTTTCCTATTTAGGCACTCGTTTCAGAGAATCTGGGTGAACCCTGCATATATATATATATATATATATATATATATATATATATATATATATATATATAAAGGGTGGGGAAAAGTCCCGGAACGGCGCAATATCTCTCGAAGTATAAAGATCAGCAAACAAAAATAACACGTGTTAAATAGTTTAAAAAAACTATCCAATGATACCAAAAGCAACCCCCTATCCCTATCCCATTCGAGGCTACGGGGAGTAACTTTAAAACTTTAAATGGGAACCCCTATTTTTTTATTGCACATTTGGATTCTCCAGAAAAAGTAACAGTGATTTGACCCAAAATTGAAAACAGTGTCTTCGCAATGGTGCTTGAATCGACACAAGAAAAGGCGGTGCGCTAAAACTTTACGAAAATGCTCATAGTCAGTCCCGTGCTGTGTGCCCGTACGGTTGGCGTATTGGATTGTTGAGTCAGAGGTTGTGAGTTCAATGCCCGGTGAGGGAAGTCTTTTTTCTTTTATTTCCCCAAATAAATTCCATACGTTTTAACTTCAATTAGTACTTTTTTGAAGTAACATAGGATACAAATTTCGATAATTGTTTTGCAAACTAGCTTTATGAAGTAGTTCTTAATAATAGGGTTATAGTTCATAGGGTTATTTACAACAACAATAAACCTTTTTTGTTGTCATTTGTATTTTCTTGAAAAATTAATAAATATGGACAAATACATTATTTTTATCGAAGTTTAAATGTATGAATTCATTATTTGGGTACAAAAATCACATAAAGAGTGTTACTCTGTGCGAGAATCGAACTCATGACCTCTAATTCCGTAGTCAAGTACGCTAACCGTATGGCCGCAGAGTATGATTGTAAGAAGGCACATTTCCATTATGTTTAGCTACCCCCTTTTTTGTTTGTTGATCCAAGTGCTTTCCGTGAAGGCACTGTTTTCAATTTTGAGTCAAAACACTGTCACTTTTCCTGGAGACTCCAAATGTGCAATAAAAAAATGGGGGTTCCCATTTAACATTTTAAAGTTACCCCCGTACCTATGAAGAGGTAGGGATAGGGGGTTGCCTTTGGTATCGTTGGATAGCTTTTTCAAAATTATTTAACACGTGTTATTTTTGTTTTGCTGATCTGTATATTTCGCAAGATATTGGACCGTTCCGGGCCTTTTTCCGAACCCTGTATATATAATGAAGGCTATGAAGGCCAAAAGGCTGTATGTGGTGGTAAAAGTTCCACACTTCGTTGACTTGTACTCGTGGAGGCGATGTCGATAGAACGCTCCAGCCTACTTTTTATTATTCACGTACCCCTTTGAGAGAGTCTAACACTTCATATAAAGTAAAGGCTGTGTAGGCGAGAGGGTTGTGTAAGTAATCGTAAAGGTTCCGGAAATTCTTGAGGTTGACACTCACAGACGCTTTATAACCAGTAAGAAGCTCCGGCATACTCTTCTTATTCACGTACCCCTTCGAGAGAACGTGGGTGAGCACTATATGTAACGCATGATATTAGATGAAGGTTGTGATCTCAAAACGGATGGGTGGGGGAGGATGAATACTCTGTACGTTCTTGAATTCGATACTCATAGAGGAGATTTAGTCAATAACATGCTCCGACCTTATTTTCTTATTCAGATACTCCCTTGAAAAAGGCTGAACACCAAAGGGTTCTGTGTGTATGTAAATGTTTCACGCATTGTTTACCTTGCACTCATAGAAGCGATGTAGTCAGTACCGTGATCCTGCCTACATTTCTTATTCACGAACCATTTTACAGAGTCTGGGAGAGCACTATATATGTACCGTGTCTTGCGAAAACGAACTAAGCGCCACTTTCATACTTTTAAGAAAATTACGTATAAAGGTTGATGTCCAACATTAATTTAGCCGTAATCAAAAGTGAAGTTATGTTTCTTTTTTTTTTTTTGGAAATGTGTTTCCTCTCTTTTTGATAGTGCAAAACGTTCTAATGCATATCATGAACCAAGCGTCGCATTTATGTGGATTTTCAAAGTTTGGTGCTTAGTTCATTTTTGCATAACACGGTACATATGTGTCTAACACTCCATACAAAGGGAAGGCTTTGAATGTCAAGGATCTGTGGGTTGGGAGGGTAAGGACTCCATATATTCTTGAATGACACTCATAGAGACGATGTAGTCAGTACTACGGTCCAACCTACTTTTTTGTTCAGGTGCTCTGTTAGATTGCCTGGGTGAGCAATTTTTATTACACTTCATATGTAATGAAGGCTGTGAAGAAGAAAGGGCTACTTGAGACAATGAAAAGGCTCCGAAAATTCTTGAATTTGACTCTGGTGAAAGCAATTTAGTCAGTACCACGCTCTGACCTTAGTTTCTTATTCACGTACGTGTTCGAGGGAGGTCTGGGTGAAAGCTTTGTATATACATCGCTTCTTATATAATGAAGGCAATGAAGGCCAAAGGGTTCTGTGTGGAGGTAAGGACTCCACACTTTTTTTACCTTGCACTCATAGAGGCGATGTACTCAGTACAATGCTCCAGCCTACTTTTCTTATCCACGTACCTGTATGGAAGAGTTTGGGTAAACATTATACAGGGTGTTTCAAAGTAACTCCGAGAACGTTTAAGAGTTGATTCCTGACACAAAGATATGACAAAAGTGTAGACCCACCTGGAGGCACGAATGTTAACTTTTCGGAGTTATAGGCTGTCGAAAACATTATAAATTAACTATAAAGATCTATAGCTCCAAAACTATGGGATCTAGCGTAGTCGGGTCAAGACTTCTCGTAGGAACTAGTATGTACCCTATCAAAATATCCAAGTTTCACATTCCTGCGGTAGTTCCGTACCAAATTTTATAGAGGTAGTTGGTAATTAATTCATATTATATGCTCGTAGCCAAAGTTCCTCTATAGAAATTGTTGCATGAGTGTCTTAGTATTCTTATACATGCGTTTTGGATAGCGCACATATTAGTTCCTAAGTGAAATTTTGACTTGCACCCAGGTTGGTCTATACTTTTTGTTTTATATTGATGTCAAGAATCAGCTCCAAAACATTGTCGCTGTTGTTTTGAAAAACCCTGTATTAACCACTTCATATAAAGTGAAGGCCAAAGGGCTGTGTGGGGAAGGGTAGAAGCTTCGTACGTTCTTGAATTTGACTCTCGTAGATGCGATAAAGTCAGTAACACGTTCCGACAGTTTTTGTCATTCAGTTTCCCCTTCGAAAAAGTTTTTCTTGTATAAGTACCCCTTTGAGAGAATCTGAGTGATCAGTATATACACCACTCTATGTTTAATGAAGGGTGTGAGGTTCGAAAGGCTGCGTTTGGAGCTAAGGGCTGAACATTTTGTTAACTATGTACTCATAGAGGTGATGTAGTCAGTACAATGCTCCAGCCTACTTTTCTTATTCACGTACCCCTTTGAGAGAGTGTAGGTGAACACTTCATTTAAAATAAAGGCTGTGAAGGCCAAAGGGCTATGTGAAAAAGGGTAAAGGCTCCGCACATTCTTGAGTTTGACATTCATAGAAGCTATTTAGTCAGTGACACGCTCCGATATTATGTTGTTATTGAGGTACCCCTTTGAGAAAGGTGTGGATGAGTACTATATATATATATATATATATATATATATATATATATATATATATATATATATATATATATATATATATATATATATATATATATTGAAGGCTATGAAGGCCAAAGAGCTGTGTGTGTAGGTTAAGGCTTCGTATGTTGTTCACTTTGCTCTGATTGAGGCGATGTAGACAGTACCAGATTCACTCCTATTTTTCTTATTCAGATACCTCTTTTAGGGAGTCTTTGTTAACACTATATATAACATTTCACATATAATGAATACTCTGAAAGCCAAAGGGCTGCGTGTGGAGGTAAAGGCTCCTCACTTTGTTGACTTTACACTCACAGAGGCGATGCAGTCAGTACTATGATCCGGCTTTTTTTTAGTTATTCACGTACTTTGAGAGAATCTGCGTGTACACTATTTATAGTACTTTAAACATAGTGGAGGCTGTGAAGGCCAAAGATCTGTGCGTGGAGGTGAAGGTTCCACCTTTTGTTGTCCTTGCACTCACAGAGGCTATGTACTCAGTACCACGGTGCATCATCTTTTTCTTATAAGTCGGGTATCCACCAGAAAGTTATCATTAATGTAGTCATTGCTGACGTTGTGAGTGCAGTTTGCGGTATATAGAGGAGAAAATATTGGCTCGTCATATCTAAATATTTTGAACCTCAACAACCATTTAGAAATAGTACATTTATTACTTTTCCTGAAGTGCATAACTTTGGTACGAAATCTCTCTAGCTAGAGGCCTGGAGCAACCGTCCCACTTCCCCACGTACGGTATGCCCATAAGTGACAATAATTGAAATGATTGGAAGGTTTGGGTTAAGATTAGGAATTAGATTTCTGGGCTTTCGGCATCTATGGCCATATTAGGCCATAACGTGTGAGGGATGACGTCCTTCGGTGATAACACTGCCCAGAGAATTGGGAAGGAAAAAAGGAATGGAGAAGAGAGAAAGCAGCCTGCGACCATTATCTTAGGCACCATCCCATTTGCCTGGTGTGTACTAGAAAAACTCAGGAAAACCTTAGTCACGGTGGCTGGCCTGAAAAGGTTTTTCTTTTTTCTTTTCTTTTTTACACTTTTACACTTTTTTGACTGAATCGAAACTAGAACCGCTCACGCCAAAGCCGAGAGCAATTACAAGATTAGCAAACAGGTTTATAAGTACGAGAGCTTCTAACCTTAAATTTTCTATGTATTCTTTCTTTGTCTCTACCCAGCATTCAACCTTCTAAAGTAACTTATGCTGTTTCTGTAAACTGCTCTGAAAATTGTTATCAAAAGCTTTTCAAATACTATACTGACTTAGTGTATACTTCTTTAGCTGTAGTAGAACATGTAAGTAATTTCTTTTAAGAACATTAATCATTGGTGGTTATGGGTGTTATTATTGGGGTAACAGGATGTAACTATAAACAGAGTAGAGGAGGCCATCAGTAAAGTAATATCTAATAAAGTAATATCTACTTCTAAATTTTCTCAATGGTTTGGATCGTCAATATCACTATCTTTCAGGTGTAGCTCTGGTTAAACCTGCTGTTTTTGTGTAAATTTTACGTATTTTTAGTTGTTAACTTTTTTAAATATTTAATTTTTGTCCCCGTATTAACTTTAATGACGCATTTTACGTCATGTCATTGTGGTCACCCCCATATATTCCACTGGAAATCAGAACCAAATAGAAAAATTCAACCAACATTTGTGATTATGAGGAATCAGCATAATAAACATTTAAAGGTGTATACATACTTGTACATGTAAATATGTGCAAGTTTCTTTTTTATAAATGAATTACACTTAACGGATTATGAGGGATTCTTTACTCCCGTAACGCTTAGAATCATTGATACCCATTAAGAACTGTTATCATTGATACCTAACTATAGTCTAATCACATCACTAAACAAATTTTTAGTTCCTATGTACAATAAGCCAAATAAGCCTTCACTTAAGAACTAATATGTACACTATCCAAAAATACCTCTTTCAGAATCCTAAGGTACTCACGCAGCAACTTTTGCAGAGGGAATTTGGCTAACTTGAAGTACTCACAAACTACCTCTTTAAAAATTGTTGCGGATGTACCGCAGGATTCTGAAGAATGGATATTTGGATAAGGCACATGCTAATTCCTAAGTGAAATCTTGACCCGACTACGGTAGGTCCCATAGTATTAGAACTATGGTCATTTAAAGTTCAATTTTACATATTTTCGGCAGCCTATAACTCCGAAAGGAATCATTTGTGCACCCAGGTTGGTCTATACTTTTTGTCTTATCTTAGATTCAGGAATCACTTCCCAAAGGTTGTCGGTGTTGTTTTTAAACACCCTGTATACATAGAAGAGAACCTTCTCATACTCTGTTGGAGAACAAATAGCTTTTTTTTTCTTAAAAAAAATGTTATTTAGAACATGGCTGTTATTTTTGAAAGTAGTTTTTGTTTACACAGCCTTTAACTGATATCCTTGCACAGCGTAACATACTGAGAAATCAAACGTTTAGATGTTCCTGTAGCTGAGAAATCGGCTAAGAAATGGCGCATAAAGGAAGTATGGCAACGTTGTTCAGTTTAGAGGGATTTTTTTTTAAATAAGACTTCCTCTCTATGCGTTGCTAAGAGAGAGAAAGACTCCACGGAACAGTGTTACCAGCATTTGTAAAAGGAGAGGGAAATACTCCATAAGACTACATACTGCAAATAAATATTTGGATTTTCTTACAGTGATGGTCATTTCAGTCCATTTCAGTAACCAGTTTGCCATAAAATGGTTCGTTAGAAAGACCAATTTGTGTTGATTAGATTTGATTTTGAGTCTAGCATCCCTTTCAGCAGCGAGGCCATATGAGATGGATCTACGATACAGCTTAACTTGGGATCCAAACTACATGAGTGGCCAGCAGGAATCGAACCAGGGTCTCCCTGGTCAAAAGCGCATACGCTAACCTCTTAGTCATCATGGAGCTTGCTAAATTTGTGTAATTCATTTAGTTCGTTCAGTTTGTTAACAAGTAAACTATGTAACTCATATGCATGGTGATACCAGACATAGTCGGTAGATAGCTTATTCAGGTAAAAGCTGGGGAAAGAGCCACTAAAAGCATATAGCAGGAATAGCAGGGAAGTTTTCTTCCGGAAAAGAAATTGAATGTGAACATGCATTTCGAGAACTAGACAACTACAGAATTTGTTTTTCAATACACTACTACAAGATTATTTTTAATGTTAGGTCTCATATGAAGTTTTAAGAAGAAAACCTCAACTCTAACACTTACCATTCAGGGGGTCAGCAAATTAACAATAATTATCTTTTTCACAACGCTACGTCTAACTACAGAAAGACATTAAATATACAAAAAATATAATTTTATTGTCAAATAATATTAATATTTGCAGGTTAACATATTTTAATTTTCTAACAGATACTCATTCGTATAAACCTAACTAACTAACTAACTCTATGGTCTATGGAACCCGGAGGTTCAATGCCGCGTTCACAAAAACTCTCCACTGACTTCTATCCTAGCTAATTGGATCCAGTTTGTACTTTGTATTCCTATCTCTGCGAGATTCATCTTAATATTGTCCTCCCATTTGCGCCTAGGTCTTCCTAACGGTCGTTTTCCGATGGGTCTTCCAGTCAAGACTTTGAAAGCGTTTCTACTCGTATAAGCAATATCTAATATTTAGTATAGGTCTATATGCATAACTGCGAGGCCAGTATCAGCTAAGAGTAAGCGCTTTGATTTGAAAAAGATAAATGACTTCGTTGTATGTAACCAGTGGTACTCTTATGTGAAGCGGGAATATCTAACAACAAGGGGTTATCTAAATATCTTAAGAGCCAAGGTGAACAGAACTCAGAAACTCTCGCCGTGAAAAGCTGTGAAACACGACATCTGTTGTCAAACCGGTGCCTATCCTTAACCAAGTCTGGTCATGAAGCTTAGGAATTTTTAGTTCATAGGCATTAGAATCCTTGGCTACCGAATTTCCTTCGGTACCGGCCACTAGTTACCGAGAAATAAAGTACCATACACAATGTGAGTCGCGCCGAGCCTAGCGTGCACCTAGCCGATCTCAGCCAAGAATCTCATGTTGTTGTTTGACGTTGAAATCGGCCAAGTCTTAGAAAGTGGATTTACACTCCGAACTTAAAATATTTTTTGTTTACTTCTGATGTTTTCAGTAGCACTGTTTTAATTTTCGGATCGATTGTGACTACTATTAACTTATGGGAACAATACATTCACTAATAATACAGAAAGGCTTGTGGATTATGCAAAATACCACACTTTTCGTATATCAATGGGAAGTTTCCTACATCTGTAGATAAATCTCTAGACTAGCCAACACTGATTTGAATGCAACGTAGCAAGTTTGGAAAGTCTTGTTTCTTCACGGTTATTACAATGTGGCAACAATGAGAAGGATGTGTGTACAAACGCTTTACCCTTGTCTTCACACCCCAAAGCAACTTCGCACAGGATATGATTTTGTAAACATGTTGAATGATCCTGATGTCGTTCTCTTTCTCCACGTAGAAGCTGTAGACGTAACTTCAGATTTTATTTATTTTATTTTATTTTATTTTATTTTATTTTTTTTTTTTTGGTAAAGCTTCTTATGCAGAAGTAAAGCATTTCTAACACACAAATCTAAAGATCGTCCAGTCATTTAAACTTCATTACTGCTCTTAAACCTTATCAAAGTACAAGGCAGCTCTCCCAAGGGAGAGAAAAGTTTTAAAATCTCCTTGTTGCCCACCAACCTATGGTTGAGGTGAACAAGAAGACTGCTCTTACGGAGCACAAGGTTGTCACTTTTCTCTTTATACTAACGAGTGCGGACAAGAAAGATAGTCACAAAATTTCTAAAATGGATTCTGTCAAATTGGCAATTTTATCCTTAGATTGACGACATATAAGACGGATTTTAAAGTAGACGATGAATTTTCCCAAAACTTCCCTTAAATTACTTCAAACTGGTATCGCACGAACTCATTGTAAATAATTTGCTATTTTCAGAAAATCCATTATCCGAAAAATGACAATCTTGAATTTTTTTTTTCAGTTTAACGAGATATGGTTATACCTTTTGGTTAAGGGAGATGGATGATTAATGCAATTGAATGATGATGGAATATTTGGTGGGATGAGAATATGGGAGGAAATGGGAGTGACCCTGAGGAAATCCACAAAGACGGTGTTGTTCACCATCATCGGAGCAATGAAAATCCGAACAAGGGTTAGTTTTTAATGACATCTGAATGACATTTTGAACTTACAGCATATTAGCATCAATCACCCGCTTCGCTTTGTTAAATTAAAAATAAAAATAGTAATATGTTACAGCAACCCCATATGTTACAGGATTCGATACTGATATCGGTAATTTCAATCATGTCCATATATATACACACACCTTCTTCTCCCTAAGTTGCAGGTCTGATTTTGGATTTAAACGGCATCAGAAGTGTCACTGTTCATCTTAGCGACCATGAAAACTATGAATTTGGCACTAATATAGGTCATTTTCCATTATATATATATATATATCGGGTGTTGCAAAATAAGTGTTACAACTCTTGAGAGGTGATTCCTGACACTGAGACAAGAGAAAAAGTTCTCTTGAACTTTCGGCTATCGGACATAGTTTCAGATCTACAAGGTGCCGAAAGTGTGGGAAAATGACTTTCGGACGCCAATAATTCGGAAACTATCCAACGTAAAGAGGGCGGGTAAAAAATTCACTGAAGAAGTCGTACCTGCTGTATTGAATTTTGGATGTTTCACAATCCTGCCATGCACGCGCAAGTGATTCCCCAAAGGAACGTAGGGAGTCCCGAATAATCTGCCAAATGAAAATTGGTCTAAATGGATATGAATTGATAGGGTTTCTACCAGGTAACAATAATTCGTTTGTATTAAGTCAACATCTGGAACAATTACAAAATGGCGGACACCTTCATGCCCGTTGTGTGTGGTTGCATAATCGCCAGGTACGGATGCTGACCAACAGTGACATTCTGAGTATTAAGTGTAACGAATTTGTACTCAAATGCTTTAGAAAGACATCTGGAGTGTTGGTAGAGCACAACAGATGAAGCAGGGTGATTCACATGTGTGGAAACACGTAACGAAAAATGCCCAGAAATGCACTCATACTCAGTAAACGTGAGTTCAAAGCGTCGGAAATGTAAGGAATAGCATCAACAGCATGAAAGCCATTGCCAATTCACTAATAATATTTCATCAATCCGATGCATTATGATCTGCTGCATAACAATAAGGATGCAACAACTGAGGCCAGGTTGAAATTGTGCAAGGGGACTCACTAAGAAACTGGGTAAACTAAAGGAATGTCAGTAGTGGGATCGCATGATCGATATTGAAATGTAGCCAATGTGTGTTGATATCAACATGTAGCTAATGGACAAATGTCAACATGTCCCACCTCTGTTGGGACACCATCCCACATGCAAAAATTAGGAAAATAACGTTGTACATTCTGCTATTACATCTGGTGCACTTTTTGGTAGAACGTAACTAAAACCCTATTGTATCAATGTCCCTCTTTGTTTGGGATATTGTCCCACAGGTGACACATATGAAAACATATCTCTTGACCCATGGTTCAAATTCTGATAGAACGTGAAAATAACAAACTTGTATCATGTCCCACGTCTTCTGGAACATATGACGTACTTGAAATATAGGAAAATACCTCCAGAAATTCGTATCTTACACACAGTGCACATGCCAAGACAAAGACGAAAATGAACCAATTTGGCACATGTAACACTACTGCTGGAACACCATACATATGGAAAATAAAACATAAGAAATAGAAAGGAACGTCTTAAGGTTGGTTTAAAGGGACAAGTTTTGCCGATAGGCGTTACTACAGTCTTCGTATCTGTCTCGTGTATTTTTTAACTTTCACGAAGATTTACAATTTCCCTTACAAATTTCAGCCTAGAGACTTCAAATTTTTTAGAGAAGGAACTTCATACCCTATCAAATACAACAGTCCGTGCCGACTTTTCATTTAGAATCTCCTTCATTGTTGAAATGGCTGGATTGTTGAAATGTATATCCAAACCTTTAAGAATATAACTATTTCAACAATGAAGAAAATTCTAAATGAAAAATCGGCACAGACTGTTGTATTTGATAGGTTATGAAGTTCCTTTTCTAAAAAAATTGAAGTCTCTAGGTTGAAATTTGTAAGAGAAATTGTAAATTTTTGTGAAAGGTAAAAAATACACGAGAGAGATACGAAGATTGTAGTGACAC
This sequence comes from Thermobia domestica, assembly GCF_964235325.1. Lineage (NCBI taxonomy): Eukaryota > Metazoa > Arthropoda > Insecta > Zygentoma > Lepismatidae > Thermobia > Thermobia domestica. Next base: position 147,135,470 of record NC_137459.1, on the reverse strand, counting down.
CTATTGGCAAAACTTGTCGCTTTACACCAACCTTAAAGCTCTGATTGTTTACAACTGTGCAGCAGGAATAACAAAATGAAACACACAAGCATGTCGGAGGTTGTACAAGAGCGCTTGCCAAATAAAGTGGATAATCTTCAAAGAAATGAATACAGAAAAAGTGAGGCAATGTCGAAGCTTCAGGGCTAGAGCGCTCGCTTTTGCTTGCGTGGTTGTGGTTTTCAATCCTCCTGGGAGCCCACGGCCTCAGATTCAAGACCTGAGTAGTTATTTTTCTATTTCTCGTACGTGGGACGGTGTCCCAGTAGTAGTGGGACATGTTGACATTTGTCCATTAGCTACATGTCGATATCAACACACGCATTGGCAGTACAATTTTACAGCACAATTTCAACTTGGCCTCAGTTGTTGCATCCTTATTGGTATGCAACCCAGCAGATCATATTGCATCGGATTGATGAAATATTATTGGTGAATTGACAATGGTTTTCATGTTTTTGATGCTATTCCTTACATTTCCGACGCTTTGAACTCACGTTTACTGAGTATGAGTGCATTTCTGGGCATTTTTCGTTACGTGTTTCCACACATGTGAATCACCCTGCTTCATCTGTTGTGCGCTACCGACACTCCAGATGTCTTTCTAGAGCATTTGAATACAAATCCGTTACACTTGATACTCAGAACGTCACTGTTGGTCAGCATCCGTAACTGGCGATTATGCAACCACACACAACGGGCATGAAGGTGTCCGCCATTTTGTAATTGTTCCAGATGTTGACTTAATACAAACGAATTATTGTTACCTGGTAGAAACCCTATCAATTCATATCCATTTAGACAAATTTTCATTTGGCAGATTATTCGGGACTCCCTACGTTCCTTTGGGGAATCCCTTGCGCGTGCATGGCAGGATTGTGAAACATCCAAAATTCAATACAGCAGGTACGACTTCTTCAGTGAATTTTTTACCCGCCCTCTTTACGTTGGATAGTTTCCGAACTATTGGCGTCCGAAAGTCATTTTCCCACACTTTCGGCACCTTGTAGATCTGAAATTATGTCCGATAGCCGAAAGTTCAAGAGAACTTTTTTTCTTGTCTCAGTGTCAGGAATCACCTCTCAAGAGTTGTAACACTTATTTTGCAAAACCCGATATATATATATATATATATATATATATATATATATATATATATATATATATATATATTCCCTACCCCTTCTTCATGTTGCAAGACACGGCATCGGACGTGTCACTGTTTATCGCAGCGACCCCGAAGACCATGGATTCGACATTGATAGTGGTCATTTTCGATCATTTATTTATATATATATATATATATATATATATATATATATATATATATATATATATATATATATATATATATATATATATATATATATATATATATATATATATATATATATATATATATATATATATATATATATATATATATATATATATATCTTCTTCTTCCCCTACCCCCAAGTTGGGGTGTTGAATTTGGATTTAATTAGCATCAGAAGTGCAACTATGTACCTGAGCGACTACGAAAACTATAGATTTAATACTGATATCGGTCATTTTCGATCATTTATAAATGTTCCTCCTCCTCCCTAAGTTGCATCGTGAAAGTGATAAGACAGAACCATCTCAGGCCTGAACCTCATTTGTGATGAAAATTTCATCGAGTTCGGTCAGGTGGTTGAAGAGTGATGAAGTAAGAAAGGCAGTCACTTTCATTTATATCCCGCCTCCCCTCCCCTAAGTTGAACCATGAGAGTAAAACAATAAAAAATCATCCCAGGCCCGAACCTCATCTATGCTAAAATTTGATTGAGATTGGTTGGGTGGTTCAAGAGTAACGAAGGCACAAATTTAGTCATTTTCATTTTTAATTTTTTACATATATCTCCCCCTCCCTTTCCCGAAGTTGCACCAAGTAAACTGATAAAAATCATTCTATGTCTAAACATGATCTATTTTGAAAATTTAATCGAGATCGGTTGGGTGTTTCAGGACTTATTAAATTTTATTTATTTTTATACATATATCACCACCCTCCCCCGCACCTAGGTTCTGCCGTCAAAGATAAAATAAAAAAAAAAAACTTTTCAGTTCTCAAGCTCACGGACTGTTGAATAATTTTGTGGTCTCTTGATCCACAAAATTCAATATATTTCATACAATGAAACATTTTCTTGTACACCCTATATTTTGAGAACTACATATAGTGTAGCCAAACCAAAACAAACAATTTAGTCAGTATGATGTGCTTATTCCGTAAAAAATACGAAAACTTTATTTAGATGCCGTTCAAAAATTTTGTGGCCCCTGATACACAAAATTTGATATATTTTATACTATAAAACAATTTCTTGTACGCCCCATATTTTGAGAACTACATATAGTGTAGCCAAACCAAAACTAACAATTTAGTCAGTATGATATGCTTATTGTGAACAAGATACGAAAACTCGATTTACGGGCCGTTTAAAAAATTTGTGGTCCCTGATCCCAAAAAATCAATATATTTCATTCAATCAAAAATTTTTCTTTTACGCTCATATCTCGAGAACTGCATATAGTGTATCCAAACCCAAACTATCAATTAACTCAGTATGATGTGCTTATTCCGAAGAAAGAAATACGAAAACTCCATTTAGTTGCCGTTCCAAGCTTTTGTAGCCCCTGATCCAAAAAGTAATTATTGACCAAGATCGCAATGTTTTGACGCATTCTTGGATCATTCCTAAAACTCCTGGCCAAGATCGGAATCTTTTGATCCGTTTTATGGATCATTCCTAAAATTCTTGTTTATATATATATATATATATATATATATATATATATATATATATATATATATATATATATATATATATATATATATTTCCCTCCCCGTCCGCTACGTTGTTCCGTCAAAGTAAAATGACAAAATTATCCCAGTCGAAACCTCATGTATGTTGGAAATTTGACCGAGATCGGTCTGGTGGTTCAAGAGTTATTAAGTTTTGTTTATTTTCATATATATGTCTTCCCCTCTCCTCCCCCTTCCCTACGTTTTCCCGTCAAAATGAAATAATAAAATCAATTCCAGTCTTGAATCTCATCTATGTTGAAAATTTGATCGAGATCGGTCTAGTGGTTCAAGAGATTAAGAGTCAGAAACATAGTCACTTCCAATTTTATAATATAGATTAAATTGTATGCTTCATAAATATTATATTAAGACTAATTCAAGGTGAGTATAAAGCCCACTGAATTCATTCTTCTGTGGCTGAATTAGAAGCTTCCATAGAGAAAAAAAAGAAAGAGGATATGTGAGATTGTAAGTCAGCAGAAAGAGCTGCCCGTAAGATTGTTATAGATAGTTTTGTGAAGTTTTTTTTTTAAAATAGTAGTGAATACGAAGCGGCAACGGTCCTGAGTTCGATTCCCAGTGGGGACACTCGGTCGGAAAAGTGTAAAAAGCATTTTCAGGCCAGCCATCCTGAGTGAGCTTTTCCTAGATTTTTCTCATTCATAGCAGTAAATGTACGGATCGTATCTAACATACGGGTCCCAGGCCCCTTTTTTTTCTTCCCCAGTCCTTTCTTCCCTTTTCTCGGCTAGTATGATCGCCAAGGGACGTCTTCCCTCATACGTGACGGGCTAAATTGCCGTAGATGCCGAAAGTCCAGAAATCTAATTCCTAATCCTAATTCTAACGAATTGACAAACAAAAAAACGCCAAAGTTTCACGTTTTTGAACATTATCCATTATGCTTTATTTGTTTTAATCAAACATACTGGGCAAAACATTTACTTAAACTTCTTTACGAGAGATGTATTTTTTAAAAGTGTTACTTAAAAATGTTGACAATGCTTCCTCACGTACTAAGCTATTAGTTTGGCAGCCACTTAAATAAATTCATTATATGCTCCCACATTCAATACATTTATACATAAAAAAAGCTTAAGTAGTATATACACATGTCTTGAGTTACGGTCCCTTATACTAATATCATTTGCAATATAGGGGAGATGTCTGAACTAGATTAAATTTATCAATGTGGCGCCCTAAGAAAGTAATATACACACAAGAGGTCTTACACAGATGGCAACACTGGTAATTTCACCTATGTTTTTATCATACAACTGATGTTACGTGGCACCAGCAAAGTTTGTTCGCGTACTTGTTAACTGCACAGATTTTTCGGATGCTTAATAGTTGCATTTATCCGTTATTTAGAATGCTTTAAAGAAAGTACTATATGTAACATACTGAATAATAAAATCTTTAAGTGCTACCATAGATTATAAATCTGACTTCAAAAATGTTCAATATTACAAACAAAATCCAATTCCAATCCTCCAAGCGTGGCGTTTAGAGAAAGTATGGCAACGTTGTACAGCCTAGGAAAAAAGAAAGAAGGAGACTTGGAAAGGCAAGAGTGTTGTAACTAAAAAACCACTGGAAAGAGAAAAGAAAGTACTGCGTCCCATACGACTATGTACTAAAAGCCATCCAAGGATTGAAATGCAGTACAGATCTTATGGGTCACTTAACACGTTGACTGCCATGTGTATCGCTGATGATTCACAGTGACCCTACTTTGTAGAGCCGTGTGCATCGAATGTGATTCACAGGTTTTGTATAGTTCGAAGCCGTGTGAATCACCGGTGCTACACAAGCATATGGGTTTATATGGTGAAATGCATTTCTGCGGTCTCAGAAAGTTGCTTGGTATTCTTGGTTTCCGGTTCCTGGAAGCTTCCGAAAACGAGAAACTGGGCTAATGCTTAGATTAAATTGGATTTAAAAGAAAATACACTAGCATTAAAATTGGCCCATCGGAGCATTTTACCGGATTTTGCTGTAGCAATTAATGTGTTAACTACACATCTCTTCCTGCGAGTATGTTCGTACAGAATAGAGGGAAATTAGATTCACAAATTTGGAGTTTTGTCACTCTTGACGACAGAGAAAATGATTTTAGAGTAGGAGGGGTAGTTTCCCGGAATAATCGATGAACTAAATTTGAAACCTGAAAACGATTTGCATTGCGCTCTATTTATTTATTTATTTGTTTATCTATTTTCTTCTTGATTGAAGTTTTTACACAAATATGTAACTTCGTTTGGAATCCCAAAAATATAGTACTGGTCACTGAAACTAGTTCTTATTAATAATAATAGCTAATAATAATAAAAATGTTTAGATCAGTGTGTTGGCGAGCAATACAACACATTCTTATTGCCTGAATGGTTAATGCCAAGAGTTATCAATTTAGTATATTCATTTTTTCCCTCGCAGCATGGAAGAGACGTTCTAGAGGGGGTAAAGTCTACCATGTTATCTACGTATTCAACTAAACAAGTAGTTCCATCAAGATGGGATTTTTATCGTTGGACAATACTCGGAAACTCTATTCAGTTATAGGGCAAAGGCTCCGGACACACACACTCTATATTATGCAAAAGTTTCAAATTTTGACCTTATCTGTCATTGAATTAACCTGGTTTGAGGTTCGAAATTGATAGTTTATTGGAAGTTGGGTAATTCGTATTTGGCATTTTTTCTCATTACATTAATGTTAGAGAACTTTGTTAAAGGGCGCTTGGGACTAGATTCATTTTCCCTTATATATTACTAATGACTTGTCTTATCACAATGGGGGGGGGGGGGTGATGGCTCAGTGGTAGAGCGTTCACCTCCGGTGCTTGGGGTCCCTGGTTCGATCCCAGCTCGCGCCGTGTGGACTTTGTGGTGAACAAACACCGTGCTCGTGGGTTTTCTCGGGGTTCTCCGTTTCCTCCCACTTTCTTCATTTCATTCATTTCTCATAATCATCGTCTTCTTTAGCCTAACCGGCATAAACGTGGGACGTAAAACTTAAAGATTTCATTTCATTTCATTTCTTATCAAAATGGGACTTCTATCATTGGCTTGAGTCTCTTAGATTCACTGATAGGGGCAATTATTGCAACGTTTTACATCTGATTTTAAGAAAATCTTTTAAATTTTGCTCACCGAACGTTGGGTCGACTTAAGCTAATCTGGTTTTTAAATGCTCAATTGACAACGAAAACAAGGCAACAAGTGCTAAAAAAAAAAAAAAAAACCTTCTCTCATTACATTAGGAGTGTAGGGGAGCGTGCCAATGGGCGGAGAGTTAAGATTTCTTCCATTGTATTTTCCAAACAACATATCGCATAAGAACACAACATTAGACATTGCTTTATTGCTTTTGATCATAGGGTATGTGAGTTATGTTTGCTTGTGTATTTGCAAGTATACCCTCCTGGGGATATTCAAACTTTTCCAGGCCATTATTCTGTAGGTATTATCTGAAATATAGCCTGCAGTGAAAGTGCCCATTACGATTTCCTACTTTGACTTTATTGCAAACACATATCAACAAGGCATTAAGCCGAGTCCGGTGGCATGCTCCTGTAATCCTGCGCTCTTAGAGCCGACATAGTGTGGTTAGGAACAGCCCATAGTGTAAGGGTTGATTTATTATGACATGGACATCCGTAAACTGAAGTTGATTCAAGCCCAGGTGGATTCAAGGTTTGTTTGCAGACCACACTAGAAGTAGGCTCTGTCATCACCTGAGTTTTGTATAAAATTGTAAAACAAAAACTCAAAAAGATTTTTTTAAATATGGGTCCAAAATTATGGACCTGTGCACAATAGTGCTACACTTACATCTCTATGCCCACAACCGGAGCCACAACGGGCGGTGACTCAGTGGTAGAGCGTTCACCTGTAGTGCTTAGAATCCCTGGTTCGATACCAGCTCGCGTCAGGTGAACTTTGTGATGGACAAACACTGCGTGCGTGGGTTTCCTCGGAATTTTGCCGTTTCCGCCCACTTTCTTCATTCTACCATTTCATTAATTTCTCATCCTCTCTGTCTTCTTTAGCCTAGCCGGCATAACGTGGGATGTAAAACATAAGATTTCATTTCGCTTTTTCTGTCCACAACATAAATAAGAAACTAATCTTTCTTTATATATATGTATGCAAAAAATGTATGTATGTATCTGTGTGTATACGTATCTTCCAGCATAACTCTTGAACGCATGGAGCAATTTTAACAAAGCTTGGTACACATATTGCTTACAATCTGGAAAAGAGTACTGTCAGTCTAAAACTCCCTAGCACACTCAGGGAGAGTAGGAAACATATTAAAATGATCGAAAACGACCGACATTACTGTCGAATCCACAGTTTTCGGGATCTATGAGCTGATTGATGATAGCTTCGACGGCTTTCAAATCCAAGCTCAACCCTGGTGGAGTCAAGGCACCTTAGCGCACCTAGGGGGACTGAGGAGGTGACACAAAAAATCATCTGACGCCCAATGGAAGACTCAACTTCAATTTTCTGCCAGATCAATGATTACTGATTAATAGAATTCAAGTTTGAGGTTCAATTTAACACCGATGCTATATGAGACGTGGACCTACAGCTTAATGTGGAATGGAACCACACGAGCTTCCATTGGAAATCGAAGCCGGGTCTCCCGCGCCGAAGGTGATTACGCTGATCATACAGGAAGATCAATGACTAGGCTTCTTTTTCCTACATGCATATTTTCTAATAAAGAGTTAAGCTTTACTCGCCTAGTATTCAACAAGTACTATAATTTGTAATATATAATGGAAATGATAGTCGAACTGTTTAATGTAATATATTTTTTATTTCTTCTAAGCAGAAACAAATTAGTAAATGTGGTCTTTAACAAAGTCAAGAAAGAATATTTTGAGAATAAAGTTAGTTCTATTTTTAGTAAAAAGTTTCTTTGAAGAGAAAATGTGTTGTGTGTGGTTGCATAACTCTTGATAATAATATGTGGTTCTCTATGAAGGTGAAAAGTGATATTACTCATTTTCTACAACTAATAGAGAAACGAAGTGATTTTTAAATGTTATCTTCCAAAAAAATGTCATTTATGCTTAATTAATACTTAAAATATATCTTTGTACTCCAAATTCCTTTATAGAATTCATCGTGCTTTAAAGGAGGATGCTGAAACAGGAATATTTAGATAGAGTGTATACTAGTTCCTGTGTACATCCTTCACCCCATTACGATAGGTCCTATAATTCTCGAACTATGTAGCTTTAAAGTTCATTTCCCATCGTTTCAGGCATCTTATAACTCTTGAAATACGTATTTTGCACCGTATGTTTACTAGATATTTTTTAATTATTTGAGGTTTCTACAAGAAGTTATCTTTGTTATCACCATTATTTCAGCATCCGATATATATATATATAGGGTGTTTCAAAACAACAACGACAACGTTTGGGAGATGATTCCTGACACAAAGATAAGACAAAAAGTATAGACGAACCAGGATGCACAAATGCTTCCTTTCGGAGTTATAGGCTACCGAAAACATAAAAAAAAAGAACTTCGAAGGTCCATAGCTCCAAAACTATGGAACCTGCCGTAGTCGGGTCAAGACTTCACTTAGGAACTAGCATGTGCCCTATCCAAATATCTGAGTTTCAAAATGCTGTGGTACTTGCGCAACAATTTTTGTAGAGATAGTTCCGGAGTACTTCAAAGTATATGCCCGTAGCCAAAATTATTCTATAAAAATTGTTGCGTAAGTACCTTAGGATTCTCAAACATGTATTTTTGAATAGATCACATATTTGTTTCTAAGTGAAGTCTTTACCCGACTACGGTAGGCCCCATAGTTTTGGAGCTATGGACATTTAAAGTTCAGTTTTTCATGTTTTCGGCAGCCTTCCGAAAGCAAGCATTTGTGCAACTCGGTTGGTCTAGACCTTTTGTCTTATCTTGGTATCAGGAATAACCTTCCAAACTTTGTCGATGTTGTTTTAAAACACCCTGTATGTGTGTATTAATTTATATTCCAGCGTAATTCAGGAAAATCTAGAGCAATTTTAACCAAACTTGATAGACATTTTATCGTCAATTTAGAGAAAAATTACTGTGGAAGTCAGACATCCCAAAGAGTGGGAGTTGGATGGAGTAACATGTAAAAATAATGCAAAATGATTGATATTAGTGTGAAATTCAAAGTTTTTGGAGTCGCTAAAATCTATAGTGACGCTCCCAATGCCGTTTAAGTCCAAGATTATCCTCTTATGTAGACGGTGGTAATGTGGTTTTGAGACTTTTTAATCATACAAATCTGAATATAATCATTAAAGGCGTATTCTGTGGAGTTAAGATGATGTTTCGAAATGTATGACGAAAGTACAGTATCTTCTGTATATTTATAATTAAATTTTCATTGACAAATATTTTAAGGGGAAGGGGATTCACGTATTTTCCATAAACGTGTTCTCCCGTCCATAGAACGGGCATTTCAGTTAGTTGCAAACTAATTCAAAAACTTTTAGTACAAATCTACAATGCATCACACAAGTTGAGAGTTTCATTCTACTAGCTAGCAAATATTATGTAAGCTCCGTAAAATATTTTCAGAAGAAAATGAATAAATTCAAACTTGTATTTCTCATTTTAACCCCTTCAGTGCGTAATTTTCAGATGCGACCCGCTGTAAAAAGTGTAGTTTTTTTTTTAGAATTTTGGAATTTGTTACCCTTTAATAACTTTTGAACCTCTCAAGCAATCACAATGAAATTTTCGGCATTATGATCTTTGTTGCTTCTAATTAGCTACTATAACTTGTCATTGTCGTATTTATGGTTATCATAATCATCATCATCATCATCATCATATGCTTACGTTACACAAAATTTGGGAATGCCTCAACAGATCAAGCCCAATTTTTCTGTGTGGTCTCTTGGGGTTCTTAGGTGAGTGCAAACTCGGTAAATATTGTCGGGAATAACATTACTCATACTATGGGCAAGTATATTCGCCATACGCAATACAAAATAGCCAAAGCAAAATGAAAGCGTATATATACGTCATCCGCACAGCAGGTGCGTTTTGAAGACACGAGTTAACTCGCCACCCACACTGAAGCGGTTAAAGTTGTTTTTTTGGTTACACCACTTTTGCATTAAGGTCCACAATTGATTGTTTGCTGGATGTGCTTTAACTATAGCTTATGTACTAATAGGCAACGCTACATGATACATTTTAGACCTAGCTCTACTACTTTCAATACTTTTACAATGCTAAATTATTCTACATAACAAAGCGGAAACGAAGAAGTTATTCCTGAATTGTAAATGAAGTAGGAATGGACAAAAATACAAGTATTTGATATCGTTTTTTAGTGTATAAAATAACATTTTAATAACTTAAATAAATTCAATTTTTAGTATTCTATCTGTGTTTTATTTGTTTTATTCTAACTTAAGCTTCAAACGCATTGAATGTGTTCATCATGAGAGTTCTATTGATAGATAGAGAACGTTGCGTGGAATTGTAATGTTGAATGTTGTAAGTGCGTTTGAAATGTAAAGTAAAATAAAACATACAAAACACAGTTGGAATGCCAAAAATGAACTTATTTAATTATATATATCTTCGTGAAGGCAATGTGGAACATATATGTCAGTACTTATTTGGACTATGAGCTTGAAGTTACTGATATATTTTCGACATCCCATCTCCAAGCTCTGGTTCAAAAATTAATCTTTTCAGTTTTCAGTGCTAGATTATTCATTCCTTAAGGTATTGAAAAAAAAGAAACGACTGTCAAATTAATTAGGGAATGCAAGAGAAAAATGTCATTAGAAGAAGTTGAACAAGGATGTTGCCTCTCATCATACTTATTCAATATCTATTGAGAAGGGGGGCGTGGTGTCTCAGTGGTAGGCGTTCAACTCCGGTGCTTGGGGTCCCTAGTTCGATCCCAGCTCGCGCCATGTGGACTTTGTGGTGGACAAACACCATACTCGTGGGTTTTCTCGGGGTTTTCCCGTTTCCTCCCACTTTCTTCATTCCACCATTTCATTCACTTCTCATAATCACCTTCTCCTTTAGCATAACCGGCATAACCGTAGGACGTACAACTTAAACATTTCATTTAATTTTTTTTCTATTGAGAAGGTATGAGGAAGATGAGTGTTTATAGTGCCACTAAAGAAACTTATCGCTGAATTAATGAATAAATATGTTAAAGTGGAATACAATACCAAATTAATTTGCTGATTTATTGTTTGATGAATATTTATTTTTATTTCTTTAATATTTACAGATTGGGTCTAGAAATTGAGCCGATTTTCATATCTATGGCTTTGTATGATGCCAAGGAAAGGAGAAAAGTGTCAGAAAATTTCTACTTTGATATGAATGCTCCAGAGATACGCGAGATGCTCTCAGATCATGTGCCATTTATTGATAAGAGCACTTCAAGTCATAGTTGCATTTTTGACATTACATTTCCAAGCCCTGATCTCTTTCTAGTCATCCGTTTAGAGAAAGTACCACAAGAAGATATTAATGATGGCATCAAGGTATACGTCAAAAGGAGCAAGGTATGTTCTTTCTCTTAATATTATACTGGATATACTGTAGAATAAAGTACGACAAAATACTACAGTAGGGACTTCCGGGACTACGGCAGTGGTCTCTCTATAGTACGATCATCACCAATCAATGAATTCTATGAAATCTGTTGATCGCAAAACAAGTTCCTATGAAGAATATTGAGTAACTGTCTGTGGTAAACTTTATGAAAAATCTCAACGGTTATCAAACCATTTGAATATTTGAAGACACTTGCGCAATTGGGCTGAATGTTCATGTGTGTGTGTGCAGGTGTATTTTTAAATCCACAATACACATTAAAGTAATATGATAAAAATAAAGCATTAGATTTCAGTTATTGCAAATAATCCTTCGGAGCTAAATGATTTACATTCTTGGTTGCTGTATTCGTGGCCCCGGATACGATCTCGGTGGCGCGCTTAGCATCGAATAAAATCCTGAGTAGTGTCTTGAATCCTTCTTTTAGGTGTAGATTCATTCTTATGTATCCTTTGTGCTAAAAAGAGGACATTAACTTCAATTAATTAATTACAACAAAAAATTCTATACAAGAGACGGAATTTGTGGTTGCATGCATTTGTATTTGTGGTTGTATATATCATGTGCATTTATTTATATTAAATGAAAATCATATGATGTTCACATGTTAGCAAGCAAAGTTCGTCAAAACTGACTAGAAGTGAACTAATGTATATTAGAGTTTGATGTTCCAAGCTAGTGCAATCTACGAACATAAGAATCTACAAAGCAAAATTACTTTCTAGATGGAAAGATTCAGAATCTGGTTAAGTTTAATAACCAAGAAATGTTTAAAATTCGGGAATAGAGTGAGTTCAGCAACAAAGTTCAAGGGAGTCAGCTTGAGACATCGCAGAATACACATCGTCTTAGTTTCTGTGAGTGCATTATCCACTCATTACATCGTAAGTATCTAAAATATGTAATCTTAGCGTTGTTATAAACTACATTCAGAATAGTATAGCGGAGTGAAAACTATACCCCCCCCCACACAGAACCCTCATTTGCTAATCATGTTGCTAGGTTGTTTTACATGATGCTGAAAGTACATTAAATGGTTCAAAAACAAACTAACATGAGTAAGACTTCATTTCATAGAATTTTAAACCCACAATTTTTTAAAGGAAATTTGTAAATATTTTCAGGTTAAGATACTCTTTAGTTATGTGACTACGTCATACATTGTTGTTAAACTCACAAGTTGTGCTTGAAATGTTTATGCAAATCTATACAATAACACAATACTATATACATAATACTGTGTTAAGAATTATATTTGTTTTGTGATGTTTCCAAATATTTACACCTTTTTAAGGCAGTATTCAAAGTATTTTGAATGATAAAAAAATATTATTTTCGCTTACCGCAGTGGGTGCTTGAAGGCAAGCGACAATGTAACTCAAAACAATTCTTATCAACATGCACTCATTTTACTGAAAATAGGACATAAGGATTTATTGGATCAATAAGTGTCCAAAAGTTGAGTGAATGACACAGACAACTGTATTTTATGAAAATTTGAGTTTTTTATTGACTATGAAGTAATGCTCTGAGTTTGTGGTGAAAAAGCAATATGAGCAAAGGAACCAGAAACAAAACTGATTTCTCATTTCGGTAAAAAAAAAAAACAAAAAAAACTCTGGTAGACAGTAAAAGGGATCCACTGTGGAAGATTCAACTTCATCCGAGATATATCAGCCACTACAGGATATTTGCTGCCATCTGACGGCAAGATAAATAACTTCTACTACCTTTGTTTCAATAATGCCAAATGGGATATGGATAGCTACCATCGAAGTTACTGTTACCCATGAAAATATTAAGGGATTGTCTCCATTAACGAACTCAGTATAGATAATGGCTCTAGCTATCTATTGCAAGAAAGCATTGAAGTAACTTTCGTTTAAGAGTTATCGTGCGGAGTAACATACATACGGAGTAACGTACGTGTGTACATGTGTGTAGTGTTCTAAGTCTACTTGCGTGATCCTAATATGAAGTAACACTAATCTCTGTAATCTACATTAGAAAATTAGCTGACTAGACATAAATATTGTAACTAGAGCTTTTCTATTTGAAGTGTGCCTCTGCTGGCGCTGCTGCTGATGTGTGTTTTCCCGTACCTCCCTTGAAAGAGGAAGGACAAGTTGCTGTGGCCGAGATCCTTAAATTGTTGGATGCGGACAGGATTGTGACATTGAATTATTTCGCCGGCTCCGATGTGCACCGTCTTGCTAGCCATTCTTAGTAGCCTACGAGCTTCACTTTCCGAGACCACACGACTGAATGACAAATTGGCAACACAGCCGAGGTTATTCACTTCTTTCTTCAAAACAAATGGAAGAGGGCGATGGGGGTGGGGCCGAAGTATGTTTCACATATCTCCCGAGGACACGCTTGAAATAAAAAAGGGTTTAGGTATGTCGTATGTTGTGTTCAAGATATTTCCTTAGAAGTCGAAATAAATATTTTTATTTAATGTCAAAAATCTTTCTGAAATAACTTGGTAACACTGTATTCTCTGTATCGTTTTTAGAACCCAGAAAAAGCTAAACTTAATGCCGAAGCTTTCTGTAAAAGGCTTGGTAAATACCGAATGCCGTTTGCATGGACTGCTGTTTGTCTCACAGACATCATACAGGGAAGTAATCTACACAAGCACGAATTAACTGGTACGTGTCATGTTATTCTCAATTTCAGGAATTATCATCTAATAGCTGTTAATCTTGAATTTAATATTGTTATTCTAGACACATTTATGAACACTGACGGATAAAAAATAATTCTTGAAGATATTTTCAGAACAATTGGTTTCCTTAAATAAAATGTTTCTTGCTCCTGTACTTGTAGAAGGAGCAGAAAATTAGTCGAATGAAGTGTCTACCAATTCATAAATGAGTAATAATTAAAGAGTTCGGAGAAGAGAAGGTGAAGGAGTGACATTTTGCCATAATAGAATTACTTCAAATCACTATTGTAACATTTATATTTAATGTATTGTTCTGTTTACGTATATAATTAGAAATTCATGGGCAATTTTTGAAAGGAAATTTCAAACCTAAACACTTGCGTTTTGTCAGTTACAGTTACAAGCTTTTATGATTTTGTTCGAACTCATTCAAATTTATGATTTAATTATTGAGTTACAAGTGAAGAATAGGAAATCTTTTTAAATGCTAAATTGTTGTCTATTAAGTAGGCACCAATACTTTATTTTTAATCTGACCAGACATAAAGAAGAAATACATTTTGTCTTAGAGCATCCTTTTGAACTTAAGAGGTGGGGAGGGGTCACGGTGGCCCAGTGGTAGAGTGCATACCTCTGCTGCGTGGAGTCCATGGTTCGATCCCCGGATAAGTAAAATTGTGGTGGACACATCGTGTCCGTGGGTTTTCTCGGGATACTCCCGTTTCCTCTCCCATTCTCATTTCACTGAGTCTTCCATTAGCTCCCTTACCCTAAAAGGCATAAACGCGGGACGTTAAACTGAAAGATTTCATTTTGTTTCTTTTTTGAATATAAGAAGTGAGTGCTACTGACACAGTTTTCCTGAAATTTCCTGAGCTGAACCAAGATAAACTTACTCTCAAATTACTGTGATCACTACGAACGTAAACTCTTACACATGTGGTAGGTTAGTACAAGAGTTCAGGCAGTCTCGTCTCGAAAATGAGTCGTTAAAGTGATGTCTCGTCTCGGAAAGTGTAATCTGTTTCTATTGGAAGAGCTCTGTCTCGTCTCGTATCTAGTCTCGAAAATTCACTCGTGGACAATTCTAGTAGCAAGCTACAGGTTCAATATAAACTAGATAGAATTATAGAGAAACGAAGTAAATAAAACACAGCGTTTATAAGTTTGATTAACAACATGACTGCTGTTATTCACGAAAAATGTGACAATAGTTAGGCAAGTAGAAGTTTCAAATTTTGAAAAATATAATTGAATCGGTAATTGCAGAAATGGCCTCTGAGTCTACTGCTTACAGCTTTAAAATCTGAAAGAAAAACTATTTAAATCCAGGACTGCAAAACTATCTTGCGCTTAACCTATATAGTTCAATGTTACGTTTACACTGTTGTAACACCTTCGATAGCTACCCTTTCTACACACAAAGTTGTGTGTGCCCCTAGTGAATCAGAAAAAAAAATGTACACCAAATGTCAGAAAAATGTGAGTTGGGTTTTCTTTCTGCAATTATCAATTCAATTAGAGCAGATGTGATAACAATTCTCATTGCTCTTGCGTTATATGGGATCCGCGGTGGCTCAGTGATAGAGCGCTCGACTCTGGTGAATGGGGTTCTTGGTTCCGTTGAAGTGTGCCAAGCCACTTGCTCGTGTCAAGTGGGCTTTGTATTGGGCAAACAGTTTGTGTGTGAGTTTCCTCGGAGTTCACCCACTTCTTCCCGCTTTTTCATTCCACTATTTCATTCATTATCATCATTACCATCTCACAGCCTCGATGAGTAATGTTGGAGCGTTAAACTATAAATTTCATTTCATTTTGTCTTACGTTTTATCCAGAAGACGGATCGTGAAAATTAACTGAAATATAAATAATTGTAAAATGTACTTCTTAGGTGAGCTACTTTCCAGTTTGAAATGAATCATTGCTTTCTCTAACAGAAGACCTTGAATGCCCAAGTGACAGCACTGCATTTATTTCTTGTTTACGTCCTGTCCTGTTTGCTTCCTGTTTACGTCCTATTTATGCGAGGTAAAAGAAAGGGCAGTGTTACCAACATCAACAATTTTACGTTAAAACTGGTTATTTTACAATAGAGTCTAGCGGGGTAAAAAAAGAAAAAGAAAAAAGAAAGAAAAAATAAACTCGCATGTCAGCAGGTTTGTGGAAAATCTGACCACTTCAAAAACAGTTATAACACTCGATGTCACACCAACGGCACCGACTTTCCAAAATTTATGGGGGAGCATATCAATGGCGGGACATGTTAGCCTATATGTTTTAAGGGAAGTCTCGATATTTCATTGATTTATTTTTAGTTAAAATATTTTATGAACACTGTCATAAAGGGCTGTGCTGTGATAAAGTAAAATATGCCGAAACCATAAGGAAAAGTGGGGCTGCCCTAGCTTAGTCGCTAACACGGCAGACTTAAACGCAAGACCAACGATTTCAAACCCGGGTCCAAACTAAAAATCTTGTGGGTGCCCGGAGCACCCACGTAGTCGGCGCGCACGGGTCACACCGCCATTGTAACTTTTGCTAAGCGTATGAACTCCTGCAGGATGTGTAGCTTGGTTTTGAGTTTGTGTGTTGCTAGCGTGTATATGAGAGATTTCTCGAGAGCATTGACAGTAAAGATATATTTTTAGCGTAAGAAACTGACATTAGTTGAATGAAGAATGATTGATAAGTCTGATTTCGGAACAAAGTTACGAAATCTAGGTAGTAGCGGTTCTAGAAGGTAAAAACGGGGGGGGGGGGGGGAGCCAGACCCCACACTATGATAGATATATCATGAGTTTACTATACACTTTCAAAAATATATAAATAATAGCTTAAATAATTTTGTCACTCAAAAATTGGGGGCCTAGGCCTCCGGCCCCGGGCTAGAACCGCCACTGAATCTAGGAGTATTTTAATCTTGCTCTATTTTTTGTGGTCAGTTGCAGAGATAGCTTGCAGTCAGATAAATCTGGTCATAACAAAATAGCGCAATACAATTGGAAGATAATATATGATTGATGCTGTTTTTACTGTCACTCATAGTCAAAGCGAGCGAGAGCGAGAGAGAGAGAAAGAGTGTGTGTGAGGTTACTACCGTTTTGGTACAGGAATGCACATAGGCAGGTTTTAGGATACGGGTTACGTCCACGAGGTTTTAATTTTTGGGGAGGGGGATTTTTTAACATTGAAAATGCCACAATAGAATTTTAATTATGCCATAAGGATAACTTAAGACTGGCAGAAAGTTCCAAAATTGAATAACACTTAATCTACAAAGAATGTAATCTTCATTTTATCACAACCAACTTGAATCTCCTCTACTGATTTTTTGTGGGGGGAGGAAGAAGGATAGGATGGCAAATTTGGAGGGATTTTCTCAAACACTTGAGGGAAATGGCACCACTGTTATGATATACCTACATGTCCACGTTATGAAATGTTGCTAACATGACAAGGTCAATCGATTCCACTGCGCAAACTAATGAAGAAAATTCGGACGATTATATCACATCAATTATATATTAGTAATATACTCAGATCTTATCACAAGCATGTCATACCTTTGCCTTTAATCTCTTAAAAATCTGCAGGCTGTAGTAACCGATTACAACTACTGTATGCCTTAGAAATACGTAAATTCTGAAAACTTTTTTCAAGAGTGCTGTGGAACCTGGCACTTTTGAACATAAGTCGGGCTGAATTCTGTGGTGTCGTTGCCAACATTGCACGTGCGGATCAGAAAAACGTCAGAAGTCAGACACGTGCATAGGAATGATAATCAAAGAACGTTGTTTTCAGGTTGTCTATAAATTGTTCATAAATATATTGAGAGAAGATTTGCTGTTGACAAATATTTGTATTATTTTCAAATGAACTCGTTTGATTAAACAACGGATATAATGTATAATTTTAACAAGTGTACGAATTATCAATAGTAACATATAAAATATTTTTTTTCTCTTCAAAATATGAAATCAATTGAAATCTTTAATTTAAGGTTCAACGGTTATGTCCTTTAGGCTAGGGGAGACGGGTGATAAAAGTGTGTGATTATGAAAGCCGATTATATGAAATGGTGGAATGAATACATGAGAGTAAATGGAGGAATCCTGAGAAAACCAACTTTATGATGTTGTTCATAACAAACCCATTTGACCTGATATCAAAGCAAGGACCCCTCGCATCCATCGGGAGGTATACACCACTAAAACATCTTGTCTTAAAGATCGTAAAATCTTGAATTTTTCTTGTTAACTTGTGCTTCAAGAAATGATGAACTGATTTGTCTTCTTACAAATCAGTATATTGATTTGATTATCATAGCTCTCAATTTTGAAATAACATTCTAACAAACTTTCTCTTCGGACACAACCTTCGCGGAGACTTGTTGATATGCCGGTAGGGAGAATTGCATCCTACAGGAAAATTTAGAGCTATTCCGTTGGTGGTGGCAATTCACTATTAGAACTAGTGAATACTGGATTAGTGAATTTCCCTACCGAATTAATCTAAGTAGAGTATTCAGATGAAGTATATTCTGGGAGGAGGCAGCAACTTTTCTAGTAGTCGGGCTAGTAGAAACCATAGCTAATGGTAAGTTTTCCCTAAGCGTGGTCAGAGGGGCATTAATAAAATAACTTTTCATTCAGATCTCTGGGACGGAGATGCCTTGGGAAAGACTATGCAGTTACATTGATATGGAAGAAAAGTAGTGGAAATATAAGTTCTTGATGAGTAGAGATACAAAAATACGTGATAACCACTGAAATAAAAAAAAATATGAAGAAATAGAGGAAATAATGTGAAAACGAAATAAAACATAGTAAAGGAGATAATATCCGCATGCGTAATGGCAATGTGGGGTTTTAATGCTATTACGGAGGAAGGACAGCGAAATAACAGAATGAAAATAACATCAATTATAAAACAATTTCCATTGTATAAAGTGGCTTTATATAAATATATCCTAAATCAATGTATACTATCAAATACATTCCTCAAGTTGTTTCATAAAGCGGCTATTTTAAAATAATTTAGATAAAAATAAGCCTAGCGTATACAATGACAGAAAATTTCCTTATATAATTCTGTACAGGGAGATTCACAAAATAGACTGTAAAATATTTCCTATACTTAAAAAAAATATTTTCTCTTCCAAAATATCACTACCAAAATAATCTTTTTAATATATAATTGAAAGTCACTATGTTCGTAGCTTAATAACTGATGAACCACCAGATCAATCTCGATCATTTTTTTAACGTAGATGACGTTTGAGCCTGGGATGGTGTTATCATTCCACTTTGACGCTGCAACTTAGGAGAGTGGGAGTGGGAGATATATAAACATTTTCGAAAATGACTGATATTAGTACCCAATCCATAGTTTTCGGAGTAGCTGAGATGAACAGTGACACTTCCGATGGCGTTTATATCCAAATTCAGCTCCACAATTTCGGGAAGAGGGAGTGATATACAAAAATGATCAGAAATGACCGATATTAGTGCCAAATCCGTAGTTTTCGGGGTAGGTGAGATGAACAATGACACTTCCGATGCCGTTTAAATCCAAATTCAGCCCCGTAACTTGGAGGAGGGGGAGATATATAAAAATATCTATAAAAATGAGAGGTGTAGAGAGCCTACGTTCCCCACAAAACCCCACTAAAGTTGGAAATTTTTAGTTTTGGTGATTTCGTTAAATAACGCTATCGAATACCAACAAGCATAACGAATATCAAGGTTTTATTATAATTCATCTTTCTTAAAACACGAAATTTTAGTCCAAAAACGCTCACTTAAATAACAGGAGAAATGTTTAATCTCTCCGTTTATGCTTTCTGAAAATGTAAAATATATACTTTTTCAATTTTTCTGATGATTTCAATTTTTCTGATGGTTATAAACGTACCTAATTTCAACTTTCCACGTTAACCAGAAATATGTGTGATTTTACGTCAGTTCATGTAGCATTGGTACACTATTGATTGTTTTTTTTCACGTTGATAATTAATATTAATTAGAAATATATTTATAATTATTTATATCTATATTCGCCTCGTTTATTAAAATTATTTCAGGGAAAGACCCTAAGGTGTTAAACAGAACACCATGTAAATCACTTTCGATCGAGGAAGCTCGGACCATCTTAAATAACTTCGAACCTTTCACAGTACAAATTCACGAGTTTTACAAGCAGGTAAGCTCAATCAAATACTATAAGATTTTTAATGCATGGCAACTAAGGAAGGTACAAATATTCTAAAAAATTCTTCAGATTGAAGTCTATTTTCACAGAATATTCAGAATAGTAAAACAAAAGAAAATAGCTAGTAAAATATGGCTACTTGATAAGTACAATCATTAGATAGTTATACTTTTCTAAAGTTTCTGAGTAAATCTAAATGTTTTTATATTTATTAAATTTGTATGTGGTATAGTATTACCTAGTAAATTAAGGTTACTAGGCAATTTGAAACGAAACACAGACTTGTTACGATCACCTTATGTATCATTCTACAGTAGGATGGAGCGATAAAATCAAATTTTCGAGTATTGAATTCTAATAGGGCTTAAAAGTTGCGTATTCGCATGCTAATCAATGGAAAAATAATAAAAAAAAATCACACTTTGGATCTTCAGTTCGCGCAAACGGCCTAAAGTTGAAAAAATACAAAAAAAAAAAAAAAAATACCTTTACGGGAAAGAATCTGATTTTTGAGTATCGAATTCTAATAGGGCTCAAAAGCTCCGTACTGGCATGCTAATCAATAGAAAAATAACGAAAAACATCACACTTCGGATCTTCAGTTCGCGCAAATGGCCTAAAGTTTGAAAAAAAATTAATAGAAAACACCAAAATTTACCTTTATGCGAAAAAATCAAATTTTTCAGTATCAAATTCTAAAATGACTCAAAAGTTGCGTATTTGCTTGCTAATCAATGGGACAATAACGAAAATAATCACACTTTGGATCTTCTGTTTGCGTAAACGGTCTAAAATAATAATAATAAAAAAAACTGGCAAACAACACGAAAATTTACCTTTACATAAAAAATATACAGATTACTTTTTTTTTTATTATTTCTATAGCGTCTAAGTACTTTATTTTAGTTGTGTGAGGGCATGTTTGTTATTTATTCGTTAATGTGAGTGATTTTATACATTTTATTTTCATAATGATTTTGCAGCTCTTAGCCCATTTGTCAACGTTTCCTTCTTTTTTTTCATGAAATGGCCCAGAACTCATCACGAGGAGGTGGCCTACCACCTATTCTACAGTGGCTCTCATAATTACGCCAGACGACACATATCCACTACCATGAGAACTTGAAAGATTAATGGTAAATGTTTAAACCCTTTTTTGCACTGAGGGATCAACTATTTATAATGGGATTCAAACTACTACTCTCACATTTGTCGCAGGCAAGTAGCATATCCAAGGATCGAACCAGGAACCACAAGTGTTAGAGAAGGAGAAAGAAACTACGAAGTGAATAGACTTGTGAGTTATATCTAACGATTTGACAAGATAGGAAATGATGAATCACGTCAACACATTTCCTAGCTGGAGCTCGAATTGCAGCAACTTTCATGTGGTGAGATCTGAGTCACTTTAACATAATTTTGCGACATGAGTGAAAAGCTGCAAGCTAATGATTTCATATCAGATTTGAAAATGTAAAATCACTCTCTACACGAAATGAATAAGAAGAGTGACCTTGTATATATATTTTAATACAAAATTTCATTTCTTTGTAATACTGTAAAATAATATAAATGTCACCAAAATTCACCAATTTTAGGCCATATACACCAACTCTAAATGTACTGATGTAATTTTGAAAATATTTTTACCATTAATAAGCAAATACAATAAAGTAATTTCATGCTGTTAGAAGTCGAAAAACTTAATCTTTAAAATTTGAACGTTGAAACAATGACTTGTGCTTTTATGGTTAAAGAAAACTTTAGACCAGTGCGCGAATTGAAAATAAAATACATGAATAAATTTTCAAAATTTTCTCCTTAATTAGCATACAAATACGCAACCTTTCTGCACTATTAGAATTAGATGCTTAAAAATTCACTTTTTTGACAAATTATAAAGCGTGTCTTTGGTTTCAGAATGTACTAGGTGAAAATATAACAAAGTTTTAATCACATATTTTATGATTTAATCAGGTAAAACATTACTTTTTACACTTAAAAAGATCATACGCCTTTAACTTTTGTGAGTTGCTTTTAATATTATCTTGATTTTTCAACTTTTGTTTCTAATGCAATTAACACGTTTCACATACGGTCTATTGGTTTGTATCCTGGTAGTTGAGAAAGAAGCACACATTATTGAAAGAGTTAAAAATATTCTTTTGTAGGATGGAGAACACTTGGGTGATGATGATTTATATAAACATTTAACCGATATTCGAAGACCCTCTACTATTCAATCTCCGATGAAAAGAAAATTCTTTCCAGCCTCTTTGAAACTTAGTTTCTCAAAGTGTCCAATGTACTATAAGAATTGCCTTACTCCAGAGTTAGTTCAACTTTTACCATGGGATGGTATGTAAAGTTTAAATTTCTTTCTTAATTGCTTACATATAGTTATATATACAGAGTTCGAAAAATCCAGATAACCAGGTCATTATAGCGACTAGAAATACGGTCTGACGCCTAGCTAATTTAAAGCCAAAATTTGTAGGTCTATGTATCAAATTGGGTTTGTATTATTATGACCCTGGTGTTCAAAACTGACACCTAGCCAAGAACAAAACTATTCGAACATAGTATATTTTGAAGTTTGTATTTGTTTTCATTTCTCTCAAGGACATATGACCTATGCACTCTGCAAACTTCTTGCGCTAGAATATCTTCAACTATTAACATAAAAAATTGTGTTATTGTTATTTCGAAACGATAGCCATGAGTTAACAATTGTTAATATCAAATTATTTTTTGGAAGGTATAATCAAAGTTATAATCAATATATAATACGTGCAACGGTTTAACATAAAGCTTGTTCTTTCCAGATGATGACAAGATTACGAAAGAAATCTTGGACTTTCCGAAGAAGGATAATAACGTAACCAATTTCACGTACAGAAACTTACTTTATGTTTACCCAAAGGGAATAAGTATGAACAGCAAACATGGTGAGGACATTGGTTGTGAATATCAAATTATTATTTCAACTATTGTTGAAAAAAATAATAACATGAAAACGAACACACATTTGGGTAATGTTAAGTAATTTACCTTCTAAAATAAAGAGAGATGTAATGTTTGAGTACGGACAGAAGGAAATTCAAAATTCATAATTTTGACACATTTATAACTTCCGTTATATATATATATATATATATATATATATATATATATATATATATATATATACATATACATATATATATATATATATATATATATATATATATATATATATATATATATATATACGGGGCCGGATTCAGGAGGTACACCGGAGCATGTGCACCCCCTCCGTTCGGAATATACACTACCTAAAGTGAGAAACTGGCAGTGGAAATAGCAATACTTTCCTAAAATTTCATGTCATGTTTCCGTTTCGGGCTTAAAAGAAAGCGATTTTGCGAAACACAATAGTTTGAGTCAGTTCCTCATACACATCACAGATGCCTAAAAGCATTTTAAAAAAATTAAATTTGATTCAAATGTACTGATAGTTATTGGTGCACCCCCTCAGAAAATTCTGGATCCGATCCTGTATATATATATATATATATATATATATATATATATATATATGTATATATATATATATATGGGCAATAAGAGCGCACTCAACAGAGGAGAAGTTTTTGTATTTTACGAATGTAATAGGATAATAGTAACAACTGAAATTTCAACACAAATAATAGTAACTAATTGATAGAGGAATATTTTTAGTTCACCTGATGAAGAAAGTTTATAATGCAATTTACAAAATAAATAAATAAATAAATAAATAAATATATAAATAAAAAAATGTTGAGTTCTCCCTTATTAGGGCTTCTCTATAGGGTGACCCAAAAGTAGGAATACAGTACCGTACTGATCAGTTAATTGCATTTTATATCATTTCTTATTATTATCCATAAGTTTCTTATTATCTGTTTTCAATGTGTTTTTACTTACATTTTAAGCTCGGAAGAGCCGAATAAATAAACCCATAAACGAGAATGTTATACTTGACCAATTCAGGGGTATATACCTACTTTTGGGCCACCCGTAGGGCATGAAGAGGTTTTGCCTCTACCTCCAAATTTCTTAGAAAAAATATTTAAAAATATCACCTTATGTTGTATTATATAGAATTATACACGAAAATGGTCAAAAACCGAGTTTTTATATTAATAATTTTTAAACAATTTCACGCGGGGAATTTCTCGGACCCCCACTCGACTGAGGGGTATACTAGACTCCCGGAAACTCTGGTTTCCTATAGCAAACATTCCTTAAATCCGTCCATGCACATAGAATTTATGTGCATTAAGACAAGAAGACACACACATACATAAGAAAGAAACAACTGAATATAGCATAACAAAATGTAAAACAAAAAACATAATGAAAAAATATGTATAAAAATATTTTGAACAACTTACCAGAAAGTTTATTGGTTTAAAGCTCTCCATAATGGTTTCATCCCTGAAGGTTGCATGTTACTTTGGCTCCGTTTCTTGCTGTTGACATTTTTTTTTTTTGGCCTAAACTGTTCCACCGGAGGACCAACTATTTTCAAGAAGAGTAGGCTATTTTACAGAAGACACTTTGACTTGATTCCTTAGAGCTGATAACACATTGTTCATAACACTAAATGACCTTTCACATTCAGCTGTTGATATGATTACAGTGTCTATTGCTTTCATATGGGGGTTTCACATCACCTGGAACAATGCCATCACTCACATACTGTCTAAACGCTGTAATAACCGATCTCGAATCGATTCCAAACTTTTGACAAAAATTATAATTTTCCCGTCGCCTAAGTAAACGTCTCTGTTCGTATCATCAGGCCATTTTCTTGTATCTAAAACTTCTAAGCTTAATATTAACTCATCATACAGAGAAGCAAATTTGCAGATTTGATTAAAGAAGATTGACTGCATTGAGTAGTAAGCATTCGTTTTTCCATTTCTCATTCCAGACGGGCGTAAAACGTCTTTCCGTTTATTATCTGCACTGGTGGCATGGTGGCGCAGTGGTAGAGCGTTTACGTCTGGTTCGACCTTCGGCCAAATAAGTTTTTACTGGAGAACATCGTGTCCGTGGTTTTCTTCGATGTATTCTCGTTTCCTCCCACTTTTCATTTCACAAATTCTTCCATCATCATTCACTTGCTTTAATCATTGTCTCCCTTATCCGAAAGGGCATATCCTTGGGGTATTAAACTGAAATATTTCATCTCATTTTTTATTATCTGCATTCAATTTGGGCCATGTAGCTCAATATCTTTTAATATTTTACACTGGACTCCTTGTGTTGCTATTTCAAAATATTCACCAGGACGAGTCTAAAACGAGTGAAATACTTGTACTTTTTTGCTTTATGAGCTTGTGAGCTTGAATAATAATAATTTCTCTTGTTTGTGGCTGAAGGAATAACTCTTCTAATTCGCTCAGTGCATCCAACATCAAGCTCATTTACAACAAAATTTACATTTGTTATCCTCTCCAACAACCATTCGTATTGATTTCTTTCTTTGGAATCTCTCGCAGAATCAGCAGAATCATCTTGAAAATGTAGTACGAGAAAGAGAAAGTCAGTCCACTCACCTTTAAACGATAGTAAATTTCATGCAATCCACCTCTTATCAAGAATTCTACCAATATTTTGGATACTTATACCTAGATTAGAAGCTTATTGATTTTTACTGTTTTATTTTTGGATGGCACATTATATAAAGCATAAAGTTTGTCAAAAAAGATTTGGTTAATTTCAGACATTTTAGCAATAACGTCACTAACTGTAAGTTTGAGACGGTGGTTGGTACAGTGCGATACAGCGAGTTTTGAAAACTCTTTCTGTGATTTTGTAGCCAATCTAGAAACTCTGGCCAACATATTAGATGTGCCATCAAAAGCGAATGATATTAAATTCGTTGTGATAAAGTTTTGAGAAAAATATTTGTGCAAATCAGCTTAAAATATCATAAATGCACTGTGTTATAGTGTTGGAAAACTCGAATAAACTACTTGGTTCATGAACTGAATTAGAAAAGAAGATCCGCAAATTAACGACTTTCCTGGCTTATGACTAAGTGTATTGGATTCATCATCCATGACTCCGACTTTTAGAACGCACTTGAACAGAGTTTAACGCATTTCTTCAGCAATGTGCATTGATATATCCACAGCAAAAGGATAAGAATGCAAAATATGACCCATATCAACACCATTGGATTTCTGAGTATCTATCCATGATGAAAAGTTCGTGGAAGATTAACTGCTGTAGGAAGTTCGGCCAAATTATATACTGTTCAGAAACCCCTGCAGGTGGTTTTCTATATACAGACTCTTGTGTAGCAGTTGCATGCAACATTAGATTTTTTCTAGACTCTTGAACAATTTCAAGACAATGCATGAGAGCTGTAGATATTTTGTGATTGAAGATTTTTTTTTCGGATAACTTGACACTTACGTACACCATTCATTTGAAATTCTAACTGTTTCAGATTTGAATGCACCCAAAGTCACCTTCGCACTTGTACACATAGATCAATCAAATCCACCATTATTGTATGTCAGCCACGTATGCTCTTTTAAATTTGGCCTCCCATTTTGCTTTAGTTAATCAGTAAATGAAGCAAAATTTTTGTCATGAGGAACTTTCTGATTGATAAATAAACTTATAGGGGAAGCATGTAAGAGAGTTGGAGATACAGTAGTAGTTTGCTTACCTTCATCATCTTTGTGGTCACTGTCTTCATCTAAAGCTTTTACTCTACTATTTTTACTAAAAACTTTCCCATATTGAAAATATTTAACTTCCATTAACTAACAATATCAGATTGAATTAAAATCAATCGCCACAAAGATCTAAAGATCTAGATACATTCACGCACACAGGTAATCAAAGCACACGCATTCACAGTGTTATCCAATTATTAGAAACACGCAAATATATGTTTTTATGAAGGCTTATAAGTTCTATCAATTTAATCTTCTTGGCACCACAAAATAACAGAATACTTAAGCAAAAAAAAGTTCTTTTGGTTAAAAAAAATTTTTTTTTCTTAGACACAAAAGAAGTCCTGGCAAAGTCAAAACAATACTTTTCGATTTCAGTTGAAACGAGTCACCTTTTGTTTGGATTGGGTCCGTGACTCATTCCTTCCGGTCATGTGACCCCTATCTACCACCAACACGAATTCTTGCCAAAGAGCAATGGGTAAACATTTTTGTAGACACCTCATTTCAAAAACAAAAGGTAGGAAAAACTGTAACAAAAATGACGGTGTTGCCAATATAGAAATTATTTTTACGTATGAAAGTCTTTGACGTGCAAAGCTATTCGTCCATTACTGTGTATAAAAATCGATTTATTGAAGATATATCAGCATCCATTTTATAGTGAGGATATGTCTTGAACCCGAGACTGAAAACCAGAGACGGTATAGCATACCACCGCATACCGTCTCGCTTCGATGTGTGTGTGTGTGTGTGTGTGTGTGTGTGTGTATGTTTTGCCAAACTCTGAAACACATAGAGTTATTTCAACAACACTTCCTGCACGTATGATTTATAGTTTGTGAAAAAAAATGCTGTGGGGTAAAGATATTCATAGCTCTAGTGGGAGTGAATGCAGATAGGGGTGACGTAAAGATAAACGAGAACGATATATGGTCACTTATATAAATACTGACACTGTCGATGTCGTTAAGTTTAAGTTCATCCCCCAGTGTGGATAAGATACCCCTAGCACCCTCAGGATGTGATTGGAAGGGGTGTCATGTAAAAATAATCGAAAACGGCACATATTAGTGTCGAATCTATAGTGTTCAGAATAACTAAGATAAATACCGTCACTAACGAGGCTGTCTAACTTCATGTTCAGCCCCCACTGGAAGGGTGAAAGTTAACACATCCAAAATGTCCAGAATAGTGTCGAATCCGTAGTTTTCGGGGTCGGAAAAGGGATGACCGGTTTGAAATAACTTCCGGAAAATAGTATCTACGTTAATGTGGGTTTTTATAGTGTCACTTCGATTGAAGTTTGTATTCTGTGGGGGTAGGGCGTTTCAAATTTTATGACAAAAGTACAGACGTGTTCAAATTATTAGACTCAACATTCAGTTTCTGATTATTTTACTCTTCTTACAATATTACGTGAGAAAATACGTTCAAACTTAGTCCAAATTACTACTTTGTAACTCTGTCCTAATTTCTAGTAGGTGTGGCATGTGCTTTTCAATATCAATAAAACAAATACGTACGTAACATTCAAATATAATTACTACAAAGAGTGGATATAAAAATTGGAAACAAAAAATGAAATGAAATACTTACAAGAATACTCAAACAAAGATTAATATTTCTTATGAAATCCCTTATTCTTTATTAAGTTTTCTGTCCTTTGTGGCATCCTATGTACGAGTTTAGCACATTTTGCCTTCAATTCAGCATCATGATACCACAAATTGTTGATCTCCTTGATCAATTGAAGTTTGGTTCTAATGTGCTTCTTCTCTAGTTTTTATTTCATGAAGTCCAAAAGTTTTCAATCGAGTTCATATCAGGACTAGTACCTGGCCACGGAAGAACACTATTTCAATGTTCTCGAAGAATTTTGTCACAGCTTTGGCCCGGTGGCATGGGGCTCCATCATGCATAAAGATGAATTGTACGTCATCAAACCAGAGTGCAGTTTGGGAAAACAGTTCTTCTTGAAGAACTTGTAGGTATTGGTCGGGCTCCATTGTCCTCTCTATTATATACAGTCTTCCAGACCCGAAGACAAAGATCACACTCCAGACCATAACTGAAGTAGGATGCTTCACGGTTTATTAAAGACATTCGAACTTGAACTCCTCCCAGGCCGACGTCACACATATTGTGAACATTCATCAGACACAAAGAGACAGGATTCATCACTGAAACACACTATTCTCCAATCGTCAGCTGTTCAATATTCTAGGCTTAGTGCCCATTCGAGGTGCTTCTTTGCCATGATTAGAGTGGATTCTAATTTTTGTTTTCTTTCTTGACTGTTTGGTTTTATTCCCTCGGCACTAAGATTCCTTCGAACACTTTCAGGCCAAATGTCTGCGCCATACTCAGCCATTTTTATGCTTAAGTCTACTAGAAGTTGCACTTCTGTTTCCCAGAGCTAATCTTTTTAGTTTTCTGATACCTCTTAGCGATAGCTTTGGTTTTCGCCCACACTTCCCAACCCTATTTTGGCTCTTGTTCATTTCAACAGAGATTCTACTCACAGATTTTTGTTCTATCCCGACTCTACTAGTAATGTATTGCCGTGTATATCTTATTTCCACCAGAAGTATTTTGCTAACTTCCATTTTACGCGGAGAAAGATCTTTTGCATTTCCCATTATGCTGGTATTACAGGACTACACAGAATAAAAGATTGATACACGAAACACGTCACGAACATTTTTAACTGGCCCATTCGAACTGTTAAACGCTTTGAATGTCGTTAACTTCTTACGACAGCAACCACAACACTTCAGACTGTAACTTGTTGATAGGAACCACACTAGCTCTCTACAACTGAAACACCACTTTCAGAATTCCCCCTCCCCTCACTAATACCATCTACTGTTCAATGGTGATATCACCATTTCAACTGTACAGTAAACAAATGAAGGACCATATATTGGTTGTTTAACCATTAAATTAATTGTTCTTGAACTCTGAAATTAGGACTCCTACATCAATTTTGCATTTTTCATGCGTGAGTCTAATAATTTGAACACGTCTGTAGAGTATCTTATTGGCTAATAAAATTACAGTTTCATTCAAATGCGTATCTTAAAGGGGATTCAAATATTTTACATATATTTATTCTTCTTGAGCAAAGAACGGGTATTTCAGCTAGTATATTATAAATTGATCTATGTTATCCTGTAAAACAAACAAACAAAAATCTCATCATTCTTACTTTCAAGGTTCAGCTAAAAATATTGCTGTGAAAATTCAGTTGATGAAAGGGAAGTGTGCTCTTCCAGTAATTTTTGGAAAATCTTCTTGTTCTCAATTCGTAATGGAGATGTACACGTCTGTTACCTATCACAACAAGTAAGTATTTGAGATGATTCATAGATTGTACAGGTTAGCACCTTTCCTTCAAAAATTTAGTTGAAACTTAAGAAATGAAATATCGTCCATGATAATGTTTCCATAGTTTACTCTTCGCTCAGTTTTGATTAAGAGTCTCCGCCACACTAGGCCCTTTTATTTTGAATTTTAGTGATTAAGTTAGAGACAATGCAAAATGCAAAATTCAAAAAAAGACAAAAATCAGAAATTGAGCCAGATAGTATCTGCAAAGTGCTGTTAAATGAACTAGTAATTGTTTGCAAGACCTTTCGTGTAGTGCAAAATATTGGGAGCACGGTAATGATGTCATAAATTTTGCAGGAAACAATTACCAGTGTATTTGATAGTATCTTGTAGGTACAAGGTGTAATCAAATAATACGGTGAATGTAGTTGCACAGTGATATCTATTGACGTTGTATCCATTTCAACTAGTAAGCCCGGTAGCCTAAACCTTTGGTACAGTCATTATCATGTTTGAACGAGTTGTGACTTGTTACTTGGCTTCCAGATGCAGAAGAGTGAGGATAAATTAAGTGTGTCTGTCGCACACCAACTTTTGTTTTAAACTGCAAAAAAGTTCCAAAGAAGATCACGAAATCCAAAGAAGGTGGCAAAACCAGGTATGGCAATGAAGCGGTGACATTGAAGACTGCTTACGAGTGGTATAAGCGATTCAAAAGCGACAAAGAGTAGGTTGAAAACGGGCAACGGTTGAAACGTCCTTCGACGTCAAAAACAGATGAAAACAAGAAAGTAGCACAAATGATTTATTCAAACAGGCGAATGACGATTCGAGAGCTTTCTAAAGAACTAAATATCTCGTATGAGTCCGTGAAAAGCATTTTAAGTGCCGATTAAATGGGCAAATGGCTTCCTTCATCGTCATGAAAATGTGCCATGGCACACCTTGCTTTTGATCCAAGAGCTTTTGGCCAAAAAAAAAGTATTCATGTCTGTCCACATTCGCTATGCTTTCTAGATATAGCACTATGCGACTTCTGGCTCTTCCCCTAAAATTAAAACCATGCTTAAAGGGAAAAGTTTTGACACAATTCATGACATTGGCAGCTGGACGTCCTTCCGAAAGAAGATTTGCAGAAATTCTTCCAGTGATACATTCAACGTTGAGATAAGTGCATTGCTAGCCAGTACTTTGAAGGAGATTAAATGAAATTCCATGTAAGCTTACTCCTTTGTTTCTAATAAAGTTATTCACCGTAATTTTTGATCACACCTCGTATAATCTGTAGAACCATGACCGTAAGTAATATGTGGTTATAGCTGTTGTGTTTAGGCACATCAATAGTTATGTTCTGAATGTTATTTAAACACTGCACACTAATTCATGCAACAGTGCAGATAGTTCATATTATTTTCGAACCGTCAGGTTGGAAATTGGAAATTTATGTTTGGAATTTTCTCGCAATTCAAAAGACAACTTTCGCCAATGTTCAGAGTAAAGTGTTTATTTTCAGTTATGCTTTCTTATAATAATATAGCGTTTTCGTTCTTGTATATGGTTTTGCACTTGTGGCTGTATATAGATACAGAAGAGCTTTCTTTGTGGTACATTTTATTGTTTTAGTACTTCTTATCTTTTAACGGAAATAAGCATGAACTGCATCTAATCCACCTATACACATCACACTCATTTTGTAACACATGTTTACAAATAAAAGTAGAAAGATCTAGATACAGTATTTTTCAATAGTTAGAAGATCAACTCTAAGTTTCGCAAAATTTGTACGCCATTGAAGTTTCTTCTTTTGAGTGCGACTAAATGAATGATTATCGTTGTTGCTTTTCGATTGGGAGGACCAGACTTCAAATTCCGTGGCCAATCATCTTGACTGATTTTGACTTGATTTTTCTTTGTCCCATCAGATAATATTGGGATGATATCTTCAATGAATATGTCACTACTTTGTATCTTTCAATATTAAATTATTATTGCTGTTAAAGGTTCTTAATGTGTCTTATATAAAATTGCTTCAGCTGATTCGAGATGTTATTAAGAATAAACCATTTTTGTTTTTACTTATTATGGCATTAAAAAGTATTATAATATTATATTTTAGACTTTGACGATGAACTGTAGAAGTTGATAAATATTGTAGGCATTTCTATTGACGGTGACAATCATACATCTCTTTCTTTCTTATTTCTTTTTATTTAAAGGAATCCCAGTCTTTATGATGAGATCAAAATAAAACTCCCAGGCATTTTAAACGAAGATATTTACTTGCTGTTTACATTTTACCGAATCATCTGCCAAGATAAATGCTTAGATTTTCCAGTTGAGCTCCCAATCGGATCAAGTGTAAGTACATCTATATTTACGATAGCTTAAACTGAATATGCAAACGGTTAATAATAATTTGTGTTATGCGATGTCGCGATGAATTGTCTATCACTCCCTTAAACATTTACGCTGGCAAATAAATAAATATTCCTTACGTTGGATTGCAGTTGATTTTTTTTGTTTGTACAGAATTGAAATATACTTGCTAATTTGTTTGTTTTTTTGTCTATACCACTCTAAATATTTACCTCCTCGGTCCTTGCGTCCCCTACAGGGGACAAGAAATAGCTGTTTTTTTTTGTTTTTTTTTTAAACAAGTCTAGTGAGTAATGGTTCGAGTTTGCAAGATTGACTTCGTCTCTACATATTGTTGATAGATGTCAGTGCGTAATGTGATGTAATTTTCGCGTCAAAATTTTCTACTTCGCTTCTCAAGTGTTGGAAATATATCACAGTCAAAAAGAATTGAATTTCGGGAAGCGGAGGTAGGTAAATACATTTATTTTTAGTTAGATGTTTTCCTTGAATACTGAAAATAAGTTTAATTAATCATAAAAGAGAGAGGAAGACATATATAATAGTAATGCGTCATTTGTAGTTTCGTGGATAGTGCAATAAACTTATAAACTTGAATGTCCCCTGAGGGGACATTCGGTCTTAATATATTGAAAAAAATCTTCCAGAGTTGTGTGTTGTGAGTAGACGAGCTGTTTCTCATCTATTTATCTATTTTATAGAATAGTATATTATTATATTATTTTTGTTCAAACAACTAATTACTGAAAGAGACTTGGAGAAGTAATTGAAATGAAAAGTAAGGTTCTAAATACAAAAAACCGTGCAAAAATATTTTTTTTCCCGATAGTTGTTAAATTATTTTGAATATTCCCATCAACAGCTAAAGATTAGGATCTACTGTATTTGCCGAAAAGTTATAGGTGTGTTTTCATTAAGGATGAGGGTCTACTATACGAACTGAAGTTAATGAAAGAGCACATTAATTCCAACATTATGTCTATCAGATAATGTAATATTCAAAGAAGACAGTATTAGAAAAAGAAGACTGAGATTCATCCCCTTCTAGCAGCTCCAGAATATGAAGAAATATCACCAGTTCCTACTAACCTGCCACCAGAAGATTATTTCAGAATATATATATCCCTTAAGAGATCCGGGGTTTTTGGGCTATTTTTTAGACTTTCAGTCAAGCAGCTACTGAATCGTCACTATTTATCCTAGGATCATGGTTCATACTTCATTCTCTTCAGAATAGAGCTGGCTTTCAAAGGATACCACTTGCATGCTCATAACTTATACCAGGGGTAGGGAAAATGATGTCAAAGGGAAAATTTCGGAGGGATTTTTTTCTCGCACTTTGGGTCCCCCTGGAGCAACCCTGTGTGAACGTAGTCATCTAAAAAAAAATCTGATAAATAGTACTTGGCATACTGAATGTGTGTGCCAAATTTAAAGTTTCTATCTTGAATACCAAGGGCGGGAGAAATTTTATCAGGAATTTCCACCATGCCCCAAATTACCGTAAAACACCATGATCTCAGGTAAAAAATTTCCTGAGACATCCCTAATTACCCTAGGGTCACGTTTCGCCCATCATTCTCTTCAAAATAGAACTGCCTTTCAGGCGGTATGACTCACGTGTCTCCATCATTTATCTAAGGCGGGAAAATGAGGAAAACCGGGATTTTTTGGGTCTAAATATCCTTTTTTTCAAATTTTAGCCCCCCCGGACCCCCCTGTTTTAACGCAGAGATCTGAAAAAAAATCTGGTAAATACTACTCGGTGGGCTGAATGTTTATGCACAATTCCAATTTTACAGGTGCAAAAGTAAGCCCGCCAAAAAAAATATACCGGCAATGTCCCATATTCCTGTATACAGAGGGAAATTTTTAAACATTCCCTGAGACATCCCTAATTACCCTAGGGTCATGTTTTGCCCATCATTCTCTTCAGAATAGAACTGCCTTTCAGGCGGTACAATTCACTTGTCCCCATTATGTATCTAAGGCGGGGAAATCCCGTGAAAGGGATTTTTTGGTAAAAATTTCCCTTTTTCAACGTTTAGCCCCTCTGTACCCCCCTGTTTTAACGCAGAAATCTGAAAAAAAATGGTAAATACTACTCGGTGGACTGAATGTTTGTGCACAATTTCAATCTTCTAGGTGCAAAAATAAGCCAGCACAAAAATAGTACCGAAAATGTCCAAAATTCCCCTATACAGAAGTATATTTTGATAAAAATTCCCTGACACTTCCCTAATTACCCTAGGGCCATCTGTCGTACATCATTCTCTTCAGAATAGAACTGCCTTTCAGGCGGTACCATTCACTTGTCTCCATCATGTATCTAAGGCGGGAAAATGAGGAAAAACGGGATATTTGGGTAAAAATATACCTTTTGTCAACTTTTTGACCCTCTGGATCCCCCCCTGTTTTAACGCAGAAATCTGAAGAAAAATATGGTAAATACTACTCGGTGGACTGCATGTTTGTGCAAAATTTCAATCTTCTACGTGCAAAAATAAGCCCGCCAAAAATACTTTACATAAACCCCCCAAAAAAGTATTACACGAAAATATAAATTTTAGACTTCTCACGTCATCACCTCCTATGTCTCGACACAAGAAGGTGTGAAACCGTCCGTAATGTCTTCTACAATGCCTCTGGATTTGAAAAAAAAAAAAAAAAAAAAACGGACGAAAAAGCTCAAATAGGAGAGTTATAACGCAATGTACCATGAAACACCCCGTATGGTACAAATTGTACCATAAGATCCCCAAAGGGATATATATATCCATGAAACCATATTTGAAGCAATTTGCCTCAATACAAATCAGAGAAACATATCTGACACTGGAAAGCTACTAAATTGTACAATGCAAGAAGTGAAAACCTTTTTGCCATTAGTATTATTATTTCCTACCTGAAATATTCGAGTATTCGAATGTATGAAGAAATGAAATCAAGGATTCCTGTTGTTGCTGACAACATGCAAATGAATAGGTATTTCATACTCACAAGGGAAGCTCACGAAGTGGCTTTGGTAAGATCCGAGCGAGACAATTGTGTTTGCAATTGATGTAATATAACTAGGCGAATTCCAAAGTTATACGTACCGCCGGGCAGAATAAAGTGAGTTACAACATGTTTTGTAATGTAAAAGCTACAAAGCTGACAGAATAGTTTAAACGGAGTCATTTGTTCGGAAACGGTTGGGTAAATAGAAAGCTCAGCCAACACGTATCCCATCATCTTCAAGGACACACTTTTGGGATAAAAATAGTTTGCCCCAGGGTCCCCCGCAGGATCTCAGACGGGGTACAACTCAAAATTTTCAAATGGCAAGGGGGGTTAAGTAGCACATCATTTGAAAGCTGTTGTAAAATTAAAGAAATAGAGAAAGTCTCGACTCTCTACAACAACCCTGTGCAAAATGGCGGCGGGTTAAAATGTAAACAAAAACATAACTGAAAAGTCCATGGCCACCAATATAAATTGGAAACTGTGAGACAAATGTGAAAACAGGAAACAAAGTGTGACATTATTTTCAAAGTACAACGATTTAAGTTAAAACGTCTTGTCCCAGGCCCCCACAGGGTCCCAGGTGGGGTCCAAATAAAAAGTTTTAAATGGCAAGAGGAGTTAAGTAGTACATTGTTTGAATGCTCTTGTTAAATGACAGTAGATGGAGTGAGTTTCAACTTTCTACGACAACTCTGTGCAAAATGGCGGTGGGATAAAAGGTAAACAAAATCTTAGTTGAAAATCTATGGCCACCTTGAATCCAAGATGGCCGCTTAAAACCTATGTCATTCATTACACCACATATCTAAATCTCTATTTTCCTCTATTATATATTTAGAAACAGTAGGAAGACTAAAAAACAATTGAATTTCGATTCACTTCAACTATTATTTCATTCCGTAACAACATGTTTTGTTCCTAACGCACGTTCGTCACGGCTCTCCCGATATCATTTACGTGACTATAACGGATATGCGATTAACACACAACTCTGACTTCCTACTCATACTGCTAAACAAAAGTTAGCAGTATACTGCTAAACAAACAATACCTTCGGGTATTTTTCTAATTTTGTAATACGTAGCTCATACATAAAGGACATGCTGCACCCATGCGCGCCGACTACGTGGGTGCTCCGGCACCCACACAAATAATATTGTGGTTGCACCGCACCCACAAAACTTTTAGTTTGGAGCCGGCTTTGAACCCGTTTCTCTTACGTTTGTCAGCTGTGTTACCGACTGAGCTAGAGTAGCCCTAACTTTTCCTTATAGTACCAGTATATTTTACTTTATCCCAGCACAGCCCTTATGACTGTCTTTATAAAAGATTTTTACTAAAAATAAATAAATCAAGTATCAAGACTTCCCTGAAAACATATAGGCTAGCACGTCCCGCCATTGATATGCACCCACATAAATTTTGGAATGTCGGCACCGTTGGCTGCACCAGTTATGTTGGGGGCTCTGTTGTAACGTATTCGTGATGATTACATTTGTATGCATTCGTTGGTTTGATCTCAATATTTCAAGCAATACCAAATTTACAAAAAAAAAAAAAAAAAAAAAAAAAAAAAAAAATTCATTTACAACGTTGGCGTGCAGCACCAAACCACGTGGAAGTCATTTCAGTACATCCAGCTGCTTCAAACTTTGTTGGTTTGGTCACAATATTCCAAGAAATAACATATTTATATACTAACTTATTTTTCAAGCTGGCAGCCATATTGGGTTACAGATGATACTCTTTGATATTTTATGAATATCTGCTATTAACCATAAACGTAAATATCACATTTTGCTTCTCCAACACCAAAGGTTTGAGCTGAACATGAGTTCGATACATAATGCGGCATTTTGAACTCAAGATGTCGCGTTTTTGAACATTTCGCATCTGTTTGTCACCTACTAATCAACATTAATGCCAAATTTGGTTTTCCTAGCTTCAGCAGTTTGGTATGTCTATCCTTTCGATATAGGTTTTAAGCGGCCATCTTGGATTCAAAGTGATGATAGATTTTCAATTAAGCCTTTGACCCGCCGCCAGTTTGCACAGTGTTGTCGTAGAAAGTCAAGACTTGCTCCATCTTGTTTCATTTAACAAGAACTTTCAAACAATGTACTACTTAACCCCTCTTGCTATTTGAAACGTTTTAGTTGGACCCCATTTGGGATCCTGCGGGGCCCTGGGACAAGACATTTCAACTTAAATCTTTGCACTTTAAAAATAATGCCATACTTTCTTTCCTGTTTTGTCTCACCGTTTCCGATTTATAGGAGTGGCCATGGACTTTTCAGTCAAGTTTTTGTTTACATTTTGACCCGCCGTCATTTTGCACAGGGTTGTCGTAGAGAGTCGAGACTTGCTCCATATTCTTTAATTTAACAAGGGCGTTCAAACGATGTACTACTTACCCCCTTTCAATTTGAAACCTTTGAGTTGTATCCCGTCTGAGATCCTGCGGGAGACCCTGAGGCAAACTTTTTTACCCCAAAAAGTTTGTCCTTGAAGATGATGGGATACGTATTGGCTGAGCTTTCTATTTACCCAACCGTTTCCGAACAAATGACCGTTCAAACTATTCCGTCAGCTTTGTAGCTTTTACATTACAAAACATGTAACTCACTTTATTCTGCACGGTGGTACGTATAACTTTGGAATTCGTCTAGTTATAACATATCAAATGCAAACACAATTGTCTCGTTCGGAGCCATTGCGTGACTCACTTGTCAGAGAACAGTTGAAATTACGTAATGACAAAAAACTTTCAGAGAAAGAGAAATGTATAGTTTTTTTGGGGGAGTGGAGGAGATACAACCATTAATTGAGTGAGTAAAGAATGGATGCCGTCTCAATCCCAGGCCATCAAACTTTTGGATCGACGAAGAAATGATTCCTTTTGGGGGCAAAGGAATCGAATTGAGATCACCAATAAGTACAAAGCGACCTTCTTGTGCATATACATATGTGTGTATTTTTGGTTCCTAAGTTGCCAAACTTTACACTTCAATGTAATAATTAATAAATTTGTTCCTTAATCTTTAAAAAATATATAATAAAAACGTAAAGAAAAATTAGCTATTTATCTTCTAAGACACACGTAATAAAACAAATGAAATCTCAGTGTAACGTCTGACTGCTATGCCGCTAAAGGTTGAGGGAAACAAGTGATAATGAAAAGTGATGAAAAAGTGGTGGAATGAGAAAGTGGAAAGAAACAAGAGAATCCAGAATATCTACGACCTAATGTTGTCCACTACGAACTCGCTTGTCGAGGGGTAGAATCAAGTACTCTTGGAACAGGAAGTAAGAACACTATCGTTGAACTACCATACCACAGACGTAAAGAAGCAAAATTATAAATATTTATGTACCAAGAACCCCGTTTCAATACAATGAATTGAAATAAAATGGAAAAATTGTAAAGAAGTCGTAAGGTAATGTTCGTATACAATAAGACCTGATGTCCCCTGAAGGGGTCATTGGTTTACTTATATCCCATTGTAAGCACAAACATTTTGGGGCTATTTTACAATCATTTAGGATCTATGTTACATATATGTAAAGGAAAATTAGTAATCAGAGCCAAAGAAAAAAAAATTCCCAGGACTGAGGAGGTTAATGAAAGTTGTTTTAAGTAATCGCAGCATTCACACAGTTTAGGCACAAAGAACCAAAAATTGTCATCAGTAATAAGTTAATATAGACTACTTCTATTGATTAGATTTCGTCTGTTTCAATCCTTTAGTTTCGGAGAGCTAGAAGAATCTCAAGGAATAACATGGATAGAGCTCGATTTTGGTAAAACATCGTATTTACATAGGATATCCAAGAAAAAAAAAACTGTCAACATTATGTTTACTACTGTTATCAAACTGAGTAAAGTGAAGTGAGGATACTAAATACACATCAAATGGCGGTTAAACCTTTTGTTGCCTTTAAAATAGTTGAGGCAATTAATAACTAGAAATCATTAATCAATACATATTGATGAGCACAATGACTCTCATTTTGAGCTGTAATTGAAAATGATTAATGCAGAGGGAGTCATGTTTTATATCATAACATGCTAGAAACATTTTTAAAAATCGGAAACCCATCGCTATAGTTAGTTGAAATAATGTATTATGCTTAGAGATAATACGATACAAAATTGATGGGAAAAGCAGCTTGTGTAAACATTGACACAAGTTATATTCGTGTTTCAAATATTCAACGAAATGGAAAACAGAACTTCTTCGTGGCTAAGCAGTTAGCGTGCTCGCCTTTGGAGTGGGAGACCCGGGTTCGATTTTCGGCGGGAGCTCATGTGGTTTGGATTCCACGTTAATTAGTAGGTCTACGTCTCATATACAATTCTGCTAAAAGGGACGTTAAACTCAAACTCAACTCAACGAAGTGGAAAACAAAGTACTTATTGATGCTCTTTCGAGTGAAGGGTGCGATCGTTATGGCTATCATATGATTATATTTAAGAGAAAATAAATGTATCGGAAGAATTTCTCGTTTGAAAATTGGTAATGTTTATATCGATATGTTAGCTGGAGTACGCATTCATTGCCCTGAAGTATATTAGATTAATGAAAAATGTTTGAAACATAAACAATGTTCTGACCTCTAGCTCGGGAACATGATTGACACGAGTTTAAATAAAATGGACGTTCGGAAATTACCCATGCCAAAGTTGACTTTCAATCCAGTTGTTAGCAAAGAGCACTTTTTGCTAGTGCTGTCGTATCACAAATTCGTGCAAGAGTAATATATTTGTATTTTGTGTATTAAAAGTCTACTATGCACTCAACTTTGTGCTCTCATGTCGCAAGATTCGGATTAAATACTTGTAACTTATATAGTAATAGTTACTTTTTCATAATTACCCCATTCCTTCGGACTGGGACTTCCAAAATTGATGCAACTGGGTAAAATATTAGTATTCTGTACCAAAAGTTATCATATATCAAATTTTGTATCTTTGTAATTTGGATGTATCCGTAAATGAAACAATTCTGAGAGAGCTTATTAGGTATGAGTGCGATGTATTATTACGAGAGAAATATTACCTTTACTTCAGTAATCCTTTATCTTCACTTTATCTACATTCTAACTTACCATGCTGCAGGAATAGCAATTCGTCGGCGGCAATTCAAAACCTGCTATGTGCATTTTGCAGGAGATGCGAAAAACAGTATCCTGGTTAGATTTTTCGCTTTATAAAAGTGATGTTATAAGTAATATTTGATGCTGCACGTAACTGGTACCTTCTCAAGTTACTTGAAAAGGTATCAAGTTACGTGCAGCATCAAATATTACTTATAACATCACTTTTATAAAGCCAAAAAGCTAACCAGGATACTGTTTTTCGCTTCTCCTGCAAAATGCACATAGCAGGTTTTGAATTGCCGCTGACGAATTGGCTTTGTATCGTAATAAAATGTAATGAAACCGACAAAAGAACTGCGTATGAAAGACAAAATTTAACACTATTTCCATTATGTGTTACATGAATTAGCGTACTAAATTGATCTTTTATTATGCAATAGCTGTATCGAAGAGACCAGCAGAAGATACAGAATTTATTTGTGGAAACTGTAGACATTTTAAACATTGATGCCCTGTACTTTAGAAGAGAGCGAAAAAAATGTCTAAGTTTAAAGTTTACAACACGTTACTCCTCTCAATATATATATATATATAATCAAAAAATGAAAAGAAAAATGTAAGATAAATTCTTAAAAGTTAAAAGGTAATTCATGCTGTGTTTAATGAATATCGGATCTAATTACACTTTTCAACAAATTTTCAACTTCGGAACTTTTTTCTCTTTCCTAAAAAAGAATGACTGATTCCTATAGAACTTTTTACACTGATTAGAGTGATGCAAATGGAATTTCTGTTTCAGCCTCCAATTCTGAGAAATAGCCGATTAAAGTTTTAATATATAATATGATTAATTTGCTAGATTAAACAATACAGAGTTCGTAAAGTCTGTCTAAATTTTGAAGGAGACGTATGAAATTTAGAGAACAGCTTTCAGGTACAAATTCCTACTAATGCCTGACTGTGGGTGCCTCAAGGGGGCATTTGCCCCCTGGATTGTCATTTAGAAAAACTCATTTTATGCAATTGCATCTACAGTTTGAACGATTTGGTGACAAAATTGCCTACTTTTCAAAGACCTAAATATAAATATTAACTTAAAATGCACGTAGAATATGTATTGATACAGAATTAGTAAAACGCTACATACAGAAGTGAAATAAAATAAGAATCTTGTACTGTTCACAAAATGTTCTTATCGGCGTTACCTTTTGTACGCACTTTCATGTGTTCTGTTACTAAAACGAATACGAAAACTTTCTTGCTTCAGAAACTGACAAACGTTCATATCGGCATTTCCTTTTGTGCTCACCCTCATGTTCTCTTTGCACGAGCCAACAATAGTCAGCTAACATAGAGACTTCTTCACATTTCCCCGAGAATCTTTCTTCATGCGCACGAGTTGTTTGATGACATTTTTCACCGTGATCTGATACTGCACCTAAATTTTCCGGATGATTGTAGAGAAAATGGAGCTTCAAAGACACGTTGCAACCCATTTCTTGAAAACTAAATATCAGTTTTTCAGTAATTTGGGCGTATTATTCAGATTTTCTGTCCCCCCATAAATAAAAAACAAATGACCACATTCTTCAGCGCAACTCGCGCTCTTCTCGCGTTTTCGCTCAGGGTTTCATCGAATTGTGGATCTTTCATCACTTTTTTAATTTCTAGTCCAACGAATGTCCCTCCCTAAGGTTTGCATCCATGATGCGGGGAAATAGTGCCCTCAGGTAACGGAAGCCACCACCCTCTTTATCTAGAGCCTTCAAAATCTTCATTAATCCTAACTTTATGTGTAATGGCTGTAAGTACACATTCTGTAGTTCGACAAGAGGTTCGTAACTAACACTTTTCTGTCCGGGAGTCAAAAACGTCCTTGCGATCCATTGTTTTACGTCATAGTGTTGATCTTTTGCCCTGCTGTCCCATCCACACACACACACACACACACACAAAAAAAAAACAGCAATATTGCACATACTCCGATTGCATCCCCAAAAGCAGGCCAAAAACTTTAAAATCACCACAAATGTGTCATGAATGTTCCGTGTACTCAAGTTTTTCAAGTAAAGCTTCGTATTTTCGTATGTTTCTTACATACCTGCAGCATAAACAACCGGAATAGCAAGGTGGCTATTTCCATTGTGTAACAACACGGCTTTCAGACTGAATTTGGAAGAATCAATGAATAACCACGAATCATTCATATCGTAATCATCGTTCAATGCAGACATGAGTCAGAAAACATCTTTACAGAACAC
Organism: Thermobia domestica; assembly: GCF_964235325.1. Lineage (NCBI taxonomy): Eukaryota > Metazoa > Arthropoda > Insecta > Zygentoma > Lepismatidae > Thermobia > Thermobia domestica. The sequence goes on along the minus strand of NC_137459.1, from coordinate 147,092,303 downwards.
CAAACATTCGTGAGAGTCTAAAAGCTTCACTAGATCACACCCCCGAAAGCGATACGTAGTTACCTTTGTGTTCTTCTGTAAGAGGTTCCAATCTTTAATCTCAATGAACTCGTCGAATTCGTGCTTCCAGTTTTATGAGAGTGTTACAGTACTGACCAGAACTGATCGTAGTACCCTTAGCAGGAATTCCGTATGCATTATATCATGAACGTCTCAGGAGACTGTCAGCATGACTTTCAATGCTGATGTCACAGCCACAGCATTAGTTGGTGCATTATACTTTATTAAGACATGCTAAACTGCCCTTTTTGTATAAGAATTAAGGTTCATTACTTATAAGAATTTATGCATGAAACTTTATTTTTCGTAGCTACGTAATAAGAGTTGTTACACCTTGTTTTAGTTACTCTTGTTGTTTTGGTGATAGTATTGATTACAAACAGCACAAATCAATTACCTGAAAATTGAGATAAAAATTGAGAGCACTTTATCTGCTAATTTCATCCTATGCATTTTCAGACGTTTCAGCTGTTTCGAGATGGAGAACTTCAAGGAGGTGATTTTATCCTTCCAATAAGACACGAGTTACTGTCTCTTACTAAGAGATATTACACACAAAATCCAGATGTTCATACAGATTCAAGAGAAGATAATAGGTCTACTTTCACGGTGACACTGAAAGCTGTCTCTTCAGTTTATTCACAGGTATGTATAAATATAAGAATGTATGGGTAACTTGTAACAAAAGCTTCGTTCGTGGTATAAGATGAAACTTGTGAAAGAGCAGATGCAGTGGATGAATAAAATGTTCGGACGCAGTACGGAAAGGCTTTGAAAATCTTCTTTAAGTGTAAGACAATCTGAGAAAATATCATTTAGAAAATAGTTTTATTTATTTTTAGCTTTTTTGCCTTACACACTTTACCTCTCTCATCTAACAATAAGCCTGCTACCAGCCATTACTTATTCTACAGACAAAAGAACGAAACCACATGTGCTACATAAAAAAAAAAAATAGAAAGACAATGTTGAAATTTCAATTTAGGTTATCAAAATAATGAAAATCTCCGTTGTCTTTACTCAACAAAGTGGCCATCCCAGGGCCCTATTCTGTCGTTTCCGCAAATGGTATACGAACAAAATCTCACGGCCGAAACCTGGCAGACCAAATTCCCATGAGACGAAATCTCGCGTGGCGAAAGCCTCACCGCCGGAAACCTCGCGTGGTCATAACCTCACAGCCCAAGATCTCACCATAACAACACACATAAGAGATTCTGGGGTGGTAATAATAATAATAATAATAATAATAATAATAATAATAATAATAATAATAATAAAAACTAGAAGAAGAAGAAGAAGAAGGAAAATATTTTATTAAAACAACGCCAGAAATATTTATTTTAGATATTAGAAACATAAAAAAAAAGACAAGTTGAAAGTAAATGGATATACAACCGTAGGAATTCCTAATTAGAAAAAAAAATATCCATTGAATCCACTTCAGTTAAGCTATTTGTTGAGAGTGAGCTGCGAAGATTTTTTTTAAAGGAAGTGTTATGTATTACAGGGGAGTATCATAAGTATTTACACCTAAACAGTAGGTACGTGTATAAGCCGCGATCTACAATAAGTACAAGGTTAAACTGCTCCAAGAGGTAATGTGGCAAGCATGCAGTGGATGACATGGAGGCCACCACTCCGTCAGTATCTTCAGTCAGCTTTTAGTGGCAGTGATGATGAGTGCTCAACAATGTCTGATACTGTATGTGTTCAAACTAGAACTTAACGCTGCAGCAGCAATCCAAAACATTTGTGATGCAAAAGGGGAAGGCATAGTAAACTATAGGACAGCAACTCCTTGGATCCTGAAATTTCTTGCAGATCGAAGATGTAACAAAATTTATATATAAAAGAGAATTCTGATCTGGGCCAATGAGCATAGCGTAATAATCACTCAAATGCCCACTACACAATCGTTGATTAATACTCTCAGGCGTTGTTTTACTAATTCCAATAAAAGTAAAATGAGAAGGTGGGAAGAATCTTAGTACAATATTTTACTTCACTTACGTTGTTTAAATTTTGTGTTAAATCAAAGACTTCCATATAAGTAAAGAATACGAATTATTTCCTATATCTAATATTTCTCAAACTATATAAGTAACCTGGGGTTATATTCGGCAGGCAGAAATGACAATTTATGAATTTAAAGGAATCCTCTTTATAATGAAGAATCTTCTTAAATGAATAAAAAACAATATACAATAATTTCCAATAATAATATCGAAAAAACATAAATAGGGAATATTATGGAAAACTAAACTGTATTTCAGCTGTTCTTCCTACGTTAGGTCTTTTGATTTCAAAGTGAACTGACAACTTACAAGGATTTGCTTCCTATGTAGAATACGCTCAATATTTTGACAAAATTATAATTTAGAATTTCTTTTATTGATAAAATGAAATACAATATTACAAAGGAAATCAAAAACTTACATAATATAAAGTATAGATTAATTTATGAACAGCAACTCTTCGTTATATATATATGACTCCACAATTCAGCCTAGGTGCTTATTAAAATAGTATAGCAGGTAATCGAAGTGGGAGATAACTAACCCTGCTTAGCTTGTAGATTGTTGAATATAATCAAGTTGAAGAAACAATTCCAAATAATTTACTAATTTATAAATTTTCACTCGATCACCCACACGAACAGTCCATTCGTGGAAAATTCTATACTACCAACAGAACGTGAAAATGGTAATATGTATGATCACTCAATTAAAGAAATAATTTCCACAGAATGACTACTATAATGTAATTTTATACACCCTCTTATTCATTGGATTGCACTATTAAGCCGAGAATCACTGCCACAGCTATACTCCTTTGATATCTAACATAAGTTTTTGGTACACTAATATATATATATATATATATATATATATATATATATATATATATATATATATATATATATGAATCGTATCAGACCTCTTCTGAAGGGTGTTGCCGTTACCAATTACACACTTATTATGCCAGTATCTACTCCAGCGCGCTTTCTCTTTCCAGCTATATTTCGGCATTCCACCACCCAAAACAAGTGACGCTCTCAGTAATATAATCATGTATAGCGTGCTGGTCTTCCGATAATATCGAAATACGTAAATAATACATTTATATGAAGTAGGTGAAATAGATCCCACTCCACATAAATTGTTTTTAATATTATTTATTAAATTACCATATACTCGATTAACGAGAAATCGTTACAAAGATCAGCCAAGGTTCAGTCGCCCCATTGTTCAGATTTTGAGGTCATACGATACCGTTGAACAAAATCCATTAATTAGCACTTGATTATTGTCAAAGCAACTGGATATGTTCCAGCCCACTGTAGCTTTCATCTTCACGCACTCGGGAAAACCATCAGGAGGTGCCGTATTGTGCCACATGAGTTGACCCAAGCTTAGGACCAGAGTAGAGTGTATGTGTCGCGACAACAGCTGCAATATCTGCGTGATGTGTGTTTCTCGAAATGCATTGTGACATGGTACAAAAAGTGGCCATTGGTAGGAAATTCGAAGGTGCAAGAAGAGTGGTTAAGCAAAGGGCAATTTCCAGAACGTGAAATAGGACCGTTTCGAGCATAAAGTCATGTTCTGTATGTGGTGAAACTACGATAAAGCAACTTACTTCGGCTCGTTCCTAACGATTTTACAATTTATGAAGACCTTTATTACAAACAATTTGATTGGATATATGATGCGCTACGCCAAAAATATCCTGCGTTGATGAACTTAAAGCGCGCCATGTTTTAACAGCAACATGCAAAATAACACTAGGCTCGAAAATCTTTTAAAAAAATCAGGAACTTTATGGCATCAAACTGAAGCCACACTTGACATATAGTCCTGACCTGGCCCATTTGAATTACTGTTTTGATCCACAATGCACTTCCTGAAATCGTGATGTTTCATCAACCAGCAGGACGTGGAAGCATTAGTAACTGACTTCTTTGCCTCAAAGGACAAGAAGTAGTATCAACCTGGAATCGAGAAATTGGCAGAAAGGTTGTTACAGATAGTTTAACACGAGAGGGTATATTTTGAATGTTAACCTGTTTTTACTGTGCTTTAATAAGTACAGGTATCTTGTGTACCAGAATATTGAAAAACTTATGATCCATCCTTGTAATATATACAGGGGAGCAACTGCTAAACTATCTTACTTTTTCTTCTTTTTAAATTAATTACACATATTATTATGTTCTTTGTCTTGTCCCTTATTTATAATAACTACTAGCCGAAATATTCACTCTTTGTACGGGAAGGATAAGGTTTATACAATATATCATATTTGAAAGTAAAGAAGGGGATCACGGTGGCTTACCTCTGGTGCGCGGGGTTTCTGGTTCGATCCAAGTCAAGTAAGTTTGTAGTAGACATCGTGCCAGTGGGTTTCTCGGGGGTACTTCCGTTTCCTTTCACATTTTCATACCACCAATTCTTTCATTATCATTCACTTGCCTAAATCATCTGTCACCCTTAGCTTAACAGGTATAATCGTGGGATGTTAAAATGAATATTTTTTTTTGAAAGTAAATAAATTGAAGAAATGAAGAAGTAATGAAGAGCAACGCCTTTGGCTTTACCCTTTCGTTTCCTGGACCAGCCGCATGTGCCTTATTGCCTAAACTTGGACTCAAATGTCATCAGACTGTCATCAATGAGCGTAGCGATTCCGAAAACTATGGACTGAACACTAATATTAGTTATTTTGGATATTCTATTTTTCACACAACCCCCAAACCCCCATGACAATGGGGGCTAATGTTGGACTTAAATGGTGTCAAGAGTGTTACTATTCATCCCAGCTACCCCAAAACTATGAATTTGACACTAATATAGGTTATTTGGACATGTTATTTTCACTCCTCCCAACCGCCATGACGGGGGGGGGGGGGGGTAAATTTAGACTTAAATGCTGTTGGAAATGTTACCATTTACCTCAGCTGCCTCGAAAATCTTGAATTTGACAGTAATATCTGGTGTCCTCGTTATTTATCGTCTCCTCTTATGCATACATTTTGAACCCTTGTAATTCCCCCCCTCCCTCCTTGTCTAAATTCGAAAAATGAGCTCCATAGGCGATTTGGTCTTGTGAATATGTATTTGTGCAAAAAATTTTGTGACTCTAGATCACTCCTTTCTATACAAAAAGCTGATGACGGATAGACAGACACACCCATACCCACACACATAATTTTATTTTTATTAAATATTATTTTCGAAGCGTATGTTTGAAATTATCTTCCGCCTTATTACAATGTAATTACAATGAAACCTCAGAATAACAGACATCGATGGGACATGATTATTTGTTCGTAAGTGATAGATGTCCGTCACAGAAAAGTTATGTAACTTTGGATTACTCACAGCTCATGTGGTAATTATGCAGTTTACAGTAAATACATAGAAAAGTAGCCTATGTATATTTAATCCTAGGATTTCAATAGCTAAAATGTGTAATCAGGATAATTTGCATAACCTCAGTTAATTGGTTCCGCGCTATGCAAAATTGTGTTGTTCGAGGTTTCCTCACGAATAGGTTTTTGGATGTTGCAAAGTTCACTAGTCTAACACCATTGTCATACTTTCCTTATGTAGACTTTCGTTCCCTATAATTGGTTAGATCGGTTAGATCCTATAACCGACCCCTATAATTAGAAATCCCTTAATAGAATTCTCATATGGTACCGCGGGAGTTGGTCAAATATGCGTTCTACTTCTTCGTAAAAACTATCTTTTATATCGTCATCCTTATCTTCTGTTGGGGCATGTACATTTAAAACAATAATATAACACCACCGACCCTTAAGAGTAATAAAAGAAAGACTTTATCATTAACAAATTCAACCCGCTTAATTGCTGATATTATTCGTTTGTGAACGAACAACTCTGTTCCTAATTGGTGTTTTTTTTTTTATTTCCTTCCCCGTAAAAGAACGTAAAATTTCCGGAATTCACAGTTCCATTTCCTTCCCACATAACTTCCTGAACCCCTACTAGGTTCGCCCTATATTTCTGTAACTTATTCGTTACTGTCTTTAGCGCAACTGTCCTATAAATACTTCTAATATTCCATGTTCCAAATCTCATGTCTATTTTCTTTTCCTGAGGTCGTGCCAAGTTATCAGTCCTGGCCAAAGGCTTCTGTGAGTGTTTCTGAACAAGTTCCCTTTTTTTTTCAGGATGAGGTTGTTAGCCTTGCCCAAACCCCAAGCTGGAGGACCACTCCTTGTTGTCTGTCCGCGGCTGCTTATTCAGTATATTCGTAGCTAACCTCTATATCTAGAGGCCTCCTCCTCGTTCCGCAAGCTGAGGACGCGCCATGCCGCGGTGACAAGAACTCACGTATCTTCATATTGGTTTTTTTGTGCAGGTCTGACATTACCTCTGACCTCTGACATTACTTCAATATCCAAAATCGTTATTTTCCGTAGCATATACCGAAAATAAAGTGAACTCTCCTCTATAGTTTAATGCCTGGCACTTGGTCCCGGGTTCGATTCCCATTGGGAGAGCATTGAACGCATTACGGTGGTAAGGATTCCACCTTAATTGTAGGTCCATATCCTAAATACCTTCAGTGCTAAAAACGGCGTTAAACTTAATCAAACAAACAACGGGAAGTGGAATAAATCTTTCGAAATTTTCTATTGAGAGCGTTCTACACATATTTTACGTAATAACAATATACTGAAGTACAATATATCTTGTTTTGTATTGCTTCCCAACAAATAGACAAATAAATTATTTAATACAACAGTTTTGTATTCTACTGTTTTATATAGTGTCATTTGCAGCAGTGGTAATTTTTCAATTACATTAAACAGGGTTTACCAAATACATAAAAAAATAACTTTTAGAGCGTTTCTGTAATTGATGGAAACTGTATCTTTTTTTTTAAAAAAAAAAGATATGCGTTTAAAAATACTTTATATTTTGCAAAATTAGCTAATGATTTTAAGTATATATATATATATATATTAGAACACCGTCATGGTGACTCAGTGATAGAGTGTCCATTTCTAGTGTGAGATGTCCCTGGTTTGATCCCACACCATGTAAGTTTCTGGTGGACAACAACATGATCATGGGTTTTCTCAGAATCCTATACTTTCTTCCACATTTTTGCCCTATCGGTAATTATTCGGTTTCAGTACAACCTGTTTCTCTTAGCCTAAAATATACAATCATGGACGTAAAACTAAAGATTACATTTTATAAAGATGCGCGAGAAGATTGCTTTCTACCCTATTATTTAATTAAGATATTGATTTCCCTGTACAAGTTCTAGAACAGTTCAGAGGCAGAAGAATTTTGAAGTGGGAAAACTTTCATCTGAATATGTGATATAGCTTATGGTAATTTCCAATGTACGGTTGTGACCATGAATGAGCAAATTGTTGGTTGCAAACACCTATTGCTCAACATAAGTTGACATTATAGTGTTATCTTCGGTATTCCTTTATTTTTTAATTTCTTTATATCTTTGGTATTCCTTTCCGTCACAGAAAAAAAAATGCGTAAATGGGAAGTTTGAAGGAGCAAAAGGTGGAGAGAAATGTGGCAACAGTGTATTCTATAAGATCTGCGCTGCTCATACTTCCTGTTTTCTGGTTTGAATGCAGTGCATTCGTCAGTCCGGAAACAAGCTGTGAGACATGACTCACTCTCTAAGTTTTGAAAATAAACCAGCAATGCAAAACTTAAATCTTTTAGCTATCCATACCCAGTGTTGCTAACTTGGGGGGAAAGTCGGTGAATCGAGTGGATTTAAATTCCAAGATAGCGCCAAAAATTCATTTTTCCTATTGTCGTCTTTTTTTATTATTCTTAAATGACAATTTATTGCTTACAAATATAGCGACTTTTGTGCTACGAACAACTAACGAAGCACAGTTAGTTCGACGTAGTTTTGATGTATGTTTCTTTTCTTTCTTTTTTATGTGTTTTAGATAGCGCAAGCGGCGACAAGTTGTGCAACTTCAATCGCTAGTATTAATATTAATAACTCGATTAGCTATAGAAGTATGCGTTAAAATGAAGTGAATGTTACATTTTATCCTTTACGAATTTTTAATTTTTACGCATTTTTAAAAATCGTGTAAAGTTCTTGATAATGTTAGCTTCGCCTGAATTATGATGGCTCGGATTTTTAGCGAATTTCATCCAAAATTGGAGTGACTCCATCTCTCGCTTAGCGACTTTTTGTTTCAACATTTTGGCAACACTGTCCATCCGTTTAACTCCTGACATGTCGCTGCACGGATTGGTTCTCTGTGTAGGATGTAGCACAGTATTTCCTACAACGCTCTGACTAGCGTCGTTAGCCCATAGTCTAACCTTGAGATCGTATGTTTTAAGAGCGCCTTATGTTGAAAACTGCTGTAAAAGAAATTTGATGAAAAACCTGAAGAAGCTCCTTCCTCGATGTTTGCTCTGAAATTTCTGGGAGTTTTCAAGAATTTTTCCTACTGTTAAGACTCAAAATATAGATTATAATTGTTCAGGAAACGCGAAAGTGAGCAACTTATATTCAGTATAAAATAAAGTCACAGAAAATATTTGTTTTACCCTCTCTCTCTCTCTCTATATATATATATATATATACTGCATATATCTGTCCATTCAAAATTTGACTCACCCAACCCTTGTTCCCCCATCAAAATGTCCTAGCGCCACCATTCGACAGTAATCCATTAATCTAAATTGCACATGGACATTTAACACAAATAAAAGAAAATATATCTGTACACATTTCTCTAAAAATAATTAAATTCATCATTCTAGTTGGAGCTAGAATAACCGATCTTCTACCATTCAACCGGAACTTGTGCGCCTGTCCATCTTCTTGTTTGTTGCACGATAATTTAAGTAATATTTTATGTGATTTGAATGAAATTTAAAGCCTTTTCTTCTCTGGCCCAGTGACTAGCAGGAACGCCTCTGGTGCAGGGTGCCCCGGATTCGATTCCCGGTGCAAGAGCCTTAAAATTAGAACACACATTAGGATGATTTGAAATCTACTTTAAATTCTAGGCACGTCTCATATAGCCTCAGTGCTGAAAGCAGCCTAAACTACAATCCAACCAACCAATTCGGTGAAACCTAATATGTGCTTTACTCCAATTTAGGGAATAAGCCAATAGTTTGAAGTTGAAATCTTTTAAGAATAAGGGATGAAAGAGGTTATAAATCACACATGTTGCAATTTCGCACTACACATTGGTAGGGTTGGCTTTAAATTGAAGTATACGGAAGATTCAAATAATGTGTTGTATACGAAAAAATATAATACACTTCAATAGACAGTAAAGAGGATCACGCTCTAGAAGTTTCAATTTCGTCCGTTATATGTTAACCACTGGAGGATGTTTGCTGCCATCTAACGGCGAGATGTGTAACTTCTATTACCTTTGTTTCAATAGTAGAAAATTGGATACATAAATAGATACATAAATAGAAGTTAAACCCACCATTACGCATGAAGATGTTAAGGGATTGGCCATTTTAACAAACTTGTTCGAGATAATTGCTGTAGGTAACTATTGCAACTTGGATAAGCACGAAATTCAAAGCTTTGCTTTCATTCAAATGTTATCGTCTGAAGAATATACTAACATTAGAATCTTGTAAGACCTATTAGTGTGATCCTAATAAACTATTTTGTATAGTGAGATGATAAACTATTTTCTACTATAATCTATGTAAAAATCATTCGATTTTTATACTTTAAGCTGTAATTTTCTTTAAAAATTTAAGATCATCTCATTATTTGTGGTTGAAACTGATTAAAAATAAGCGGATAAAAGTCGCAAAGTTCCCCCAGCTTCAAAGTGATGATAGAATAACATATGAAATTAATTTTCTCCCAAAATTCAAACTTATTCAATTTGGATGCTATATGGTGCTTATTTTATTTGAGACTTTAACACAATCGCTGCTTGAGATCTAAATCGGCCACATATGGTTGTGAAGTTTAATTTTTTGTGCTCTCACACGCATTGGCGTCTCTGGCACGTAAAATTTGGGGGGACATCAAAGGAAATGATCTAACTGCTAGTGGGTATCTAAATAAATTAAATTAAAATAAAATATTGAATATTTCGTATTTCAAAATATTGGGGGGACGCGTCCCCCCGTTCCCCCCGCCTGAGACGCCCATGCTCACACGGGGAATCGAACGCAGGACTGCATGTACAAAGACACACATGCTAGCCACGAAATAAACGAGAAGTGCTTAAATAAACGTGTACCATTTAAGGATAAATGCTTATTTAGGATTGAGATTAGTCAAAAGAAAGACTTCGACATCTTATGGAATTTTGTGAACTATTATTTTCCTTCAAAAACTCTCATTTTCATGAAACATTGCATGTATTTTTCAAATTTCCGAAATAGGGCCTGATGCTCTCCTTAGACATCACTGAAGGTAAAAGGGAAAATTTGCCTTGAACTTTAAGTTCATGTTTTGAGGTAACTGCTGCATTTCCTTGGAACTTCAAAAAATTACTGTTTTATATTTGAATGGAAATTGGTGAAGGGTGAGCCGTAGATTTTTTTTTTTAAAAAAAGAAAGGAAATTTTGCTTGCTTCTACAATCGACATTATAACTAATAAAAGTGAAATATACTATGAGCCAGAAGTAAAAGGAAACATGGGATTGTCGAAAATAATGGAGAGACAATATAAATGCATATTCGAGAAAAAATGAATTAAAGAGATTGTTGTATATTCGCATCATTACCAGAGATTGGGCTGTTGACAGATTCGTGTTATGTGGACGAATATGCTCCGAAAATAAATCTGTGACATCAACTTTAGAGACCGGGGAGCGCGGTAGCTCATTGGTAGAGCGCTCACCTCCGGTGCTTGGAGTCCCTGGTTCGATCCCAGCTTGCGCCGTGTGGACTTTGTGGTGAATAAACACCGTGCTCGTGGGTTTTCTCAGGGTTCTCTCGTTTCCTCCCACTATCTTCATTCCGCCATTTCATTCATTTCTCATAAGCACCGTCTCCTTTAGCCTAACCGGCATAACTGTGGGACGTAAAACTCAAAGATTTCATTTCATTTTTCAACTTTAGAGAATTGAGTTAACTTTCAGAAATATGTTATGATAAAATCAGTTCCTGCCGAAGATCTATCATTATGAAAAAAAATAATTAAAATAAAATAAAAACAAATGAAAATAAAAAGCATTTCCTTTATACATTTCTACGAGATAACGCAAACATTATAAAACAACTTCCTACTTCAGAAGTGAGCTAAATACATATACAACAATATGAAGTTTTCAGTAACTAACTGACTGATTGATCAATGCCTTGGCCAAACCGCTTAAGCCAGAAACTTGAAAATGGACTACACATAGGGTTTGTGACGTAAGATCCCACTAAAGTGGACGGGGAACGGGGAAGAGGTTGGTAATTATTATCTTTACATTTCCATATTTCGGAATCTCTGAAGATTAGACATGGATTTTTTTTTATATGGACTTCCCATTTAAAATAATTTGAACGTGTTTTGACGTTTGTTGATATTCGACCTAGAAGGAAAGAAAATGGAATGAGATGGTAAAAAGGGTGGTAGTTACAATTATTATAATAAGGTGTCCATATATGTTAATGTCTCAAAGTTAGAGACATGAGATTCCGAATTTTGACTTTTAATTTCAAATAATTAAGCCTGAGTTTCACCATTTTTTATAATTGCTCTAGAAAGAAAGGGGAAAGACAGGAAGAAGAAAAGGATGGGGTTACAATTGTTATAATTGAATTTTCATATCTTGAAATTCCTTCAGGTTCGAAATATGAAATTTGGTACTGAGATTTCTTATTTAAAATGATTTAAAACGTGTTTTAGTATTTTAAAAAATATTTTCCTTGTAAGGGAAGAAGGAAGGCGAAAAAAGAGTGAGTGTTGCAATTGTTTAAATAAGATGGCCATATGTGGAAATCCAATAAGGTTAGAGACATGAAATATCGTATTTAGATTTTTGATTCAAAATAATTAAAGTGTGTTTCACCGATATATATATATATATATATATATATATATATATATATATATATATATATATATATATATATATATATATATATATATATATATTTCCCCTACAAGGAAAGAAAAACAGCAAGAAAGGGAAAAAGTCGAGGTTGTAATTGTTAAAATAAGATAGCCATATCTGGAAATACCTTAAGAAGTTGCACACTCCTTAAGAGTAGAAACATGTTAATTAAAGAAATGTTTTAGCGATTTTTGATGGTTCTTTTACGAGGGAACAAAAAAGATGTAGGGCGCAATTGTTATAATAAGATGGTGATATCCCTATACAGTCTAAGATTAGAGACATGAGAAGTTCAAGGGTCTAAGAGTGAAGTCTCCAGCTAGGCAAATAGTATATATAATTTCCTGTGTACATAAGTTTGCATATATAATGAAAGGTCTATCATCGTAATAAAAAAAAGGAAAACACCAACCTGTCTATCCCTATTTGCGTGATAATACAGTATAGTAAACGGATTTTTAATTTTATAAAATTAGTTATGTATCTCCGTGGAAGATATCTGTTATGACATTTTAATATTAGTGTTTTAAGAAGTTCAAAAGTAGTAATTGTTGAAAGAAAGTAACAGCAACTACGGAATCTGTATATAAATGAATTTTGCGATTAAAGAGCTGTTGAACGCATTAGGGTGGTTCGGATTTCATCTCGCTTGTAGATTCGCATTTCTTATAGCTTTGGTGTTGAAAAGAAAATATTAAACTTCAAAAAAGGAAGAAACAACATTTACATAATTGCTATTTTTACACAAATCTTTACATAATAATAATATGGATTGAATGGACCTGGACTAATTAATTTAGAATTCATGTTCCAATAATCATAACCCACCCTAAAAATATCACTACAATGTTATTTTTATACAAACTATCAAACAATAATAATGAGAATGTGAAAAAGCGGGAGAACCTTGATATAATTCACGGTCATTAGAACTCACGCGACCGGGGATCAAAGCAGACACCTCTATCACCGGAGGTAAGCACTCTACCACTGAACCATCATGCTCAATAGTTCTTCCTGCAAAAGTACGAAGAGAAATATTAATATTATTCATTGAATCCCATTTTGAAGAATCTTAAAAAGTGAGATTCTAGTGATACAAGTTCCAAGAATCCGTAAGTCTGTTCTATTGAAATTCTGAAATTTAAAATTTCCGAATTTTCCTAGTTGCATAATTTCATTGCTAGATATTCCAAATTCTAACGTTCCCCGAGTCTTAAATTTGAACTGAGTTTCTAGAGTCCGGAATTTTAAAATGTCAATATTTTGTAGTTTCGTCCTTCGGAGATTTAAGATTTCCGAATCGAATACACCAAAATTACGAGGTTCTTATTTTTTGAAATTCCGGATCGAAATTTATATATCCCCAAATTTCGGATTTCTAGTGTACCGATATTCCGTAATTTTAAGTTTGGGTGAGGAAGAGACATATCAATTTCTATTCCGATTTCATTTTCATTCCTTAGTATTGAGCAATTTCGAAACAGTCTCATTTGAGTTTTAATGTTAACTGTTTTCGAGAGCGAAACCGAACATTTATTGTCGTATATCCATGATGGAATGTATTGTTCTACAGAAATTTTATATCATATGTTTGAACCACGTGTTTACAGAAAAAAATTACGATGATTATTTTTTTCTTTCAGGATAAACACATTGCCAAATTCTTCTATTTTTGTTCATGTTTAGAAGATGGGTCTTTTCCAGCTGAGCTTACGCAGATTGATGTGGAGACACGATTAAAAATAAGGTAACACCACTTTAAAATGCTTCAGATACATAAAGGTCATGTCAATCAAGTTAACATGTAAAAACAAATTTCGCATCACGACATGAGAAATATGTTCATCTCAACATCGTTTGACCCCTTAACTTACCATTCATGTTTTATAATTTTGGTAAACATTAAACTATTTTTTATTGATAAAATTTTAATGGTCGTTGTCAATGGATGCTGTTGCTGTTGTTATTTTCAAGGCTATATGCAACAATTCCACTTGTAGTGCTTTAAAATTACGTAATATATATATATATAAATTTTGTACTATGCAAAATATCAACGAGAGATTATTGTTTGACAGATTCTGTGATACCGTCAGGTTAACTGTGTTACCAATCCAACATAAAGTTTTTTTTTCCAAATGGCAGTACATTAGTTTATTAAAAAATTAAGTCTACAAGTTAAACAGAAAGCTTATAATATTATATTAGTATTACAACGTAAGGACGTTACAGTATCACAAACATCAAAATGTTGGAGGAAATTATAGTAATAACGCAAGTGAGAGAACGAGGCAACATTCAAGGCAATTTAATGTCTAATATTATAATCGTTGTATGATGGATTTCGAATGAGTACGAACTAAGTTACAAAGGATTGAGAATTTTCCTTTTCCCTTTACTTCTATAACTGCTTACATAAGTACCTTCCAATCATATAGGTGCTTTCAACAGATATAAGGATCATCATGACACTTACAACAATTTGATATCTCAAATCAATCTGGAGGTATGGTAAACACTGGAAAAAATTGTAACATTGCTTGCAATTATGCACTTCCTAGAACTTGTTGTAATTACACTTACCAAAGCTACTTTTCTAATATTATAGAAGCAACAAAAATCAAGAATTGCTTTTAGAAGTGTCAACAAATACGCCATTTTAGGAAATATAGCATTTTTTTCATTGGTTATGTTTCTGAAAACTTTGGTAAATTAAATTGCTGTAAACGTCATTATCCATTGAAAACGATCTACATAATTGGATGTGATACTTACGGTATCTAAACGTTTTCTCGAAGTAAAGACCTTTGAAAAATTCAAACTTTCAATTCATTGTAAATTTGTTTCTACTCGTTCGAAATACATCATATGATGATCGCGATATTCAACGCTAAGGTACTTTAGATATTCATTGACCTTTCGCGTCTTACTTGTGTTATTACTGTTGCAGAAGCCTCAGAAATGTGATTATTTTTAATGTTTATGATACCGTAGCGTCCATCGTTTCCAACATTGTATAACAAGTGTGGTATTGTAAGTTTTTTCTTAACATTTAGATTTGAAATGATGTGTAATAACTTGTAGTGCCATTTGACAAAAAAATGTAACTTTATGTTGGGTTGGCAACATTGCTAATCTGATGAAATTGAAGGATTTGTGAAACAATGTCCTCCTGTCTATATTTGCACGGTACGAAGTTTCAGTATTTTCTGTCTATTAGTTTAAAAGTTACCAGGGCATATCAAGGTAAATCGTTCATCTGTATGTTTATTTGAAAAAAAAAAAAAAAAAAACTTTTACTAGGTCTAAGTTCAAATTTGAAAACTTGTAACTCTGGAACACTAAAATATTCCATTTGTATACTAAAAAGCTCAAGGTTTACTTTCACTCCTATTTTGGAGATGATCGAATGCGTTTTGTCTATCACATACGATATATACTATTCTTATGATTGCTTTCTTTAAACATCAAATAAAGGACTAAAATATTTCAGTAAGTAATGTTATCTTAGTATTGAATAATAGTGCTGAAACATTTCGATATTGTTCTTTGATTTCCACATTATACTAAAACAAAATATGAAAAAGTGGGTGTGGAATTTTAGGAACCCTTAAAAGCATTGTAACACTCTGGCGTTTTGAATCAAATGCTCACAATATTGTATGAAGAAAGGCCATTAATGTATACTTAATACGTGCAAATAAAAAACGTAGTTATTTATAACTTCCTGTTCATTTGCATGACGTAACTAGTAAATCTTATTAGTGACCGAAGTGTATATTTTCAAGTTACTTTTGGTGCATTTATTTACTTTTTATTTGACAAAGTGAAGTTGTAATGCGGATAGTAAGTACAGTAGATACGGATAGTTAATTATAGGGGGCATTCAGGACACAAGGGAAATGAAATGAAATGAAATCTTTGAGTTTTACGTCCCACGGTTATGCCGGTTAGGCTAAATGAGACAGTGATGACGAGAGATGAGTGAAATGGTGGAATGAAGAATGTGGGAGGAAACGGGAGAACCCCGAGAAAACCCACGAGCACGGTGTTTGTCCACCACAAAGTTCACTTGGCGAGGGCTGGGATCGAACCCGGGACCCCAAGCACCAGAGGTGAACGCAGGACACAAGGGGTTGGAGTCCAATTATCAAAGTTGTGAGCGAAAGTGACATAAAGTTTGTACGTTCCGTTTAAATACTTGGAAAAGTGAACACTTTTTCTTTTACATTATAAGAGTTATTTACAATATCTGGACATGAATCGGAATACATAGTAGAAACTGAATCCAGCTGGCTGAGGACAGAACTCAATGGAGAGGTTTTGTGAAGGCGGCATCGAACCTCCGGGTTCCATAGGCCATAGTGTTAGTTATTTATCTGGACATGAATGTTTTAAACACTAAAAGCATATTCAGATATAGATCTTAAATACAAAATATGTCCAAAGTGATCAAAACTGGACTTGAAGCTTTTAGGACTAAATACCGCATATTATTTTTGCAGTCACTGATGAATTCATTTTTGATAATTTTAGGATGCTTTGTATAAAGGAGGCGGATATACAGTCTTTAATAAAATTTTTACCTACAATTCTCAACAAATTAATCTCTCTTATCGTGAAGCCTCCTGCTCTTCGAGACCATTTGATTCATGTTGAAGACAAAGCGTTCCTCGCTATTGCTGAAATAGTTGATATAATTTCCGTAAGTATTAAAACAATAATATTTATTTATAATGCTATAAGGGGCAAATTGTTCAGAAATATTGAAATATGGATTACGAAGACCAAAATTTTGCAAGAAAAATATTCCCGGTTTAAATAGATATGTGAATTAACTTAGTTATTTTGCATTTAATTCATACTTGCTAAATAATAAAGAATATAAACAAACATTATATTTAAAAAGAGCACTTTTTTTAAAAAAAACACTAAAAGGAGAAAGATGTTTTTGGGGTAGGGTAAAATTAGGGCTACAAATGAAATACACATAGTTAGAAAAATCTTCCTTTATCGTTATATTCTCATTTTTTCTGTCCAAGACTAAACTTTAATTGATATATAAACGATATATCAATTGCTTTTGCTATTTCCAATGAGTTAGAAATTCGATTATGTATAACTGAGAAACCCTGGACAACGTAATATTTCTCAGATTAATAAACATATCAAAGTCTTCTACCACTCTAAGTTTTGTCCCGATCGAATGAGTTGGGCGTGCGGTTTTTTTGATTACAAATACATGACGCAAAGTATGATCCTGATCGAACAAGTTTGGCGTGTGGGTTTTTGCTTTCAAAAATATGACCCGAAATTCAACCGCCCGAAATCGTAAGTTTTCACAACATAAGATCTTTTTTTTTTTTAGTAGATGAAGCTCTTCCAACATGCTCATCCGTTTATTTTGATGTATGGGTTCTTGTTTTCAAAAATATAACGCAAAATTTGACCGCCCATAACTTGGAAACTATACGTCTACAGAATATAATATTTCATATTCTTATATAACAGATCAAGATCTACCACCATAAAATCTTTAGTTCTAATTGGATAAGTTAATATGAACTCGTACGATATTTAGTGACCTTGATTTATGAAAATTCAAATGAAGGTCGAAAAATATTGGGCGTGAACCTTTAACCTTAGGAAGAACGCTCAATGCTTTTAGCCCGAATCTCTTCACTTTATCCCTCCCCAAAAATATTTCTCCTTTTTAGTATATTTTATTATTTTCTTCTTGGTATAATGGTTTAAAAACTTTGTGGTTATTAGTACTCTTTTTACTTCTTATTCTTTATTCAATATTGTACAATCAATTCTTTACTCTTTATTTTATTAACTTGAAAACACTACTGTAGAAATCTCGTTATATATCGGGTGTTGGGAGACATCTCCCTCCTGTGTATTAACCTTACCGTGATGTAATGAACCTAATATTATATAGTAGTTAAAAGAAATTTATGCAAATTTATTGACATGGCACTACTACTATACTGTAATGAGTTGCAATTCAGCGTTCTGTACCTACATTTTTGAGTCTTTACAAGAATGATCACGCAAATTAATCGCACGTACTCGATGAGAACGTATCTGCAAGAAATAACGCCTACTGACGGCAAGTTACAACAAATGAACCTGCTCGCAGTATTACTGACCTTCCATCCACTTAATTTCAGCAGAACTTTGATCTGTTTGAGCTTTCAGAATAACCGCGTTGGCAGGTATAGGTTCACATTGTTTTAGAAGGAACTATGTATAAATATAATCTCCAACTTCGCTATCCTCTACGCCTCGAACTTTTTCCTTTGCGGTTCAACAGTACTTTTGACCGAAGACATAAAAGTACACAAATTTTCTTTTCTTTTCATTCAACCCCATATTGGACCTTCTGTTATTCCAGATTTTCGAAATATACTTGCTTTCGACACGATACTTTTAACATTTTCAATAACTTTAAACTTTTTCTATTGTATTTTTTTTTTCTTTTAAAGCTTGAAGACATTAATCGACTCATGTCCAGAAGAGCACATTCACAAATAGAAATATAGAAATTGCTGTCTAACAGGCTCTCAGGGTTAAGATATCACGAATTCTTAATATGTGTCTTCAATTCTCGATGCCAAAGACACTAGAAATTTAAAGCTATGCTTGTACTCGATATTATATTAAGATATTATCGATCACACGATTTTTAGAGGCGCGATATAATGACTTCTACTGCAGGCCTACATGATTTCAATGTGTGATCTCACATATTTTATTTTCTAAGAACATTTCACAAAACTTACAACAATCCATTCATTTGTTTGTTGCAACAGGATACAAAGTGTGAATGCTCAAACATGTTAATATGAAGGCAACGAAACATCTAGTCGTTTGCAACCAACCATTTCTGTGAAGATTCGAGTTATATGAACAGGAGCTGCTTAATGATTAATTCTAAAGAATTAATTTTACAGTAAATCGATAAGCTACACCAAAAATGACGTTAAAATATTGCATTATCGTCCGGTTTACGTAACTCTACAAAATGTTAGAGCACTTTTTAGTATGAAACAATGCGAAATTCAAGTTGCGAGATTTGACTCAAACAAATAAAAGGTAGTAGGTGAGTTGCAAAATGAAAATAAACGGTTTTAAGTGGTTAATAATATTAGATATTCCAATGAACTTTCGTTTACTAAAATATTATTTGATTTATCAATTACTTCTATGTCTTGTTCTTTCAGAAAGCAGAGGAAACATCAGAGAAGAATTTAGAGAGTCATCTTGATAGACCTGCCTCACTAGTAACTTTCGTCACTTATCAATGCATTATACCTCATCCCCAGGATACTCCTAGTGATTACGAACTCTACCAAACTTCATCTAATGAAATTTGTGTAGTTCCAGTTAAAATGGAGAGGCACGTGAATTTCTCAATTAAATATTATGATAGATTTAATGCCTTAAGTCATGAGATAGATTTCTAGTATTACTCTAGCCAGCTCTCCCTAAAAATTTATCGATCAGCTCCTTGTTACGCAAACAATATGGCTACATCGTTCGTCGGAACTATCATGACTTCTCATAGCATTAATTTCGATAACTCAAGTCATTCCTTGTCTGTTACAATCACTGTCTGCTGGCTCCATTCGCTCATTTGTTTCTAGTGGATCCAGCAGACACCACTAGTCACGGTTATAAAGCACCTGTGACCATTTACAGCACTGTCCACGGTAAAGAGTAATTATCCTATGAGGTTCTCCAGCTCAATTGAGGGAAGTTGAATATATATACAATTTCGGAATTCGAATGTTCTGTCCGCCTATTCAAAATGATCCGTTCAAATTTTGCTCACCATGATGATCTGTCATAATGATTGGTCACAATCTTATGACCATCTCACAGGGAAAAAGGACGGACTAACCTGTGTTCAACCTGACTTATGGGATACCACATCTGAAACTAATAAAGGAATTCACTCAAGCTTTCGTGCGATGATTTTTGGATACTCAACAACACACACACACACACACACACACACACACATATATATATATATATATATATATATATATATATATATATATATATATATATATATATATATATATGTGTGTATGTGTGTGTGTGTGTGTGTGTGTGTGTGTGTGCAACGCCTTTGTAAATTCCTAGTCCAGCTACCATGCTTAAACTTGGAATTAGATGCCATCCCCATTGTAAGCTAGTAGCTTGATGAACCCAAACTACGAATTCGACACTAATCTCAGTCATTTGGAGAAATTTTATTTTTCACCCCTATGCTGATGAGGGCTGAACTCGGAATTAAGTGCGTTGGGAGTGTAGTTATTAACCTTAGTGAGCATCGAGAACAATAGATTCGACACTTATGTCAGCTGTTTTCTATTATTTTTACATGTCAACCGCTTCCAACTACCCTACATTTGAAATATTTAATAACGTGACACAGTACATTTAAAAAAAAGTACACCTTTATTTTCGATTGACAACACTCTTAATTGGATGGTCTTAAAGATTCAGTCAAAAAATTCAGCAGATTTGATTTATTAGTTTAAAAGCTACAAGAGCATTTCAAGAGAAATGACCTACCTTGTATGTACACACACAGGGTGTTCGGAAACAGCACCTACCAGTACATATTTTGGGGGGATGATTCCTGACACAAAAATAAGACAAAACGTATAGACCAACTTGGACGTAGAAATACCTTCCTTTGGTTCTATCATCAGTTGAAAATTTGTCGAAAATAAATGCGAAAGCGGCCGTAACTCGTGAACGGAATGTCGGATTGAAGTCGGATAAAAGAAGATAGTCATTAATTTAAGTCGTAGATATCATTAATGCACAATTGGATGTAGCGTGGGATCGGCTCGAGGATATCGCCAAAGAAACTAGATATCCCTTGGGTTTGCTATCAGAAGTTAAGGCAGAAAGTATAGATCATCTGCATCCATGATATGTATAATGAGGCCCAAGTGCTGGATGCAGATGTGTCTCCACACTTATTAGGCTTTGGTACATACGAGAGGATGTTCTGATATAACAGCAAGGAACTTTAGGAAATAGTTCCTCTTTACGAAGACGTGAAAAATGTAAAAAAAGAATCATGGGGTCAGTAATGTGCCACCTAGTAGCTTTAGCCGGTCGAAAATTTGGCGGATCGATACTTTAAAGGATCAACCTCGAGCATGAAATGTCAGATCAAGGTCGACTAAAAAGGATTAGCAATTATTTTCATCTCTATATTTCACTAATATACTAGTTTATGTGGAAGAGTTTATGCAGAACGATTAATCTCAAAGAGAAGGAGTAAATTTATGAAATATTCTTCAAAAGAACTACTATTGCTGATCATTGCTGGGTAATTCTTGACAGTTTGTGGTGCATTTCATGGAGTTCAGCAATGTAACATTATATTAAAATAAAATGTAGATCTAAAATACGTAATAACCTAATGTAGTGATTTTTGAAGAACACAACTTGGTGTTGGCCTGGCTAAACTGTTATTTATTTTATCACATTTTATGTTGAACAATGCTCCCTGCTGATGTTTACATGGTACAAAGTTCAGTATTTTTGCCCATTAGTTTAAAAGATTGAGCGGCGTATCAAAATAAATGGTCTACCCTGTATGTGGTGAAATATTTAAAATGATTGCGTCTTGTAACTTCAAAATTAATTTACAGGAAAAGCTGAATTGTTCAACGAAGGAAATATCGAGACGGAAAAATAATTTGACATACTCGGCAATACTACGTACCAGATAAGCAGTGTTATTAACACAAGATAATGTTGTATTTTTTTTAAATAACACAACATCAGGTTATTACGTATTTTAAAGGTACATATGAAAATAAAACTGACAATACCACCTTTTTTATTGAGTGTTGCCAACTAAGGATGCTACTGGGTAACAAAAATCCTAGATTTGCAGGACCATATAACAGTAATGACACAAGTCAAATAAACGAGACGATGTACATCCAAAATAAATTAATGTCGAATGGCATGGTCATAATACGATACATTTCGAATATATAGGAAAAAATGCAAATAATTCCAAATTTGATTTTTTAATAAAGATTTTATTTCGAAAATGTATTTAAATAAGTATCAAATCTAAAGGGTTATATGGTTGCCAACAGACGAGACAATGATAATGCCGTTTACAGCAATTTAATGTTGAAACCGTTCCGGAGATATTATAAACTTTATTAAAGTTTGTAACATGCTTAAACTAACGCATTTGTTGAAAATGTTGAAAGTGGTTGTTGGTTTCCTTTGCTTCTAAGTACAACATTATAGTAATAGTGTTTCGCAGTTGTGATTACAAGTTCTTCCAATTACGAAATGAAGAAATGAATTTTTATTATGAAATGTCTTTGCATCGAAGTAAGTAAATATCAAAATGTGTCTGAAATTTAACATTAACATTTAGTTAACTAAATGAACAATGCCCATTATTAGGGAAACGAGCTCTATCAGTGCATGTAAGACTTGTCACTGGTCCTCGGTTGAAGACGTGCGTTCCAGGAAGAAAAATGAAGGATCACTTTGTTGAACACTCGTAAATGCATATTGGCAGACTTAAGCAACTCCTTTAATAAAACTTAGCTATCCCCTCCACATGTGGGAAATTCTATTTTTTCATGTATCATCTAGCGATGAGCTCATCTGATCAAACAAAACATTGACATTTTGCAGCTTGAATGAGTGATTATAGTTTAATGGAGGCGTCAGCGGCGGAGCTGTTTTTCCACGATCTTACATCTTGAATGTTGCTTTGTTTTTGAGTTCATGACCCTTAACCTGCTTCCTTAGAGTTTCTATAAGGCTCGACATGCAGGTGGATAGGAAGAGCCTTGAGAATGCATCTTGTGGCGTACAGTTTGTAAACAACATACGTGCTACACTTATCAACTATATTAATATCTTTCAGTTCTTTAACCATGTCTTGTAATGGTAGATACAATTGGTATACATCCATAAAATACTTTAATTTCAATATCAAATTTTTTGAGGTAGGGGTTTAATTTAAACACGTTAATTTGGACTTTTTCCCATTATTATTATTCTCTGGTTTGAGTGTCTATGAAAATCAAATTTTAACGCTTGACATGTGAGATCTTTAGGGGATTCTCGTCATTTCTCTGTAATTTGACTGTGAAACTCCACCATAATGTTCTCTATATAACAATGTAATATGATTTCCTTAGAAAAAATTGTGTAATTATTAAAAACTTGCCTTCTCCATAATTTGCTTTGTAAACGTAAGTTTTACCAAGTGAAGGATTAATATTTCCATACCTAGGTAATTTAATAAATTTCTTTTCGTAGGAGTAACAAGAAAAAACATGACTCTGGATCATTCATATTTATCATGTTTAATAACCTAGAAATACATTTATATAAGTGGAAATTTTTACCACACGGAACTGTAAGGCGAAGTAACTGTTACCTTAACATATAACGGTTATATCGTCTCAAGTTAAAATAAATAGATCTCAATGTCAAATTAAGGAAAGAATTGGTCCTGGAAATTAAAGAACATAGAAAAATACGCAGGTACGGTGCTCTGCATCTAAAACTCACATAATCAGGGATTAGACCACGTATTATTTGACAAAATAAATAAAGAAGAATAGCATTTCTGAGTTAACATAGACTAAGATTATTTAAAAAGTACATTGAACTGGGAAAAGAGTTGTTACCAGGGCAGAGCTGTGCCGTGGGGGGGAGCGGGGCGAAGGCTCCGGGCGTCGAAGTAAGGAGGGCAAAAAATTCGGGGGAAAAAGAAAAAATAGGAAAAATGCTTGGAATATATGTATGGGGGCACCGTCGTATACTCTCACCCCAGGCGCTGATTTTCCACGGCACGGCCCTGTGCCAGGGAGTCCTCACGTTAATTCATGTTCAGATGAAGGGAGGAAAAAATAAATGCCTCTTTCTTGTAATCTTATTTTTTAAATAAAAACACTTGTAAATATTCAACCTCGAAGTGAGGGAAATTTATAAAATTTGCTTGCCTCATTTTTGCCCGTCATTTGATTTTCCCCTGAAAAATCAAGAACACTATTCACCGTACAAGTTCAGCTGAATTCATGTGATCGTGTTAGACCTTGATCTGTGTATTAACGTGTGAAATATTACGTTGTGCAGGATTGAGTTCTCGAGTTGGGCATAATCGAATTTTTAAATCATTGTACATAATCAAAACATAATAAATACCGTTGAAATAACAATTAAAGATCAACCTTGGACGGTAAAAACTAAAATCAAATGAAGGACGACTTTTTACAACTAGGCATAGTTCACTTCTATGTTGATGAAGGGCAAGTTTAGCTAAATTTATGAAATCTGAAATCTGTTAACATATTTTTAGGCAATATGTTGTTCATTGTAACTAAGAATGCTGACTTGGTGTATCTATGGGAATACTGAAGTAAAGGAAGTATTTAACGAAATATATATTCTTCTAAATTTGATACTACTTTTTCATATACTAATACTAGTACTCATTCGTATTGTAGAGCTTCCTCGTGGCTATGTGGGTAGCGGAGGAACTTTTGAAGTGAGGGACCGGGGTTCGATTCCCGGCGGAAGCTCAAGAGGTTCAGATCCCATGTTAAGCTGTAGGACCACGTCTCATATAGCCTCGCTGTTGAACGGGACTCTAAGCTCAAATCCGACCCAATCTACTTTTCGTACTGTACGTACTTCACATACTTAGCTTATTTATTTAAAAAAGTGAAAGGGAGGTGCTGTCGTGGCTTTGCATTTTTTGACTTAATTAAACCAAATTTCCTTTATTTTAGGAACACGGAAAAATCTCAAACTTCGGGGCAAGATATCGCTTCAAGCAAGCACAGCAGCTCTATACACCTGTTGAAACATAAAACAGGTATATTACATTTAGACGTACTCAATTCAACATAGTTATTATTGTGTGTGTATGTATACGTTTTCATCAAGGTAAATGAGATTTTGTTGAGAAAATAACATTACTTATTACCAAATGAAAGTAAGCAATTTAAGTGACAATAAAATATAACATTTCTTGTTCTTTTTTTTTTTTTTTTTTGAATTTTTACCAAAAATGGCTTACAAATATTTGTAATACCTTCTGAGTTTCTGTGCCACTAATGCTATCATTTTCATGGATTCTCATGATGTCTCTTTTATTTTCAGATTCACAGTCTGGAAGTGGAACTCAGAACTTAGAAAGCACTGTCTACTGCAACTTGCTTCACGAGGAGCTACTTAATCAATGGAAAATGGTAATTCGTACAAATAAGGTCTTAATAACATCAAATTCCTGGTAAGTTTAATTTAATTATGTGTCAAAACATTTCTAATACGACAATTTGAATGTAAATAAAAGTTAACTGAGTGTACTGAACAATTAGTTTATCGTAACTTTCACTTAATTGTGGATTATCTGCTCATCCTTTGCTCATGTTTGCTTATAATTAGTTTAAACATGTTATTATCCTTCCAGTAAAATGTGAAAGAGAAAAGCAGATTTTGAATTTAACAATCACTGTCAACAATCCTTCATTCTAGACGAGTTAATATTATGTTAAACTGCATAAGTTGGAAAGGACCATGATATTCGAAACATGATACAGGGTGTTCGCAAAGTCTCTATACACAAGTGTGAGTTCGATTAATCCTTTCGAGAAAACGAAAGAAACGCACACAATCTACAATTAAACTATATTTATCGCAATTTCTGATATCAGTGTTAAATTTTACATAAACACCTTCACAGTAAACGCAGGAAACATTTCCCAAAAATACCCCTTTGTTTCTTTGAATATGTCACAAATCAGGTGCGTAGAGACTTTCCGAACGTTTTGTATTTGAGTTTAATGTGGCAACATCCAACATATCATTAAATCAAAGTTTACATAATATTAACATACGACTACATGTATGGATCTAAAATTAGAAATTAATAAGCTGAATCATGTTTTGCGCTTTTGTAAAGTAGATTAGCGATTAATTCGAACATTTTGATAATCAGTGTTGAAATCTTATTGAGCTATTTCTTTTGTAATTGAACAATCTTTAAATTACCAGAGCTGCTTACGCTTAAGCCTTGTAGATAGACTGATAATAATGACAAATTTGAAATTCTGTTTATTTATAAACACACAATACCTGAGGTACATTTTCTATACAATCAGTAACCCTTATATTTTTACGTACTTATTTCCATTTGAATTCTTCTACGTTTTGCAGGTTCTTCTTTGATTTAATATACAAAAGTATGGCGGTTCATCTAGATAAATTGAACAAGCTAGGTGCGTCTCGAAAAACACGATTTTCTGGGAAATTTGTTGAAGATCTTACAGCAACTGTAACGGATTTAATATCTCTACTTGACTTTGATTCGAGTGAACAAAATAGAATGGTAAGGTATTGTTATAATCATATATATATATATATATATATATATATATATATATATATATATATGTGTGTGTGTGTGTGTGTGTGTGTGTGTGTGTGTTGTGTAATATTTTAATATTTTATTGAAGGGCACATGGAAAAACGGGCTAACCTCAACATTATAAACATCCAGATAAATATTTCCATGTCTTATTTATGAAGTAATCTATGCTTTATAAGGATGGTTTAAGATTAAGTCATCTCTATTAAAATATAAGACATTAAAGTTGTGGCTATTTCGAAAACAGCAAACGTATATTGCAGAAGCGAGACAATGATTTTTCTCACATAATAACGCTATTGCACTAGATGATAAGCAAACATAGCCTT
The DNA here is from genome assembly GCF_964235325.1 of Thermobia domestica. Lineage (NCBI taxonomy): Eukaryota > Metazoa > Arthropoda > Insecta > Zygentoma > Lepismatidae > Thermobia > Thermobia domestica. The sequence goes on along the minus strand of NC_137459.1, from coordinate 147,065,369 downwards.
TCCACTACTCTTTTTCATTTTATTACAAAATGCACAATAAAGAACTTAGCTGAAGTTTTATGCAAGTTAGAATCATTATCTGTGTTGAACCAGAGATATACAGGAACAATGATACTCTTTCAGAGTTACTAGCACAAGTATCCATCATTCGCACAGGAAAAATAAAGTTTGTGGAAAATACCTCTCGTCCTTTATGAAAACTACTTCTTGTATTTTTAAAATAAGATAATCAATAGAATTGAGAACTAGTTATATTTATGACACATTTTACGTATTTTCGGGACTGGGGTGTACGGACTAGGAGAATGAATTCATAGAAGTGCTAGATAATCCCTCTTTGTTGATTAAACCATCACTCAAACACTACGTAACCTCACCTTCGTTCTTATACAAACAATGCAGACTGTAATAGATTATATATGTTTACATAACAGATGTTCAATGTATCCGTGTAAATTGTAAAAAAAATATCTACAGTATAAATTAGAATGTTTTTTTCATGTCCTAGGTATCTGTAAAGAAAGGACGGAAATAGAATATAAAAATTAGGTGAAAACGTGCAATATTTTGTTTATCGTTTTATATTTTTATTTGACTTGTCTGGTATCTAATTCGTCTTTTCAGCAAAGATGATGTGGAGATGTAACTCTACAACTTAGTGACGCTTTTGAGGCAATATGACTAGCATATACGCCTCTGTTAAGCTCATGCTATGTCCCACATTGCCCCTGTATTGAAAAGAAATATTAAAGAGCTTCCCAACAAATTTACTGCTTGGCCCGGAATTCGAACCACGAGTCCTACTATCAATTCAACTAATGTCACCAGTAATAACAGAAACAATGCTAACGATATGCAGAAAGTAAGGACTTACTACGTAGAATTGCTATTTCTTAGAAATGTTATTAATTTTAATCAGGTGTAGTACATGAGTTATTTTTAACTCAGGATGATTTAGTATAGAAACTATTCATACAACATTCAGATGTAATAATGGTTATCGTTAACTCCTTGTTGCTTCTGCTAAAACTAACATTGTGAACACTCGTCTCTTTCACGCTACGTAAATAAAACAATGCTTAAAACAATACACTTACTAAGCTTATAATCAAGCATTATTCCCCTGATTTTTCCTCCCTCTACGCAAAAGTCCGATCTTTCACAATTTGTTGCTTAGCCCATATTTGCATGCTTCTTTGCAAATACCTAAAGTACAGTATTTTAATTGTTTTTTTAAAAGTAAGTGTTGATTGTAGAATGGAGAGAAACTAGTAATGAGGTTTCAGATTGCAGAATCCCATCCTTCACTGATTTTAGCACATCTTTATGTGCAATTTATAAAAGTTTAACTGATTTGTTCCATATAATTCTCGCCAATTCTTGTTCTAAATAAAGGTTTGAGATTTTTTTCTTTCAAAAATGTCACTAGGTCCAAGCCTCAACTTTAATGACCCATAGTTTAAGGACCAATGATATACACAGGAAAATACTGCACTTGCTTGTTAATAGAGATAAGTCTACTGTACTTCCATGCTAAACTTAGTCATAATCGGATGTATTTAGTAGATTTTATACAATATATACAGTACCTGTGATTGATCTAAAAGAAAAAAATGAAGGCGATTAAAGTCGTAATAATCGTATGCAAAAAGTTACAACTTTAAGATATGAATGAATCAAATGACTGCTTTTACTTTTAAGATCCACAGATGTACTCTATGCTTGTTTTGTAACGTTCTCATTCACTTTTCACTTATGAACCACTTTGAATTCGCAGAAGGTGCAGGCTAAACGCGATGAATGATTAATGGAAGAATTGGTGAAACTAGAATGTAGAAGGAAACGGGAGAAGCTAGAGTAAATCCACGGACATAATCTTGTCTAATACAAGTTCACTTGGACTGGGGTCAAACCAGGGACCCCTCCCACCCGAAATGAGACCTCAAGATACGTTCTTGTTATTAGAGCACGTGCGTAACGCTCACAAGCACGTTTAAATATTGGGTTCTTATCGTTTCACGAAAAAAAGTACTGGATCATCCATCTTGTTTGTATTCTGATCTACAAGAAAATTTAATCAAGGAAACTCATCAAATATGAATCTTTTTCGGCTTCTTGAGATCTTTTTTTTTTCAAACTAAAATATTGACATATCCATATGAATGCATATTTGTGAGAATATGGTGAGAAACCTCTAATGAAAAGGTTGGTAGATATTTCTTTTTGAAAGAAAACAAATAGAAAGAAAACTATACATAATAATGTTTCCTTTCCACCATAAGCTAAAATAAAACCCATCAATTATGTGTTGTTTCTTATTACTAACTTTCTTGCTCTTATCAGGATTCATACGTCCTTCAAACATTTGGAATGATACAATTTGGACTTCATATTTACGCGTATTTTGCTATCGAATATTCGAATATTGAATGAACTTCCGCTGCAACTGGCGTCGTTCAGAAGTGCTCTTTCCTTCGATAGCACATACTTAAACATCACTTACTGTTAAACTTTTGCGCCACCAATTGCAAAGGCAATAGAGCCACAATTGTCGTCTGTCGAACGCAATTGTACAGATCATACTTGCAAAACAAGCTGAAAGCGTACAAACACTGTTGTCAGAATTGCACAGGGTACAGGTCTGGTAAAATGTTTGTCTTGTCAGTTCGGACATGGAGTGGGTGTAGACGATCTAATAATATACACTTGAAACTTGATACAACTTGCTGTGTATAACGTACTTGCGGGTTGCATGATTATTTTCATTCAAACACAAAGAATTGTGTCTATATATTGCCTAGTATGCAGATGCTAGTCCTGTTTACTTTCTCATCATCATCTCATAAGTGTTCTGCCATCTGCTAATAATTAGCAGATCACTTGTCGCAAACTGAGAACCTTCCATGCAACACGGTCTTCAGCTAACCTCTTCGTATTACCGTAGATATTTTCTGTTTTAATACTATCCATCAATTGTATCTTCTTTTGCCACTCCCTCATTTCCCTGGCACCACACCTTCTAGCACAGCTCCCATAATACAGTTACTTCTCAGTCAATGTTTTGACCAGTTTGACTTGCTCTTTATAATTACACCTAAAATTATTATTTTGTCCCTCACTGTTTTGTTTAGCCCTTTCCTCATTCATTTTTCGTTCACCCGAGTTAATACTCTCCATTATTTTCCTTGTTTCACCAATTTCCGCTCGCGGGCAGACACGAGGGACAGTTGGGTCTGACACTCTCTCTCGATTTCAAATTTTCTTAATATTTTGCACATTACTTTAAAGATCAGACACGGAAAGCTGTCATTATTCTAGTTTCACATAATTTGTTTCGAGCCTAACGACACGAGACCGAGATAAGGAATATCATTTTCACCTCGAGATGAGACAAAGACCAAACCAGTTATCTTTAATTTGAGACAAGACCAAAACTGGTATCAGATCCTATGTTTCGTTTACATCTCAATCTATTAAATACTGTTACTTGTAAAAGGCTATTAAACACCATCTTAAATCGTGATTAAAATTGGGAGTACAGCAGTCAATATTCTTGGGAAGAACTGAAAATTTATTAATAATGAAGCTAAGAATTTGCATTCAAAAATGAATGAACAATGTAGTGAAACATTAACCTAAAAGAATTAATTCTTCATTGGTTTAGCATTTTTTTTATAAATACGACACGCTGTATTTACGAAACAGGTTAAAGTTTTGTCTAAAATTAATATTTAATAGGTTTGTTCTGTGTATTTTCCTAATTCTAGATTTACAAGTAAATAGCAATTTGTGATTTCGCCCTAAAATTTTACTTAATTCACACCCCAACATTGATGACCCGTATCTCGAGAACCGGAGATCACCATAGAAAATGTTAGATATGCGTACTAAACAAATGAAGGTCATATTCATGCCTAATTTGTTCAAGATCGAATGAATTCTGTAGATCGAGTACAATACATACTGTTCCTGTGATTTCTTTCCTTTCTTTTAAAGACAAGTCAATTGAAGGGTAAAAATACATGAGAGATTTTCAGTATTAGTATATGCTCCATACATACAGGATGTCTCAAAAGTCCCTTGACTTAGGGTAACTCTGTTATCAGAGTTACAACAAAATGTAAGAGGGGAAACCGTCTCCAAATATGATGTTTTCGATCTAAAGTGAAGGAAGTTTTTAAATCGGACAAACCTTTGGGTTCTACACTCTTTATGCGCCCAATGTTAAATGAAAATGCAACGTTGCCATCTACCTGAGCCCACAACATAAGTGAATGAAGTTACTGTCTTTTACGCTAACGTGTCGATGGCCAGCCCCCATTTCAAACATGCCCCCATTCACTTTATGTTGTGGGTCCAGGTAAATGACAACGTTTCATTTTCATTGAACATTGCGGTAGGTGCATAAACAGTGTACAGCCCAAACGGCTAGTCCGATTAAAAAATCCTTCACTTTAGAATGAAAACATCATATTTGGAGACGGTTTCCTTTCTTACATTTTAAGTCTGATATTAACAGTTACCGTATATATGGGGACTTTTGAGACACCCTGTATTTTATTAAATACTAAATGATACGAAAAAAATGCTTTGCTTGGAAAACATTGATTTTTTTAAAAAATTTTGTTCTTTTTTTTAAATGTATTTATTTTATTGGATCTAAAATCTACTATAATCTAAACTAACAATCAAGTGTCCACAATAAACTCATTTCATACAATAAATTTATTCAATAAATACATAAAACTATCTAGTATGCTTAATAAAGAGCAATTTTAAATTCTTTTATTTAGTTAATCTCAAGACTGAATTCAGATATTGCTTACTTCTTAACTGATCTCTTGTCAATTGTGGATCGTGGTCTTATTTTTCATCTCGTTGAGACGTACTACAAGAAGATGACCGCTAAAATAAAGAACAACAAATTATTTGCGGACGACTATTTCAAGTTACTGGTAAGCAATTAACCATATTTTGAGCTTTATAATAAATAATAAAATTGGTTTCATGATACTTTAGATCGGTTTGGTAATACTTTAAATTTTAAGGTAACTTAAGCTGTAAACAAAATTTAGCGCGATTGTAATAATTTATTTTTGATTTACCTGGTTCCATGAGATCTTCATTTGTGACTTTGTGTGTTTTGTTTAAATGATGTAGCAATATCTTTATTCACATTTAGATCCCAATTAGATTTTAGAGATACACATCGAAAGTGAATTTATTAACCGTGTCTCTTTTATAATGTGGTTACGTAATATAAATATTTACTCATAGGACTCAACAGCGTTTTGTTTACAGCTTTCAACTTTACATTTGTAGTATTAATATAATAAAGAATTTTAAGATGCTTTTAAATATTCAAAATATTCGGTCTGGTTCGGAATGGACTTTCTACTTTGTGAGAAACACATCCTTCATACAGAAGAATTTTATGAATGTTTACATTTGCTTTTATTCAGCAGGAAATAGTTGTGCTGTTTGACTCTATTCTAGCCAATTGAATTCTTTAACTTTCTAAGACATCTAATAGAATCAATGTTGTTTCATAAATCGTATTAACAAAAGCATCCTTTCTTCTCGCCCATTTAATTGTTAAATATTTTAAAATAAAATCATTCATATTGTTCGGTGTTGAACCTTCTTTATATCTATTGTTCAGTTTTGTAGTAAGAAAATGCAAATGTTGCACTATAAAGTGTTTCTCTAAAATACTTCATATTTTAACTGTTTTAATTGTCTCTTGTCTATTTTTTTTAGCTGAATTTCATATCTATTCTATCAACTCATGAGCACTTCATAGCTTTTAATCTGTTGATTGCCTCGCCCAGTGATTTATTTGATATCGCAGACAGTCACGTACCGAGTCTATCAAAACTGGAAATTGTGGAAGAGGAGAAACAACTAGAAGATCAGAATGTGATAGGTATTCCAGTTAAGTTTGGAAAAAGAAATTTTCTTCTGCATATGATCTTCAAATGTCTTAGGAAAGGACTACATACAACGTAAGTCGAAATAAATAATACTGCTTATTTTAATTAGCAGAAAAACTTTGTTTATTTAGCACTATTTTCATTAATAACTGATTCACAATTTAATGAGGTACTTAATCTGTACTAGTGCTAATAAAATTAGTTTTGTCGTATCTTCGAATCTTTCGACTTCAAGTATTCAAATAAAATAAATAACCAATTATTTAAATTGTTGGTGACAATTTCGATTACCTTTAAGTCCAATTCAGCCCTCCAGTGAGAGTAAGACCCCTCTTGCACACCTAGGGGAAGGGGATGGAGATACATATAAGAATGATCGAAAATGGTTCATATTAGTATCGACAGTGCCATTGTCAGTTACTTCACTAGAATCCTGAGAAGTACACTCTTTGTCAGAAATAACCAGTATGTTTATTCAGTTTTAAGCATCATATTCTTATCTATAGATGAAATTAAATAAATACGAATACTCCTTAGTTAATTGAGATCTCTATTTTAAACAAAAGTATTAGCATTTTCTATGCACCATTACAAGAATAAGCTCTTTCCAGCACTTTAAGCGCCATGTGCATATATTATATGGACACTTGGTCTATTGCTGGAGGCCTGTTCATATATGCTATGCACACTTCATGCATTATTTAATAGGCCAGAGAGCGCTGCTGTCAACTGAATAAAACACCTGATTATGGAGCTTGGCTATGAAAGTGATAAAAAGAAGTGAGTGGTCAGGAATTCTCGAACAATACTGGATTTAACTAATTATAGTTATATATTTCTCACACCGGTGATGATCATTAACTTTTATATGGAAATAACCCTAAGACCATCATTGAGAAAAGAGACCGTATAAGAGATTAATGCTTGTATGCACCTATAGGGACGCTAGTGGAGTGACTAGCAAAGCGATTATTGGAAATAAAATAAAGTAAACAAAATGTAAATCTCTAAAAAACAGTTGTTTAATTGAATAAAATAAACTGAATTCACTATAAAAGTTCGTTATTGAGAAACAAAATTGTCAGACTATACTTATTAAAATGTTACTCTTGTTGTTATTTCAGGAGCAGTGCAGTACAATCAAAGGCTATTGAACTGGTGTTCAACTTAGTATCAAGTCATGATAATGATCCAAGGTTTCAGGATGAAAGTATTAGAGATTACGTGGCTTCATTGTATTTGCCACTTGTTGATGTGATTGTTGAGTCTTTACATTTACTGCACGTAGAAAACTCACACATGGAGACAGACATTCTAGGTAGGTAACAACATTTAGCATAAAAGGTGTTGACATAAAAATGTTTTTTCTTCTTTTCAATGTGCCCCTGGATCAAGCTCTAATCTATGCTAGAAGTCACTTAACATTACCCACGGACGCCAGCTTCGTGAATCAATAAATGCTGAATGAACTTTTGCCAAACAAAGTGAATTTCATTATTCTCAATTTTGATTTAAATTACTCTATCCTTCTGCATTTATTATTTTCAGATTTCCCTGATGGTTTTGCGCAACGAAAGGGATCTTTGTTCACGCCTTTAAGTATGAGTCTGCTCAACGTTGGAAGCAGAGAAGATATACTTTCTCAGCAAAAGACAAAGTCCTATAATCTGTCGGAGAGAAAGGATATGAAGGTTTGTGCTATTTCATCCTAGTTATGCTGCTGAACACATTTTAATGACTTTTCAGAATGCGAAATAAATGACCAGTATTTAGATTTTTTAAATAGAGAAAACATATAAATAATTTCTATAATTACCATACATTCGAGAAGCTTGTAACTTTTAGCTCTTGGTGTAACCATACGGGAGCTTATATTTTCATTCCATGCGTATGTGTGCATGTGGTACTTTATTTCACGATAACTACTCTCTGGATCTAAACCGATAGTGGCCGAGTAGCTCATTACCAAAGAAATAAGGATCGCTATATTAGGCGGCCAAGTTCGGCCTGGGACAGTCTCGGCTCAGCTTGTATCTGATACTTTATTTCTCGATAGCTTCTGACAGGATCTGAAAGAAATTTGGTGGACAAATAGCCCATCGTCAAAGAAATAAAGATCGCTATATTTGGTGGCAGAGCTCGTCCAGGGGCAGAGCCTTGTATTTGGTACTTTATTTGCACTTTCTATCAACATGAATGATATGGATATCTTACTGAACACAAAATACTCATGTGGTTTTCTGGTATTATTACAGAGCAAGTTAATTTCATTATGATCATGATAGCTTCCTTAAAAAAGTGGTTAGCATCGTGCTTACTATGCACGTATTCCTGCGCTCGATCTATGGGGAGAGCCAAAATAATTCAGATTTCGCAATAAACTGGAGGACTAGGGTTGGATTAAATCATTGAAATTATGACAATCTGTGGTTTCGTGAAATATTTAAACATTCAAATCATGTGTGACCAGAACTTGCAATGTGTAGTCAGTCAAATGACGGACTCAAAATAATTAAAATTGAAATTTTTGTTAGCTTATTTTTTAAATAGATATTTGAAAATGTCCATGCATCCTAGACTCTCCTACAATACTTATTACTCATCTCTGTACTGCTATCAGAACATTTAAATCTGACTCTAATCAGTTGACACTCTGGCGCCCTATGCTATACTTTCGGCACCATTCCCACATAAAGTAATTTGATGTAATTTCAAATACATTTCTGCTTACATAATTTGAAAGTACTGATTTTGCTGTTGTCTACTCTGTTTTAATACATGAAGAGAATTTTATATTTAGTCAAGCTATGTCTTGATCTTCGAAAGTTAAAAGTGTTATTATCTGTAATGAAGAGACGTTCACATGCAATATTTTAAGTAGAAGAAATTAATTTATTCTTTAATACTTAAGTCGGAGGAGATGGATCTAATTATGCCGCCCTTAGGCTACATGCTACTCTAGGCTCCAGCCTACTCAGCCTAGGCACTATGCTTCAGAACAACCTTGATGCTGAATAGAATCTAAGTTCATACAAATATATATATATATATATATATATATATATATATATATATATATATATAAAGTGCTTGTAGATATGAACGATCACTGAAAATTGAACTTGTCTTCTTTCAGGTATATTCCTGCATGACCGACTCAATATCTACACAAAAACTGTTAATTTCATTGTTATGGGTTATGAAAAACATGACCAATGAAAGGTTGAAATGCTGGCTCTTGCGACTTCCAATGTATAAATTAGACGGAGTATTAAAAATCTTGCGAGTTTGTTTGTTGAGTTTTGAATACAAGGTATTACTTTACTTTTATCATTTATTTTATTAGATGTCTGTAATTGCTTGAAACGAATGTAGAAAGATATTTAAAATTAATTCCAAGAAAAAAAATAATATTTACAACTATTTAAAATAATAAGAGTGCCTCTGTTTCTCCATCTTGAAGGGAGGCATGGTATTGTGCATCTGTTTCTAAAGATCAAAGATTGACGCATCTGATCCTAAAGTTGATGCTTGAACGGGTGGCATGGTCCTATAATGAGCGAGATGGAGTGATAGGGAACGGCCTATACCGTAAACTGGGGTTACTTGGAAAGTTTGTTTTCTTTTTCATACTACCCATTTTTTAATGGCAATTAACTTTTCTTCTTGTGACGTTTCTAGAGCTTAGTCAATGTTACCTTTTCCTGCAGTCATAACAAAATTTTACTGAGACTGAAGCCTTCCAGGAGCCAAAATGTGCTGCTTCCAAGTAGCTGCGCTTTTGGGGCTAGTTGGAAAATATATGTATTTCCATAGTAGTAAGAGCTATGTGAAAGATGTGAAAGATGGGACTATTTGGAAATGACCACTTCAAAATCACACTTTCCTGAGAAGATTGATAAGCAACATGCCTATATTGCTTTCACAGTAATGTGTTCCTAGACTGTTTTAAATAAAAGAGAGACTCTTTTTGCACCACCCTTTAGTTAAACACAATAAATTGTTGAACCAATCTAAACTAACTACAGTGGTAAGCTTGTCTTCCTGAAGGCCTACAAAATCAGTAAAAAATGTTTTTTTTTCAATATGCTTTTATAAACGGTAGTTTTTCAAATAACGCAAGGAAAATTTGGCAACTACCAATACACGCATAAGTTCTTGAGACTTCTTTAAGACACTAAAATATATCCTACATAGTTTTATGGAATTTATGTATGTATCAGATCAGTAATTGGCTTACATTGGTTTTCAAAATTACGGGTACCATTTTTACAGGTGTACATTTATGTTAACTCTTTGCAAAAATATAATATGGTACTGTTATAATAATAATAATGTAGCATGGTACGATAACGACATAAATTTACATATTGAAATTCTTTGCTGCAAAGTCATATGGAAAAACAACTTGTTCACTGCTGTTGTAGGTAGGTTCAGGCAAAACTTCAATATGTCATCGTTGTCTATCCCCTGATCAGCACAGGCGTGCGCTGACCCTTGGATTAGCGGGGGGGGGGGGGGGGGGGCAAATCAATAGCGGTACTCCTGAAGATATGCAACCACTTTTGTAATCATTACTTTCTTTATAATTTAATTTTTATTTTCATTGGTCCGGAGGAAGCGATGATTACAGGCATCTTTCAGGGTCCGTTTTTGTGAAATACCATAATCCTTATTAGCTGAGAAAATTATTTAAAAAAAGTAAAAAAAAAACGCAATACCAAAACATTAGGTGGGGCGAGCGCCCCCATTTGCCTCCACGTGCGCACACCTATGCTGATCAGTATAATGATTTTTAATAGAAAAACCGAAGGAAGTGAAAAATGTGCACAGATTGTCCCAGAAAGGAAGTGAAAATGTAAAACTAATTTGTCTCATTAGGAAACTTCTGAAAGTAATAAAATTTAGCACAACCTTAATCTTCTTTCATTACGGAAACAAAGTTACAATTTACAGAAAGTTCAAAAAACACAAAAACTATGAATTGCTATGAGAATTTTTAGACCAGTCTATAAATAAGACACATACTTATGACCATCCATATTGTTTCTTTTAGATGCCTACTTTTCATTGGTCTGGAAGAAAACGACGTATCTGTCATAGTTCTCCCATTATTGTAGCATATAACACAGAAAAAATGTCAGTTTTCCAAGTAGCCCCAGATTTTCCAAGTAACCTCAGTTTACGGTACTAAAATGGTTGATCTTGCGTGGTGACCTGTGCACCCACCAAAAAAACCAAATTCAAGCGCCGGCCGCGATTCAAATCCCACGTTCATAGTAAGTCCTGTCCTTCATAACTCCAGTGTTAGAAGGAAAACTGAATTTAGCCCGTAATAGTCTTCCTAGTTTTCTGCCAGCGTGTGAGACATCCCATAGTGTCATAAGAGTGAATGGGGGAAACATTGCTGTGAAAACATACGAAAAGAGTACAACTTATTTTTTTTATTTCAACTTTCATTCATTTATTTATTTACTAGTTGTAAGTATCTGTCGTTGCTAAATCTTACTACAGAACCTGTATAAAAAGAGAAGATTGTCCTTATTCCTTTGCACGGGTCATGCGATTGTAAGCCAGCATAACCAATATATAGTGTAGGTTATATATACCCAAAGACATTCTTACAAACTGCGAGAAAGTTGTATATATTTTCGCATACATTTTAGCCCCCTCCCCACAGATCCCCTTGGACCAAACATTAAAAAAAAAACTTTTTACACGATTAGGTGTGGTGAAGTACTATCTTTGTACAGAATTGCTGATTTAGAACACTCCTGTCTAGCGGAAAGCTGATAACAGACACACAGAGACATACACATTATTATTATTTCCGATTGACGGATTAAATCAGGAAATTACAACATATATTTAAACATTTAGGCGTATCTAAGGCGATGTCACTGACAAAGTGTCTTCATTCAAAGCACTCACCGCTACAGATGGCACACTATCATTTTAATCAACTGTTACGAAGAGACCAGAGGAAGAGGGTTTATGCAGGTTTTATTTTTAATATTCCACGAACGGATTCAACAGACTCAACTGATACATTACAAGTTATTTACATGTAAATCAGTTGATTGTTCAGATCGATTTCTAATGAGAAGTTCAAGTGTAGAAGGGAACTTGAAATATCGAGACGATTTACTGATTTTTAAATTCCGATTATGGTATGGATTCAAAGTTCTTACCCTGAAGCCAGACATCTACACCTGCAACAGTTTCGTGGGTCAGTCGTCTTCATCCTCTGTAGGGATATGTTTCCAGTCACTGTGACAGAATGTGAAAGACCGTAATGGTTCAACTCCAAAATCAAGAAGGTTAGTTTATAATTTACTCACACACATATTAGTAACATATGCATTTTGAGGAAAGAGAAAGGGGGCACGATGGGTCAGTGGTAGAGCGCTTACCTCTGGTGAATGGGATCCCTGGTCCGATACCCGGCCAAGTAAGTTTGTGGTGGACAACATCGTGTTCGTGAGTTTTCTCCAGGTACTCTCATTTCCTCCCACATTCTCATTCAAAAAATCAATCCGTCTTCATTCACTTGTCTTAATGATGCGTCACCCTTAAGGAGGTAGACTACTAAATAGTTTTCAAAACCTAACAATTTTTCTTTTGCCCGTTTTTCGTAAGTGAAAAGAGGTAATAAAATGTAACTTACCACAATAATAGATAATCTTATTCTACACCCGAAAATACGAATCGGAAGAATTTTCAATGTTTCCATCCGTAGAAATTACAGTATGACCAGAATTTGAATTACCCAAAAATCTAGGTTATGGCAGCGACTAGAAAAATGAACTCAATGGCAATTGATGACTTATCATGCTGCCTGTGTTCCTTGTTAACTACTTTTTAAATAATATTTGTATTTTAATTCTACTGTTTATTAAAAAAATATTTATTTTGTACTCTTTATTACAAAATAAATACAAATATTATTCATTTATTCATTCATTCAAATATCTATTCATTTTTTCTAGTCGGTGCCATAACCTAAATTTTTGGGTAATTCAAATTATGGTCACACTGCAATTTCTATGGATGGCAACATTAAAAATTCTTCCGATTCGTATTTTTGGGTGTAAAACAACATTATCTATTATTGATCTAAGTTACATTTCATTATCTCTTTTCATTTACAAAACACTTTCACAAGAAAAATTGTTAGGTTTTGAAAAATATTTAGTAGTCTGCACCCTTAACTTTAATTCGCCGATAAGACACCGCTGAATCAAAGGACCACAAACTCAGAATTCTAACTTCCTTAATTTCATAAATATCTAAACACACAAACGGAAAATTAAATGATGGTAACTGACACCAATACGGAAATTTGAATAACAACAAAGTTCGTAAAAATTCCCTTCATCGAACAGTTCATTTTTAATAAATATATTCAACAACAAATTCAATAACAATTTACTGTAGCCATTAATTTAATTATAGGCTACATTTATGCGTGTTTTATATATTTTTACTGCCTTTTAATGAAATTCTAATTCAGCAAACATTTCTTTAAAAAACATTATATCACATATCAAGAATTAAAGCAGGAAATTAATGTTAAAAATTTTCCATGGGAGCAAGTTATAAAGTACCAAATATTAATTATTTAATAGAATTTGTGAATATAGATCTACAAACAAAATATAATCACTACAACAAAATATAATCAATACAATGAAAATAGTTAGCTGTTATTAGTCAAATGTCAAATATCACTAACCTAGTCAACAATTTCAAATATATTAAAATTTTAAGCTGATCGAAAAAAAAAATAAAGTAGTCAGATAAAATTAAGCTATTGTAAAATTTAGTTTGATTATAAATTCTTTAGAATTTAATTCTGAATGAAAGCTGGATTCTACCTCTATATAATTCAACGATCTTTCTCTCTTTTACCGTATAACAGTTTTGAAAGCAACTAACTGAAATGTCCTTTTTTTTTTCAGACGAAAAATAGGTTTATGGAAAGAATTTGAACCTCATGCCTTTTAGGATACTCATTTCAATGAAAGTGTAATGTCAAAAGTTCTCAACGTCACCCTTTTCCATCTCCACACTTCATCCTTTCTCGCTCCCATGCCGAAATTGGGCTAAAACGGCATTGGGTGTGTCATTATTCATCCCAGCGACCCCAATAACTGTTGATTGAACACTAATCTTGGTCATTTTCTTATATTATTTTTACATACCACTTCTTATCCATCCCCACTCCTCAACCCTCCTTACCCTCATGCCTATAATTAGATAGAAGTCTAAGTTAGGATATGGTCCTTATGTGTCGAAAACCACCAGATTCAGTGCAACGGTCTAAGAGGAGCTGGCCGCCAAACATCGTTACACTAATTTTTATTTGTATAGAAAATGCCTCTTGCGCCTTCCATTAAAACGTACCGTAAAATTAAAAAAAAAAAAACGCTGGTGCATATTTCCCTTTATTTTAATGGGGAATTTATATACCGAGTTTCGCCTTTCTATCTTGATGAGGTCGTGGGAAACTATTTTTCACACAAATTTGTAAAGCTCCTCTACCCCTCTTAAGATACGCCATTCAAGAAAATTAATATGATAAAAAGTTTAAGTTAGAGCTATCATCCACTCCTGTCCCAAAAATCATCAAAATCAACGGTCTACCCTAGAATATATATACACTAGTTGAATATGTATACACTAGTTGAATACCTGTTCTCACGATAGAAAATGTTGATTGATAGTACTTGAAACCCTTGCTCGTTAGGATACACATTTCAAGCAAAGTGTAATCAGCAAGACCCGTAATGTTCCCCGTTCCCTCTCCACCGCTCACCCCTTTCTTGCACCCATACTGATTGGACTGAACTTGTACTTAAACGACATAGGGTGGGTCATTATTCATCTCAGTAGCTCCGAAAACTATGAATTGAACACTAATGTCAGTCGTTCTCGATTATTTTTGTCTAATTTTTATTTGTGTTTAATATGCCTACTCCCTCTTAAAACGGGTATTGTCAAAGACGTTGGACGTGTATCCCTTTGTTTGTAATGAGGAGTTTATGTACCTAGTTCAATTGTTCTAACTTCATAGGCTGGTGAAAATTTGTGCTTTTAGTATAAATTTTTCAACCCTCGCTATCCTACTTAGGGTACACTCTTCTGAAAAACTTATATGATATATATATATATATATATATATATATATATATATATATATATATATATATATATATATATATATATATATATATATATATATATATAAAACTAAGCTAGGCCATCAAAATTGGTCCAGTGAACTAGAAGGAGACACTGTCAAACATTTCACATTGCATTTTTATATAGTATATTGAAGATAGAACGGTATGTGGATACCCATTGTTTATGCGATACATTGATGTAAGAATCATGCTTACAAATGCTGAATGTCTTCTTTCAGGGTAGGGCATACTATGTTAGAAAACTGAAAACAATGAGATCCTTACAGCTTCAAGAAACTGCAGGCTACCAACTGGAAAGTCAACAAAAGAAAGGTAATGACTTACAACACCACATAAGTGGTTATAAGAATAGTAAAGGAACTTACCTTTCGATTGATACAAAGTGACTGATAACCTTGAAACTCTAAATTAGTTATTTATTACTAACAAGGTTGCGGCTCTGTTAGTCAGAAATAATTAACAATGAAAGAGACAACACATTTTGGAAAATAATCAACTATGGCTTGTATTTAGTTATTTTAGCAGCACCCACATGGCAAGTCTGAGAAGTAAAAAAAAAAAAAAAAAAAAAAAAAAAAAAAAAAAAAAAAAACTATCGTAAAAGTCTCAATCAAGTGTTGACCAAACAATTCTCATATTATAAAGCAAGAATGCTAACCGTTTAACTACATTCACGCTGTAAAGAAATAAGAATAGCATGGAATTGGTAAACTGAACTGCACATAATCAACATATTATAGTTCAAAATACAATGTATACATTAGTATCATTTTATTCTTGGAAATGAAATGGAATGAAATCTTTAAGTTTTACGTCCCAGGGTTATGTCGTGTGAGCTAAAGGAGACGGTGATGATGAGAAATGAATGAAATGGTGGAATGAAGAAAGTGGGGCAACAGAAGAACCCCAAGAAAACCACGCACGCGGTGTTTTTCCACCGCAAAATTCACTTGGAGCGAGCTGAGATCAAACCAGGGCCCCCACACACCTGAGAAGAACGCTCTATCATTGAGCTACCGCACCCCAATTTTATTCTTAAATTGCTTGGGTTGCATAAAAAGTGAAATGAAATCTTTCAGTTCAACGTCCCACGATTATGTCAGTTAAGCCAAGGGAAATGATTACTGAGGCAAGTCAATGATGATGGAAGTATTGTCGGAATAAGAAAGTGGGAGAAAACGGAAGTACACCGAGAAAACCTACGAATACAACGTTGTTTACCTCAAACTTACTTTGCACGGGATCGGATCAGATACCCCTCATCCCAGAGGTAAACGCTCAACTTCTAAGCCATCGTAGCCCCCATGGTTGGTGTAGTCCTGTATTCCAGCTTCCCTGGAAGCGATCCTAATGTTGTGGGGAATGGTATGTACTGTGAGGATTGACCTTACAAAATGGACTACGCAGCTGTCAAGTGCACAAGATTGAAGTCCCACTTGTGGTTTTGAGCGTACATTAATAGTAGATCTTGTCCGTTATAACTTCGGTCTTGCATAATAACATAAAACATACACGCACACGAATACATGGAAAACGTTTTTTGAAAGCAAATTTAATTTTAGATTGACTGAACAACTAAAATATATTTTCCCGTTTCAATATATCTGAAGTCTACTGTTACAAGTGGGGTCCAAGTAAGTACTCCGGTTTCTATTAAAAGCTCAATTATTCTCAGCAAGTATCAAAACCACGCACACAGTAAGCACGAACGTTAGCCACATAGCTACAAAAGGCATAAAATCAAATTCGAGTTATGATTTTTAAAGATCGCTTCTTGCACTTACAAATTAATCTGCCGTGCATATAACTGTGGGTGCTGGCAAATTATTCCCGAATACACGCAAATAGATGATCCAATGACAATTAATTTTGGTAAAATAAAAGTGGATAGTTTGTAGTTGCTGACGTTGCGGGCTTGATGCGAATTATAATAGGGTTTCTAATTTCTCTTACAATATTACAAATTAAATAAAATTGTATCGACAAGAAATTTAGTATTCTTTCGCAAAAGACTTCTGAAGTTCCTGTACGTAGTTACGTAAGAAAGAAATGAGCAAAACAGGTAAATATACTGGCAATTAGCATGGTAATAGATTGTGACTGTAAAGACAATCAAAAATATGGATAACCCCACTGAAGTTCGCTAATTTGTTTCAAAGTTATTGACAAAACAAATAAGTAGGAGGTGCATTCCATGTGCTTCTGCTTATGAATGTGCTAACCAAGAAATATAACCTTACTCTTCCTCATGCACGTATTTGTGGTCTCGGGTAACATACTAATTAACGCTCTCGCCTTTGGTACAAGCAGTTCTAGGTTTGATTCCCAATGGAGGCACTGTGTAGAAAAAGTGTAAAATCCTTTTTTTTTCATTCCAGCCATCTTGAATGAGGTTTTTCTCAATGTAAATGGCGAGATGGTACCTCACATAATGGTCCCATGCCTCTTCCTTCCTTTCACATTCATTTCTTCCTGCCCAATTCTCCGGGCAGTGTGATCGCCGAGGGAAGTCATCCATCATACGTGATGGGCTGACAGGAAAATAGAAATCTAATTCTTAATCATAATCATAACCCAAGCGGGTATTTAAAAGTTTTGTTTGAACATGAGATCTACGTATATGAAATCTTTGTCGAGACAATAAAAAGAACTGACATTGCTATTTATTAGTATTCTACACCCATTCTTACTTTTTTGATTAGAAAGGGAGAAATAGAGAAGTAAAGTACTGATGTTTTCCTATTTGCAACGTTGTGCTGCATCTACTTTATCTCTTTTGAACAAACGATTTTCTATTTAGCAGGGATTAAATGAACAGGACCGCAGTGCACCTTCACTCGGGGAAGTAAGTTAGAGCTGAAACCGAATTTATATTGCATTGCTTGCCTTCACTAACTCCAAGAAGCTAATTTTATGAATAAACTGAGTGGTTTTAGTTTGAAGATTCCTAGCTATTGGAACGCTGGAATAATTTTGTCTACTGTTGCACTATCTTCTCAATGCAATTTACGTAAGAGCTCTGATTTTTTTGTTTTAACTATTTTAAGAAATATGAATTAGTGTGTGAAAGAACAAACATGAAAAAAAGTCGTATGTCATCTGTCAGTTATACTTTGTGGGATAAAAGGGTGTTAAGTAGAGGGATTTATAACAAATTCATGGACACAATATTTAGAGATCGAATCAAAGACCTTTAGTATCCAAGATGACCCACTCTATTTCTACATTAATATGCTTAGTTTCTTTTTCACAATATCACAAGTAAATAAGCATTGTAACGCTGAAGTTGTGGTTTCCCAATAAAAGAAAGAAGATATATCGAAGTTATGCCATGACAAATACGATAGTTTGCTTTACGTCAGGATCTTCGTTAATACTAGTGAATACTAATTATGTAACTTTTATTTTTATTATCGACAGGAGGGTTTCGTAGACAAAGCAAGTATCGTTTGAGTAAATTCCTTCGAATGCTCTCGAGTGAACCATGGATTTTGGATGAGAATGACACAGGCAACGAGGAAGAAATCTTGCTTGCTGCTGCATTAGCTACAGAGAGCTGTCTCATAGTCTTAGACATCTTAGATTTAGTCATAGAGGTAAAGATTGAATTTTCATTATACATAATAGTGAAATAAATCTATGAATATATGCAGAAGCGTCGCGGTCAGGCTAGTCATGTGACGTTCATGAGATTTGTGTGACACATGTAGTACTGCAAACAGAGATAGTTCCATCAAGATAGTATTAATTACTAATTGATGTCAAAGTTTCTGTTGAAATAATAATGATTCAAACTAAAATAATACGATTTTTTTTTAAAAATAATAACAATTAGAAAAATATAACCCCTTTTCCTGAGCTCGGCATAATGTTATTGTACTCTCTCGACCACTTGAGTATGTTGGTTGCATTATTACGCCCTTTTTAACTTGAGTTAGCACTTCAACTGAGACAATATTTACGACCATCCTCACTTTAATCGGGTTTGTGCTGAAGGAAAGTATGACATTGTCATATGAAATTGAGTAAATCTGTCTGTACCGTAATAATGAAAATGAAAAACGAATTTTGTAACAGACACGCAATCACAATTGCTTAGGACAGAAAACGATTCGATGACGAAATGGTAGGGTGATGGTTCTAGAGTGAAAATTATTGTTATCATTATTATTATTATTATTATTATTATTATTATTATTATTATTATTATTATTATTATTATTATTATTATTATTATTATTATTATTATTATTATTATTATTATTTTCTTGTTATTTTTTGTTGATTTTTTGTTACTTTGTTAAAATCTTTATGAAAATAAATTAAATAGAATAAGGTAGAATGTAGAAAGAAATAGTTGAATTTCACATTTATTTCTCGCCCAGGGCCTCGATGAACATTGTGACACCACTGAATATATTAAAAGCTTCACTCTGTTTACAATGCAAATAGTGTGTTAGTTTTGTAATTTTGTACTGAAATCAATATTTTGTAATAAAGATCAAAGCAAAGTAACTCATCTTTGTTGACACGATGAGCTATACCGTTTTCAAAACAAACGATTCAAATGAAGCGTATAAAAGAAAACAAAGCCCCAAAAGTATGGAAATTAGATTGTAATGTTATTTTTGTCGCTTTCAGTAGAGATTTAAACATGGCAAGCCATACGGAATAGTAACCGATTAATTTGAAAACTTTAAAGATTCTGAAAGATTAACTCTATCTACAAACATTGCTGTTTATTGCCTATCGTCTGGAAACTTTTATCTTTCCAGTTGGATTTCCTCTATAGGCTGAGGTAAGGCTTCGTTATACAGTCAACATCAAAAGTTCATATCTTCACCTACATGTTATCCTAATAACAATTTCGGAACAAAATGGTGTAACTTGAGTCTGAATTTCGGTAAGCTACAGAATGAAAAATTTTTTAACGCCAAAACGAAGAAGTATAGTCTATACAATTTCCGCCTTTCCTTTCCAAATTGATGGCAAGTGAACATTTACTATTGGAAGTATGCACCTTTTTGGTTGTTATATGCACTTTTTTGGTTGTTACAATATTGTATTTAATAGTACTTGGATAGAGTATGATTTATGAAGATAAAAAATTAGATTTATATGAATTCAATTTTCATAAACAAAATAATTTACACTTAAGGAAGTAAGTACTGTAAGGAAGATGGTTTATGAGCCAGGAAGAATTGAACTGGAGAGATTAGCGACTTAAGGTGGAGTAAGAACTGATGCCTTTAATATACAGAGACAACGAAGAAATGTTTATTGTGATTTGTCGGCACTTGAATTTTCGTGAACTAATATTTTCATTTAATATATTTCACCGTAAATTAAATGTAAATCTAGTAGTAACTGAGTTGTAATTCCTTGCCAAAACTAGTGTGTTACGGTCTGCAACTATTCTAAATCTTTCCACCGACGACATGACGGCATGAGTTTTAATTTAAGTTTTAATTGACAACAATTAACAATAATTACAAATGAACAAGATTATTCTGCCATTAACTGGGTTCTGATAACAGATATTATACAGGGAAGTCAAAATGATGGACCTGATTTCAGAAATGTATTCTGTGAAATCTAATAAAAATATGTTATTGTGAGAAATGTGTTAAGATAGGTAAACTGCCGAAGTTTTCTTCAAACACATTACCAGTATTCTATTTGAGCACATCGTGTAACACGGAACATACATTATCTATCTCCTGCTAAACCTTTTGTGGCATGTTGCGGTGAATTACAGCAATTCATTTCATGCTCGTTGCTCACTCTTATCTGTAGAAAGGGGAAACTAAACTTTGAAAATTAACCTTCCGAAGCGCTTGCCTCACAATAACACATGTTTATTAGATTTCATAGAATACATTTCTGAAATCGAGTCCATCATTTCAATTTGTCCTGTACTAAAGCGCATATTTGTTGAGTATTAAATACTACCCCAAAAAATAGAGTTCTAGGCCAGCTTTGTTGTTTCTCCTTACTTTAAAATAATCAACAAATATATTACAAAACAATAAGTCTAAAATACTCCATCGCTTCAATATCAGAAGAAAAAGAGGGAAAAAAGGAATACTTGTCAATAGACCGATAAATAAAGCTAGCAGTATTCATTAATTTTAGCGTTTTGAAGAGTGGATTGTTAATACGTTTATTATTATTTATGAGAAGTTTGCATATAACCCCAACTCTAAATTTTATTTTTACAGGTAGCTTCAACATCGGAGGATAAACATACTATATTAGGAATGGTTCTTAAAGTTACCATTACAGCTTTAGACCGAAATTTAAGTGCATCTGTTTTGGAATCAATATTTTTGATTCAACGATCCCTAGTCTTAAAGGTTAGTTTGATTAATTGCAAACAATATTATCGAAATATCTTGTATATTTCAGAAGTACACGTGATTCACGTCGTTTCTTGTATTTTGATTAACAGATTAAATGAGACTAAATTATTATTATTATTATTATTATTATTATTATTATTATTATTATTATTATTATTATTATTATTATTATTATTATTATTATTATTATTATTACACTATGTATTATGTTCATATTGGGAAAAACTTTTCTAAATGTTGCATAAACGGAATTTTGCAATTAAGCTTGAATTTACTTTGTCAAGATACTTGTATTACTTTTAATGTCTCTTGTTTCAGAGAAAGTAAAATGTATTGTTTAAATGTGTTTTTCTATTTCATTGGTTTGTACTTAAATGCATCAGAGAGACAAATTGGAAAGCAAGAGACAAAACTGTTGAGCACAAAACATGATAATCATGAAAACTAGTTATTATCTAATAATACGCATGTTCTTGTTCTAAAACCGTAACCACACACCTCTTTAGAAAAGGCTGTATTTTAAAAATCATGCGTAGGAGAAGTTTGGGGTGGAAAAGGTATTTAACAACTTAAGAACGTTCAGTTTTATATAATTTATTTATTTTTATAAATAAGTGTACATTTTCTTTAGATGTGTTCATGATCAGGATTTTTTAAAGAGCTAAAATAGACGTAAGGTATTTTCCATAGGCATTAAGCGCTGGTGTGTACTACCATGAAGTAATATTTATAAATTGCTACCATGAAGTAATTCCAAACATTAAACCTAGTAGCAAACTATGTTTAATTTGTAAAGTAATACATTAAACGTAATTTATCATACATACTATATCTGGAATGCTTAATGAAGACATCTACTAGTACCGAACAATATAATTAAATATATTGTGTAAAACTGCTCAATTTTACTACTGCAGAAAAAAAATTGTAATTAAATATATTGTGTAAAACTGCTCAATTTTACTACTGCAGAAAAAAAATTGTAACTCAATAAAATGTTGTTTTTTTTTATATAGATGTGTAGTACACCAAAAAGTTTTCTTAGTCAGTATCCGTCTGTGTTATAGGAATCAATCTCCATAAAATAAAATAAATAACCATTGAAAACTGCTATACGTGGTCTTCTTTCGGAATCTCTCAGTCATTAGTAACATTGATATGAATGCATATGTCATCTTAAATCAATAATTCTGAGACTACTTCCGCCAAGGATTAAATCAGACCGTATTTGTTATCGAAATTTATGTGAAAGACTTCCAATGACACTCTTAAAAATTTCTTTGAAGAAGTATTATGCGTCATCCGTGTTGAAATTGACCCCTTTCTCCCTTTTTCCTGTTTGTACATTTAAAGGAAAGAGTTGGCGTGTGTTTCCTCTTAACATTCATATGTAATAACACCTACATTTTCTGCACGATTCACTTGTGACATTCAACTACTGAAGTTACAGGGTCACTTTTTCTTCCTTCAGTGGAATAAGTCTTTCTTTCTATTGGTATATTTCTGTTCAGACTTTTTCATGACTCACTCGCTGAATTTAGTTTGTTTTGGCCATTTAAGGACTCTTCCTGTAGTGCATCCGGGGACACGGAGGCTCAGTGGTAAAGCGCTTTCCTTTGGCGTGTGAGATCCCTGGTTCAATCCCGGTCAAGTAAGTTTGTGGTGGGAAACTTCCTGTTTGTGGATTTTCTCGGGGTACTTCCGTTTCCTTTCACATTTCCATTCCACCAATTCTTCCACGATCATTCATTTGATGTAATCATCCGTCTCCCTTAACCTAAAGGACATAAACGTGGGACGTTAAACTGAAAGATTTAATTTCATTTCATTTCCTACATTGCAACCAAAGTACGTAATTTTCTACAGTCTTAGATCATTGATGCTGTACTATATCTTGCGTACATCTGGAAACTTCATTTTTTATTTACCGTAAAATCGCATTTTAGATATTGCGAAAGATTTAATAAATAATAAATAAACTCCATGGTTCTGGATAATCACAATAACATTTAAAACACAGTTCTGACCAGAACAAAATGAATTATTTAATAACTATACGTTTTTTGTTACAGTTTCAAGGACCTAACGTCCTCTTCATCAGACATTGAGAAAAGACAGATGACAGCAAATCTTATATCCTCCTCAGCCGTTAATTCCTTGAAACTTGAACAGGACGTGAGGTCCTTGAAACTGTAACAAAACAACAACAACAACAACAACAACAACAAAAAAAAAAACGTATAGTTATTAAATAATTCATTTTGTTCTGGTCAGAACTGTGTTTTAAATGTTATTGTGAAGGATTTAAAGATTGATATAAAACTTACAGTTATTTGAATATTAAATTGAATAATTATCATTTCCTTTAATGGATTTCCTTATGACTTTAAATACTGAGACATTTCTTTTTATAATTTTGTGAAGTTGTAATCTAATGGAAATAAACTATAATCGGCAATCCTTCTTACCAAATTCCTTTGACGTATGACCAGATCATTTAACCATTCAAGCACTTATCCACAGTCACTAATCTGTTTACAAGAATGTCTATGTATTTGTGGTATAGGTCTAAAATGATTTGTTCATATTACAGACGTTGCTGTTTTTTTTTTTTTTTTTTTTTTGAAAAGGTGTCAACAGTCGTGGAACTTATCTTGCTGGTACTTCTGTCTTATGCAGAATGCCATGTAATATGGTGTGAACGGAGTTCCCACTAATATTCACTTCCTTAGCTAAACATTTTCTTAGTCTAGCAAATTCACAAGGCAACAAGTTGGACGAATTGGAATGATAGAGCGAGTAGTCTTGACTTACTTCACGTGCTTAAATATTCGCTAAAGAAGAAAACCATTAAAGGAAATTGTGTCAAAACAGATGGAAGTCACAACTGAGGTTACACTGCTTTCTTTGTAAAGAATAACCTTAATTCCAAATTGTAGAAAGCGGAACTTCATATACTTGAAACGGAATTTAAAAAATAAATAAATAAATAAATAAAATAAGAAAATTTTAATTCAATTTTTCTCCAACAAAATACCTAACTCAGTTTTACATTATTGTACTGTGAATGTTTTGAGTTCGTGTTCATAGTAAAGATACTGCGTTAAGGAAGAGGATAACCCTACCTCCTATTAAGCTACACTCTCTCTCAACGACCAGTTTTTAGTTAAATGAGTGGTCACAACTTAATAATAAAACCTTCACTGTACTTATAAATATAACTAAACAAAACAATCAACATGATTCTTCTGTTGGTTAACTCTATGTTTTCTTTTTTGTTTCATTGGATACACCTAGTTATAAAACTTGACATATCCTAGCTAACAGCTCTCAAGGCAAAAGAAATAGATGCTTTTTATTATCCACGTCTTGTCAAAGAGGGTAAGAATAATGCTAAATATGAAATGTGCATAATTTAGTAATAACTTTTAAACATGGCTATAAAATCACTATTTGTATTCTTTGACATGCTTGTGGAAATATTTTAGCATATTTGTTTTTAAATATACCTTTTCAGAATTAGAGGCGTGGTCGAAAAAGTTGATAGCCTACAAAAATCAAATTGTTGGGTAAAAGTGATTGAAATTATAAATTAATGTGCAAAATCGCATATTTCCACCACCTGCTTGAATTTTCCTTTTTAATTTATTTTTATTCAGTATTTTTTATAATTAAATTGTTAGTAATTATTTCGATGAGTAAATTATTTTGAGGAAACTTCACCTGGTCTATACAAGATTCTAATGAGACTTAACAAGTTTTTCGATCACACCTCTCAATTATGCACCACTTACTAACTAAAATCAAAGGTAACGGAAACCATAAAACACTTTTAGTGATAAAATTTTAGTAAAAACAATTCCGTAGCAAATCAACACATTTTGTTATTGATTGATTTTGTTATTTGTATTTCAGCTTCCTAATTTACTCTTTGATGAAACGGAATTGTTCGGAGATCTTTGTTTGTGTCTACTGAAACATTCATTTTCCTCCTTAAGTTGTGTGCGATCCCAAGCATCAGCATCCATTTACCTTCTCATGAGACAGGCGTTTCTCATGATGAGCAGTGGTGTAAGTTAAATCATAAAAAAACATTTAGAGTATTTTAGAAGTATTCTAGATTGTTGCTTCAGTACTGAAAAAAAAAACGTTGTGCGGAAATTGAGAAATAATTTAACTTAGTCATACATAGCTATTATTTTTAATACAGTAAAAACTATAAATAATGAGATGATTTAGAGTTAAATGCCTCTTAAAAATAACAGCCCATGTGCTGATCACGGATCACCTAGCGTGGGAGACTCTGGATCAATTTTATTTGTTCGGATCCCACTTTAAGTTCGGTCGGTTCACGCATCAAATAGCCTTGCGCTGAAAGGGACGATAAACTCAAAATCAAACGAAATACCTATTGAACAAAGTGTACCAAGTCGACTATAGGCATTCGTGGTCTGTAGCACCAAGGAAGATTTTAAAGTCTGCTTCCACCATTTGAGTTGATTGTATTTTATAAAATTAAGAAGCCAGAGTAACTTTTATTTTATAATTTGTTACGACCAAACGATCCTTAGGATCATGAAATTTAGTCTGCTACTTTGGAAGAAGATTTCTAAAGTGATGCAAAAGAAACGATTATCTTAACAAACAACCAGAAATGTTACGCTCGTCGAAATATCGGAGCTGTCCTCTATTTTATTCTCTAAGCATTCGAAAGATTTCTGGGCTAACAGAAAAATAAGAAAGGAAAAGGCACCACCCAGAAATTTTTGTTGGGAGGGGTCCAAACTTTGAAGGGAGTCAAATATTACAAGCCACTACGTCTACATAGTATTGAACGGGTATTATTCTGCACCCGAAAAGACGGTAATTCTAAAGTACATTCACCTATATTTTCAGAAAAAATATGGAACTAAATTGTTCTTATAAGAAGAGAAATCGTACAGATGCAGTGTAAGATCAAATCTTCATGCTACATTAATTATTTCCCTGTTAAACAAGTATAGTTTTATTGAAAAAAATGTACAAATATATCTTGAGCTACGAAGTTCTGGGGCTCTGGACCCGGTGGACACTTCGTCGGTGCGCCCCTAAAGAGGAAAGACCATTTCTCGGCCGTGATTATAGACTACCTGCTCCAAAGGATATACAATCTTCTACTGAGTCCCAATATTGTACGTTTTTCCCATTAATTCTTTCAGATCAATCTGGAATCGTTTACTTTCATCGGAACTTTTCGATGTGACTCGTATGATGTATTATTCATTACCACCAATAATGGAGGAAATCTTTAGAGGTTTGAGAGGTTTGCTAAGTTATAGTGTAATGCATGATCTACGCCACGTGCTTTACCATTCAGAATCAAGGAAGGGTCTCTCATTTCAAAGGTGACATTTCTAGGTATTTAACCACAGGAAAACTCAAAAGACTGTATAGATAGATATTTGTTCAAAGTA
This sequence comes from Thermobia domestica, assembly GCF_964235325.1. Classification (NCBI taxonomy): domain Eukaryota; kingdom Metazoa; phylum Arthropoda; class Insecta; order Zygentoma; family Lepismatidae; genus Thermobia; species Thermobia domestica. The sequence goes on along the minus strand of NC_137459.1, from coordinate 147,038,415 downwards.
TCACGTAAGTTGCAGACAAAATACAAATTTCATTACGTATAATTACTCGCACCGATTATGTGTAAGCACAATAATACAATACCAATACAATACAAAGTACAATACGAAAAAATACAACGAATGATATGTAGGGAAATTAAAAGTTTCTCTATTATCAATTTCTTTTGAAACGTTAATAATACAAACATGAAACTTGTATATTTACAACGGGGACATGGTGTCTCAGTGGTAAAGCGCTTACCTTTGGTGCGTGTGGTCCATTGTTCGAACCCCATCCCAGTAAGTTTGTGGTGAACAACATCGTGTCCGTGGGTTTTCTCGGGGTCCTCTAATTTCATTCCATATTCTCATTCCACCAGTTTCTGCACCATCATTCACTTGCCTTAATCATCGTCTCCCTTAGCCTAACGAGCATAAACGTGGGACGTCAAACTGAAAGATTTCATTGAATTTCATTTTTGTATATTTACGGGTAGAGTGTGCATCACCGTTAGAGCTCTGTGTGTCACTGAAAATGAGCATGCGTATCACCATTAGAAGATAGACAATGGATACAATCTTCTAATTAACAGGGTTTCTTTACGTATACATAACATAAACAAATAGTATCTTGCAGCAGAATAAAACAAATGCCATAGAGGCAAGCATTCTACCACTGACCCATTTCCATTTCCATAATTTTCACATCCGATGTGCATTATTATGTTTACAAGTTACAACGAAAGACGAAGCAAATGAGATAATACAATATCTTGTAATGGTATTTGATGATGCTTTCGCAATGAAAAATCAGTCAATTAATGTCAAGAGCTGTTTGATACAATGTACTTCCACTGCAATGTATTTTGTGCGTTCTCGATCTACGGTCAAGAAAAGGTCTTTATGCAACCTATACATGAAATAAATTTATTTTTCTTTTCTTTCGTTTTTTCTTTGTTTTACAAATTTTTAAAGTAATTTGTAGTATTACGACAAAAGAAGAACGTCTATGGCATTTTTTGTATGTTTATAATAAAATGATTATGATATTAACGGACAATAAGAAAAGTTCCCTATTTGGCAAATGCAATTGTTGCTATGCTAACGTTTTAGTTTTAGAACCTACCATGTGCTTCCAAGTTAGCTTCATAGTGGTTATTTCACCTAATTACTGTACTCCAAAGAGTTAAAACAGTAGGTAGTTCCCGTTTTATACAGCACCGGTGGTGAAAATAAACTTTAAGCTTCCATCAGGTGAACAATTGGCAAGTCGCTTGTTCCCTCAGTAATCTCTTTCTTTTGGAGTAAGGTAACATCTGATGTTTTTTTTTTTTAAATTCTAATAAAAATATTCAATGTAAAGGTTTGAAACCCAACCTAAAAAAATGTTTTCATCTCCTTTCATCTAATTGTTGCTTAAACGAATTTTGTTTTCTTTTCAGTATTTCTCGAAAGTGAAACTGCAACTGACTCTTTCTTTAAGCAGTTTAGCTGCTAGGAGCAAAATTGTACAAAAGGAAAATCTACGAAGAGCACTGAAAACAATCATTGTTTATGCTGAAAAAGACAAACTCCTTCAGGATTCAGTGTTTCCTAGTCAGGTAAAAAAAAAGTTTGCTATAGCATGAAACATAAACTAATTTACTAAGAATAAAAACGAAGTTCAATTAGAATTGCATTTAATCAAGCATACAACCACAAGGTTTAAAGTTTTTAATTCCATGCGTTGGTAGCAGTAGCCAGTGTTTTTTAAACTGGTGGTATGTTGCTGGAAAGATATTTAAACCAATAGTTTCCTTTACTTATTGTTAGGTACCCAAACATTTCTATCGAATTTTCACTTGGTAGCACCGCACGAACTGCATTCATCTTTCATTTTCAGGTTAAAGTAAAGATAGAGCGTGAGAAAGGTGCATGTTAGTGAATATTACTTTTTGTAGCATGCCGGTTGTGGCCGCTACAATTAAACGGGAATATTACTGAAAGCATGAGAAATATAAGAACTCCAATCAGAATTATACTGGCCTGTATGCTTAACAAGCTTAAAGAGAACAAATGCATGTGAAACGGTAAGAGAGATATATCAGGCGTTTATAAGGACGTTGTAAATGAGCGGAAATTATAACAGTTGTTTAACAAATTTACGTAAGAATGATGATGAGCTCCTCCAGAACACACTATGTTCAAGGCGTCCGTATGCGTTAGACAATGACACACTAGAAGTAATGGTTCAACTTGACAATTCCAAACATCTGAGGCATTTGAGGAATTCTAAAAATTGGGAGAAGCATTTCATTATATTACAGAAACTATTCGCCAGTACCTTCACGATAACAAGCTGGCTCCCTACATACTTGATACTGCCTTTTGCACCAATGCATTTCCAAGCAATCAAAACTACCACTGGATTAATAGAAATAATTCTCTGTGATTGGTGGACTGCTTGGGACATAGTGCATCGCAAACTGCTTCCGCTTAGCCAAATTATCAATTCAACTGTATATTTAGAGCAACTGGAACATGTGTGGGAAAAATTGAAAACCGCGGAGTTGTGACTTGGAATCCAAGATAATGCGAAGGTCACTATGACACCATTATCTGACTTAGGAAACGCAAATATATCCTCATATTTCCAGATTTTGCATCGTCGAAATTCTATTTGTTCCATTCGCTAGACAACCATTTGTGGAGGGAACCAAGTTGACCCACGCAGTGGACGACTAATTTGATTCACGTTCCGCTGGTTTCTACAACCACGGGATCCATACCTACCCGAGCGTTCGGGACAGTATATTGCTGCTGGTGAAGACTGCAGAATTTTGTAAGAAAATCTTACTTCATGTCATTGTCTTTGTCTTTGAAGGATCAAAACTCTACAGAACACTTTGGGTAGTCAAACAAACCAGCTCGCAATGTTTGGGTAGCTCATATAGGCATTGCTATTTTTCTTGCTAATGCACCAAAATGTATACTGCTCTTAAGTTATTATATTTTATAAAATAACAAGGTAGAAATAATATCAATTCTGAATTTGAACGTATGTTAAGAAAAGCAATTTCTGAAAATCGCTTTATCAGAAAATGGTATAATATTATTTTCAAAAATGGGATTCTACATTTGATCATGACTATGCTAATAGATTGTTATTTTCTTCATTCCCTTCTCTAAATATGCTATTATATATCGAACAAGCTTAACAATAGGAAATGTATATGCGCTTTTTTACATAGAGATACCTAATTATTTAAAATAATGATAAGATGCTATTTTCTTCTAAATTTACAAATGTTAATGTATCATAATTCATGTATGTATTATGTCCACATTTCCTTAAGTGTGTTTTTCCTTAAATTACCCACTAGGTGAACGAACTTGTGCATAATTTATATATGATTCTGTCTGATACTGTAAAAATAGAGCAATTTCAAAAGGATCCTGAAATGATAATCGATCTCATGTACCGGATTGCCAAGGGATATCAGAGTTCTCCATATCTTCGGCTGGTGTGGTTGACAAACATGGCTCACAAACATCTCGAGGTAATCTTGCTTTTCTGTTAAAATTTATTAGTTGAAACAAATGTACAGGGTAAAAATGTTAACTTGAAGATACTGTTTTTCATGTAGGTCGATTCTTAATATTCACATATGATTTTGCATTTTGGCGATTTTTTGCTTTTCACTGTTTCACTTCACTAATAGTAAGTGCAAATACTATAAGAAACAAACACTGCGGCACAAAAAATCCTTAGGGAGATAATGTAGTGTCAGTGCTACTATTTAGTGTAAAACATTAATTTTCTGTAAAATAAATAAATAATAAAAGGATACTTCATAAGGTATATAGTATTATATATATGGTTTTACATATACCATATAATTGTATAAAATAGCTTAGTGCAACAAATTTTCGTTTGTACTTGACAATAAATTTATCAATCATGCTCTCATTTTTACGCTATTGAATTGTAGTGTGAGAACCAAACAGAAGCGGCTATGTGCTTAATACATAGTGCAGCCTTAGTTGCTGAATACTTGGACAAGACTGCTGGCTATGATCATCACCCGGAAGGAGCTGCAGCTTTCCAGAATATAACGCCGAACGCACTGGAGGAATGTCTAGTGACAGAAGATGCTCTGACGTCAACTGAAGATGGAATCATTATTGGAAATTACTTCACGGAGGAAGGTTTGGTGGGACTCCTAGAACAAGCTGCAACAACATTCTATGAGGTAGCTTTTGCTTCTTCCTTCTCTCTGTATATGTATGTACAGTATTACACACAAAATCTAGCCACCACCACCCACCATATTCCAGTACGAAATATAATTTAACTGGTATTTTGACTTAAAGATCTCAATTGTCAAAAAAATAAAATTAGCATTCGTTTGTTTGATTTCATATATGGATAAGAGTGCTGTTTTTTTTAAATGGGCCATAGATTTTTAAATAACTGATATGTATGCAACGGATGTATTTTTTGTTTAAAAAGAGCGTCTATTTGGAACCTAGGTAGGATTTTAGCTTATAACAAAGGAACTTAAATTGCATGGAAGTATGCTTAAGCTTGAGGCAGTTTCAACTGTTTATTAGAGTAACAGGCTTTCAAAAGGAAACTTGGTGTTCAGATTCGGAAACATTACTAGGAATGTAAGAAAATTAAATGAGACATTAATAGTCCCTTTATGATACGAAGTAACTTTATTTAGATACCTTAAAATAAGGCTTGGGACACGAAGTAACTATTTATAGATACCTTGTAATTTCCCCCACTAAACTTAATTGTTTTTAAATTTCTGGGTATCAAATATATACACTTGCATGTATTTTGCTCTGGAGACGTACTAGCTAACTGATGAATACAGAAATTACGTTATTTTGTTTTAAAAGTGTACGAACGTGACTCTGTATTTGTCAGACAGGCTCCTTAAAATACATATTCAAATTTTTAAAGTGCGCAGTTTTATCCTGAGAGCTTTAATACAACAGGAAGTTAATTCTTGTGACAGAAAACAAATATTCAATCAGGGGAAGTTTCCCTTCCTATCTTGGTGCCAGTGACGCCATTAGGAATAGAGGGGGTGGGGGAGAGGTGTTGGCCTAACTGAGAAAGATTTATTTCTGCGCGTGGTAATATAATAGAGTGATAAGGAGAGTTTGTTTGGGTTTCTGGGCTCCTATAGCCCTTGTTTTATAAGACGCAAAGTTTGTTCTTCCTTTTTTACATCATGTGTTGGTCAGCTGGTTTGAACGAGTGCTGTGAGCGTGTTCTTTCCTGTATACGTTTTAACATACAGTAGAATCTATCTTTACGGACCCTAACACTTGAAGATTTGCTTTCGTTGCTTTTACTTGTGAGACATTAGTATTTCTTGTGTTCGATAGTAGATATGGCATCGAGAGTTGTTCTCGGTTCAGAAGACATTCGAGACGAGTTGGAAGTAATGGACACAGATTCGGAATGAGAAACAGATTGATTTGCTTTCCTCAAACACACAGAAATTTAATTTTGATAACTTTGATGAAACACCAGGTTCATCAAGTCCTCCATCATCTTCATCTACTCTTCCATTTTCCTCTTCCTTCTTCCAAGTCCAAGTCTTCTCTCTCAACCTACTGTAGCCTAGAACATTCCCACTGGAGTTCGGGCTACTCCAAATTTACAGCCATTTTGCGAACATACGGGGCTGACTAATAGGTGCATCAGAGCAAACTCTACCCACTGGATTTCTTCAATTTGACTTTTTCAGAGGAAATATTTCGGCATTTTGTGTCTGAGACGGACAGTTGTTGTGTCTGAGCAACAACTTGTATTGTAGACACGGGGGCTGGAGCTCAAAACATTTATTAGAAACATTGTAAAGATTCTATTTCCCCCCACTTCTAATCCTTGAGTGAAGTGACCGAGAAGAAAAAAACACTAATTATGAAACTTTCAAGTATTCTCCATAAAATGCTTCAACTTCCGTGAGTCTACTGCTATTAGAACCTGAGCTACGATAGTTTGAGAACAACCCTGCATTATGTCCTTTCTTTCCTGATCAGTGGCGTAGATACATTATAATTTTAAGGAGCTTCTGATTACTCTTAGTGTATCTTATGTTAACCCTGCTGTTATATTTTATTGAGAATATATCAAAAAACCTTTTAATATTCATTTTATGTGCATCGTCAACTTCTAGGGCGGAAGAGAGGGGCGGAATCCAAAATTTTGATTAGAACAATTGTAAATATTCTGTTTTCCCCACCCCTAAGTTTTGATTATAGTGGTCGAGCGTAAACCATGTTATTATGAAAATTCCATACTTCTTCGTAAAATACTTCAATTTTAGTGAGTCTACTGCCATTAGAGCCTGAGCTACGATTATTTGAAAATAACCCTTCATTTTGTCCTTTCTTTCCTGATCAGTGGGGTAGACACATTATAATTTTGACGAATTTCCTAATTACGTTGTGAGTATCCTATGGTAACACTGCTGCTATATTTTGTTGAGAACATCCCAAATAACATTTTGATGTGCACTATATACGCATCTTCAGCTTGTAAAATGGCAGAGTGGGGCAGAACCCAAAATTTTTATTAGAAAAAAATGTAAAAATTCTATTTTCCCCCACCCCTAATCCTTGATTACATTCGATGTGCGTAAACCACACTAATTATGAAACTTTTATGTACTCTCCGTAAAATGCTTCAACTTTCGTGAGCTTACGCCTATTAGGGCATTATCCACAGCCATTTGAAAATAACCATACATTTTGTTGAAAATTTGCGCCCTATCCCAGGCTTTATTTTTTTAAAAGGCTTCGTAATTAAAAGTAGTCTCAATGAAACATACACTGACCAGTCAAAACATTATGATCACCCTACACTTGTTAAACGAAGTCGATGCGTCGATAAGAGGCATGGAGTTGAGAGAATCCTTCCACAAAGTGACAGGAATCTAACTTGATCAGTCAGTGTGCGTAAAATGACGAAGGTTGATGATATATCTGTATTTGATAGGGACCTGAGTGTGATGTCCAGACAGCTGAGAAGGAACATCTTAGAAACAGCGCTACTTGTAGGATGTTTGCAACCTACTGTAACTTGTTTCTTTTAAACATGTGAGAAAGACGGTTAAACTACGTAGCACAAAACACAAGACATAGAGCAGCCACACCTTATTAAAAGTATTCGACGTCGTAGTCTGTCGAGATTGGTGCAAACGCAAATGTGGCACAACTGACAACTTACTTTAATAACTTACTGGCAAACTCACCAGCCCTTGACCGAATTAAACATTTTTGGATGTCATTGAACGTCAGATCTGAGCTCTAATGGCATGCGGAATTTACAGAAATTAAGTAGATTGTGTGTTCATATGCGGTGTGCTTTTATGCCTCTAGCCACCTACAAAGGCTTTATTGGTTCCAAGCCAAAACCATATTGCTGCCGTGCGAGCCAAAAGTAGACATGGCAAATATTAGGTAGGTGGTCATAATGTTCTGTCTGGTCAGTGTGCCTAACTAAATATAATATATTTTCTTAGTACCTAAATGTTTATTAATCGATTTTGCAATATTTTGAAGTTTTATGTTTGATTCTTTATTAAATATTGTATCCATAAATTATGGGAAACACTGACCCAAAATAACTATGCTATATAAAATCATGGAGTTGACTATGGTACAAGAAGATGATTGCAGATACTGAGTTCGTAATCATGTGTTACTCTATGTTTGCATGTACTGCATTCTTATGAGACTTCAGTTATGTAAGTCCTTGTTTTCATTTAAATATATTGAAATGACGTTAGTTTCTCTGTAATTTCGTCACTTTTTAGATCAGTGCATGCTGAAATTAATTCATAATAGCTAATGAAATTATCGTGCTCCTATAAACAGGGCTAGTGACAAAACTCTAACTCTAAAGACTCATTCTTGACGTAAAGTAATATCACGTATATTTCGTAATGATGTCTTCTGGAAGGTTCTCGTACATGTTTCCCCAACGTACCAATCACATAACTTGCCTCGAGGAGCTGGTAGGTCAAGAGCAGAGCTCATCTCTTGCGGGAGAGGTTCCTAGTTTGATCCTAGTTTCTTTGATATGTGAGTTGGTAGAGAACAGCATTTTATCCGTGAATTTTCTCGGGATTTTCCAGTCTCCATCTATCTTCATCATATCATTAACTTTTCATTATAATTCACTTTCATTTAGCATCAACCTCCATTTGTGGGACAAAGAAGTAAACATTTTATGTTTATCTTTCCCGCCGACATGTAACCACATATTTAAGGCGCGTATTTCACAAAAACTCATAACAATTATATGTATTAAGTACAAATAAAAATGTTTTAGATTTTTCTGTATAATAATGTAATTGTTGATGTACGCAGTACTTAGTATTTAATTAGTATTGTGCAAAGATTAATTAGCTACTACTTGTGAATTTGGCTTCAAATTGCAGGCTGGACTATACGAAGTTGTCAATGAAGTTTATAGACTAATGATACCTATTGCCGAAGCAAACAGGGATTACAAAAAACTGGCTAATATTCACGGGTAAGTAAAAGAAAGATGATAATACCAAGAAGTACTGTTTCATATACTCTAATGCAGTGGTTATCAACCGATGTGTCGCGACACATTGGTGTGTCACACAGTCCCTAAGGTGTGTCGTGAAATTTTAGAATTTAAAAATCATGAAGATTTTAATAATAATTAGTTAAAATCGAGACAGACTGTACCAGGCAACAACTCCAGCGGTAGCAATAATGCTCAGTGCTATATAGTCATTATAAAAACTAATTAGTTTCACTATTATAATAAATGTCATTATTAATATTATTATTTACAATAAAATATCAAACAAGTGTGTCGTGATGTTCTGGCGTTGAGTAAAATGGGTCGTGTGTTTTTTTAATGTTTTCTTGTAGTCTTGCCCATTTCACTGTCGCTATTCGCCACTGCTCGAGCGATCATTTTTTCTGGACGATAAACAGTTCGATGCACTAAAGTGAAATTTTCTTCCCTTCTTCAGGCCTCATTATTTCACGAAAAAGCTGCTGAACAGCATTAAGATGCATGAGAATGATCGCCTTTCCTCACGTTCCTAACAGTGCTTAGTCATACTCAATGGCAGTTTAGTCCTACTTGCCAACATTCAGCATCGACACACAGGGGCTCCAGACATTCTTTTATTGTAGAGAAAAGTACAAGGAACAATTACAGTCATTTCGTCACATAGAATGATACTTTATAGTCCTTGTGTACTGTCTTAAAATGGTTGTGTTTCAGAATTTTTTAAAAATACTTCTGTTTTTCAATAACGCAACAAGAAATGGTAAATTAATTAGACTTTTAACTAATTTTTTATTGGTGTTCGTTTGCATTGAATTTGCAATATATATATATATATATATATATATATATATATATATATATATATATATATATATACTTTTCTACTTTCGCATTAGTAAACACTAATGCGATGTGAATCATCTTCTAGAACCACCAGAACATTATTTCTCAAGATAATTAATAAATAATTAACAAGAAAGAAACGATTTAGATGCGTTTCCAATCAGTTATGTTTTCACTAGAATTTAACCACTGAAATTATTTCAAGTTGTCCCACGTAGCGTCGTCACTAATGCTCTCGTTTTTGGTGTATGCGGTCTCGGGTTCGATATCGGGTGGGACACTCGATCGAAAAAACGTAAAAGCTTTTCGATGAGCAAGGTTTCCCTGCGATTTCCTCATTCACACTAGGCAAATGGTACCTAACATATAAGTCCCAAGTTGCTTCCTTCCTTTTTCTCGGATATTGTGATTGCCGAGGGACGTTATTCCTCATACATAACGGGCTAACATGATCATAGATGCCGACAACCCAGAAATCTATTTTCTAATTTCTAATCCCAATACTGCAGAGAGAAGACAGTATGGTGATCTAAAAATATCAAATTTAAGATATCAACAAATTCGGTACATTGTCTCTACACGCCACTCGCCCCCCAAAAAGTAATTTTTGAATATGCGCTCGCCCTCTAGTTCCAAAGTATGTATAATACACACGCTTATATGCCATAGTCTTCAAAGTACCGGAAGATTCTCCAAGGGATTTACTTCCAATTTCTGATGAATAAAACGCCTATCCAGTATTTGTTGTTTAATATAAGTATAACAAGTTAATAAAGACATTTTACTTACGACTCTTTTTTTTTAATATCTAGAAGATCAATCAAAGTTTTGTTATTTTTTAAATACAATAAAATGCATAGAAGCCACTTCTTTACAAGAATTATTTTTGATAAACCACTGACTAAACCGTCTGTACTGTTTTATAAATTGCTGTTGATTATCCACAGCAATAACCAGGCCATTTTTCGAGTTCTCATACGGGACGTTTAAAAGCTAAATGAAATACATTTCCGAAATAATTTGTTGACGTCGATCAAATTTATGAGAGGGTCAGTTTTTATTTTCTAGGTATCTGAAGTAGCAATAGATGAATCAGCGTTACCATAATCATTTTTGAACCTCTAGTACATGCCAGAACATGCCAGCGATTATTTTCAGTTGTATATAATTATGCATTTTATAAGTTTTGTTTTACTTTCTACATTTTCTTCAGTAGCATTTCTTATTACTTTATACTTTGGGAGGACTATTTCAACTTGAAAACTTCCTTGCACAACACACTTTTCCTGCCATAACGAAACACATTTTGGTACCAGGGGCATCTGGCTGTTATTTCTGGGGGCGCTTCTCATTTTTAGTTGAAAAGGACTGAATTTATGATTGGAGGAGAACAGGATTCGAATAAAATGAGAAGAAAAACCTTTCCCGATTTAAATCCCAAGACTGAAAATAAAATATGAGATCAATTACTGTGAAAACAGATTAAGCGAGGACGCCTCATTTTTTAAATCACAATCACCCTTTTAAACTTCAAAACTGTCTCTGTATACGTATAGAAAATGCTATAGAATCACTCTATTCTGCCGGTCATCAGAGCAAAAGTAGTTAGAGATAGCGAGAAACATTTATATGTAGATATACATATACATATTTGCATTCTGGGAATAGGTTCCATCTCCGCCTTTATCACCCTATGGAAAACAGAAGCAGTAAATTCAAACAACTCCTGTTTCAATGTTAGATCCTTATACAGGTTGTCCGGAAAGTCGCGCAATCCGGACTTTGCAGGGTAATAACTTATGGGCCAGTAGTGCTTAAACAAGGAAACAGTCAACTTTTCGTTGCCGTTACCCATGTAGATATTTTTGAGATATAAAATGTGGTTAAAAGGTTCGATATTGTTCCGCCGTACGTAAAGAAATATTGTAAAATGGATTTTTTGTACACAATGTAAAACGCGAGAATAGTTGGTGAGTACTTCAATTTATATGCATGTAGTCAAACTCCCTCTGTAAAAATTGTTGCGTGAGTACCTCAGGATTCTGAAACATGTATTTTTGGATAGGGCACATAATAGTTCCTAAGTGAAATCTTGACCTGACTACGGTAGATCCTATAGTTTTGAAGCTATGAACATTTAAAGTTCATTTTTTCATGTTTTCGGCAGCCTGTAACTCCGAAAGGAAGCATTTGTGCACTCAGGTTGGTCTATACTTTTTGTCTTATCTTGTCAGGAATCAATTCCCAAACGTTGTCAGTGTTGTTTTGAAACACCCTGTATAATGCATTCAGTGCATCAAGGAATCAGTCCACTTTTGGTCATTCTAAACATATTTTATCTTCAATATATCTATCTGAAACTCAGTAGTTCTTATAATGTAAGAAAAAAAGATTCAATTTTTTATGTACTTAAGTGTACCGTACAAACTTACGGTATGTCTCCTTTTCTCACAATTTGATTCTTTTGTGCGCCTGAGCTCCTTATAGGCTACTGTATAGAATGATAAATATATAAACGTCTTTCCCTTCTGTCATAAATATTCAATTTCTTGCAACTTAATAATAGTTCCGTATTTGCTAACGAAAAAAAAAAAAAAAAAACACCAAACTTTGTTTCTCACGTCTAGTAGATCTAAAGAAAATTATAATAAATGGAAAAATGTTTTAACCCATATCTGTTCAAGCACCGAATTTGATGAAAGATCAGTTATCTAATATAAATAAAATAAAGAGTTTGTTTGTGTGGTTGTCTCTGTGTGTGCGACCTGGAGAGCAGATGAGTGGACCCAGAGTTACCAAATTTTGGTCACGGTACCTTGGTCCAGGCCACAGAGCAAGACGAAGCGTTTTTTTTTCAAAATTCGAACCAGGGAGGTCTTGGCGGGGACGTTTACCGGGATATGTAAAAGTAGTGTCGAATGACCGATATTAGTGTCGAATTCATAGGTTTCGCGGTCGCTGAGATCAATGGTGAAACTCCGATCGCATTCACACCATTCGGCTGCTGGCCGGGGGTCACCGGGAGAGGAGAATACAGAGACATGTAAAAATAATCCAAAATGATCAATATTAGTGTCAAATCCATAGTTTTCGCAGTCGCTGAAATCAATCGTGACACTTCCATCAGCGACGACTTGGAAATTCAGCTACCATTGTATGTGGGTCAGGTGTCACCTGCGGCGGGGGGTTACTGAGACGAAAAAATAATCCAAAAATACCGATATTAGTGTCAAACCCATAGTTTTCGCGGTCGCTGAAATGAATGGTGATACTCCCATAGGCGTTGACTTCCAAATACAGACCTCATCGGCTGGGGGCCAGAGGCGTTCGAACCAGGGGTTCTCAGGGGCATTTACCGGGATATGTGAAAGTAGTAGAAAACGACCGAAATTTTTTTCGTTCAGTTTGTTTACATTGATATTTCATCTGTCCTATGCGAAAAATGGGTATATTCAGCTAGTAGGGAATAAAGAAAATCATTTAAAGCTTTCAGACTAAAATCCTATGGAGATCTGGCAATTAATCAGTGGATTTATTTACTCTTTTACAGGTATCCTACGCATCGGTTAATATTTTACATATCCACTTCCCTGCAACCGTCCTTCTGGGTCATCCATATTTAATTCCTCCAAGTGAATGATAACTTTTCGTCTACTGGTAAAATAAAATCCACCCCGAGTTCAGCAGTTGGATGGAAACTACCAGATAGGTTATGGTGGGCAAAAGTTTTGTCCGTGAGTTTGCTTGGGGTTTTCTCATTTCTCACATAGTTTCGTTCCACCTGCTCTTTTAACAATTGACGAATAGCTATCTTTGAGCATTCGTTAATAATTCGTCTCCTTTAGCCTAAAGTTCATAACTGTTGGATCTTGAGTGTTAAGTCACTGGGCAGGTAAGTGACTTAACAATAGAAGTCAAGGATTTAACAACAGAATTGTGACCACGTGCACATCCAGACATTTTTGTTGGGAGTGGTTCAAGCTTTTGAGGTGTCCAACATGGCAAGTCACTACGTATATGTAGTATTGAACGGGTATTATTCTGCACACGAAAAGACGATAAGTAATTGTAAAATATGTCCACTATATTTTCAAAAAAAAAATGATAGAAGTAGATTTTTCTTTTTAAAATAAAAGAAATAGTGCAGATAAAGCGTAAGATCAAATTGTTATGCTACATCAATCATTTCTTTGTTAAACAAGTATAGTTTTATTGAGGAAGTGTACAAATATGTGTTGAGTTAGAAATTTTGGGGAGGTTCGAACCCGGTGGACTCTCGTGGGTGCGTCCCTCAACCTGACCCTTAGCTTAGTGCCACTTCAATATTGGTGGTGGACTCATTCTGCAGTCAGAGTTTTGTATCTTTGGACAGTACATGTTGCGTTCCTTTGTGAGTTGTATACGGACGTACTTTCGTAGGGCACGATTCAGTAGTAGAGTATTGACCTTTGTTGCTAAGGGTCTACCAGTTCTTTCATGATCATAAACTTTATTTATTACCTGTCTCATTTAACCCGAAAGGATATAAATTTGAGGTGTTAAAGTAAATATTTTATTTAACTTTATTTTAGCGACATTCATTCCCTGTTAAAGTTATTCAACCACGCACAACATGCGAAAAAGAAACTTTCCCGAAATTTCACTTCTCTCGACATATCGACGTCTTGTCAGCGTATATGTATTAAGTATTGAAACGTCATATGATACATCATATATCGAACCTACCTTTTCTAACGGAATATCTGTGAATCCCTTACTTCCTTCGGAAATTCCATGCGTCTCCATTAAAATATTTCGAGTCATGTATTTTTGGATACAACAGTTTACAAGCCTAAGATGATAATATGCCATCTAGACTCAGTGACTAGCAGTTTTGAAGGTATTTACGTCCAAAGCTCAATTTTAAATCTTTCAGCAGGTAAGTCTTAACATATAAGTCAAGAAGTATTAAGAGAGAATCCCAAGAAATCTGATCAGGCGCTTCTATCATTAAAACAAAGCGGTTCCGAGGAAAAGTTTACTATGTGTTTCATCTTTTTATGAGTAGATTATCCTCCGAAGCGTTGCGAATGATCTCTAAAAACACGCTGTATAGATATCTTATGAGCCTTGCAGTTTTCTTCACGACGTTTTTCAGTTCACTCTATTAAAAGTCTTTTTTTAGATCAAACAACACAATATCCACCTCCTTGCATTTTTCTATAAACCTTTCATCGGCTACTTTTAATAAGCTAATTGCTTCTTTGATGCACTTAGTCCTCCTAAACTCAAATTGTTTTCCTCCATTTCTTTATTTATTCTTCCATAGATTCTTTTGTTCAGTATTCGAAGCATAGTTTTTATTGTATCCTATCGGATACTAAAAGTTTAAAATTTCACTGACTTAAGATTTCATTTTTTCTGACCTAAATTTTCAGCCAAATACAGATATCACACTGGTTATTAAAACACTTTTGGCTGCTCTCTCATTTAATATAGTTCATTGCAGAGTTTGTACAATTCTTTATTCATCTTCTTCCGTATATTCTTAATAAACTCAAGTGGATCCTGATTTTTTTCATTTCTCATTTCAGTTGTTGCTTCCTGAAGCTTGTCCCAAAATAAGTCTTTTGTTATGCTCACTTGCCATATTGTTCTTGTTTACATCCGGATTACACTCTGAATCACTACTCTCATATAAATCATATACATATTTATTCAATCTTAACCCTGTCCGTGGGTCTAATGGCTAGTGCGAGTAGTTTCGGTACCCAGGGTCCCGGGTTGAATTCTCGGTAAGATAACTTTGAAATTTGTACCCGCTACAATGGTTCAGATTCCACCTTAAAGTGTCGGTCCACGTCCCATATAGCCTCGGTGCTGAATGGGACGCAAAACTGCAATATAATCAAACAGGCAATCTATCAATCTTCCAAAAAGTTTGTTTCATTCCGTATCTTCCCGATCAAGAAGACTCAGGAAAACTTCACACAGGATGAAAAAGCTTTCACACTTCTTCGATCGTATCCCCACCGGGAATCGAATCCAGGACCGCTCGCACCAAAGGCAAGAGCGTTAGCGACTACACTACGCGACGTCATAGGCGTCATACACACACACACACACAGCGCTTACGTGTGGTGCATGGGGTCCCTGGTACGTTCCCCGGTCAAGGAATTTTGTGGTGGACAACGCCGTGTCCATGGATTTTCTCGGGGTACTCCCGTTTTCTCCCACACTCTCATTCTATCAATTGTTTCATCATGAGTCATTTACCTTAATCATCGTCTCCTTTACCATAAAAGGGCATAATTGTGGGACATTAAACTGAAAGATTTATTTATTTTTTATTTTTTAGAAATTATTTCATTACTTTGTTCCTGTTCGTAACTCCTGTACATCTTTCTGCCTTCCTCCGCATTATTCTTTTTCAGCCCTTCATTTTTCTAACAATATATCTAGCGTAACTCATGATCTCTTAACCGTTTTATGCTCACAGTATTCTACCTACTTCTACTGTACGTTGATACAAGCAAAGTTTAATATGATCCCATCATCTGTTATCACTTGCACCTATCATTCCCATGTTTCAATATTCTCATATAGATCGATTTCCTAGTTAATTTTCGTCTTTTCTGTATCCATTTTTTTTTTTTTTTATACTTTTTGAATCAAAAGATCCAATATATTTCAGGCAAAATTCTTTTCTATGCCTTATATCTCGAGAAATGCATATAGTGTACCCAAACAAAAACTAACAATTTACTCAGTATGATGTGCTTATTCCGTAAAAAATACGAAAACTCGATTTAGGGGTCGTTCAAAAATTTTGTGGCCCCTGATTCAAAAACTCCAATATATTTCATTCAATCAAAAATTTTCTTGTACGCCTCATACCTCGAAAACTACATATAGTGTAGTGAAACAAAAACTATTGCTTAACTCAGCATGATGTGCTTATTCCGCAAAAAAGTATGAAAACTACTTAGGGGCCGTTCAAAAATTTTGTGGTCCCTGATCCAAAAACTAATTATTGGCAAAGTTCGAAATTTTTTGATGATTTTTTTTATCATTTCCAAAATTCTTGGCCAAGATCACAATCGTTTGATTCAATTTTTGGATCACTTCTAAAATTCTTGTTTCTGACTACATTTTTTCAGTTCTCAGCTTTCCGTTTCGGCCAGCACGAAGTTATGACCATAAATCCCGAATGAGATTCTTCGGGTTTTTTTGAGTAATTTAGGTCCCTTTTCTGAATCATAACATAATCTATTTTATATATTTTCCTATATATATGTATTTTACCAAAACCATATTTGTGTACGAGCACCTGTTGAATTGTGAGAAAATCTTTATCTGCCCTTTTATCTTCTAAGTGCAGGGTTTCACAAAACCACCTTAGTCACACTGTAAGAGTCAAATTAAAATATGTGTACAAATGTTCAAGTTCCAAAGCTCAATGATTTCAAAGATCCGGTGAAGAGTGAAAATAATAAACCCTCATATACCAATTAATAGATCGAATTTTAGCAAACACTGTTATCCACAGTCTCAATATCTTACAAGGAAATGACACGAACATGTCATCCGGACATCCAAATCAAACCTGGTCTATTCGATAAACATAACAAAGATATGACATGCACAAAAAATTAGATGCTATGGACAACGGAGTAAGTCCCTGAGGCCCATTAACCCTATTAGTATAAAGAAAATAGTAAACTCGCAGTGAAATAGCTATTGTATCAACAATGTTCATTGAAAGTCATGGTTTATAGTGCATTCTCTTCAGCATAAAACAAGCTTTGCAGAGGGTTATGTATTGGGGCCCTTAACGTACTTGAACAGGGAAAATTGGGAGAATGTCGGGAAAATTCCCTTCAGAAATCTTTACAATCAATTTGGACCCCTCTGAAGTAGCCCCGGGTAAAATGGGTTACATGCACAGGACCGACACGGCGTAGGATCGACACGGCATAGGATCGACACGGCGTAGGATCGACACGGCATAGGATCGACACGGCGTAGGATCGACACGGCATAGGATCGACACGGCACAGAACCGAAACGACACAGGATCGACACGGCATAGGATCGACAGCAGAACTTTCATACGATCGAAATAATAAAAAATACATTATTTTATAATTACGCAATATTAAGTAACAATTATTTTCTCAAGGATATATAGGAGAGAACCGTCATACGATCGAAACGGCATAGGAACGAAACGGCGTAGGATCGACACGGCATAGGACCGAAACGGCACAGGGCCGACACGGCATAGGACCGAAACGGCACAGGATCGACACGGCACAGGACCGAAACGGCATAGGATCGACACGGCACAGGATCGACACGGCACAGGATCGACATTCTGTAGGGTGGTCAACACTTTCTGAAAATATCAATATCGCATATCCCTCACCTTGAATTTGTGGATATAAAAAATTGTAAGGATAAATAATTCTAAATGGTCTATTTTTAAAAAAATTATATATATATATATACAAATTGTATAAAAATATTGTGCGTAATATATCCATGCCGTAATAAATACACCTTTAATTTTGTGATATTAAAAAAAAAATACGCTAAATAACTCCAATAGTTGATTCGAGGTTTTCAATACCGAATAAATAATATTATTTGTCTGATATTTTTATAATGCTGTAATTTTTTATGTATACTAAGTTGAAGTATGTACATGTAACTGCAATTTTAAAACTGTAGGCTTAGAATTTGCGTTTGGAATTTTTTTTAAGCGAAGCAATGCACCTATGTTAAGTTGCCTCCTTTCAAATTTCGAATTGAAATTGGAAGCCAATCGTTTGTTTTTCGTTTGTTATTGACTTTTTTGAAGAAAAATAGTAAAAATCGTATCTTTCTTAAAACATAAAGAGATGTTTACAAAATAAAGTTGGTATATGGCCAAATTTACCCTTGTTCCTCCACTTAAAATTTTGATTGAAAATCAAAATCAATTGTTTGATATGCGTATGCTACTAATTATTTTGAAAAAGAATAGTCTGTTTCGAAAAACATAAAGAGTCTTTTCAAGAGAAATGGGTGATGGAATTTCATATTGGCTCCACTTTAAAGTCTCGAATCAAAACCGAAGCCAAGCGTTTCTTATTGGTTGTTTTTAAGAGCAAATCGCTTGTTTCGAAAAAATAGAGAAAGAGATTTACAAAATAAATTTAGAATGTGATCAAATTCAATCTGATTCCTTTACTTACAAATTTCGATTCAAGACCAAAATCTATCGTTTGATATGGATTTGTTGTTGCTTGTTTGGAAGAAAAGTAATTTGATTCGAAAAACATAAGAATATAATTAAGAAATAATGTTGATGAAGGTGATTTGTTTCGGGGCGGTTTGCTTATTTTGAAGAAAAAATCACTTGTTTCAAAACAACCAGTAAAATATATCTATTTCCAGGATACATTTGGTGGTCAACTTCATACTGTTTTTTCTGCTTTTAAATATCGATTCAATACTCAAGCTAATAACATGTTTTCCTTTCTTATTGATTGGTTTGAAGAGGAAATAGTTTGTTTTGAAACTTATTAAGAGTCATTTACAAAATAAGGTTGGGTGGGCCTGGGCCAACTTTTTGGTGGTATTTCAAATTTCGATTTAAAATCAAACTCAATCATTTATTTTTCGTTCGTTATTGATTGTTTTGAAGAAAAAATAAGAACCATTAAAGAAATTTTTATAGTAAAGGTGGTCACCTTCAAATTTCGTTCAAAGCATAAAACGGTTAAAATAATAAGAGAAACACAATCAGTACTCTACGCAAATGTTTAGGGGGTTCAGGGGCTTTAGGAACACAAGTTTATATAATATCAAGTGTTTATATATATAAACGTGCTAATATGATAAACGTGCTTAATTTTGCATAATACCTTGCTCAAGGGGGGTTTCAAAGTCCTTAATCCCTTTACTTCAGTACGCCACTAAACATCAATTATAAGTCATTCGTTATCCAAATTGTA
The DNA here is from genome assembly GCF_964235325.1 of Thermobia domestica. Lineage (NCBI taxonomy): Eukaryota > Metazoa > Arthropoda > Insecta > Zygentoma > Lepismatidae > Thermobia > Thermobia domestica. The sequence goes on along the minus strand of NC_137459.1, from coordinate 147,019,047 downwards.
CTTCTTGTACTGATTCAATCCTTAATTTTAAAGTTCAAAATTATATGAGCACTTATTATGCTATTGGAAAAGAGCACATATTTTATGACAGTGCAAGGTAGTTTCTTGTTTTAACAATTGAAAGAAAGGAAAACACCAATAAAAGTAATAATAATACCTGACACGAATTCCGATAGTAAATCATATTTTATTATCTTATTTGAAACGTTGAGAAAATTGAAGCTCTACACCGAATACAAATTGGATGATAAGCAATGCTTTATAATTGCTTGATAAATTTCAAATTGAGAACAAAGAGAGTGATACTGTTTAAAAGAAAGATTGGATAAAAACAAGAATTTTAGGAATGATCTAAAAAATGGATCAAAGTATTATGATCTTGGCTAATATTAATTTTTGGATCAGTTACCATAAAATATTCGAACGGTCTCTAAATCGAGTTTTCTCCAGATATGTAGTTCTCCAGGTATAAGGAGTACAAGAAAAATTTCGATTAATTAAATATTTTGGATTTTTTTTATAACGGGCCACAAAATTTTTGGACGGTCCCTAAATCGACTTTTCATATTTTTTACGCAATAAGCATATCACACTGAGTTAAGTGATATCTTGGGTTGGGTTACACTATATGTAGTTCTCCATATATAAGACATACAATAAAATTATTGATTGAATGAAATATATTGGACTTTTTGGATCAGGGGCTACAAACGTTTGGACGGTCCCTAAATCAAGGTTTCGTATTACTTTCGGAATAAGCACATCATGCTGAGTTAAGTGATAGTTTTGGTTTGGCTGCACTATATGTAGTTCTTCAGATATAAGACGTACAAGATTTTTTTTTATTGAATGAAATATATTAGATTTTTTGGATCAAGGGCAACAGAATTTTTGAACGGCCCCTAAATCGAGCTTTCGTTTTATTCAGGCACTAAGCACATCATACTGAGTTCAGTCATAGTTTAGGTTTGGGTACACTATATGTTGTTCTCCAGATATAAAGCCTACAAGAAATTTATTGTCTGAAATATATTGGATCTTTTGATCCAATAATAGTCCTTCATCCTCCATTTATACATTAAGCAAGTAACAGTATAACGTGTACATTACGTGATACACTTTGTATTTTATGGTGTGATGTTTAATAATAAATTATTAACAGAATACCCGTTCTTCGCACGGGGAGAATAGTTTCAATTTGAGCATAAAAGGCAATGGAATCTGAGTATGGATTTAAACTGCATCGGGAGTGTTACTGTTCGTCTGAGTGACTCCAAATACTATTTCATCGACACTAATATCGGTATTATTTTTTATCATTATATATATAGTGTGTAACTTCATTAATGTAATGAACGTCTGGAGGTGATTCCTGGACTCGGGAGAAGAATTTAAATGAAACGAAGTCTTTAGCTTATCATAATTATAACTTCTATGCCAATGGTAACGGATGATCAATCAACGGCTTCCTGTTCAACTTAAGAGTGTGTAAAAATGAGAAAAAAATAACTTTAATCCAGAGTAGGTTTATAACGACTGTGCATAAGACAGTCAGGGGTAAAAGATCATGTATGATGAACTAGAGTATAAGGGATTCTTCACATAACAACAGTGATTCCCACAAATTATGTGAATATAATTTGAGCCAAAGTAAGCTGCATTAAAAGATTTCCTCCCCGTAATGCGTAAATCCGAGGAAGATAATAACTACGAGTACAGAAGGAATGAAATTCGACGATACTCAAGGTGTTGCGCGTGTTGCACAAGGAAAGAAAGAAATACAATTTCAAATTATCGATTTATTCTGTTTCGGAGAAGGTAGGATAACTGAAATACTCAGAGGTACCTTGTACAGTATTTGTGCAATGCAGTATGTGTACACGAGACAGCTATGAAGAATAACAGTTCACAGTCTGATATTGTCGACCGTTGACCGCATTGCAAAGATGACATCGGCGAAGCAAATTTTTCCGCGTGTGATCAAGCACATCTGAAATTTCGTAGATGATTGCCGCAGCTATATTACATCGAGCTACAAGTTCTTCGACTGTCGTGGCCGGAGTTTCATACGTATCCCCGAAATAAAAAAAATCAAGCAGCGTGAGGTAGAATGAACGAGGTTGTCATAACACAGGTTTTTCTCTCCCAATCTGGGAATGTTTCATTTAGGTAAGTCTGCATATTCCTGTCAAAATGTGCAGGTGTACTATCATACTGAAATCACATCTGCTGTCTTATGTTCAAGGGCACATGTTCTATCAATTTTGGGAGAAAATTACGTAAAAATAAAAGATACGTACTCCCACACAGGCAGACCGATAATAAATAAGATCCTACCACAAAATTATCCACCACACCACACCAAATTTCTACTGCTGATCGTTTACTAGAGTTGCATGTGGGTTTTTACGCCATACACATGATAGTTTCAAGACGGTTTTGATCATTCGACGTACGCTGTCTTCAAGTTCAGCTGTCCATATGGGGCTATTTCCTCCGATTTCACGTACGAGAAACCGAAGGGACCCCTCTCTCGAAGTCGAATATGGAGGCGTGGAAAAATACAAGGAAAGTTACTCTCTTTTGAGGGCGACGGTCACGATATAAACGCCTCACTTCTGGGCTATTGCCCTTTGCTACTCCATAAATGAGTTGCATATCTGCCAGCTCGTGGACAGGGTAATCTTCCATCGCGCAGGCGTGTACAGGTTAACACAATCAATTTTACTTAAACACCAACGTCTACACTTTTACACGACCTTAAATACCTGGACACAACCCTCTACCGTTGAACACAACATTTCCCATCCTGTTATACAGCAATTACACGTGTAACAGTAGAGCATCTGACTATGTATATCACTCACAAGTTGCGTAGATGCTTATTACAACTCAGCCATGCTAACTGAAGCCATTCCACAATAAAACTTCAAGACAGCCTTCTGTAAGCCACTCGCAATTGGCACACAAGGGACGATAGTTCCGTAGGTATTCCTCCGTGTAGGTATTCCATACAGCTCTAAGGTATGTACATTAGAATGTCGAAAAAAGACTATCCTTTTTTTAAAATGTACTTTCAACGAGCTTCCTTTGAGAAAATTTCTCCGGCAATGATAAAATCAAAATGTAAGCGGTCTACACTAGGATAGTATTTTGGTATATTCACAATAGCAATGAAGTTTTTCATAGCTCAGGGAAAAGTTGAGGTTTGCCAACTCGAAGGAAGGGGAAAACGCCATCAAAAGTATTCCTGGGAGAAGATTCATCTAACGGATAAATCAAGTATACTATTCCAGCGCACTTCTTGGTATCGTTATGCAACGTGTACAACATCCCTTGTTTCTCCACTTTTGTTGCTTCTGTGCACAGAAGTACCATATTCCACGGAATTACATATTACGAGGAAGAAACCGTTTAATGCAGCTTACTTTTGCCCCATATCTATTCACACAATATTTGGAATCCCTGGGTCATGTGGAGAATTCCTTGTACACTCGTTCATCACATATGATCTTTGCATTTTTCGATGTTATATTTATTTACATGCCGCCTGACTGTCCTATGCACAGTCGTTTTAAACCTAATCTGGATCAAAGTTATTTTTCCTTTTTCACACACTCTTGGACAGGAAGCCGTTCATTTATCATCCGTTACCATTAGCCTAGAAGATATAAGTGTGATACGTTAAAGACTTCGTTCCATTTAAAATCTTCTTCCGAGACATCATTATGTACTGAGACAAAATAGATGAATCACACATGTGTATCTCTCTTTCTTTCGAATTCTGAGTGTTCTTCTAACTTGAACGATGCACTATTATTTTTTAATGTTAAATCTTGTACTTGATTGATCATTTCTTCATTCAACGTTTGATAAAATACTCAAAGGAATACTCCAGTTTCTTTGGAAGTCATCCTTGCATCGTCACTGTACACTAATCGAATCTACGACTAAAAACAATGGACATTCTTTTGCCCGACTTCAATCCGACGTTTTGTTCATGAGTTATGGCGGTTTATACATTTTTCCGACAAATTTTCGGGTGTTACACCCAGGTTGTTGTATAGTTTTTGTTTTATTTCGGTGTCAGGAATCACCTAACGACGTTTGTTATATTAATTAAGTTACACCCTATATATATACGGGCGCCATTTTATGTATTAAAAAGACCAAATTTGTTTAGTAACGTAAATAGCTAAACTATGAAAACGTATTTACTAGAGAAACACTTTTTAGTTCTTGTAATAATTTTCTCTCAAACAAACTGAAGGTAAATATATACCAATAAATCAATACAGCTATATTTTAGAAAATGAAATGAAATCTTTGAGTTTTACGTCCCACGGTTATGCCGGTTAGGCTGAAGGAGACGGTGATTATGAGAAATGAATGAAATGGTGGAATGAAGAAAGTGGGAGGAAACGGGAGAACCCCGAGAATATCCACGCACACGGCGTTTATCGACCACAAAGTTCACTTGGCGGGAGCAGGGTTTGAACCCGAGACACCATGCACCAGGGGTGAACGCTCTACCACTGACCCACCGCGGCTCCAGCTATATTTTAGAAATACAATAGGCACTGATTTTTCGAAGACTGCTCTAATACATAGGAACAATCAAATTTGTAAATAGAGAGTTTTCTTTTTAAATAAAACAAACTGAATTGCTTAAACTGCGCTATATCGATTGGTTTCAGCATCTGATTTTTTAAAAATAAATAATTAGCAGCACGAAAAATTCCTATATTATCTTCGAAAATAGACCTACATGTTAATTGCTTTACTGGCTTTATACACTTTTTTTTTTTGAAAAAGTGATTGTAGGGGAAGATGGGGCTAGTTGCAACAATTTTCAGGTCTGTTTTTTTACTCGAAAATTATTATAGATATAAAAACTATATTGAGTGTACTAAAAGGTACATGCCTTAACTACATACCAAAAAAAGAGAAGTGCAAAACATCGAACGGCAGTTTTGATAGCATCCACTTTTTGAACTAAGTCCGACTGTTGACACTTGCCCCACCCATGGGGTAAATTGCAACATCATCTGGGTTAAGTTGCAACAATCGGACTTGATTCAGAAATTTAATGCTATCAAATCTACAGCTTGAACATCGCTTCACTCATTTTCACTGTGGCAGTCAATGTCTATAATCTATACAGATGTAGTACGGATTTCTCTCGGAACACGACCAATGAGACCACTTCTCACAACATAAACACTGTACCCAGTCTTCTTCTGTATCCTGTTCTTCGTACGGTTCTTCAGAAACCAAACAGACGACTTGAGAATAAATTCTTCTCAGCTGATGATTTTACGTTTTCGGTTGCTTTTAGATGCTTCTTTTTCATTTCGAAAGTACTTTTTTCTAGAGTGTCTGTGAGAATAGCACATCTCTTCCTTTTCCGAGCTATCAGTTTTCTAGTTCCAGATTTTGGATAGAACCATACATGTTCAGGAGATCATCTGAAAGATTCTACACTATCTTCTTAGATGCATTTGTAGGTGATCCATGAAGCTCACTTTGACCTGCAGTCTGAAGTTCTAACTGAGAAGATGAAAGGAAACAACTACTACTAGGCACTGCAAGCAATAAGCCATCACTGTTGTCCTATAATAATAATAATAATAATAATAATAATAATAATAATAATAATAATAATAATAATATGATAGTTTTTACGTCCGAGCCATTTCGGGTACTGTGCATTTGCAGTAATGCTCGGAAAATAGAATAGAAACTGGACCGCACGTTGGACCGATATTATGTTTTTACCCGTATGAATCGGGTTTGCCCGATTGAACCGTATGAATAGGGATGACCTGATAATCCCGTTTTTGTGAAAACAAGCTTAGTCTGTCATTATGGTAAATGATGTGTTGTTTCACTTTATTATCATAACACAAATTGTTCTAATTATCATGTACGAACTCATAACGAGTCTATCAGTACAAACGGTCCAAACAGGACAAACACGGGTCAAACGGGTTTATCAGGTCTAAGGATCGAGTATACCAAACGCAATGGGTATCGGGCGGATACAGTTTACCCGAAAAGTTCAAGCACTAATTATAGGTTAAAGTCAATACTTAAGAGCTCTAATTGTTTGCATTCACTTTTTTCTTTCTTTTTTTAGGTAGCCGACCAACGAACTTGAGGATACATAAATATAAATCCTCAAATCTAAATTATTGTATTATATTATTGCAATGAGCATCAACGTGATTTACTATTAGGAGTTAGCGTGATGCACTAATGTTAGTTTTATAAATGTTATTATTATTATTATTATTATTATTATTATTATTATTATTATTATTATTATTATTATTATTATTATTATTATTATTATTATTATTATTATTATTATTATTTGTTTATGCCCTTCATGCAACTTAGAATCAATCTCACATAAAGTACTATATCAGACCTGATTGAACATTATTTTGAAAATTCTCATATAAATAGATAAAATTAACAATTGGAACTTAACACTTCAAGAGTTCAAAACATGTCCTCGTTTTCGTTTTCCTCAGTTTCTGAGGACGATTGAACTATCTCGATGACAACATGATCTTTGTCTCCAACAAAAATATTTTGCAAGACACGGTAACTTTGTTCAATGTCCTGGGAAAACATTATTATTATTATTATTATTATTATTATTATTATTATTATTATTATTATTATTATTCGACAGGCCATCTGTCTATAATGACAATTTAAAACTTTATTTTTAAAGAAAGAAATGATTAAAAAGCATTCTATTAAGTATCTAAATCTCATATGTATTAATGTATGCAGGTTAATATCTGAGTAATAAAGCTATCATTATTAATTTCCTGTGTATAGTATCCTAATTTGTAGTTTGTCCAGTTTTTATATACGTGACGAATCACATTAGAAAGAAACTGATCAATTATATAATGACCTCTATAACTATATCTTAAAGTTAGAAATAATATACTTACAAGCAGAGCACATAAACAGGCAGAATCTTTATTAAGCCTATTACTAATATTACATATTAATATTAGCAATAATAATAATGATAACCAAATTCATGGCGCAACAGCCTTTAGAAGGCATGGACTTATGGCACTCATTTCTGTGGGGTAATGTGTTTATAGGTCTGCACGGGCTCGGGCTACTATGATAACCGTAATGGGGTTAGCCATACTGGGAGCTTTATACAGTTCTACCTGAGTTAGAGCGGCAACGCCGGAATCTGGTTACAATGAAGGATTTATGGTAGGGACATGTAAACCCTTAGATCTTTACTTACTATATATATATATATATATATATATATATATATATATATATATATATATATATATATATATATAGATAGATAGATAGATAGATAGATATCGAGTGTTGCAAAATAAGTGTTACAACTCTTGAGAGGTGACTCCTGCCACTGAGACAAGAAAAAAAGTTCTCTTGAACTTTCGGCTATCGGACATATTTTCGGATCTACAAAGCGTGGAAAAATGAGTTTCGGACGCCAATAGTTCGGAAACTAACCAACATAAAGAGGGCGGGTAAAAAATTCACTGAAGAAGTCATACCTGCTCCATTGAATTTTGCATGTTTCACAATCCTACCATGCACGCGCAAGGGTTCCCCAAAGGAACGTAGGGAGTCCCGGATAATCTTCCAAGTGAAACTTGGTCTAAATGGATATGAATTGATAGGCTTGTACCAGGTAACAATAATTCGTTTGTATTAAGTCGATATCTGGAACAAATATAAAATGGCGGACACCATGCCCGTTGTGTGTGGTTGCATAATCGCCAGGTATGGATGCCGGACAACAGTGATGTTCTGAGTATTAAGTATAGCGAATTTGTACTCAAATGCTCTAGAAAGACATCTGCAGTGTCGGTAGAGCATAACAGTGAAGCAGGGTGATTCAAATGTGTGGAAACACTTTACGAAAAATCCCCAGAATGCACTCATACTCAGTAAACGTGAGTTCAAATCGTTGGAAATGTAAGGATTAGCGTCAAGAACATGAAAGCCATTGCCAATTCATCAATAATATTCCCTCAAACTGATGCAATGTGATGTGCACGGTTGCATACCAATAAGGATGCGATAACTGAAGCCAAGTTACTTTACATATATATGATTGTTATTAGTAAGAAGATAAATAAGAAAATAATCAGGCAGTATATTATAAGGAAAGAACATTAATGATCATAACGAAGGATTAGGTATAGAATGCACGATACGTATGATATAGTAATGGGCGTGAATGATGTGGCGAGATGCATACACAGGACAACACGTGGGTGATATTAGTTAGACAAATGAGCTTATCTTTAGCCTAGAGGCTGCTCTATTCAATGATGAAAATGAATGAGTCCCATGTTAGTAAATAATGGTAATCACTGTGCTGGAAATGATGAGTGAATGAGAGGAAGATGTTCATGAATGACGTAATCGGCGATGATAAGTAAAGAGGGATCTAACGGTGGTAGATTATAGGAGCGAAAGTGGAGAATGATAGTAACGGTGAGGTGTTGGGTGAAGTGCTAAATAACGCATTGTATCCTGAAGTAAAGGATGTCGGATTTCGAAACGTCTGGTGATATATGTTAGCCGAAGTTTTCCAAGAAAGTATTGTAAGGTCGGAAAGGTAATTTGGCGGAGTGTGCAATTAAAACAGTTATCGTGGAATATGAAAAGAACACGAGAAGCTGACTTCCAATACGAGGCCGAAACGTGTAAGTAGCCAGTAATGAAATTTAATGCATAAATGATATATTTACTCTTAAAACAATTCTAAGCGATATAGCCCAAGGCTTATCCTATGTCTGGCGTGTTATTTCAAATCATTTTGCTAATATGATAATCTTTGTAAGTCAAACAAAATATCTATTATTATTTTAAACTCTGTTAAACTAACCTTTGTGACACACAGAGTTTGACCCTGGTTTAGCAGATACACAGTAGTGACCAACAGATTCCCTTTTGTTGTATGTATACCTTATGTAAATAAACTATCATCATCATTATATATTTTCTCTCTTATTCCATTTTGCAATTGTTAAATAAGATTAACAAAAGGTTGTAAGAACTAATAGCGTTATATTAACAAAGGTTCACCAAGTAGTTTATAAAATAATATCGTCCTTATTTGTAATGGAATTGCAGGGGCTTATCGCCCAGCCTTGTTAGGAAGAAGCATATACAGTTTATTGCATTGCAGATAGCATACCCTACAGGGAAATAAAATCATAGGTCACACTCTATCACTGTACTACCAAACCAAACTAGTAATATTCCAAGACAAGAACCATTGTCTTGTTCTAAAAATAACACTAGACTAGTAAGTGATAACACAATACGTGTACAGAAACCAATACATAGTCATTCAGGGTATAGCCAGCAAGTTTTTCTAGAGGGCCTTCATTTTTACAAACTAAAAACAAATCAAAAGTTTCTTTCAAGATTATGAAAGAATTAATAACACATAGATACATATGTATTTCAGAAGTACATATTATTATTATTATTATTATTATTATTATTATTATTATTATTATTATTATTATTATTATTATTATTATTATTATTATTATTATTGTTATTATTATTATTATTGTTATTAATATTTAGTAGTAGTAGTAGTAGTAGTATAGTAGTAGTAGTAGAAGTAGTATATTTCATATATGCTACATTTCTGAGACTTGAGTCTTGATAGTACGTGAAGTTTAAATCAAAGGTTATGTTACGGACGGCAAATGATGGCTTAACACGAAAAACATATTCTGGCCGGGACCGGAGGTTAGTCTGTTTTATGTTTATTAAACGTGTTTAATAATTACAGCAAATGAAATATGTTTATAATAGAATGTGAAAGAATACAGTTTTAAAAGAATTAAACTACGTCAACATGTTAAAATAATTAAAAGAACCTAATTAATCAGCCACTTTGTACTCTCGTTTGCTTAACTGGATGAACCGAGGCCTAAAGGAAAAAGAGTTTTCTGCCCAAATCTCATAAGCAGTGGGATATTTTAATATTATAGAAACTGACCCTCCTTTCGCTTAGAAGTGTAATTTTCAAGACGCTGAAACATATAGTATTTTATTACTTTTAGTTAAAAGTTCAAATGCCGAGTTTCACGCATCTAGCTTAAACAAATCCTTCCTTAATTTATTTACATATTTTCTGAGTAAGTAATGGGGAAATCGAACATAAAAAAATGTGCTCCCTTTGCTCTTTCCCTTTTATGTGTTCAATTTTCAATTTTCATTTTTTTTTAATAGGAAAGCTTATATGCCAAGTTTTATTTTACTAGCTTTAGAAACTTGCGAGATACACTACCCTTTAAAAAAATCTTACCCCACCCATTTTACGATACTTATTCCAAAAATTCTTTCTTATGTACTGCTTTCATAAGAAAATTATATTTTATAACTAAAATTTATCGACTCTACTTGTAGTAGTATGCCCAAAAATCACTCATCTTTACTCTTTTATATAAGAGTACAGAAGATAAATACAGTCAAACAAATGGACTTCCATGAACAGTTTCCGATTTCTTATAACTAACTTATTCGTACATTTCCCACAAGCTGTGGTTTTAAATTTACGCTCTGTCAAGGTCCAGGTTTCAAAAAGGAAGTAACTGGAAATACAATAATATTATGTATTTATGTACATGTGTAATATGTATAAATTTATTGTCTTATTGAAGCTTTCGTAATCTGAAAATAAACTTTTGATTTGCTTTTAATATATAAAAATTAAGCTCCCCTAGAAAAAATTGCAGGCTACACCCCTAAATGACTATGTAGTAATTTCTGCAAAAATGGCACAGGACCTAAAATTTAGGTCTAGTGCCTATATTTTTAGGACTTGTGCCGTTTAGAACTTATGAATGTCACCCAATGTATTGCATAGTAAATGTTCTTTGTTCAATTTTAAATCTACTGCGTTCTTTATGTATACCGTTGGTATTTAATGTTCACTCGTGAAATGTCTAGTGAGCTTTTGTCTTAATTAAGTAAACTTTGGTGGATTTTTGTCTTACTCTTAATAAAATTCGCTCCACACAGTATATATTGAAATTCTGAATGTTTTCTTGCTTTCAGAAGTCTGGTAAAATATGCTTTTTAAACATTTTTTCAATTTTTTATTTATTTATTTTTGTTTTAGGAATTTGTCTTGGGATTCTCGTATCTCCATTCGAAAGAAACGAATTTCTTAACTAATTATGTAATTAATTCTTAGAATGAAATAAGTTGTATTATGTAATTCACGTATAAGTGCAGAACAGATAGTGATAATAATAATCTTAGTAGTACAAATATAGCTGTTATTGTTGGAATTAGCTACGTTCGTGACATTATTGCCAACTAGTTGCTGCATCGTCGCAATTTCGTGGGGTGGTGGCGAATTTCAGAACTAAAGCAAGTGAATGAAAAAGGCACAAGACCTAAACGGCACAAGTCCTAAAAGGCAGAAGTCCTAAACGCCAGAAGTCCTAAAAATCATATCGCGGCACAAGTCCTAAACGGCAGAAATCCTAAAAATCATACCGTGCCACAAGTCCTAAACTGCAGAAGTACTAAAATTCAGGTCTAGTGCCTATATTTTTAGGAGTTCTGCCGTTTAGGACTTCTGGATGACACCCGACACATCATGCTGCCTCAGTGATGATTTGGTGGGGAGTGAGCTACTCAAGCACAACCCAGCTGTATTTTTGCGAACAAGGTGTTAAAACATCTGCCAAGGTATACCAGAACACAGTGCTAACACCTATAGTGTAATCACTATCTGCTACCATGTTCCCTGGAGAAAGGTGGACCTTCCAACAGGATTCCGCTCCAGGCCACACAGCGAAACCAACTTAGGACTGGCTGGCGCGAAACGTCCCTCACTTCATTTCTACCACTGATTGGCCTTCTAGCAGCCCGGATCTTAACCCGTTGGACTACAAACTTTGGGCAGTACTTCAGGCAAAGGTCTGCCATAAACGGCATCCATCTGTCGACAGTCAGAAACAATCTTGGCCCGAGCAGTGAACAATTTTCCCATGGACAGTTTTGGGTAAGTTACATGTAAAAATGTAACGCGTTACAAGTTACTTTACTTTTTCCTAAAATGTAACGCGTTACTTGCCCCCAAAAAGTAACTGTTACTTTGCTTCGAAAGTAACGCGTTACTTTTAGGTCTGAAACTTAGAATATGTGAACAAATGTTATCACTTCAATTTTCCGTACTACTATTACTATCGCTTTTATTATTATTATTATTATTATTATTATTATTATTATTATTATTATTATTATTATTATTATTATTATTATTATTATTATTATTGCCCTTTCTGAATTGCTTTATGTAAATGCAAGGACACATTTTTACTTGACAGCTATAAGTTATGAATATTTTCATATAAGGTAACATTGGCTAAAATGCCATACTGCGTTACTCGTAGGGATGGGCTAGGGTAACCAGACGTACTGATTTTCGCAGTACAGTACTGTTTTTCAAAGAGCTGTCCTGCGTGTTGCGAAGATGTCTAGGAAATCGAGAAATATCCTTCTTCTTTAAAATGTCCTGCGAAATGTCCAGAGTTAATTTATTTGCAATATCTTAATGTTTCATTCTTTATTCACAATATTATGAATCAAACACACTCTTTTCCTGAAGGATGAACCGCTGTGTTTTTTAACACTCCTCAGAAGACTAGGGATGGAGAACAATCAACAAACCATTTTTTACAATACATCGCTTTTACTGAGAAGGCCTTGTTGAGATATCGGTAAAGTAGGAAAGGTTTCTTATTGAACTTATGACAGTGATGCTAACCAAGTTAAATAGAAGTTCCTTTGTGCCGGTCTAAATTTTCTTTCATTTCTTAAAATAATACCACGCTTCGAAATTTATTATTATTATTATTATTATTATTATTTAGCCCAACACGAACTTTGACTGTACGTTCATAAAATAAACCAATTTGTTATTCATCAAAGCATTTGGAGTTGTGTTTAATTCCTTTAATACTTTTGTTCAGTGCTTTTTTTAACAAAAATGTTTAATAACTTAAGGTTCACATTAAATGAAATAATGATATAAGTATTGCCGACGCAGTAAGATATCATATACAGTACTATTATACTTGTGTCCTACTTTTCGATTGTTAGAATGTGGTCATCCTACGATGGGCACGAGTGAGTACGAGCGAGTATTCTTTGAAACTCGATTCGACTAAAAACAGACATCTTTGAACGCGATTCGAAAAATTTCCTCCAACTCGACTCGAATACGGGTCGAGTCGAACCAAATCTGGTTTGTAGTTTCGAGTATTCTCTTCAAGTATCTTGCATAGACAATATAGGTTATCAATGATACTAGTACTACTACTAGTACAACTTTTATTATTATTATTAATAATAATGAATAATAATTATAATTATAATTATAACAACACTGTGTTTAAACATGAAAGAAACGCGGTCTGGGTTTGAATACTAAAAAACTAGTTGATTGCTAACCTCGGTAGTCGTGAATTCTAGGAGTCAAGGATATTGTTCACGAGCTTGTGAATTTGGGTTGAGGGTTTAGGTTGAGTATTCGGGCTCGAGCCAAACATTGTTAAAAGTTATAGGGCACTGGCCAAATATCTTCAAAACTGTTCGGCCCGGGTTTACAATTGTAAACAACTTGATAGCTGGGCTCACAGCTCACTCACTATGGACCCGAACCGAGAAGTGAGCCGAGCCAACAGCTCACCGAACCGTGTCAGCAAGAGCCTTCGGCCCAGATGAGCCGAACCGAGCAGATGGTTCATCCAACTAAGCCAGCTCGAGCCGATGGTTCACCCCAAGCGAGCCGGCTCGAGCCATCGGCTCAGTTATTACTTCCCAACTGAGCTTCTTATTAAAAAAGTCTCTTGTGGTCTCGATATCGAGACGAGAAGACATGCGAGCATGTTTCCTCTAGTGAGCAACATTAAAAGTATTCCATATTACTACTTAGCTTACATTTCTCATGGCTTTCGCTTTCTAGTGGAATCAGGCCATGATTTCAAAACGAGTTAAAACGTAATAATAATAATAATAATAATAATAATAATAATAATAATAATAATAATAATAATAATAATAATAATAATAATAATAATAATAATAATAATAATAATAATAATAATAATAAATGTAAGTATTCCATACATATAGAAATGCTTTTGACCAAGCACACAAGAAATTATATTTTGTCCATTTAGCACTATCATTCTTTTGTCACTCACAATTATTAATATTCATATAGTAAATATCTTATAATTCTTATATTTTAAAATCAATTGACAGGTCTCTGATTGCTTTTATGAGAAATAAATATTTGGTTTTATAGATACTACGCAGTGGGGATGATCGTGCGTCGTTTCGGTCCTATGCCGTTTCGGTCCTGCGCCGTGTCGATCCTGTGCCGTGTCGATCCTGTGCCGTGTCGATCCTATGCCGTGTCGATCCTGTGCCGTTTCGGTCCTATGCCGTGTCTATCCTGTGCCGTTTCGGTCCTATGCCGTGTCGGCTCTATGCCGTTTCGATCGTACGTATTCTATGCATATAACTTGCACAGGCATAGAATCGACAGGAGTTTATAATTTGTAAGAGCAAAGATTAAACAGATAATAAAAATATTATTTTTTTAGGCAAATGATTAAAAGTTAAATTATTTCAGAGCAGCGGCGTGAGAGCAAAACGGCACAGGATCGACACGGCATAGGATCGACACGGCATAGGACCGAAACGGCACAGGATCGACACGGCACAGGACCGAAACAGGTTTCTGAGCTGAATTGTCGGTCGTATGCCGTGTCGATCCTGTGCCGCATCCCCGGTAAAATCACACAATCCAAATGTATCTTTATAAGTACTATAGTGGTTAGAAAATAAGTGTACAAAATTTTGTGTTGATAGACGGAATATGTATCAGGGAAAAATATGTATTGTTATACAAGCTTTTCCCTCATATCTATTCCGTCTATCAACACAAAACTTGTTACACACATTTTTATGTGTCTCACATTTTCATTCCATCAATTCTTGCATAATTAATCACTTTCATTAGTAATTCTTCTCCTTTAACCTAAACGCTGTATACCTGCGACATTAATCTCGAAATAAATATTGCTATACATTTATTTATTGTCAGATTATGTTGAAATCTGAATGTAAAGTCAAAAGCTAAAACGCTTTCCCACCGTTAGATTTTCTATTGGCAATAAATTCGGAATAAATTGATCAGCTTGAATAAAGTTTTCTAGATATAGAGAGAATGTAATTTTGAGAGTAATGAGCACATACTTGAAACTGTACTCAAATGGTTTATTCTGGAATCATTGAAAAAAGAAACTAATTGGAGAAAACACGTTTGTATTAGATTTTACAAAGCAAATTCCTGTGAATTGCTACGTGTTTCAAATAAAAGTTTGAACAACCGGCATGCGTTATACGTAAAACAAGTCAATCTTTTTTTTTAAGTTTCAGTCTAGGTAACACGTTGGTCTCGTATAATTAAGAAAAAAATCACTAAAGTGTTTCTTACAGAACTACTTAATTGAATTATCAAATGCGATGAAGCATTTGTATAAATGAAAATAACAGGGCATCAATAGAAGAAATTTATAATTACGTTAGGTGCAATAATAACTTGTTAGACTTTATGCAGATATCACTGGAGTTAGAAACGTTTTTTCAGTCGCTTAGGGATAGTTTGGAGCTTAAATACATGAAATATGATATACGAAACTTTTAAAACACTTATTAAGAAATAGGCATATGCTAATTAGTACTATTATCTTGGATGTAATAAATAAAATGAGATGAATTTTCTAGTTTGATGTCTCATTGTTATACCTTTTAGTCTAAAGAAGGCAGAAGATGAATAGAAGTGAATGATTATGAAATAATAAGTGGGATAAATATGTGAGAGGAAACTGAAGAATTCTGACAAAACTCATGGACATAGTGTTATTCACCACAAACTCGCATGGTAGGAGATCGAACCAGAGATTTCGGATGTAATATTTCAGTCCGTGATTGTAGAGTCAATAAATTGAATTTTAACAATACAGATTTCCGGACATTATAATAGGCGAGTTTGTAGTAATATATAAATGTAATATTCCATGCAAAACTTATCTAAATATAATTTTCCTTCCCAAAATTTATGCAGTGCAACACATGGACAATCTAATTTCGCATGAAAAAATATGGATAATACTGGCTTTCAAACACATAAACATTAAATCATCTCTTTTGTAGCTACTATTAATTTCCCCGGCTGGGTATTTATTAATAAAAATGTTACTTCTAAAGCGCTTCTTATTTTTAATGTTTCTTTTGAAGGAAAGAAACATTCTTCCTTATATTGTATTCATAGGTTCTTATATTGTATGTATAGGTTCTTATATTGTATTTCAATGACACATTGAATGTTTCTCCATAAATATAAAAATCAATTTGGTTACTACTTTATAGAAACTACCATAAAAACAATATTGAATGCATTCGTTCATATTATCTATTAGCTCTTTCCGTTCAAGGCCTTAAGGACATTATGTCTGGATAACATCCGTGTGATCTCATGACGTGTGGCAAATAGTAAAATGGTTTGTTTCGTAAACATGAATGCACATCGTATAATGAAAAAAATATCTCTCTTATGACACTATTATGATGAATGACTTCCTGCGCGTCACTTTGTGAATTCAGGGGGTGGAATCTAATGCTAAGAAAATGGTAAATGTTTTTGAAGTTACCACAGGACATATAGTACTGTCTTTGAATTAAGCTTATCTTCCACTTCCTATTCACATTGAATTAATGCCGAAGGAGCGTGATTTCATTCTTGTTTTGAAATTCGCAGATGGGGAATCTTTACAAAAGTTCTTCTACCGTCTTATCTTGAGCTACAGGATATGACATTGAAATAGCATTCGTATTTCTCATATTTTTTTCTTTATTTCGTATATCTACTTGTGAGAAAACCTCTAAGCATAAAGCGTACTCTTACCGTATTTTTACGTATTCTTTTCTGTTTGGGATATGCGAAGTTGTTTGCGGGATATTCCATACTTACACACAAGATCATAGATAGAAAATGAAATGAAATCTTTCAGTTTTATGCCCAATGGTTATGCTATGTAGACTAAAGGAGACGGTGATCATGAGAAGTGAATGAAATGGTAAACTAGAGAAAGTGGGAGAAAACCTCGAGGAAATTCACGTACACTGTGTTTGTCCACCACAAAACCCACTTTCCGCGCGCTGGGATCAAACCAAGAACTCCATGCACCAGTGGTGAACGCTCTACCACTGAGCCACCACGGCCCCATGACCATACCTACAATATTAACATAAGACACGGACGCTGCGACTTTTTGAGGGGGAGGGATAACTTAAGCTCAGTTTGCATTCTTCAGTACTTAGTTTTTGATTACATGGCTTGCGGGAAAATAACACCCATAAACTACAGGATGTGCTTTTTTTAAGTTAAATAAAAGAACAATACTGCAATAAACATGGTTTATTAAATATATTCTCTCAGATTTATAAACTACCGAAAATATGAAATGTCTCTCTTTGAAACGCACTAGCTTACTAAATATGGGACCTATCGCAAGTGGTTCGAGGAATCACACAGGAATTAGTGTGCCCTCTATATAAATAGCGATATTTCAGAATCCTCTGATTTCGACGCAACGTAATGTATAAAGAAAGTTTTATTTGACTAAATTTGAGTTTAGCGTCATGTTAAGTAGTGAGATTATATTATACATGGACCTAGAGCTTAATGTGGGATCCTAACCACATGAGCTCCCTCCGGGAATTTAACTCAGGTTTCCCACTCAAAAGATAATTAAGCTATCCACATAGCCACAAGGGAGCTCATAAAGGTAGTTGGGGTATGGTAATACACTTTTTAGTACTAGTTGAACGTTAATTATAATTTTGAAGTCGATTTCTATTAAATATAATTTCATTTCTTTGTTAGTAATGAAAAATGACTAGTATCACTTTTCCTTCTCATATAACAGCCAATATTATTTTGAAGAGTTATGTAGCCTCACATAACATTTTTTATTTTATGATAGAATACTTTGATAATAAAATGAAATCAAATTTCGATACTAAAAATGATTTATTAACATTTTTAAGGACGTACTTCCTCGTGTTTAAGATTAAAAAAAAAATTCTTCATATTTTTAAGTTTGAACAGTTGTTTTTATCTGAAAATATTTATTATGATTCTTATTGTTTAATAAGACCAGTGCACTCTACACTAGTTGATCGTTACAAAACAAAAATGTATGACAAACAAAAATTTTCTTCTTCAACTGACAGAGAATTGAATTCATTTATCTCATTTATATACAGTTCCGTTAGCACTGAATTGCTGAAAAATTAATTAGAAATTAAACTTTTAGAACGTTTACAACATAAAATTTAAAATACCTTCAATAAGTTTGATGTCTCTGTAAAGTAATTCCTAGAGTTGTTAGATTAATGAAAGGTTATCAGTTGCAAACACAAGGAAGTTACCATATCAATGGAAGCCCTAGGAATTAGTTCATGGTGGGCACGGCGGTTCAGTGGTAGAACACTTACCGCTGATGCATGGAGTCCTTGTTTCGATCCCTGGCCAAGTGAGTTTGTGGTGGACAACATCGTTTCCTGCATTTTTTCGGAATACTCCGTTTCCTTTTACATCATCATTCAATTGTCTTGATCGTCTGTCTTCTTTAACCTGAAGGGCATAATCATGGAACGTTAAACTGAAAGATTTCATTTTATTTCAGCTAAGGAACTTAAACGCTTAAAACCTCCTTTTGCATTTTTCTCTTTTAATATGTACTAAATAATTTGACACGTCTCTTCATAGCCAAACGCATAATGCGCGTGGTTCTAGTTTTTGCTTCCCGTTGTGTGTACTTGCCTAAGCAGTGATTCATATCCTGCTTTAAATCATGTCTTGGTTCATGTAGCATTGGAATATGTTAATATAACTACTGTTGCATATTTGAGCGGCTCGGGCGAACATAATGGTATGTCACATTTCTGACTGTCGAATAAACGGGAAATAATGGTTGGCCATTCCCATACAATGCAATGCAATGACACATACCAAACAACTTTCCCCTGT
This sequence comes from Thermobia domestica, assembly GCF_964235325.1. Taxonomy (NCBI): domain Eukaryota; kingdom Metazoa; phylum Arthropoda; class Insecta; order Zygentoma; family Lepismatidae; genus Thermobia; species Thermobia domestica. The sequence continues at coordinate 146,999,867 of NC_137459.1, read as the reverse complement.
CTTCTTCAATACATTTCTGAAATAAAACTGCCTACATATTCTTCTGTGGTTCGTTTCCAAACCACTCCCCATAATAACTCAATTTAACTGGAAATGGCACTTACCATTATGTTCGCCCGAGTCGCATATTTGTCTTCAACCAATCGGTAATAATTTGGTATCCGGATTCTCGTTGGTCTCGTGTCTAGCGCGTGCGCCTTTGCTACAGGGGTTGTGGGTTCAATTACTGGTGGTAGAACATTGAAATTTGAATGCATTATGCGCGAGCATAGTGGCTCAGTGGTAGAGCGCTTACCGCTGGCACGTGGGTCCCTGGTTCGATCCGTGGCCAAATGAGCTTGTGGTGGACAACATCGTGCTCGAGTGTTTTACCGGGGAATTCCCGTTTCCTCCGACCTTCTCATTCCACCAATTATTCCATTGTCATTCACTTGCCTTAATCATCGTATCCTTTAGCCTAACGGGTATAGTCGTTGGACGTTAAACTCAAAAATTCTTTTAGGAATGCATTACGGTGGTTCGGATTTCACTTTAGATTGTAGGTGTACGCCTCATGCAGTCTCGGTGCTTTAAGTGTACTCTAAACTCCAAGCAAGCAAGATACTTGGTATTTTTTAATGCACAGAATACAATTATCTTATTAAATTCCACAAATATTAAAAATTCCACCTCAATGAGTGGAAGGACAAATTGAATATAGCGGATATAAGGCAAGATAGATGTCATTTTTGAATTGATTAACATAAAATCATGAAGTTTGATGCATGAAAAACATAGTACGCAGAATACAAATATTACAGTCATTTGCACGAATTTTGAAAATAGGCTTATTCACATAGTTCTTCTGAATCATTACGAATTCAGACACGAATTTTCGTACTTTGACTTACGGAATACAAACATTTTATTCGCTCACACGACTTTAAAAAAAAATGCCTCGAAAAACTTAGGAAAGGGGGTATTTTATCTAGTAATTACGATTTCCTAAATCGTCGGGTATGAAATCAAACTCTTAAACATTTTTTTTGTAATGCACAAATTATGTTCATCACGTTCACTTACATACAGTAGATTCAATATGTCGGACGAAGATAAAATGGACACTGTTTCTAACTGTTGGAATAAGTATATTATTAAAGTTAGAAATTCCAAGAAATCGCAGTAAATATATACTGATTGTATTTGACTGCCTACATTAACGCGATTAAATATTTCATCACTCTGAGTTAAAGTAAACTGCATTTATTTAGGTAGATTGGAGGTGATTATGCCTTTAATGTTGTTACAAGTACAATTTTATATTACTTTAGAACAAAAACAGTAATAGATAGCGAGAATCGATTTCCTCCAATGGATTAAGCGTGCAAAAACTACATTTTCTGCCCTGCCCATCGTTAAGTCTCTACCGAAAGCGAAAGTGGTAGAAATCCATATCAGTTTCCAGTTCCGACAATCTAGATAGAGCAAAAATGATAAGGGATAGCGAAAAGCCGTTTCTCGGAATCAATTTAGCGTTTTAACAATAGTTACCAACTACTTTGTTAACTCCTTATTCAAACCGAAAGTGGCAGAAATCAATCACTTTCGGTTTTAACGCTGATTTCCGTAAGATGAATACCGTAATAGATATCAAGATGCGGTTCTTTGTGCTGAAAAAAGTGTTCCAAGAATATATTCCGTTCCCCATATAATCCCTTCACTAAACCCGAAAGGGGCATAAGGGGGCGGGGTGGCTCAGTGGTAGAACGTTCACCTCCGGTGCTTGGGGTCTCTAGTTCGATCCCAGCTCGAGCCGTGTGGACTTTGTGGTTGACAAACACCGTGCTCGTGGGTTTTCTCGGGGTTCTCCCGTTTCCTCCCACTTCTTCATTCCACCATTTCATTCATTTCTCATCATCGTCTCCTTTAGCCTAACCGGCATAACTGTGGGACGTAAGACTCAAATATTTCATTGCATTTCATTTCCGAAAGGGGCATAAAACAAACACTTCCGAGTTTAACGTTGAACGTTATGGAATAAATCCAGTATCGGATAGCGATATTCGGTTTTCTGCAATCAATTAAGCCTCCCAAGAATATATTTCATCTCTATTCTGATTTCTCTATATAAACCGGAAGCGATCACTATACATTGAAAACGATTATACGTAGAGAGAAGTGATTATCTGCTATCGATTAAGCATTCCGGGAATACGTTTTATCTTCATCCTTAACTTTCTACTAAAATCAGAAGTGGTAGAAATCCATTACAACTTTTGGTTTTAATATTGTTCTATTGCTACTTGTTTACGTATATTCCAAACTTACAACCGTGTATACATCTATAGCTTTATTCGTATCCATATAGGAATAATAACAATTATTAGGAAAAAAAAACATTTATTTGTTTGTTTAACAAATTTCAAGTTGTAGTCTCCGAGATACTTTTACCGTTAACAATCTACAACAACAACAGTATCACAATGAGAAAAGAAGCGTTAGAAAGTCAACCAGAGCTTATATTTAAAACATTATCCCAGCAATAGCCCGATTGAACCAGGGAAAACCCAGAGAAACTTCAGTTTGAATGGCTGTCCTTCTGACTCAAACTCGGAATTTCTCGATTGCAAAACAAGAACGGCATCCATTAGCTCATACTGTTTGAAATTTTTATCTTGTGTTTTTTTTTCATCTTGTGTAACAACTATTACTATACGTTAATTGTATTATATATTTTTTATTTTGTTCTTTAAATTAGGAAACTACAAAAAGCGTTTTCAGATATTGAGCAGTCACGATCTCAACGTGGATTTGGATCTTACTTTCGGGTGGTATTTTATGGAGCGGACTTTGGAGATTTGGATGGTTGCGAGTTTATTTATAAAGAACCAGTTTTAACAAAACTCTCAGAAATCTTCAGCCGTCTTCAGGTATAGTATAGACAATTATACATTTTCATTCCATTAAAAATGTCCGTTAATTCTCTCAAAATAATAAAGAAAATTAGTTGTTCACAGCTAATTGAGTAGCTTTCTTATTACTCACAAAATAGGTATGTCGCAATATTTCATTTTATGTAATAATATTATTAGTACTAGTAACAATAATGCAGTAGTGGGAGCAGTAACGTGGTCTGTAATCCAGCTCTTTTGGTGGCGAAATATCATCGTGGGGAACAGACTATAATTTGAAAATTGATTTTGCATGACGGTCTGAGTGTCCGCCAACTAAACAACAAAACTCACTTGGCGCGAGCTGGGATCAAATCAAGGACCCCATGCACCAGAGGTGAACGCTTTACCATTGAGCCACCGTGGCCCAGAGGTGTTTTAGATAAAACGATCAGAGCTTATAAATCATTAACGGTTGGAGATGTAAGAATGCAACAAGAAGGGAAATAGGAAAATCTCGTCAGAATGTGTATCGAATGGAATGCTCCGATTGCCCTCACAGGCCCGCGGGAGGACCCAAACATTTTAAATAACGAAGTATGTAAACTTTTATATAATTAAAAATCATGGAAAAATAAACAACTGTAGCAAGAAAAAGTTCTTCGTGTAAGATACCGTGTATGAAATAGCAACCATTTAATCGTGAGTACTTGAACATTCAAATAAAATGTCCAATTGCGTCGTTACGGATGAAGCGTCGAAAAAGAATGATACAGAGAAACGTCAGAACGCATATGGAATGGAGTTCTCTGCTTGACTCACAGAATTCCCTATCATTGGGCCCTGCTGGGTTATTTGAAAATTTTAAATGGTAAAGTTATGTAATGGAGTATATCATTTTGAAAGGACCATAGAAAAACAATCAGCTTTTGTAGGAAAAACTTTTTCGCGTTGGACAATGTTTACAAAACGGCCACCATTTAACTGTGTTTTTTTTTCTGACTGAGTAAGAAGTTACAATAAAATGGTGACCTTTGCTAAATGATGACTCTCATGACAAACTTTTCCCTTACAAATGTTGTTTTGTCGTTCATAATTCTTTTAATACTATAACAAATTATGTGTCTTACAATTTAAAAATTTTAGATAGCTACCGCAGGAATCCATTATGGAGAGCCTTGTAGCAGACCGCTCCATTCGATGCTTCTTTCGGCATTTTCCTAATGTACTTTTTTCATTCTTTTATCTCAAGCAGTGCATAATTTGCAAACATTGGCTGTTTTGTTTGAATATACAAGATATTACGGTTAAATCGTGGTCATTTCGTAGACCGTTCCCCACACGTAAAACTTTTCTCAACAAAAGTAGTTTACTTTCCCATGACCTTTCCAGTTATATATATCTATATGTTGTTGTTTAAAAATTTTGGGTAACTTTCCATTTTCCAGAGGGGTAATGAGAAAGCAGAGTGATCCATCGATGCGCCTTCTGACATTTTCCTAAACCACTTTCTGTTTCATCCTTCTGTCTCCAATTAGCTGTAATTTACCAGCACTGTTTTATTCTAAAACACCCGTTATAATCAAATTTTAATCTCTTCCTGTTATGCCCTGCTGTGTAAAGGGTTAATGAAAATGAATAATGGTGAAAAAATGATGGAATAAAAACGTGGGATATAATGGGAGAAAATCGATAAAACACTCAGGATCTCCGAATCGCAGGACTCGAACTCAGTCCTTGGTGATTATAAAACAAGAACATTAATAGTGCACGCAAAGTTAGTTGATTTTTTATTTTGTGGCGAAACAGAATTAAATTCATCTTAGCCTTGATATGTCCGTCTAAAATTTTAGTACTTCTTGTCTTCATGAGAAACTGGACATTTAAAGCCAATGTTTATTTTAGATAGCATTTTCCATTTTTTGTTTTTAAAGATAAAATTACATAAATTATATTAGGTGAAGGTATAAGCATTTCTGTGTATATTACTCAAAACTGATGAATGCAATTTGTTTTATATTTTCTGACAAAGAAGTTTTGTACAATTTATTTGCTTTATATTTTTCTTCGGTTAACTCACCAAATTATGAATCACTCAGAATGCGTTGTTGATAAGAAGAGTTTAATTTACAAACTTAGACTCTACTGTTTATTTTATGTAACTTCTAATTTTCAAATACCGGTATGTATTCATATAGTCTATATAAACTTTGTTCTGCTTATATATATAATCACAACAAAGTTTATAACATTTTTGGAAAATAATATTTCGATTAAATGATGATATTTTATATTACAAAAGTTACAAGCTTCACTGTTTGATATATGGATTTAGCAAACATAAATGTCGAACTTCAGATAAATATTAAATATACAGACTCCCAAACTTAGACATTTTAAACTACACAGAGATCTATAATTACATACTTATTTCTTTGATGTGTGATTATAAGGATAAACTAAGGAGCTTTTTAAAAAGGATTAAAGATCATAGAATAGCTGTATATCGGCTTTGTTTTGCGTTGCATTTTTATGGCGAAATTTAGAACTATTTCTATCAAGACAGTGTATAACATCGTAATATGGATTTTTTGTAAACTATTAAAGTATTTCAGTCAGAAAAAATCAATTATGGAAGTGCCATCAACTATTACACACAAGTCCTGAATATTTAATTGTGATTATTGTATTTTATATTAAGTGCAACTTAAGAGTAATTGAATCGATTTCTGTTAAAAGGGCGTATGTGCAGTAAACACAATTTTTGGGAAATGATAAAATACTGTTTTTTCAAGAGTCGGTTCGGTTGATGAGAAAAAGAAAAATATGTGTAAATATACATGGTTACTGATTGTTTATTTGCTATATAGAATATAACTGAATTATGGTTTAATTTACAAAATCATTAAACTTTGGACACATACGCCCTTTTAGCAGAAAACATGGTGACATAAAATGTGAAACGTTTTTTCTGAAATATATCTAAAATTTTAGACACTCTTACATTGGTAGTATATTAATGAAAGACGGAGATACTAATAAGAGTAATTAGTAATAATAACAATTTGAAAGGAAACATTTTTCTACCAAAAATTACTTTTTTAAAATATATATAATCTCTGTGAGGATAAGTTATGAATTAACACTTGTCGTCACTGTTTGCCTTACTCCGACTTATAAAGTAATTTGAATTCATATCGGGAAATACGGAGGTTAATGCTGAAATATATCTTGGCCACCTACATGCTAAATAAAAATCCTGCAAACCTTAATACTGTGCCAGAATAAAAAATGAAATTTTCTCACGGTATCTTTTACGAGATCTAAAACTGTGGCTACAAAGTTAAGACTGATCTTCACCTGGTGTAACGCCAAAGCAGCCAATTATAAGTTTAGGTGGATTTTATTTATGTTGTACGACGAGACATAATTCGGAATGCAAGGAAGCAGCATTGAATAAGAAAATATTATTTTAATGGTAGGATTTCTTTTTAACCCAAGCGAGTTTTCTTTAAGTTTTATTCTCCAAATTCCTGAGTTTTTGTCCAGATTCCAGTACAACTAATAGACCAACTAACAGGACACATTAATATATTATATCATAGTGTAATATTATAATAATATAACTCAATGACTTATATTTTCAACACGTTCCAAGGAATACACTTCCTTTTAACACAAACAGTTGCATCTACCTCTAAAATACTCATTTTAAAAAAGTTAAAATAGTAAAAGAACGTTACATACGGCCTTTTAACAGAAATCGATTCAATTACTAAGGCTTGTGCTAAGCGTCAAAATGATAACATAGGTGTTTGCATTATTTATGAAACTTGTCAGATTTATGCACAAAAATAAAAACTGGGTATGGACAGAGGTTGTGAATTTATTATAATTCATATAAAAATATGTCCATTTTCTATTAATAATATGAAATAAAACCATGTCCCCGCAGGTATATCTTTTATAATAAGAAAAGTAACTAATGATAAACTAATTAATGTCACGATAAAATAGTAGGAAACGAAAATGCTTTATAAAAATCAGCTTACACTGCCTTTATCTATCACATCATAGTTATCTAGCCTGCAACCAAATTTGAGAGTTTGAACTCCAGAAGTGAGCTCTTTACCGGTCAGACACCATTCCTTTTAACTGAAATGTACTTAATATTAAATTTAATTGATCAATAGAACAAGCTCAGAGTATTATAGCAATCATGAAACATTTTCTTGTTATTCCACAGGAATTCTATGAAGAAAGATTTGGTAGTGAGAAGGTCATAATAATCAAACACTCAAATGCAGTAAACTTTCAAGATTTGGATCCAAATTTATGTTATATCCAGATTACTTATGTGGAACCTTATTTGGAAATATATGAGCTGCATCATAGAGTCACGCATTTTGAAAGAAATTATAACATCAGTAAGTAATGTAGCAAGCAAGCGAATTTTTTGTTTTATATATTAAATAATGTTATTCAATTTCTTGTAAGTTACTTTGTGGAAGTTTCTTGTGTATTCGATGTAAAGCATACCTATTTTGATTTTTCTTTGGCCAGTAAAACATATGAGATGCATTTTCTGAACTGGTTGTCTTTCATCTATTTATCTTTTAAAGTTTCTTCTTTCAGAAGAGACTCCGCGCTTATATAAAAAAATAAAAAACTAGGTTTCCGTTAAATTGCTTAAATGTGCGATATTTCAGTTATTCTCTTCTTTCTGAACATGTCATAATAGACACAATCTCCGAATAGCCCATATGCCTCAAATAGAATTTCCTACCAAACTATCTTATTTAAATTCGGTAAGGTCCTTTCTAATAATGTGTCACATTCATTTGACAAATTATCAAAAAATGAAGTGGTTTAATATACATTTTTTTAATCAAATAGTTCAATAATTCGATCATTAGGTGACAGAGGAACCAAAAAAAAAATGAATTTTTAACACCTTCATATCCAGAACTTAACTGACACCATTGTCAAGTAAGATACAAATGAAGTCAAAGAACTGATCTCTATTTGCGGAACCAAACGTGTGGGAAGCATACTCAGGGAGTACGATATAGATTATATGAGATAGAAACTCAGCAAATGGTGAGTGTAAAACACCTTGCACCTAGGGATTCATCCTGGTGATTAAACAACGGTTCTGTTTGATATCGCCTGAAACGCCCAAGATTGGATGTGATTACCTCGAACGGCTATACACGTTACACAGTGTATTTCCATACTGTGGATGAGGAAATTCAGGAAATCTTATGGTAATGCCTCCCATTCTTTGATAAACGCTCGTCAGAGATAATCCAGAGTCCCAGGTATTGGATTTCGGATTCCAATCGGTCGTCCAAGGCTGTCTCAGACATTTTAAGAGCCGGGAAGCGTGGTGGCTATTCCAACAGAGTGATATCATTGTTTTCTAAGTATTCATTCATCCCCTGTGCCGTGTGTTGGTGGGCATTATCGTCCGACCACAGTAGAGTTGCACATATTGTTGCGGAAAACGTCCCGATAGATCTCATCCATCGCAGTACCAATCTCCTTTAAATTCAATTTCTGTTCCCAGTGATGTTCAGACCCCTAAAATACCTAGGTAGAGTGGGTGGGAGAGACATAGAAGTGATCGAGAAAGACCGATATCAGTATCTAAACTATAATTTTCGTTGTCACTGAGATCAACAGTCGCACTCCTAATAACATCAAAGCACAAGTTCAGCCCTCATCGACAAGGGGCCCGAGAAAGGATCAAAAAATATACTGTCCACTTAAGGTCCAAATTAGTGTCTAGTTCATAGTTCACTAAGTTCTTAATTGAGAATCCCGATGATATTTAATCCAATTTCAGGAAAAAAAAACAGGCACGTCAGCTGGATTGAAAATTCACACCCACAGCCACTCACCTCCCACTATATATATATATATATATATATATATATATATATATATATATATATATATATATATATATATATATATATATTGGTCTAGGAATTAATTCGTGCGGGTGGACAAGAGATGGCGCAACGAACGGAGCGTCCCACAGTTCCGTGTATCCACGGCTGAAAAAAACAAGCAATAATATTGTTTTCAGTTAGAGGTCTTGGCAGTGTAGACCACGGCGACATCTCTTCTGAATTTGTCGAGTAATTATTGATTTCATGATTAATTCCGTAGTGTATGAATTGTTGCAAAGCTCTCTCTGACTTTTTCTCTGTCTATATATGCGAATGTTTATCAAAATAAAGAAAACACATGAAGGAAATACAACATAGCTTAATTAATACGGTATGAGATCTGCGTTAGCCTGCAGAACAGCTCTGATTCATTATGGAAATTAGGCGTATTAGTCACGAATGGTGTCCAGAAAATATTGTACCATTTCTCATATAGTGTAACGGGGATAGTAGGAGATATCTACAGACGTGTTCAAATTATTAGACTCAACTTCCAGTTTCTGAATATTTTACTGTTCTTACAATATTACGTGAGAGAATACGCTCGAACTTAGTCCAAATTACTACTTTGTAACTCTGTCCTAATTTCTAGTGGATGTGGCTTATACTTTTTAATATCAATAAAACAAATGTGTACGTAACATTCAAATATAATTACTATAAAGTGTGTATATCCAAATTGGAAACAAAAAATGAAATGGAATACTTATAGTCCATGAGCCAGACAACATCTTGGTACCATTCGAGAGGGGGGTGGGGCAAAATTTACCAATACTTTTAGAATAGATACGTGGTCCAGTATGTCAAAACTGCTTGGTGGACTTTCGTCCGGCATAGCTTTATGCCAAATATGACGTCATCAATATGGCCGCCTACTGATTTCACCATAGCAATTTCCAACGATTATAATTGCACTACTGTTCAAGATAGAAACTTAATTCTTGGTTTATTGTCAAGAATATATTCCAGGCTTACATTTTAATACCAAATCTTTCCTAATAGTTGCCGCCATTTTGAAATATAATGCCCGAAAATGGAGAAATATCATGGTCACACATTCAGTCGCAACCTTTAAGGGCGAATAACTATGAAACAGCTATATTTACACAAAAACACTCTGAAATAAATAAAGTTGTGTATTTCAAGAGATTTCGAACGACACCTGAATCATAACTGTATCTTTATAAATAACGGAAATAATTCATTTTATGCGCTGGTAGGTGTAAATTTCAAATAATTCAAATATTAGAAATTTGAATTTGATTTAGATTTGGCTTGAGTTTAGCGTCCCACGATTATGTCATGACATATAAAGGAGACATAGACGTTCTGATTATAGTGGAATCCGAACCATTTTTTCGTTGGACTGTACCCCCTCCGGGAATCGAGCCCAGGACCACCGAGGGCAAACGTGTTAGCCACTACACCAAGCGAGAGTCCACCGAAATTTTAAGTTGTCAACATGTGGATCTGACTTTTAATTTACGATGTAAATGAGACATGTTGATATTGATTTCGGCAGAAACACACGGCCGTTAATATGAATTGATCATTTACTGTGGTTCTAGATTAGAATTACAATCATACTATCGTGAAGCATACATTGATAATAAACCAAAATGCCATCCAAGATCTTAACAACGCTATCACACAGATTGAATTACTTCAGGCAATATGTGTCACAAGAAGTTACAAGATGTATTAGAGAACGTATCTTGTATTCGTATTCTGAATCTCTTCAAGGACTACCAGGAATTCCATTGACACGAAAATGGAGATTTATCCTCATTTTGGATGAGCTATTTTGATATGACAGATATTTTTGTTGGCCTAGTTAGAGCTTCCAGAGAAGGAAACTGGTTTCTTCATCTTGCTATGATTAAAGAGATGATTTCATGGGGTTTCGCACATGATAGGAAAAAATACTCTAGATATCTACCGGTTCACTACCTTGAAATGATTAGGCTGCAAATTGACCACCCGCAGTTGTATTATCTCTTCAGTAGAGAGGATTCTCTGTACAGTTTGGAGGAAGCAATCCTTTTGTAAGAATTCTAGTTGACCAGGCAATAGAGGAAACTGTTATCAAGGGCACTCAAATCACCGGTATAGTAAAATTATATAGTCTTCGTATAGGTACTATGGCCAGGTATTACATAACAGCAGAGTACAGGTGCAATGGCCAGGTATAATGTAACAGCAGAATACAGGTGTGCATGCCTTAGGAATCTAAGAACGATAACTGATATAAGAAGAGGTACTTTGGCACATGCTGTTCTCGAACCTTCTAGGATACAGAAGGAGGAAAAGAATGTAGTCACTTCTTTACACAATGAACAACAGTTGAAGAAATCCTTTTGATGGTCCAGAAGACTTGTCATTATCGACTGGCATAGTTGCTATTAACGAAATTAGAGATCTCCTAAATGCCAAAGAGAAGAGGACAATTGTTTTTATCAATTCTAAACAAGACAGATTGAAACCCAATGTGGTATCCACCAAATTCCATAACCACCTCCAGTAATTAAGACTTAAGGCTTACAGAGATATGAAAATGTCTAAGAAGCTGAAAATTGCGAATAAGGAATTGTTTCGAGAGCCGATAACAAGCTATTTGGCCATATGATCTTAGTAGCTGGAAAGAGAAAACTGGACATGAGATTAGTTCTAAGACATCCATTAGGACCACTTGGCTTTGGCTAATTGTGATGGAACCATGAAGAAAAAAAAACAAGGCCACTCTTCATAGATATTTGGGCCGCGGTGGCTCAGTGGTAGAGCATTCACCTCTGGTGCTTGGGGTCCCGGATTCGATCCCAGCCCCCGCCAAGTGGACTTTGTGGTGGACAAACACCGTATGCGTGGGTTCCCTCGGGGTTCTCCCGTTTCCTCCCACTTTCTTCATTCCACCATTTCATTCATTACTGTTCAGCGGTGATATCACCATTTCAACTGTACAGTAAACAAATGAAGGACCCTATATTGGTTGTTTAACCATTAAATTAAATGTTCTACAACTCTGAAATTAGGACTCCTACATCAATTTTGCATTTTTCGAGCGTGAGTCTAATAATTTGAACACGTCTGTACTTCGAATTGTGTGGTGCATAATTTATCAGATGTTATCAGTTATGTTGAAGTCTGGGGATTTTACAGGACAATTGAGGTGTTATAGTTGATCCTGATGTTCATGAAACCACGCCTCAAGAGCTGCAGCAGTATGAATTGGCGCATTTTGTCAAATTGCTTCATTGGCCGGAAATATCTGGATCATAGAATGTACGTTGTCGCCTAAAATGTTCACATAATCGCTGGCAGTAATGCGTTCCATGAGCCTAACCACATGACCCACACAAAATCAGGTAATTACAGGAAATCAGGAAATCAGAAAATCAGGAATTATAATTCACAGTGTTGCAGAGTGTGAATGTTCACGCTAAGAAGAAAACAGTTCAGGGTATAAGCTTCTTGGGCGTAAAGAAACACAATTTATTGTTCAAAATGTGAAAGATTTTATTTGCTTTTGTTCCAGTTTAGCGTCCCGTTCAGCAGCAAGGCTATAAGAGACATAGACTTACAGCTTAACGTGGGATCGGAACCACATAAGTCCCCACCAGGAATCGAACCCGGGTCTCCCACAACAGAGACGCATACTCTAACTACTTAATCACGAAGGAGCTCAAATCATCCCTGAAATCATTTTGCGAGCACCATTGTTGAGAACCACGCAAAATCACGCAAAATTTGATTTAGAAAAGTCATATTGGTTAGAAAAATGAACCGAAAACTGAAATACATTGCTCTCAATTAAAGCTTGAAGTAAGCAATCTATACGTTTATAGAAGTAAGTAGCGTGTTTTTGTCCCTATCATTTATTTACCATTTTAGAGCATTTCAAACTTTCTGTAAGTAATTTATTTTTACATAAGACTTGTACTTTCAATTAAACTGTGTCACATTAGCACAAAAAAAGGATAGAAAATATGAAATTTTATATCGTGCTTCATTAAAGCATCAGTAATTTGTAGAAATAACCTTGACTACTCTGAATAATGTATAGGCTTTAGTCCAATAAGACATTATATATTGTAGCTTAGAACTAGAATTAACAGAGTATTTTCGTCCAATATGTGGTTTGTTGAAACGAAATACTCGATGTATTACACCTTTCTATTCAAATACCTTTTCAAAGAATCTTTATATACAATCTAAGAATATTTTCAATGTATTTATACATCATATAAAGGACATTCACATTTTTTGGCCTTACAATGTGACATAAGATCTCAAAACATTAACTGATATTCCTTTCTAACCAATGGTGAGTTTGGTAGGGGAAGTTGGACTTAAATGACATTGGAAGTGCCACGATTCATCTCAGCAGACCCCCAAAACTGACGTCGTCACAAATGTTGGTCATTTTCGATTATTTATGCCACCTTCTTTCACTCCCCCTAAGTGTACCAGTGGCTCAACCCCTTGAAACTCTTTTCCTGACTGTAAGTGATACGTGTACTAAGTTTGGGGAAATTTGTTCTAAGCATTCCAGAGTTATGCTGAAACATGCATTATATATATATATATATATATATATATATATATATATATATATATAGAGAGAGAGAGAGAGAGAGAGAAGTGCGTAAATTTGACCGCCCATTTTTGATCGATTTCAACTGCACCCCAACTAATACAATTGAAAAATCTTGAAGAAAACTTTTGCCATAATTAATCAAAATATTTCTTTCTAAACCTAAAAAAATGAAAATAAATTACTTTGGAGCGATTTCCTGTTGATATGAGCTCAAGTTACATGTTTGTTCGAGATAGAAACAGAACAATATATGTCGCAAAATAGACATAACAAGTTGTTATTGCAGTGAATGAGGTCATAATAAGTTTATTTGTTTATCATGTATTGGAATTCATTCTTCTCGGTATTAATACTGTTTTCTTCACGCATGTAATGGTTATGTGTTCTTTGAACTATGACGTTATTTAGATTCCAATATAACAAACGGACAAGGAAAATATCATATTGATTTCAACGTAGGAAAGAATGTGTAGCAAAAGAATGTAAACTTCATATAATGTTTACCAAGTTTAAGGACGTTTTATGTCATATATTTAATACTCAGATTTCTATGAACTTTGCCTTCATGGGAACCAGTGCTATGCATTCTTCTCATCAGCCATTCTTCTCTTTCAATAGTATCACATTTCATAATGTGTAAAGAACTGGAATTTCAACGAACGATGACATAATTTCGAAATCAATGACAATGTCGATATAAAAATAAAAATGAAGAATAAACAGAAACATCTTAATTACAATATCTAAACGAATTATTTAGTTACATGAAGCATTTATGCTCCATAAAGTACTATGATGTAACAAAAAAGTGACCAAAAATATGGAACACACATTTATTTTTACAGAAACGATATTTTCGTAATTTAAACCAATGGTAACTAAGCCGTTTCAGACATAACTATAAATTAAATACGTTAGTTGATTGGATGATTTAGAGCAGTTGTTCCCAACCTTGTTTATTTGGCACCCTCCCTTCTGAACTCTGCATACTTCATACAATCCTTTCAGTGTCGCATGTTAGTCTGACCTCTTTTGCGATTTTAGATACAACGTTGAATTCTCAAATCTCCAATAATAATAATAATAATAATAATAATAATAATAATAATAATAATAATAATAATAATAATAATAATAATAATAATAATAATAATAATAATATATTTATTACTAACTAAGCTTCTGAATACCATTGTAGGATTAGAATTAGGAATTAAATTTCCCGCTTTCGGCGTATGTGGTCATGTTAGCTCGTCACATATGAGAGATGACGTTCCTTAGCGATCACACTATTCGGGGAAAGGGGAGGAAGAAAGAATTGGGAAAGAAAGGAATCGACCTTGGATATGTACGTTATGTATCATCCCGGAATTTGCCTGGTATGAATGAGAAAAACCCAGGAAAACCTCACTCAGGATGGCTGGCCTGGAAAAGCTTTCTACACATTTTCGACCGAGTTTTCTTACCGGGAATCGAACCCAGGACTGTTTGGTTACCATTACAGGTAGTTATATTTTACCTGTTTTGTTCTTAATGCAACCACAGTTCTTACTCAATAGTTATTTTGTGTTTGTACGGTATTTAATTTAAAGCCTCTTTGTTACAACATTCGTAATATTTGCATTTTTTTTTTCGTCAGTAGCTTGCGCTTCCATTGCTTTCTCCTTGTGCCCCCCTAGGTGGCGTGTCCCATTTGGGAACCGTAGATTTACAGTTTAATGTTCCTTTGCACCACCGAGACTCTGCCAAGGATTCAACCTACAAATTTATGTTGGATCGGAGCCACATTAATTCCTACCGGAAATCGAACCGTTGTCTTCCCCACCGAAGGTACCTATCTTAACCATATAATCATGGAGGAGCACTCGAATCAAATAGATCGAATGCCGAAGCAAAATAGTTAAGGCGCGCGTAAGCAATCCTTCTATTATTTAGCTTAACCAGCATTTGTATCTTTGTCTATATGTCGAGTCTACGATAACTCGTAAAATTTGTCCGATTTCAATTAAACTTAACGTGTCTTTCTCCAGTCTTAGGAAATTAGTCTACCGAGAGCTGTCAAAAAGAAGGGCTAAACGTGGGGTACAAAATCGAACATATGTTGCAAGTTTCAATATATAAACTGTAATAACACAATTTTCCATAGAAGCTTTTCAGTGGAGCCTATTCCTTCTATTGACATCAGTTAGAGACAAGGAGAAGAATTCACCTAGTGGTTGGGATTGAGAAGCTTAAGAACAAGGATGTGAAGTCAACATCCTATTATTTTAAATATGTGTATATATGTTGAACGTTAAATGTTTTAACATTTATTTTGCTTTTCTTTTCTTTTTTTCTTATTTTAACGTATAGTTTATTTTGTTGAATACTTAAGGCTTATTCTGTTGTTTGGATTCGAAGTTATAGAAGAATTCGTGAAATCACCCCATTAAAAAGGAAACAAAATAACTTTCTTTAAATTACCTGATGTTTACCAAATATGAATGTATTTTGGGCTTTTAATAAAATAATTTAGTTGGGGTTGAAATCAGTCAGAGCGGAAGGAGTGAATTCACTCCATCTTAGGAATGTCTAAATGCATGTATCTGACATTGAAACTACAGATATATTTAGATATTGCCTGCCTTTGGCTTCCTTCTATAGTGCACGGCACATATATAATATGTTCTCTTTTGCAGATAGATTTGTGTATTCAACCCCTTTCACAAAAGATGGAAGAACACATGGCAAACTTGATGAACAGTACAAGAAGAAAACAATTCTTACGACCTCAAATCATTTTCCTTATGTGAAAACAAGAATACCAGTGATTGAAAAGGAAGAGGTAAAACGTAGTTATAGCAACTTTTCACTTACAAGTTTCTTGGACTTAAATAAATCTTGAGTGATGCATTCAAATGTAATTGGTTGATTTGTTCAAGTTTAATTTAGATCTCAGCAACTAGGCTATTTATTCCCGTTATGAAAATGAAAATGAAAATAATTTCTTTCAGTTCATCATCTCACGTATATGCCCTTTAGGCTAAGGGAGACGGATGATTAAGGAAAGCGCATGATGATGGAAAAATTGGTGGAATAAGAATGTGGGAAGAAACAGGAGTACCCGACGAAACCCACCGATACAATGTTGGGCAACTCAAACTTACTTGGCCGAGATCGAACCAGGAACCCCATGCATTAAAGCTAAGAGCTCTATCACTGAGCCACCTTACCCCCTATTCACATCATGATAAGCCCAATGGCCGACTCAAGCTGCACATTAAAAAATCGTAGTACAACTTCTAAATATAAAACAAAGAATTCAAGAACGTAAAGGAATAAATAACAAAAAAATAAAATAAAATAAAATAAAATATATAACGAAGTATTCAAATTAAATTTTTTGCACAGTTTTTTATACGGTATGAAAAAAACTTCAGAAAAATGTATAGGTTACGTAGAATAACTCAAAGTGAATACTTAATACAGCTTGCTACTTAAATTGCTAACAGTATATTGTATGACAACCTGGTTAATGTAATAATATATTCCTTTTACTTTATTGCAAAATATTATAATTGTGTAATAATGGGCTTAATAATTATCACATTATTTCTTCAACTTAACTTGCATTAAGATATACATTATTCTATTAGTGTTGAAAGGTTTAACTTACTTTTCCTAAGCTTTAGTTAGATTTTAATTTGTAATAATGCTTACTCAAACGTTACCAACTCAGAATTACTCAATTTCACTATTATCTTCCAACCAGCCTTTCATTTGTACAGATATAGCTACATTTATTCATAAGAAATTTATAAAACTCAGATTTCTTAAAAAATAATTTTATGCTAACTCTTTGAACCGTGGAATTTAATTATCCCTTGCTTTTAGCTTATCCTATCACCAATCGAAGTGGCTATTGAAGATATACAGAAAAAGACAAAAGAGTTGTCAGAAACAATTAACCGAAATCCTCCGGATCCTAAAATGCTTCAAATGATGTTACAAGGATGTATTGGTAAGTTTTTAAATTAATAATATTTTCCTTTTCCTTTACCCTTTACAATATTTTCTTACATTAGATTATGAAGTGAGCAAATCCTTCTATAAATATTAGTGCTAGTGGAGAACACAGGGAGAAATTGTAACTAGTGCACTTTCAAAATAAAGGCAAGTGATTTTGGAAACTACTTCCAAAATAAAGGCGTTCTCTAAATTTTAGCCCTCGATTTACTCTTTTTATATAAAAAATGAAGATCTTTTAATCTGAATTTGAATATTTCTTTTGTCACATTGATGATTTACAAGTAACATATTCTAATATCTTTAAATTTTGTTTGCTAGTTTTTCATCTTATTAATTAAATACATTTTTCTATTATTTAATTAAGGAAACGTTGTTGATTGTAATTGCTCTAGAATAATAAAAATGTAACGTTTATTAATAAATTGATATTTTCCTTGGTATTACGTGAATACAACATAAGTAAGGCATAACAAAAAATTAGATTATTGCCTGAAAAGTGTCAAATGTAAACTATATTTAATATAATAGAATTATCTTGATGCATCTTTACACAATCTCAATAATCATCATGTATTTTAAATCTACTTTGTGTGATATTTTCTTTTCATAATTTCATAAGTTTAATTTAGAATTGATTGCAATTAGAAGTTAACATCAAAGTTACTGAAGTATTCTTTGTCATCAAGCTACTAGCGTGCGGGCGTTCTGTGCTGGTTATCACGGGTTCGGTTCCCGGTTCTATATTAACCCACGGATAAATACCCAAATATTGACATAAATCTATTTTAATCGGTGTAAACCTACTTAGAAATCTCAACGTTAAAAACAGGAGTAGAGGTACAACAATCAATAATGAGACGAGCCATGATACCTCAGTGGCAGAGTGCTCAAATCTGGTGCATGAGGTAACTAGTTTTATCCCAGCTCACACCAAATCGGCTTTGCTGTGGACAATACTCGTATGGGGGTTTTCTGGGTGTACTTCCGTTTCCTACCACTTCCTTCATTCCATCATTTTATTAATTATCAATTTCCATCGTCTCCTTATCCTCGATGCATAATCGTCGGATATTAAAGGAAATAAAAAACTCATTTTGTTGTAGTTGATATATATACACTTCGTTTTATAAAGAAACACAGTAGGTTCTTCCCCAGACAGCGAAGGAAGAAGCTTCAACGTCTCATCTACATAAGCCATTCCATTTAGTCAGAGAATTTACATTACATAATCTTATGTGTTTCGATTGAAATATAATAATGTGTGCAAAAACTTTCCTTTTCTAGCCACGTACTGTCAAAATAACAACATCCAAAGTCATCACTTTCTTAATCCCTTTTCAAGTTTTCCCCACTGTTTGCCATTACTAGAAGACACTCTCTGTGAGAAGCAACCTACACTATGCCATCATGACGCCACAGAACCATCTATTAAATACACAAGTTACAAAGGTCATGGAGTATTTTAGTTGATTTTTGATTTGATTTTAGTTTAGCGTCCCTTTCAGCAGCGAGGCAACATCTATATGAGACCTGGACCTACTAATTAACGTGGAATCCGAACCACATGAGCTCCCGCCGGGAATCGAACCTGGGTCTCCCACGCCATGGAGTCTTTTAGGCTGTCTTTAGTAGAGTAGTTATTTGCCTCGTGGTTATTGTTATTCGTCTCAGATCTACGGTAGCACACTGTTGGTGAACACCACCTGTCATTCTGCTTGTAGTTCTAGATGAAGACCACCCGACTTCTATGTTAGAGAGTTTAACATCGAGCCGGCCTCCTGAGGGTCAGAGGAAGGCTTAGAGTTCTGCCATTGGTCATTTCAAGGCATTACAGTCAGAAAATGTAGCTGAGCAAGGATCCTGTAGTCCAGGACGAAGCGATCCTGATATTCCCAGGTCGAGACCTGGTATTGCAACATGTGTACCTTGATCTCTGCTTCGTAGTTTGACAGACGATTCGCAACATCATGGTACTGGTTTCCGAAGCAGATGGAACGACGCTGCAACCCGGAAAGTAACAGCCAATCCTTATAATCCCTATCCCTCACACAACCCCTTGTTTGTTTTTTCACCTATTTTCTGCACACTCTCTGAATTCGATTGTCGAGTATCATTTTTATGTTCATGACGAACATACACCCTATATATTTACTCCATACTTACAGCCTTCTGAGTTTTGCGCTTTGCCTATTCTACTGGCTACATCCTCGTTTAGGTACAGAGTTGGTTCCCTACCTTTCTGCTAACCGGTCTCAAAATCTTCATTTTGAGTATAGCTACAGTACAGAAGGTATAAAGTCATTGACTTTTCGCGCTTGTCTCTGCTCGTCACTGGGGGTGTGGTAACAAGATAGCCAATCACCACCCTTCAGATTTGCCTCATCGCAAGGTCGCTCAACCTCAACCATCTACTGCACTCAGTGAGCCACGAGTAACCAAGCTGGCAATTCCGCATAAACGTCCCTACAACTTTTCGCGGGAAGTCAACGACGTTATACCTTCTGGACTATAAATGCTGTAGATGCTGGATTCTCAACTTTAGCCTAGTCCTAAAAATAGCTAAAAACAGAGTTGTTATTAAAATTAATGTTATTAGTAACAACGTACTTAATAATACAATTATAGTCTGCAAATACTAATCATAGATCAAATTTTCTTCTAGGAACGACAGTAAATCAAGGTCCAATAGAAGTAGCTCAAGTTTTCCTATCCAACTTAAAGAGCGGAGAAGTGGCTGCTACCTCACATCAAAATAAATTACGGTTGTGCTTCACGAAATTTTGTAGAAGGTGCTATGGGTTAAACATATGTTTTTAATAAATATTTTAATAGTTTAGTGAATAATGTTTTTACGATTAAAAAATATCAACTGTGCTATAAATATACAGAACTGAACATTTACAATGACATACATTAAAGATAAGTGACTGTGTTTAGGTTTTTCCTTTCATGCGCTAATTAAACAACTGGTGTATGAAACATCTTGAAAAACGTACATTAAAAATGATGTATTTCACAGAATATATCCAAGGTAGCGCTTACACCATAGTTATATTTGTGTGTAAATGCCTTTAAAATAGATACAAAGCTTGTGAAGTATTAGTAATGATGATGAGGGATGTCGTATGCAGAACTCTAATATTAGATTTTAAACACTCATTGGTGTTCAATTCGGCATTATTCGAGATATTTCAGTGCTCTAATGACGTCAATTGTATTACAGTATTTTAATACCAATATAAATGAACTCTTGTAACACAACAAATTCACCAACAACACACTCCCACAGGTCTCATGCTTGCCCTGGGACATTCAGAGTCTCAGCTGAAACTTCAAGGATAACGGAAATATATAAACGACTTCTCTTGGATTCCAATCTGACGTACCTATGGCGGGACAATATTTACATGTCCTGTTATCATCCTATCATTATCGTGCAATGAACTAAGAAATATCCGAGACAAATTCTGCAGGAGGTCCCGTTTTCGGGACTTAAGCAGTCATCTAGAGTTTCATAGTATGTCCAAAGAACGTGCACTGCCAAAAGTTTTACGGCCCGTGAACATCCAAATATTGAGAGACTAACGTCCCTTGGATATCCAAGGAAATGTTATGCGCAATTTGAGAATACTGTGCAAGTAATACTAAAATTTATCAGGTAATTGTCTGATGTTCGATGTGCCGTATTGTATTCCTAAAAATATATATACATAATTTTGTTTAAACCATCTTCAGAAATATGAATCTAATTAATTTTTGGTTCACAACTGGCTCGTTCAGAGTGCAAGAAAATCAAAATCAATTTCCAGAGTTGAGAGAAAAAAGAGAGAAATTTTGTATGGCACGTTTAAATAAGGGAAAAAATTAACACAGTTTTTACATTATGAGATTTATTTATAATATCTGGACACGGATCTTTGGAACTTCAGATAGAGATCTTAAATATGAAATATGTCTAAAATTACCAAAAGTGTACTTAATTCGCTTGTACACTGAGCGCGTCAATTCAGAAGAAGACTGTTCTTCTTCTTAAAGAACACATGGTAAACTATGAGAAATCTTAAGTATTGTGCTATTTCCCTAATCTTTTAAAATAATATTCTGACATTTAGTCCCAAGAGGGACTACGGCCTGTTCGGTATATTTTTCGTTATGTGATATGTGGTCAGCACATCGGATTTCATTGGCGTTGTTTTTGACATTTTAGCTTGATATTGCTACGTCTTATTCTAAGTAATTCTCCGATTTCTTCATGATAATCGGTGAACATGAAACTTTGAACGCAAGTGAGAATCAAACCGAAGACTATGCTCGCCAGAAGACACAAAGAATCACAATTAATGGATATCGGAGCACATAGTATTTTTAAAATAATATTGTCTACAGTAATATAAAGCTCGTATGAAACTTTAGTATTATTTGGGTGTTATTGTGTAGGAAATCTGTACCTTAAGTGCTTCGTTATTTTTTTAAAAAAGAAAATAAGTATAATAATCTTGGAAATACTAAAAATATGTTATTATGTTCTGATTTTATTTGTTGCAGGTGTGAAGAAGCTCTGCGAATAAATGAAAAGTTAACTGATCTTGACCAGAAGAGTTACCATAGAGAACTTGTCAGAAGCTATAGTCGTGTGTACCAATATTTGATGCCTTTGCTCCGTGTACAAGTCAAGAAACCTCCATCAGAGGGCAGGTAAATTGGTTTGCGTAGTCTCTTCTTAAATTCATGGCAACCTTTTAGACTACGTGTCTAGCAGAAATATACAAGAAGAATGAGATATTACTTTAGTTCTTTCAGCGTAAATAACACTAGAGTACTCTAGAAGTCAAATATATCATAATTGTGTACTTATATTTATTGTGAAAATCAAAGGTCCCCCATCCGTCCAAGATACTTGACGCACTACCCCAAAGTTCTCCTAACATGTAATATCACAAAAGAAATATCTTCTTTTAAACGTTATCAATAATCCTGCTTG
This sequence comes from Thermobia domestica, assembly GCF_964235325.1. NCBI lineage: Eukaryota > Metazoa > Arthropoda > Insecta > Zygentoma > Lepismatidae > Thermobia > Thermobia domestica. Next base: position 146,977,457 of record NC_137459.1, on the reverse strand, counting down.
CTACTACTTCACTACTCTTATTATATAGTCTTCACTATTTTTTTAATTATATGCTTCTTAAACACATTATTAGTTACTAACTATCTCAGAAATCTCACTCTTTCGGTCTCATCTCAAAATTTAACTTTACGTTGCAATCCACCTTTAGGGGTGTCTTTGTTAAAATATTGGAAACAGCTGGCTTAGGGCTCTTTTACTGTTATACTGAAACAGTAATAATGAAAGTTAGAGTCAATTAGGGCTTAAACATCTGAAGGCACTATTCGGACATTCAGGTAGTAAGCTGAAAAATAAATAACAAGTTGAAAATTTTCATTAGTGAGGCAGCTTCCAAGATCTTCCAATTAAAGAGAGAATGTTATATACCCACCCTCTAGTCTAGCATTCTTTGTCAAATACTTGAAACCTTAAATTTGTGTTTTGGATGATTGAAGGTCTTGCGCAATTAAAAAAAGAAAAAGAAAAAAAACTTGACAAAATTAGCTTGCATTTTATTGAGGATTACAAGCAGTTCGCAGCTTGAAACACTAATTTAAAAGACGTTGGCAATGCTAAGGAATACAGAAGTATACATGGACAGGTTTATATTATTTTCACTTTTATCGCTGTTCGACCAAACATATTAAAGCTTGTATCTTGACACGAGAAAAAATACAAGAGTTTGACAATGAGTAAAATAATGATTTAATATGTTACAAATGTTTGTGGTTATGTAAAAAATTGTACGTTTGAAATATTGATTTTTATAAATAAGTTTATACATCTGATTATTTTCATTAGCTAAAGGGCTATTTATTCTGTGAATTTGTGTTCATTTCATATCCAAAAAGATCCAGTTGTGTTACTCCTTTGTCTCTTTGATCAACAAAGATTCATAAATAAGTAAGTTCTTTAAATCTCAGTTAGGAATTTATTCACTTAAAGCTTGAAGTTTATGACTTGATTTGTGTAACTTTCCTATTCATACATTATATTTCATCATACTAATTTATTGAATATACAGGATGTTTCGAAACCACCGACAACGTTTGGGAGGTGTTTCCTGATACCAATATAAGATAAAAAGTATATAACAATCTGGGTTCATAAATACTTTCTTCCGGAGTTAGAGACTGCCGAAGACATGAAAAAATGAATTTTAAATGTCCATAGCTCCAAAACTATGGGACCTGCCGTAAACGGATCAAAGACTTCACTTAGTAACTAATATGTACGCTATCCACAAATACGTGTTTCAGAACCCTGCGGTACTCACACAACAATTTTTATAGAGTGAGTTTGAATACGGGCATATAATTTGAAGCACTGACCAACTATCTCTTTGAAAACTGTTGGTGAAGTACCACAGGGTTCTGAATCTTGGATACTTGGACAGGACACACACTAGTTCCTAAGTGAAGTCTTGACCCGACTACAATAGGTCAAATAGGTTTGGATCTATGGACCTTTCAAGTTCATTTTTTCATGTTTTCGGCAGTCTATAATTAGGAAAGGAAGCATTTGTGCACCCAGGTTGATCTATACTTTTTGTCTTATCTTGGTGTCGGGAATCACCTTCCAAATATTGTCGGTGTTGTTTTGAAACACAGGACAAATACAGAAACTATTGCTTTTCAGGAAAGAAAAACAAGTAGAAAATTGCTAAAACGCAAACATTTCAAGTATTTATTAGACATAAACAAAAGAGAATTTGGTTAACTCGTCGTTACACGCACCCGCGGCAAATTGCCGCAGTTTTGCAAAAACACATGCACTTTCGTTATTCTAAGACAATAGGGGCGGAGAGGCCGAGTTATCCCCTACCCACCCCACCTCTACCTGACCCTGACCGGTTTTGCCAGTCATGCTCATGGTTCTCGAGTGGAAGGGTGTGTATTGGTCACTGTTAGCAAATTGCTAACGGCGCGTGTAACCACGTAAAGATTGTTGTGAGCAGGCTGCTAACGGGCGTGTTGTAATTTAAGGGCCGTTTGCTCATTCTTTAAACGTATTGTTTGAAGAGTAGAACAACAGGTGGCACTAGTATCGTACAAAGCTGCAAAGAACAAGTATATTGTATTACTTTCCACATGGCAGGAGGACGATGAGATTGGTGAAAGTACAGGTGATGCATGCAAACCATCAATTACCTTCTACAACAAAAACCAATGTGATGTAGATGTCAGTGACGTCTTGCAAAAAGAGTATAGTGTATCGAGTGTTCAAATCGCCGGCCACTAACAATGGTTTTCTTTGAATTGAATGTTGGTGGAATAAATTCGTTTGTTATTTGGAAAGCCAACAACATGGGAGATAATGAATTCAACAAGCCTGCAAGAAAAAACATCTTGAAATCACTTGGTCGACAGCTTATTATGGATCATGCGCAAAGAAGAATAGCTGCAAACTATCCAATCGCAAGGTCAATAAAGGACCGGCTAGTTGAAATATTCCAACTTCAGACAGTTAGACAAGAACCTCAAGCAGCACCTGATCAGCGAGTTCACAATAGAGTTTGCGGTATCTGCCCTCGTAGAAAGAACATTTTTTTTTCATTCGCTCAGCCGCGTTACTGTCAGCCGGTGCCTTGAGCATTCAAAACCGGCGAAGTATCATCATTGCGAATGATTTCTCTTTTGGGTTTATTTATTTCATAATTTTGAAGAAGGAAAAGGAAGGGGATAAGGACGTGAAACCAAAACAAGGGATTGGACAAAAAATAAAGATAAAATGAACAAAAAACAAAAAAAAAAAAAACTAAACAATATTTGCTTAACTCTACTCTAATTTCTAGTCTTGTGAGATTTTGTGTGTTTTTTGTTTTATTGAGTTTGAGTTTGTTACGTGTGTGTTGTTTTGTATGTCGTATGTTTTGTGTTTTCGTGTTTACCTATTGGTCATCTTCTTCTTTCTTCTTTTCCTCAGGTTTTCACTCTGTATGTTTGGTTTCTCTGGCTTCTGCCTGCATTTCTCTCCTGTGTGTTCTATTTCACATTTTCACTATTTACACTGGCTTTTCACCTTTATATTTTACCTCTTTTCACTATCCTGCATCAACACTACACTACACTCACTACAGATATTGACACTGACTGCTTTTGATGAAATCACTAACCTTCACCAACTAGTACTTACACTATGAAACACACACGCTACACTTACTTTTATCTAAATTTTCGCATTTTCAAAACTTTTAATTTTGTGATGCTTCTATATAAGCGTTTCTTGTTACTTTTGCTTTGATGCTTTAGTGTTCTCAGTTGCGTATCAATGCCTGTTTCCACCCATTTGTGCTGGCTTGAGGTCCAGGGCCCACTCAGAGCACTTAGTGCAGGCCCTGGTCCGTTTTATCCTTCGGCCGGCACGCCCGGGATGGGCCGTCCTATTGGCGAGAGTTGCTCTATGTTTTATCTCTGAGACACTATCCTCGCTTCACCTCTACTGATGCACTCACGCAACATTCACTCTTGCACACCGGAGTTCCTTTCCAAACCGAGAGGCTGGAGGTGCAGCACGCATTCTGGTCCTCGGCGAAAGCACGGTAATCCAGTGCTTGGATTCCAGGAGTCTTTTCTCCGGTCCGAGGACTTCTTCACACATTCTTCCACTTGCACTCATCCTTCTATTCTTCTTCTGTAAGTTTTTCGTCTTAGTTCGGAGTATTCATTTGTTAAATTTTCCAATTTTTTGCAGTCTTCCTCTACTTCTATTATTTCTTTCAGCGTTTTTTTCTCTTATTTGAGTTCTTAGTTCTAAAATTTCTTCTAATAATGGACACCACATGACATGGTGCTCAGGAGTTCCTTCTTCTCCGCATTCACACGTTGGGCTGGGTCTTAACTTGATTCTGTGGAGGTGTTGTTCGTATGGTCCATGGCCTGATAGATAATGAACCAATCCCTATGTTGGATTTAAGTGGTTTATTTTTAGTCTATCGACGATGCTAGGAAAAATTCTATGTAATCGTTGCGCTCCACTGTATTCCTGAAATTCTTTATCCCATAGTTGTATTATGTTGTCGTTAATTTCTTTCTCATCTTTTAGATCCCTGTTAAAAAAAAAAATTCTCTAATTTTCCTTTTCTCTTCTTTTCTTAACCAGTAATTAGTTGCCCTTTGCAATAACACATAGTTCATTGGTTGGATACCAAGGATTATACAGAGTGCGCTATGCGAAGTAGTGTTAAAAGCTCCAGACATTCTGATTAATAGGTTTCTTTGTGGTCTATTGATTTGATTTCTGTAGGTCTTATTTCTTAATAGTCTATCAATCCAAACGCTGGATACGTACGCCATGGTAGCTGACAAAATAGTTTCTTGGTATAGTCTTAGTATTTTTAATGGTAGCCTGTATCTGTTTCTTGCAATAGTGGTCAATTTATTCGCTACACTATTTCCCCTTTTTTACTATATATTTCAAATGTTCATCAAATTTTAGTCTATCGTCTAGCATTATGCCAAGGTATTTTATGCTTTGCACTCGTTCTACTCCTACTCCATTTAATCTTATAGTCGGATTTCTTTGTAGTTTTGTGCCGAGAATTAGATATTTGGTTTTCTTTGATGATATCCTTAATTTACTCTCCATACTCCATTCTTCAAGTGTTTCTGTTATCTTTTTAACTTTTTCTTCTAATTCCCTTCGGCTGTTTCCTGATGTTGTTATTACGACGTCATCGGCGAATGCCACTATTTTATCGACTTCTTGCTTTTTGTTTATTTTTTCCAAGCAAGGTTGTAATTCTATGTCCCATAGTAGGGGTCCTAATATTGATCCTTGCGGGCATCCTTTCTCTGTTTTAATTACTATGTCGCCCTCTTCATTGGGTATTATTATTTTTCTGTTTTCTACATAGTTTCTTATCAAATTCAGTAAGTATGCTGGCATTTCCAGTTTTTTTTTTTTTTTTTTTTTTTTTTACATTTCAATCAAGGATGGAAACCATAAATTATCAAATGCTCCTTCGATGTCAATGAAGAGCGCTAATACATATTTCTTTTCGTATATCTTTTCTTTGATATCATCTAGAAGAGTGTTTATGGCGTCTTCTGTTGATTTTCCTACTCTGAATCCAAATTGTAGTTTGTCTTCAGTTACGTTTCTGTATTTTTGAATTCTGTTTAATATTACTCTCTCAACAATTTTTGATATATTTTTTAATAAGCATATAGGTCTATATGAGTTTACTTCTGATGGATCCCTTTCTGGTCCTTTTGAGACAATAATTAATTTTGATGCTTTCCACGGCTCTGGAATTTCTTGTTTCTTTATTAGTAAATTGAAAAGCTTCGTTAGGTAGGGGACCCATAAATCTTTAGCCTTCTTGTATATTTCGTTTTTGATGTTATCTATACCCGGAGATTTCTTGTTTTTAAGTTTTCTAAGGATCTTTTCTATTTCTTCGTTAGTGACTTTGTCCGATTCTGGTACAGTTCCTGTATGTTGTTCACCCATTTTGTTTCTTAGTACTGTGTTTCTTTCTGTGTCGTTATTGTTTTCATCTCTGGGAAAAAAATTGTTCGCTAAAACTTTTAGAGTTTCTTCTCTGTTTGAGGTGTATGATCCATCTAATTTCTTGATTGTATTTAATACTAATGGGTTTATTTTTTGTGTTATGAGTTTGTATGGAACACCCCATGGATCTATTTCAATATTTTTCTTGAGGTAAAAATCCCAACTTCTTTTCTTAGCCTCTAATATCGCTTCCTTATATTTATTCTTTGCGTTTCTATATTTTTCTAATCTTCTTTCCTTTAGTATTGGGTTATAAGTTGCTTGATAACTTTTCCGGGCTGACGTTGCAAGTATTTTTAATCTTTGTAGTTTAGGTGTCCAAAAGTCTTCATATACTCTTCTTTCTTGACTTTCAGCAGTAGCCTCTTTTAAAGCTTTTTTTGTTGCTTGTTCAATTTCGTTGATTATTTCGGTCAAGTTTTCATCTTCATTTATTTGGGGTAGATTTAATTTGTTCTTGAAAGTTATCCAATTTGTCTTAGCTATATTATTTTTTTTGTTCTTTTCCATTTTTCTCAATTTTCATATCAAATAGTATTATTTCGTGGTCGCTGAGAGTGAGTTTATCTCCAATTTGCCAATTTTCAATCCTACTTGTTATTTCAAATGTTCCGCATGTCACATCAATATGAACGCTGCCTCTATTCCCTACAAAAGTTGGTCCGTTTCCTATGTTTGAGATTACAAGTCCGTTTTGCAATACAGAATCTTCAACTATTTCTCCTCTATCATCTGTTTCCGCGGAACCCCATAAGATTGATTTTGCATTTGTATCGGCAAGGATTAATATTTCCGTATTATTTCTCTGCCATATTATCTCTTGAATTTTGTCTATGAAGTCACGTGTTTCTAAGCTGTATTGGAAATATGCATTTATTAGCCAGAATTTCATGTTTCCACACTTAACTTCAGCTGTTGTTATCCAATTGTTACTATATTGGGTTAGTTTAAGTACTTCAATTTCTCTATTCATGAAAACTATAGCTGTTTTAGATTCCAGTCCTCCGTACATTATTTTTGAGCTTGCTGGAAAGGTTGTTAATTTCCCTTTTAGTAAATATGGTTCTTGTATTGCTACGGTATCAATCTTTTGGATTTCTATTAGTCTTCTAAGTTCCATTGTGGCTATTTTACTTCCTTGTGCGTTATTCTTCATAATTTTCAAATACTTCTGATTTTTATCCATATCTCGTATACATGTAGGCATCCGTTCCTGATTTCGTTGGGTCGAAGTATACTCTACCATGCGCACGCACCAGTTGTTTGTAAACATTTTCTAGCGTCCAGTATATCCCTCGTCTCTCAAAAACCTCATCCACTAGATCAAGTAATTCCCATCCGTTTGCTGGGAGATCGTAAATTCGCAGTTCAATTCTATCGGCTTCCTCCAATGTTGGAAATGTTATAGTTCTTCCATTTATATGAATATCTCTTACTATCTGTCTTAGTGCAGTCATTAGGATTTGTTTTTCTTCCAATTTTACTAGGCTATACATATGGTTTATATTTTCGTATAATTGTACATTATTTATTAAGATTTCTTCATTTGATGGTTTTACTGGAGTATTTTCTGCACTTGAAACTTCCGGATCTTGGATTTGTTGTATATGTTCTTCTTGAATTGGGAAAATATATTTTTCTTCACCGTGGACAAATGATTCATTAAAGTTAGGAGTCTGTTGCATACATTTATAATTCTCTTCGTTAAATTTCTTTTTCCTATTCTTTTTTCTATTTTCTAGAAGTGTTTCTAGTTCTCCTTTTTCCTTGTCGTTTTCTGTTAACTTCCCCATTTCGTTTTCTTCAGTTTTTATTTTCGATTTTTCATTTTCTTCTGTATCATATGTTTGTGTTTCTTTATCTCTCTTTTCTTTAAGTAGTTGTCTTTTTCTTTCTAGAAAATTTTTCAATCTTTGTTTGTCCCTACGTTTCTTACTTGGGCTTTTTCTCTTTGTATTTACTAATTCTTTCTTTTTACTCTCCATAGTTTATTTTAGAAATTATCCTTTTTCTGGCTACTTTGTATGAGACACATTCTTCCGTTTGTGGGTTTTGACATACTTTGTGTCTTAGTTTACATGGTATACATATCTTTTTTCCTTTGTCTTCACATTCGTCGCTTTTATGTTGCAATGAGCCACAATATCTGCATCTCACTTTTTCCTTATTGTCGCAATATTTCGTAACGTGACCGAATTCTTGGCAAATAAAACATTGAGGAACGACCAGGAAATATTTTATTCTATGTGCCTCATAATCGATGTAGACTTTTTCTTTTTTCACTAACAGTTTCCTTATCTTCGGTTCAACTTCTATCACCAAGTGGCATCGTTTTTCTTGTTTCTTTCCTGCTCGAAACCTTGCTTTACTCTTTTTGGCTTCTTCCATTTCGTTTTCATCGAAATTCTGTTCGATAAAAGCTTGGAGTAGTTCTTCATCTTTTAATTCAGACGGTACCCCATATATGATCATCAGCGGGTTTTTCTTCTTAGTTTCTTCGCACTTGAAGTTTTTCCTTATTTCTTCTTTAGCCATTATTTTCCTAATGTCTTCTTTCGTTGCGGTTTCAAGTACTACCATATCTCTGGTAGTTCTTAAACCAGTTATCTTTAATTTCTCTTTTCGTGGATCAATAGCCCCTGTTAATCTTTCCGCTGTTTGCTTTGATGTCTCTCCTTGATTCGGTTTTATTATCAATGCCGGTTTTTTTTTTTGCATTTCCTGCATCTTCAGTTCTTTTTCAGTAGGTTTTCTTTTTTTAATTACGTCTGTCCATAGTTGTTGTTTGTCATCGGTTTCCGTTTTTTCTGTTCTTTCATGCCTTTCTTCAATCTTTTTGGTTAGCGTTTGTGTTTCATGTATAACTATGTCTGTGTCGGTCTTTTGCTTTTCTGTTAATTCTTCGATTTTATCCCTATATATGTTTCTTTGTTGTTCCCATGATATCTCTGCTCGTCCAAAAGCTTGTTGTGTATTTATTAGTTCTTCTTTTTTTTCTTCAAGCTTTTTTGTTAGGTATTTATGTTCATCTTCTAATTTATTTAACTTCCTTGTTTTTTCTTGTAGTTGCTTTTTTAGTTCATTTCTGTTTTCTGTGAGTTCTTGAATTTCTGTTTCCAGTCTTTTATACTGTCTGTCTCTGTCATTCTTAATTTCTGCTTTTTCCTGTTTTAGCTCCTCTATTTCCTTTTGTAATTTCACGTTTACTTGCCGTAACTCTTCCATTTGTTTTTTCTCTTGAATGCGGCTGCTCGTAGAAAGAACAGGAAAACTACTGTTTTATGCACCAACTGCAACACTCCGAAATGCAAGGAACATAAGACCATCATGTACAAACTGCACCGAGCGTGGCCAAGGACCAGCTGTGAACGATAAGGACGGAGAAGGTGACATGTAAATATACGTTGTAAATTTCACTGGACTAGTTTCATAACATGACTGTTCTAGTGCATTAATGATGTTTTTGTACATTTTTTTGTATTTGTAATAATAAAACGTGTGTCAATATGACGGAAAAATTTCCTATAGCCCAAATAGCTAATGCGGCAATTTGCTCACAGCGCCTGTTCTGGCGTTACTTTGTAAATCCAAGAGTGCAGCAATATGCTAACGTGGCGTGTTCTCGTGTAGTAATAGAAAATTCAAAAATTGTGAAAACATAACAAAAAATTTCTCAAAATCTTTACGTTAATCTTTATTAGGTACTGAAAGTTTCTATAATAAGCTAAGAAGCCAAAATTTCATAGAATAAATTTTTCACTCTCAATAAAAATGTAAAAATACTGAAATTAACTATCAAAACTCGCGTGAGCAAATTGCCGCCATGGCGTGTTCTCATGTTACAATTGGGGGGCGTGTACTGACGTGTTAACAGATGTATTATGCTTTGTAGAAAACAAAATATTTAAACTTATGAATGTAAATTGTTAGGAATGTCTGATTCTTGTTATAAACCGTTTTGGTAAAGGAAACTATTACAGAGTGTACAAGGATAGTGTATAGGTATTGTCTTGGTAATAAATGGTAATGGATCCTTGCATACATATATGTCTTTGATAGGCTTCTGTTTCTTCTTCTTCTTCGTTATTATTATTATTATTATTGTTATTATTATTATTATTACTATTATTATTATTATTTTCAGGTCACGTTTGTCGCTGAACATTACTGGCGACGTTCATGATTGGAGCGAGTGTTGAGAGCAAAATTTACTTTGTGATCACTAGCTAACCAGAGTACAGTGGATATTCAGCCTTTCTTTTCGATGTTCTAAGAAGAGCATGGCAAAAGCCATGTACAAACATACCACAGTTAGATATTACTTTCATGATACTGTAGTTCCATGTTTTATATAGCCTCACGGCTGAAAAGGAATACATGAACTTCAACAAACAAAAAAAGTAAATGCCAAAATAACTAATGGCTGGTTGGTAATTTAACTTCCCCTTTCAACACTGACAGTACGTAAGACGGACTTTCATGTTTAAATTTGGATCCAAACCTTTAATTGTGTTTGTTTCCAAGGCAGGTATCCTGACGAAAATCAAATCCACAGCACGTGTACATAAACACACGAATTAGTCATGGTTTGGCACAGTAAACAATGAGTTTGAAAACAATAGATAATCATGATAAAATGTTTAATCAAAAGTGAATGTCCTATATAAAAAAGTGAAGTTTGTTTAATGTTTTATTAACTTCTTTATGTTTTTTTTAAATTCTTGTGCTAATAATTTTATGTATAAAGAAATAAATTGCCTTATTCCATTGATTTTAATAATTGTTTCTGAGTTATTTCGCATTAACCAGTAGAAATTTGTGATTTTTAAATTACCATTGTGTATTTATATACATTTAAAAATACTTAAATGCCATCTACGTTGTAAATTGAGAGGCACTGAAGATTTTTTTCATTCATTTGGTTGTTTCGATGTTGATTTATAACTTCACAAAATCTACCCGAGCAGAATTTATACGGAGATGATCCAAATGTTGAGAGGAATCATTGAATGAATAATTAGAAATTGCTAATATTTTACACATATCGTACTACTTTATGTTTTATAATTAAGTTGCGGATATAATTGGAACAGTTTACTGCCTTTTGTAATTTCTTTATGCATGATGATAAGTTATGTATAATAGCCTAGTACAAGTGATATACGAAAACTTTCTTATGCAAATATGAGTACTTCGTGGTTCCGAAAACTCATTTTTCCAATAATAACTACTATTTTCCCAGTCTCTAATCTATGATGCAACAGATCCAGAATCATACCCCAATTGAAAGTTACCATGATTCGGATATCACGTTAAACTGGACGATAGTTTTTAAAATATATGTAGAACTGAAAACTTTACTTATTGCAGATTTTGTCTTTGTTCTTCCGTTTCCTTCCACATTCACTATGCATTAATTATTTTGCTATCACTCACTTTCACCAATCATCTGAATTTTTTAGCCTAAAGGGAATAACGGTAAATTAAATATTTACTTTGGTTTGTCAGTTGTTCTGAATTATTTTAGGCTTCCATTGTACACATAGTCTTATAAAGATAAATATCCTGCCGGTAAGTCATCAGTATATGGTGTAGGATATTCCAGCACATTTCAAGATATTTAAAGTGCAGCATCTTATAACACACTATCAATATATTTGAAGTTAAAAGAAGACGTCAAATGATGTATAGATTCCAGTAAATTACTATGCTACAGTTGTTTGTTAGAATTAACCAACCCCATTCAAAATCATTTGGATTTGGTACCACTCGTCTCTACTTTATCTGCAGCCTATAACCTGAACTAGCATCAATCTAGCTACTTCATTAATCACCTTCGTACTGCCTATTGAAACCTGAACCTTTGTTAATGTCAACCCGATGTTTAATTTAAACAACACTTCTAGTTTCTTTTTAAGTTTAATTTAGTGTCCCACAATTATGCTCCGATGTTGAGGGAAACTGTGATAATGAGGGATGAAATGATTTAATGTAGTCAATGGGAGAAAATGAGAGAAGACCGAGGAAACTCACGCACACAACGTTTGTCCACTAACATTTATATGTGAGGGATGATGTATGCAAGAGAGGTTTCCTGCTTTTTATGACCCCTTCTACAAGATTTTAGGAAAGTATAAAAACTTATCTATGAGCACAAGAATCGTTTCTGTCCTTTAGTGGAGATACTCTTGAAGCCTCAAATGCTAAAAATAAAACAGAAGAAAAACACACATCTTTCTAAAAGCAGAGGAACATGATGATAATGACAAATGTTTTGTATTACGGATGCTATTATATTGTTAATTAGAATGTATTTAATTCTAAGATGGTTAAACAAAGATAATACAAAGGAATGCTCTTTTTCCGTCCGAAGTTTTGTACCCTATTAACATATTCACATACTATTTGTAAATAGTTATTTTGCGCCATAATAGTACAACTCAGCTTGAAAGAGCAAAATGTGAAACGTCTGTTACTAATAGCGTGTGAATTCGATGTCATGACATTTTCATTTGTACACTTCGATTAATCCAATTCATGTGTACGTAATTGCTAATTGACACCGTAAGCATTTGTATAGTTTCAATTTTGAGCAATTTCAGTGTCTCACAAATAGGCAAATGAGTAGAGACAAAACATTTTCGCAACAATTTTGATACTTTGTAGCATTAATTATCACAATTTTCATATTTTTGTAAATGTCGCATTTATTTTTTTACGTGTAGCACAAGTCTTTTTTAAATATGATACTTGTAAACAGTATGTTTTTGGTAGTAAGGTCTATCTAATACAAAAATGGGGACATACCTTAATTAGGTGCACATTTTAGTTAATGTATTCATTGAAATATAGAAAGTAATGCAAAAATTAAACACTTCCTTTAATCTTATCCTTAGTTAAAGAATAACATGCATGCAAGACATTACCAACTCTTCTTTTAAGTTTGTTCTCCTGTCAGTAACAATCGTATTATACTTGGAAAATAATCTCTCGGTATCAACATTCGAGACTGGCAACCATATTGAATGTAACGAGCTGACAGCAAATGACGTGTGGTTAACTTTTAAACTGTTTAACAGTGATACAGTGTCAACTTCTTTATCCTCATTGTTGAGAACTTCAATAACCTACTTTTAAATTCACCATAAGCAACCAACAGATCATGAACATTTTCACCGCAGAACACAGTCAACGATTTAAACAACAGTTCAGTTGTGTTGATGTCTACATCTTTATGAAGCGAAACAGTTTTTGGATCAAATAACTCCCAGAGCTTTTCGTACTCTCTCCACAGCATTGTCCTCACTTGCTTACGTGTAATTTTGCAGCTTCTTCAACACTTTTGACACGCAGTTTTCAACTACTGCAACTTCAGCCTGGTGAGAAGCACTACCTTTTTTAATTAACTCTGCAGTAGCAGACCCAAATTTTCCTCCTTAAGCTAACTCTAATTTACTTTACAAGTTTTCGTTTTCCCGACAATAAGGTGAGCATAAGGGTCCCGGTTGCTCTTAGTGACGCACAGAGACGTTGAAAATTCCAGAAAGTGACATCACGCCATGCAAGCTTAAGGATTTTATGGAGATTTTAATTAGGTGCAACAGACTTGCACACACTTAAGATCCAAGATTGCGCACACTTTTCAGTTATACAGATCAAGGTCCAAAAATCCAGGTTTGCGCACAGTTCTTTTTACAACGTTGCCAAACTTAGATGTTTACAGGGTGTCCCAAAAGTAGGTATACAGTACCGTACTGATCAGGCTCAATGCATTTTATATAATTTCTTATTGTTTTCGTTCAGATAGGCTTAGTTCCTTTATTATTTGTTTTTAATGTGTTTTTACTTACATATTAAACTAGGAAGAGCCGAAACAAATAAACCCATAAACTAGAATGTTATACTTGATCAATGCAGGGGTGTATACCTACCTTCCTATCTCAGTTTTTGCTTCATCTTTTTGTTCTCAGCCGTTTTTGATTTATAAGCACTTGAAGTTTTGTCTGATACAGGAACCACTTTTTGCGGCCATTTTGATAACGGTGGCCCAAATCGAAAATTGTTTCCTACAAAAGTTGTTTCGTTTTTCAAGTACTATCGAATGAGGTATGATTCAATAAATGTTCCCATTTGAATATTTGAAGTTGGCCCCTGGGCCCCCTTCAAGGAGGGCTCTGGGGGTCATCACAACAACACCATGTGATGTGCCCTATGACATTTTCGTGCCACAGTTTTTGTTTCTTCTTTTTATTCATAGCCGTTCATCTTTTTATAAGCACTGGACGTTTTATCTGAAACCCCTGTATATAAATATATACAGTATATACAATGTCTCGTTTTAAAAATCTGTTGTCGTCTCGTTTTCGAGACGAGACTAAATGCACTAAAAGTACCCCACGAGATGCACTAAAAGTAAGAGATGAGATTTACCCCTGTCAAACGCATCACTAAAAGAATGCAACGTTACTGCTTACATATGGCTTTCGCTTTCCAATCTAATCAGGCCTTGATTTCAAAAGGAGTTAAAACAAGCTGAACGAGCGAGCCATTTATCAAACTCGACTCGACTCGAAATTCGAACGCAAAACACTGACTCGGCTCGGAACTCGACTCGAGAAAATTACCTTTGACTCTACTCGTGCCCATCTCGAATATTTATGTGTAAATTGTACACAATCGTCATCTTTGAAAGCTCCTGCCTGATAATCTTATTAGGTCTCTCACTAACATATTCCATTGCTTTTCTCTTACATGCTTCGTTTAGAATATGCTTCTGAAGTTCAAGTCGAGTAGTAACTTCAGAATATGCTTCTGAAGTTACTATTGGACTTGAACATTTTACAAAATTATTGACCTGCTGTTAGATTTTGAAAACTGGGGAAAGCCGAAAAATATTGCAATTGAATCATTTAGAATAATTTTGGCTCCTGATACAAATACAAATAAAAGTATGTGGTTGTGCTTCCCTTCCAAGTACGAATAACTAGTATTTCAGATTTAGCATCCAGAAATCTCATTTTCTTTTCTTCATTAGATGTTGTGCACAATTCTGTTTTTATCACCTGGCAACGTCGATTCCCGATCCTGTGCGCAATCCTGGCCAAAGATACTGTCAATCAACCTCTTATCTGGCATTTGATGATAACGAAGATAAATGTGCGCAAGTGTGTGACTCCCATTTAATTTAGCGTCGGCACGTTTTCGGTAAAATGCGACGAATTTTAAGTTAAATAATATTAGAAATGCGCTTTTTAGTTATCATTAGCAATAATTAGCAAGAATTCCACTTTTTCTCTTTTGTTCGCATTTCTCGCAAGTAATGCCGAATTTCGCAAAAAAAAAAAAAAAAAAAAAAAAAAATCGCGATGATATAAACGTTATTTCTGGCTCTCAAAACGAAAAGCTTGAAGATTCTTGAAACATATACACGTTTTTTTAACGTTTCGCACCTATCGTATTTGCGAAAAAGTTTTGTCTCTACAAATGAGTTACAATGATTATTATGTACAAGTAGTGGCATGCAGGCACATTATATAAGGAACATGCCTAACAACAATTCACATTAAAACGTTATTCAAAATATAGGGAATATTAGATGCTTGAAGCCCCTGTTGATGAAGTTTGTGTACACCACTGATGCAGAGTGAGATTGAAATTGGCCATCACAGGTTTTCGCCTGTGCCAGTTCAATAGCGCAATAGGCAAACACATTTCCATCTTGCGCATACTTGAGCGCTGAGTAATTTTAGGGGTACATATGCAACCGGACATGCACGCAGGTCATTTGGGTGGTATCTTGTAGGTGCTTATGCACTTCTTTCGTTAAGATTAGGAATATATACATATCTGGGCTTTCAGTATCTGTTGTCACGTATGAGAGATGACGTTTCTCAGCACATTGTGTTATTTGATCAATCCAGGGAGATTTAATTGAAAAAATTGAAGTCCGTGGAAAAACGTGATATTTAGTAGATTGAAAGACAAGGGTCCTATGAAGAAGAATATCAATAAGAAATGTCATTATCTGTGACAGAGAAGTCGCATAAAGGCCTCAAAGTCGACCAAAGTAACTCATGGTGTGTAGTGTTGAAAATGACCTGACCTCCCACATAGCACACTACGTCCCAGGGATGTCCCATTTTGATCCCAATCATCCCATTCGGTTCCCGGGATTATCGAGACAATGAGAAGACATCCCATGGACGTCCTGCATGGGACTCCTAAAGGATTCCCATGTACTATGTCCACGGGACGTCCCAGATGGGACGGGAGGTCTGAGGGAAAACCAATAGACATTTCTTCGTAGTCCCGTTGAATATCCCGTATCCCGGGATATTAGCGGGCATCTGGATCTCCTGCGAAAATCCTGTGGATGACCCGGGAGCAGATTCGGATAATCCCGGATGTCCCGTCGTCCGTCGCGGGATCAGTCTCGGACATCCCGTGGACGTACTTGTGCTATGTGGGCTGGAACAATGTCATCATGTCTTATTTAACATTATCATTAATGCGGTGTAGATTGGGACTCTCTTATACAGTCGTATACAGACGTCAGCCTGATTTTAGTCCATGCACTAGGATGTGTACTAAAATAACATGAAGAGAAATTCTGCGCATGTTTGCGCTTCTAATAATTAGATTTTTTTTTTCAGGATGGCGTCCTCAAACTCCCTGCAAACAATATTTGATGTTTTGTCGCGTCACCGGAAAACTGAGCGTTTTGAGAAGGTTTATGAACTTGTTTCGAAAATAGTCAGCGTGAACACCTTTCTGACGATGTTGAAAAGAATTTAAAGGTATTTATAAGAAGCCTGTGTCAAAAAGTTGAATACAGGTGTGTCAGATCTGATCGTCATCGTGAGCAATTCCTTACATCGAATGCAGACTGGTCATGTGGAAACACAAATTTACCAGACTTTGTTCGAAAGCTACTACCTTCTCCATCCATTGCAAACCATCTGCTACGTCTGGAAGGCCATCCAAGACATTCAGTGAGTGTTGCGAGAAAACCAAGAAAATGAAGCTCAGAGACTTCGTCGCATGAAATAGCTTGGAGCAGATATCTACTCCTGCGGAAATGAAGCTTCGCGAAGAGGGCAAAAAGGATTCTGCAACGATAATGAAACACTATCAGAAGCGCCACCTCGTCGAGGGACCAGTATAGAAAAAAGATTCGCAGTTCAGTGTGTAATGAGGAAAATAAAAAGAAGAGTATATCTGTATATCAAACACTCTGGCACTCATTGTTGATGCAAATCTTTCAACTGAAAAATCTATTATGTTACGAGGTTTATGGAACGCATTCTGCAAATTGCATATAGATTAGATGTAAAAGTGAGGTTAGTAATAGGTCCCGAAATGGAAAATAGATTAGCCAGTAGGAAAAAGTATTCAAGAAAGATTTCGAAATGAGATAGGCCTCTTGGTTGATATACCTACACAACACGGAGGAAATACCAATGATGGTAATACAGCACGAAGGTTTTTCAGAAATGGTGAACTGTCTGCTGACATAAGAGGTGTTAATGTTGAACTCATCGAACATTTTCGTGTAATTTTAGAATGCATCAATTGTGGTGTTCCCATCAACACATATGCTTGTAAGCCGTATGCAGCAGCAACTAGACATTTGTACTTACGAGATTATGCATGGTATTACATACCAAGTACGTGCATAAGATTTTGGGGTATGGGGAAATTTTTATCGCCTCTTGTATGCTTCCGATCGGCCAACTTTCGGAAGAAGCACAAGTAACAAGGAACAAAGACACTAGAAAGTACCGAGAGAACTTCACAGGAAAAACCTCATGTGTGGATAGCAACACCGATCTCATTCATAGACTCTTGATATCCTCTGATCCGTTAGTAGCCAGTTTAAGACGCAAGCCTCGAAAGAAGGTCGGACATATAACATGTTAAGTTCTTTCATTACTAGCATTGCCTGCTTTGAATACAGATGACGTTTCCTTAGATGATGGTGAATGTAATTCTGAGGGCCCATAAGCATACTTTGTTTCTCATTACTTCCTAACAGTCATTTTAGTGCTTTTCTTTATATTCCTTGCTTTGAATATATTATATGTTGTTTTGTGCATCGTAGAACAAAACTGAGATGTCAATGTTGCTGTTATCTTTATTTATGTTGTTTCGTATTCTAATAAATGTCAATAAAGAGTGTCAGTTTACATTTTGTCAGGGGGACGATAACTAAGGGAGAATGTAATGCAAACATTATTATCTACTTAGGTGTATATCATTCTCAATTCCTTTGAAAATATTTTACTAACGTGTGCTGCAGAACAGAGTTGAGTTGATTTTGAATTTAACGTCCCGTCCAGGAGCTAGGCTATATGAGACGGGGACCTACTGATTAACGTTAGAACCACATTAGCCCCCGCCTGGAATCAAACCCTTGTCTCCCACGACAAAGGCGCGTACATAACCGCTTAACCACGAAGGAGCTCTGCTACAGAAGAGAGGGAGAGGGTGCAAACGTCACACGACATAGGTTAAGGTAATCTTCTAATTTTGCATCCTCTTAATTCGTTAGGTGACGATAACCCTTTACAACATCAGCTTCAATTCTTCCAAATATTTAGTATCTGTACATGTGTTTGGTATTTTTTTAACGTTTTACATTCTAACTGTGTATGCTAATATATTGGTATTCACTAATGTAGTTCATACATTTTTATTATCAAAAACCGTTCATTTAAATACGTTTCTGTTTCGGGTTGACAACTCCTCTCCCTACTACCACGTCACATGACGCCCCTGATGTCAATACTTACTGGTTTATACTCTATGACCAAGAAATAGCCCACTAGTCACATTTCGCGCATATTGGTTCTGAAACTAGCTTCTCAACAATTTCGTCCCGCTAGAATCGTCATTTGTCACACTGTGCTCAGCGATCACACTACCCAGGGAATTGGAGAGGAAGAAGAGAATGGGGAAGGAAGAAAGTAGCCTGGGACCATTATATTGGGTACAATTCGGGCACATACCTGGTGTGAATGAGGAAAACCCAGAAAAATCTCACTCAACATGACTGGTATGAAAAAGTTTTACACTTTTTGTGCCAAGTGTCCTCACTGGGAATCGAACTAAGAACATCTCTCACCAAAGGTGTAATTTCTTTCGTATTGTCTTCACCAAATCGTTCCATAATCTTGATGAAAATTTATTGCACAAACTTTCAATGAGTATTATTAATTTCACTGAGATTGTTGTGTTAAATTCACAATATATTCTGCCCAACTTTCGATAGGAATAGCACCTTTAAAAAGTCTATTTTCAGTGTTGAGGCTATATGAGATGTATACTTATAACTTAACATGAAAAACGAACCATATATTCTTCCATTAAGAATCGAATTTGGGTGTTTAGCGTCTAATGTTTGTACACTAAATGAATAAAACGAATGATTAGGCTTTACAAACCATGATTTGCTCCCTTCTGGTACTATATTCGTATGACAGTATATATATAGTGCACAGTTTCAGAGCGTGGAAATTCTAAATATTAACATGCATAATTTCCAATTCGGAAAACCACAGAGTGGCGGTACATGAACAAGCGCTCTTCTTCTTCTTCTTCTTAATTTTGGATCTGGGATAAGAGGACGATAATTATTCTACGTCTCAGTCCTCTTCCGAGGTCGAATCACTACAACATATATTATTTGTAATGTTGTGGTTCTAAACCCTTTGTGGTGTTTTCTTAATACTTCTCATATTCTCGTACATGCTTCTCTCACGTATTTCCTCAATTGAACCAGAATCTTTGTGATCAAAAATAAACAATCGAAACACAAACGGTACAAGGAACTTTTAAAATCGGAATATATTAATCAGCATCTGTTTTGTGTTTCCCTGTTAACCAAAATTCTAGTGTTATAAAATTTACTAAAATGTCGTTCACCTTCATTTAAGGGATTTTATTTTATTGTGGATTGGGCAGGACATGTAGTAGCTATTGTATTCCACACTATATCCCTTATCTCCAGTAACCATATTCCTAGAACATTTTGTAAGTTAAAGTGTGTGGTGGAATCCTCGTTGGCTGTTAGTAGGTTTAGCATTGACAGAAGAGAAAGTGTTAACGATGTCAAAGATACAAAGTCAGTGGACATCAGTGACGGTGTTTTATCCTATCTTCTTCCTAAGATCTTTAGGTGAAACATCAAGTTCTAGTAGATTTCACTTCCAACTCGACTTCTAGTTTTTAAATGCCTCGCCATAGATCCACGAAGACGCTGTACTTTTCTTCTTTTCCGTTTCCTGCGTTTTGAATTAGTGTCGTGATCATGTAAAGCATTTTTAATGCATAGAAACACAACATAGACTTTAGATTTTCTAATAATAATGGAAAACTTTAACTAAAACTTTTGAGCTTACCACCAAATGATAACTGGATGCACAATATTTCTATAAACATCTTTACTTACGAATTGCGACACTGGTGTTGCTTTATAGGTTAACATCGTTACGCACCGACTAGCGGTCTTATTGCGTAAGACTGCAGGTTACATTGAAGGACAACGTAACGCACTAATATACGCATTTAGATGAAGGAAATAATGAAAATATTTCTATTATGATGCATGTATTGGTGTCATGCAATTGGGTCACTTATAGACCAGTAATTGGTTTGACTATTCTGGAATTTTGTAAACCTCAGAATTTGATGAATGCCGCATAATTTGTTCTCCATAGATGTTTCATAAACCATTAACAGTAAAATATTGAAGCGAGGAACCCTTCCATTCGCGGGATCCTGGACATTTAACTAGTTCACCGTATGTAAAGTCCCTACTGTTTCGATCACCAAATCTGTTTCTTTCTTCTAAATGGATACAATTTTTAGAACCGGATATCATTAGATACAGTTACAAGTATGCATCTAGAAGACATTTAAACCAAAAACATGGGTTTTCTTACAAAGAAGTGGAAAAATAATAAGATAGTTACACATGAACTCTAAGGTAAAAATATATAGTTAGTTGACACGGTGAGCCTTACTTGTTGTTGTTACGTGGTAAAGATTAAATACAATTCTACTATAATTGAATTGGTTGGATGATTTGAAATCTTTAGTTTTACGTTCCACGTATATGCCGGTAGGCTAACCCACGGTAGGCTAAAAAAGACGGTGATGATGAGGAATGAATGAAGTAGTGGAATGAAGAAAGTAGAAGGAAACGGGAGATCCTCAAGAAAACCCCCACACACGGTGTTTGTCCACCACAAAATTCACTCTTCCCGAGCTGGGATCGAACCAGGTACTGCATGCAACAGAGGTGAACGCTCTGCCACTGAGCCACCTCGGCCCCGGTTGGTTGATTTGAGTTTAACATTCTATTCAGCTCTGAGCCACATGAGCTCTCACTGGGAATCGAAGCCGAGTCTTCAGCGTCAAAAGCGTTTAGTAGAGTGTTATACTACAATTGAAAACATACGTTTCGTTCCTATTTCGCTCGCAATATAGATCCAGTTTTTATTAGTTGAAAGCAAATAACCCTGGGATGTAAAGTACGAATACATTTGCTCTAGAAATCGCTTAGGTACACAAATAAGTTTTAGAGTAATCACTTTTAGAGTTTTAGAGTAATGCATTTCATTTCTTTCTTTCTTTTTCTTTTTCTTTCTTTTACCGTCATTCAAATCTGTTGGTATACATTTTAATCCGAAATGACACTACTAAAATACAATATATGGAATCATAACTAATAACTTTCAAGGCAATCCTATCCATTTAATTTTTGATAAAGGTTGATCGATAATTACGCAGTACTGATGATAGGTAATTCATTTTATCAATTAACTTTAAAAGTTCGTTACTGAATTCTCTATATCTGCATGTCTGTCTGTCCGTCTTTCTGTTATTTGCTAGTTTTTCAATTTTGAGCCCTCCAATCGATAGAACATCAACAACTATTGAGAAAGTCATGGATTTTGTGTGTTAGTCTTACTGTTCTCGACATATTGGCCAAAAATGGCAGATTTCCAGGGATTTAAGGAGCCATTTCTCGATAACCATAAGTCGTAGAGGGATGATATTGAGGTTGATCAATACGTGAGAGGATGGTAAATATTTTTTATAAAATAGTAACCGATGGCTACTGGCCAACTACTCACCGCTCCCCAGATATTAGCCAAAAAGTTCGAATTTCGGGAGATTTAAGGAGCCATACCTTGGGAACAGTAAGTCATGGAGAGATGATATTTTGCGATTTTTTGCGAGAAACGGAAGAAGGTGCAGATAAAAAGATTTACTTTTACATGTAGGAACAATTACACAATTACATGTATCCTTCCCGCTCCACCTCTCCACTCTTTTTAAGTTCGTTCTGGTAATGGTCTGGGAGCATTCTCAACTGGTTTTCTATTATACTTCAGAACTAACCGCTATTCCATTAACTTTACATTTCAGCCTCATAGTACAAATAAAGCACGGGAAGGGATTAAATTTGTATACAAACTGGAAATTAACTTAGAGTGAATATTTTTGGGTGTGCAATCAGCATATATATATATATATATATATATATATATATATATATATATATATATATATATATATATATATATATATATAATAGTATAATAGTATAATACTATAATTTTGTTTTAATTCGATTTTCCTAACATTAAATATATTAATTCAAAACTGTTTCTACCCAACATAGGAAAAAAGGGAATATATTACAAACTCTCATTATTTTTTAAAGCACTGCTTGATGTGGAAACCATTGAAGTAAGCTAAGCGATGAACATGGGATTAGAGTTCGAACCAAGTACTTATTGAAGACGTAGTGAATGGTTATTTGCTATTGAAAATTATTTTAAAATAAAGTGAATACTATCATTGTATAAAAATAATAAGGTGCATCAAAGATATTTTATTCAAGTAGAAAAAAGAAAATGTAACATTTTGGGAGCAACTTCTAGGATCCAAACATTAACTTATGCACTAACAAATACATGGCGGAAGTTGCGTCAGTACTCAAGAATTTTGCTACGTAATCACGATAGTTTTAAGTGACCCTGATTCTACTGCCCTCCGTGGTCACCGGAAGAGCATATGGGCGTATACCGGCGCATGTAGTGTGACTTCACTTTAGCTGTCATGCTGCAAAGCGTATTTGCTAAAATCCTTATTCCAGAACTTTCCTCCTTCTCCAGGGGCTGAAGCGTCATATGTCACTCTGCATACGAACATGATTGGCTGAGAGATACAGTACGTATGCAACCAGAAAATTTTATCAGTCAGTTCGCTGCTGCCAGAAGGAGAAGAAGTGCAGTTCTGCAGTGAGTTACTTTCTTAGTGTTCTGACTACTGAACTTCCAGTGCATATCCTAGCGAGTGCACCAAGATGGATACAACGAACAAGGCGTCTTCTAAACAGGTAAGAATTCTTATTATGTTTTATCAATATTCTGAGCATTAAGAAGAAGTATACACATGCTATTCGACTTGTATTAGAACCAGATACTTCTGAAAGTTAATGATTGAAATCCAAATCGAGTAGGTGATTCAAATTCATCTGTCACGATCGAAACAGCTATAATGTTTCGGAAATTTCATTATCGATTAAATTTCTTATTTTAATAAATCGGTAAGCCAATATCAGCTTGATGTTATTAACTTTATTACTATTATTTTTTCTTATGCCTACTTTGCAACATTGGCGAAAAACTGTTAATAAATGCATTCAAGACGGCCGTATCGCAAAATATAAGATTAAAGGCATGAAGTTTGGTATTTAGACTTTTCATTTAAAACAAAGATGTGTTTCAGCGTTATTAAATATTCTTTCTTATTTTTTTTAAATATGCGATGCGATAAACCAGCAAATGTCAGTTAACGGATAAAAGTCAACCATTTTCAATTATACTTTCTTCGCCACAAAGCAAATGATAATAGGGTGGCCGTTGGTATCTCGTAAGTCCCGTAGTTGTCCATAGATACGTCATTTTTTAGCTATAGTGATGCTGGAAGCATAGAGCCAGTAACTAAAAGAAAAATAAAGCGACAAACAGCGAGTCATATTTAGATGTTAATTATCGTTTTCCCAATTTTGTATTAATTAGTTATTTTTCTTCCTCTATTAATATTCACAAAATGCAATATTTTGAACAAATAAATACTAGTTATTAACTCTTCTCCCTAACTATTCTGAAAAATGAAATAAAGAACTCTCCTAATGCCGAACTGAGGATATATGATCGCAGGTTCTTTTATAAAGTTTAATATTTGTTTATAAACGAGTGATTAACGTAACGTGTGATAGAACATAAAATACTTGTGCATGTTCAATGGTTTTGTCAAATATTCGCTCTTCAAGGTGTATAAGCATTATGTGTGCGCGGCAATTTAAATAGGAGTACTAGTTAGCATTTAGCTCTAATGAGTAGGATTTAGTGTGCTAGGTACCGAAATCAACTTGAGTTGAGGACCAGGTTTTTATTAACCTATTATGCATTGACATGGGATGCAAAATTAATAAATTATATTACATAAGACACATTTTTTTTTTTTTGTATGGAAGATGTGCTCGAAGATGGGTGTCTAATCCAGGACTGTTTCATTTACTGTTTATCAAGGTAAGTACAATAGGTTTATTATAAAGAGCAACTACAATGTAACTCTTTATGACGTTATTATTACCAGAGAAAATAAAATAAAATGAAATGAAATCTTTGAGTTTTACGTCCTACGGTTATGCCGGTTAGGCTAAAGGAGATGGTGATGATGAAAGATGAATGAAATGGTAGAATGAGAAAGTCGGAGAAAACGGTAGAACCCTGAGAAATCAAACGCACCCGATGTTTGTGAACCACAACGTTCACAAGGCGGGGGTTGGGATCGAACCCGGGACGTCAACCACCAGAGGTGAACTCTCTACTACTGAGCCACCGCTAACAGATAAAATAAGAAACATGTTCGTGAACGTTCGCATTAAGTAAAATATCTAAAATGGTTGAACAAAAGTTTAAATTTGGAACAACTGTTTAACAGTTTTCAATCAAAAAAAGAAGAAAGAAAAAAGACAGAAAAGCTTATCTCCTATTTAAAAGTTAAAATTTTAATCTTTTTCTTTTCTTTTTTCTTTTCTGTTTTTCTTTTTTTTTTTTTTTTTGGTTTTGTCCACTGCTGAAACAGAACTAGACACGATTTACTTTGTGTCTCATAAGGATTTCCGCGATTTGAAGTAAGATTTAAAATGAAATTAAAACTACGAAGTAGCTTCGTAATATCATTTCTTAGGGTGCAGTGTTTTATATCTTTTTCTTGGTTTCTGCTTAGGTGGGTTCTTTCTTGTATTTTTTTAAAAAATTGTATGAATTAAGAATATGTTACTAACGTCTGTAAAACTGATTGTTGTTCAATGACTGTTATATTTAATCTTCTGTTAACTGTTACTAATTTTTAAACAAATATCTATTTTTTTAAAACCAATAAAGAAAACAGAGAGCTGAAACGTATGCTAGATTGGTTGTTCAGAGTTTAGCGTTTTGTTATCACTGAGGCTATATGAGAAGTGAACCTAAGGTTTCAGGTGAAAACCAAACTACCGTACAGGTTTCAAATTTCAACGTCTCTCCCATCGGGAATCGAACGCGGAACACAGTGCACCATAGGCTCGTAAGCTAGCCACTGTATCAGTAAGGAGCGCTATATTATTATTATTATTATTATTATTATTATTATTATTATTACGATTTATGAATTAGATTTTTGGGCTTTCGTCATCGAAGGCCATTTACCCCGTCATGTTTGACGGATGAAGTTCCTCAGCGAGCACACTATCCGAGGAAAAGGGAAGGATTGGGGAAGGAAGGAACTGGCTTGGGATCTATAAGTTAGGTACCACGCCGGCATTTCCCTGGTGTGAATGATTAAAACTCAGGAAACCTCATTTAGGGTGGCAGGTCTGAAAAAGCTCTTTACAATTTTTCGAGCGAGCGTCCCAACTGGGAATTGAACTCGGGACTGCTCGCAACAAAGGCGTTACCATTCGCGACTATTATTATTATTATTATTATTATTATTATTATTATTATTATTATTATTATTATTATTATTATTATTATTATTAATATTAATAATAATAATAATAATAATAATATCTGATTTTTTTATCAATTAATCGTAACGGTCAGATTGATCTAACATCACAACATTATGCTAGCATCATATACAAATTAGTTTTTAGTTGAGGCAAAGCTGGGAATACATTTTGGTGGAAAGAACAAGTAAGAGCTGGAGGCGTGAGTACTATTTAGGGAAGGGAGTAAACTCATTTTGAGATCGAGGGTGAGTAAGATTAAGAATGTGAATGCATTTTAAAGACTTAGTCGGACATTTATCTTGTGGACCAGGGTTACTGAAGGCAGCAGCAGAGACATTCTGAGAGCGAAACGAGTGAGAGTGAGACGAGGACGAATGAGAGTGGGGATGAGCTTGGATATATATATATATATATATATATATATATATATATATAGAGAGAGAGAGAGAGAGAGAGAGAGAGAGAGGGGGGGGGAAAGGCGTGATTACACTTTGAGAGCAAGAGCGATTGGGCGAAGGGTGGACAAATATTTTGAGAGGAAAGATGAGTACATATTTTGAGGGTGAAATATAGTGATGGAGAGAAGAATGAGAGAGAGGGATGGATCACATCTTTATAGCAATGGTCAGTGAGGGTGTGTGCTGGTTCATGTTTTGAGGGTGAGAATGGGGAGGAAGAGGGTATGAATATAATCTAATAGGGTGGGCGAATGATGATTAGCAGATATTTTGAGGTAGATTGAGGACGATTGTGTGATTGCAATATAAGAGCGAAGAAGAGTAAGGGGAAAGACGAACATATATTGTTTGACGGTTAGAGAGTGAGAGAGGACGTATATTTTCAGAGTGTAGGAGTGTGAAGGAGGAAACATGAATACATTTAGAGGGAAGGGCGAGAGCGAATGAGGGGTAGGAAAATTTATCTTTACTTTATTCAGTATAGAGAGGACGGCTGGACTGTAGTAGAGAGCACAATTCTGATGCAAGAGGTCCCTGCTGCGATCCCCGGAATAAGTGTTTGTATCCGTGAACACTCTCGTTTGTACAACAATATAATTGCACCAATTTTTTTCAATTAAATAATCAGTCATCTCCTTTCCTCTAAAGAGCTTTTTCAATGCATATAAGTTTGGGTGAATAATTGTAAGCCTCGGTTTTCTTCGAATTCTTTCCTTCTTCTCCTCCTCCTCCTTCTTACAATATAATTCCACCAATTCTTTCAAAATCATTCACTTTTATGAGTCATCCATCTCATATAGCTCAAAATATATAACCATGGGTTGTTAAATTACATGTTTAATATCATTTGGTAAATGTGCCTTTTTTTGGTTGGTTGGAATACAGCGTTTTTTTCTTCAGCGCCAAGGATACAGTGGCGGGCTTTACGTTATTCGAACCGGGCAACCGTCCGAGGATCTGCATGTGAAAGGGCAACACGTTTCAAAGTATCCCTCAGAGGCGACCCACAGGTTGGTCCAACGGGACCGGAACCCCCAAATTCCCTAACGCAACATGGAATTGTACACTTTCTCCATGTTTAACACTGAAATGAATATAGCATGGAAATTTGATCTTACACTCCATCTGTACTCTTTCTCTTATAAAAACAATCTAGTTCTATTACTTTTTTTTTTAAAACACTGACGTGAATACTTTAGAATTACTATATAGTCTTTTAAGTTGCATAATAATACTGTACCTGTTCAATACTACATAGATATAATGACTCGAAGTATTGAACCCCTAAAGGTTGGACCCCTCCCAACAAAAATTTCTGGGCGCTCCACTGATAACGCTCTTCATTTTAGAAAAAAAATATGGGCAGCAGTTCATGCATCATTCGATAAAATTCTGAAACTATGATAATCACAAACAGTCAAACCTACTTCAATTCTATAAGTGGCTCATCTGGGGGACATCAAATCACATGTCATCAATAAAAGTATCTTCATTATTTCGTCTTTATACTGTTTAGTGTATTTTTGAGTCCCGTTGCCTTTCAATTGATCCTGTATTGTTTCTATAGAAATGAAAATGAAATGAAATCTTTAAGTTTTACGTCCCACGATTATGCCGGCTAGGCTAAAGGGAACGGAGATAAGTAATAAATGAAATGATGGAATGAATAAAGTGGGATGAAACGGGAGAACCTAGAAGAAACCCACGCACCAAGGACCCCATACATCAGAGTGGAACGCTCTACCACTGATTCATCGCGGCCAATATTGTTTCCGTAGATCTGTACCCATCAGGAAAGTGGT
This sequence comes from Thermobia domestica, assembly GCF_964235325.1. Classification (NCBI taxonomy): domain Eukaryota; kingdom Metazoa; phylum Arthropoda; class Insecta; order Zygentoma; family Lepismatidae; genus Thermobia; species Thermobia domestica. The sequence goes on along the minus strand of NC_137459.1, from coordinate 146,949,627 downwards.
CTATGCTGTTTCCAATACACGCTTTTTAACTCCGAAAAAGCTTCGAATTTCAACCAAAACAGGGACACATCCACATGGGGATCAACCGGATGCGGTCATCCCCCCCCCTCAAATCAAAGAAAATAAAAGGAACAACGAAGCTTAATGAAGAGTTGTTAAATATATACTAAATATTTCAAACTGCGCCCTTAGACTGTAACCTGCCAGTATAAGGAGCTTTGCAGGTTGCATAATTAACAATTTCTTAGCGAGACCTCACAGATGCCGCACTGGAAGCGATGAGTTTTCCATTTGATATTCCTGATATTCCTGTACTTACAAGGGAAGAAGAGGGATATTATATATCGAAGTGGAAGGTGGTTTATGCACCAATCGATGCATATAGTATGCGAGTTACATGAAAATGAAATGAAATCTTTGAGTTTTACGTCCCCCCGTTGAGCCGGTTATTCTAAAGGAGACGGTGATGATGAGCAATGAATGAATGGTGGAATGAAGAAAGTGGGAGGAAAAGGGGGAAAACCCAGAGGAAACCCACGCATACGGTGTTTGTCCACCAGAAAATTCACTTGAGGGGGCTGAGATTGAACCCGGGACCCCAAGCACCAGAGGTGAACGCTCTACCACTGATCCACCGCGGATCGTGAGTTACATGATCGTACAGGGTGTTCAGAAAGTCTGTTGCCACCTCTAGAAATCGCAAGTGGTGAGACAGATGCTAAAACAGAAAAATACGTGTTTGATTTTAAAAGTAGAACGTATGAAAGTAAAAAGTGCTGTCCCAGGGCCACTCTCAGGGCCCCAGACGGCTACAACTCAAAAATTGCAATTGGTAAGAGAATCAAGTAACTTATCGGAAATAACAGGGGATTGAAAAGCTGTTGGAAAATGAAAGAAGACGGAACAAATATTGACTCTCTAAAATTAAGCTGTGCAAAATGCGGCCGATCAAAATGTCAACAAAAACGTCATTGACCACCCCAAGAAACCTGAAACGATAAGGCAGCTATGAAAACAGGAAAACACGTGTATCATCATTTCATCAGTATATGTTTGAAAGTAAAAGTATTTGTCCCAGTTTCCTCCATAGAGTCACAGACGGGGTCCCACTCAAAATTTTTAAATGTGAATGGTGGTTAGGTAGCATATCGTTTGAAAGCTCTTGTTAAATGAAAGAAGGAGAGGATGTCTTGACGCTCTACGGTAACACTGTGCAAACATCTTGCGTTTTAGATCTTCTTTCTGTAGTCGGGCTTTAGTTCTTTTTCACTTTAAGTATTGTATTCAACGGAAAGAAAGGAAATGCCCCTGCTGTGAGTTTCTGCTCTTTGGACCCAGTAATCTATATATATAAAAGAGAACGTACAAATCCTTTGTTCCCTCATCACGCTAATACGGCTGAACCAATTTCTTTTATTTTTGGGGGGTTATTAGGATTTGGACCCTAGATGGTTTTTATCATATCACTTTAATTTTTAATTACCAGTGTCTTGAGATAATTGACCATTCAAGTGTCCATAACGTACAAATCCTTTGTTAGTTCATCATAGGTAAAAATAATACCTCAGGCGATATAATGTTAACATTTACTGCAATCTTCTATGGTTTTTATCATATCACTTGAAAGCGAAAAAGTAAAAATTATCTAAGTAACAAAGTTTATTGCGTTCCGGGGTGACCGCAGCGAAGCGGGGTGAACGCTGCTAGTCTAATATAAATAAAATAAAGATTTTATTTCTGTGTTTGTCTGTCTGCCCTTGTGCACCCTGGGAACCAGATGAGTGGACGGAGAGTTACCAAAATTTGGTCACGGGTACCTTGGTTCAGGCCCCAGATCAAGACGAAGCGTTTTTGTCAAAATTCGAACCAGGGAGGTTCTAAGGGTGTCGTTTACCGGGACATGTGAAAAGAGTAGAAAATGACCTATATTAGTGTCGAATTCATAGTTTTCATGGTCGCTGAGATCAATGGTGAAATTCAAGACCGCGTTTACTTTCACATTTAGCCCCCATCAGCTAAGGGACAGGGGCCATTATAAAGGGGGTCACGAGACATGTAAAAATAATCCACCGATATTACTGTCAAATCAATAGTTTTTGCGGTCTCTGAGATCAATTGTGATTCCTTCATTAGCGATGATTTTCAAATTCAGCCACCATTGCATGCAGGCTGGGAGTCACCGGGGGTGGAGAATGGCGAGACATGTAAAAATAATCGAAAATGACCTATATTAGTGTCAAATCTATAGTTTTCGCTGTCTCTGAGATGAATTTTGATACTCCCACAGACGTTGACTTCCAAATACAGCCCCCATCACCTGGGGGCCAGAGGCGTTTTTTTTTTCAAAATTGGAACCAGATCATAGGGGTGTTTACAGGGATATGTAAAAGTAGTGAAAGTAGTAAAAGTAGTAGAAAATGACAGATTTTAGTGTCACATTCATAGTTTTTGCGGTATCGGCTGGGGGTCAGAGGCGATTTTTTCACATTTCGAACCAAGGGGGGTCTCAGGGGGCGTTTACCGGGACATGTAAAAGTAGTAGAAAATATTTTTGTCGAATCCATATTTATCGGGGTCGCTAAGATGTATAGTGACACACCCGATAGTGTTTACGTTCAAATTCTGCTCTCATGGCTTTCCCAATGAAAACACATGTACGTTATTGGATATATATTCACACAAAATGTATCCAATTTTAGAAATGTTTCTTAATTGTTCTTTCGTTGTTCAGTTTGTTTACATTGATATTTTATCTGATCCGTGCGAAGAACGGGCATAACAGCTAGTATCTAAATAAATAAAAAAATATAATAAATTAAAAGCAAATTAATAAATAAAGGAAATAAATAACATTTGACCTCTTTAAGTGTAGAACTGACTAGTTAACATATTTTGTACAATAGTGGTACTTAGGCTCATTGTTTGGATTATCAAGTTTAAAATGATTCAAACAAAATATTCTTCTTGCTTCAGGACCAGCAAATACGTGCAAGTGTCTCACAGTGACAACAAATGCCGATTGTAAAATGGAAACCAAATGAGCTCGGAGAATCGAAATGATTATGTAAATTTTGACCGGACGCCATTTTGCACAGGATAATTTTTGAAAGTTGAGACTCCTTCCGTCTTCTTACATTTCCCAACAGCTTTCCAACGGTAGGTTACTTGACTCCTCTTGCCATTGGAAAATTTTGAGTGGGACCCTCTGGGACACTGTGGAGGACCCTGGAACAACTATTTTCACTTTCAATCATTGTACTGTAGAAATGGTGATAAACGTGTTTCGCTATTTTGACATCTGTTTTACCGATTCAGGTTTTCTTGAAGTGGCCATAGACTTTACAATGACGTTTTTGCTGACATTTTGACCGGTCGACATTTTGCACAGGTTAATTTTAGAGATCGAGACTTCTTCCGTCTTCTTACATTTCCCAACAGCTTTCCAACTGTATGCTACTTGACCCTTACCATTTGTAATTTTTGAAATGAAATGAATTTTTGAGGCTTACGTCCCAAGGTTATGCCGGTTAGGCTAAAGGAGATGCTAATGATGTGAAATGAATGAAATGGTGGAATGGAACAAGTGGGAGGAAACGGGAGAACCCCGAGGAAACCCACGCGCACGGTGTTTGTACACCACAAAGTTCACTTGGCGGGATCAGGGTTTAAATCCGGGACCCCAAGCACCAGAGGTGAAAGCTCTACCACTGAGCTACCGCGGCCCCTTGTAATTTTTGAGTTGGACCCCGCCTGGGAATCTGTGGGTGACCCTGGGACAACATTATTTACTTTGATACTTTCTACTTCTGAAATGATGACAAACGTTGAGTTGAGTTGATTTTAGTTTAGCGTCCCTTTCAGCAGCGAGGCCATATGAGACGTGGACCTACTGATTAACGTGGAATCCGAAGCACATGAGCTCCCGCCGGGAATCGAACCCGGGTCTCCCACGCCAAAGGCGCGTACGCTAATCGCTTAGCCACGGAGGAGCTCATGATGACAAACGTGTTTTGCTGTTTTGGCATCTGTCTCACCGTATGCGATTTCTAGAGGTGGCAACGTACTTTCTGGACACCCTGTATATTCATATAACTCCCAGTATATGCATTCGGAAAACATTTTATTAAAGTTTCGTAATAGGCGTCATTAGTACTTTCTATTCGTGTATAAACCGTCTTAGACTTCTACATATAATCTCCCTCTCTTCCCTTGTTAGTTCTGATTAAAATAGTAGAAACAATCTTTACATCTTTAACGTTAAACGTCTACCCCATTAGGGCAAAGGTAACAAGTGAGTGATGAAAGTGAAAGACTGTGATGTAACTGGTTATTATTATTATTATTATTATTATTATTATTATTATTATTATTATTATTATTATTATTATTATTATTATTATTGTTGTTTAACTTTTCACGATAATACACTGTGACACATGGGAACGGTGTAAATGAGATGGATTATAGTGGTGGAATAAAGAGAGTGGGAGAAAACGGGACAATCCCGGGAAATCCACAACACAGATATGTCCACAACAAAGCTCTGTTTTTGGGAGCTGGAATCGAACCACACACACCACGCTCCAGAGGAGAGTGATCTAGTACTGTGCCAAAGCCATCTCTTTTTTTCGTATTGAAAATGGAAGTGAAATTAAATATTTCAGTTTAATGTCCTACGATTATGCCCTTTAGGCTAAGGAAGACAATGATTAAGTCAAATGAATAATGATGTTAGAAATGGTGAAATAAGAAACTGAGAGGAATCGGGAGTACCACGAGTAAACCCAGAGACACGATGATGTCCACTACAAAATTAGTGGAGCGGGGATCGAACTAGAGTCCCCACACACCAAAGGTAAGCACCCTATCACTGAGCCACCGTGATCCCTGCTCGAATTTGAATTATTAGTTGTAGCAACTGTAGTAGCTGTCGATATGACATTTATTAATTTAACATGTGAAACCAGAAATGTAATGGAGGGTATGCGGGAGTATACTACGTTCCTCCTAATGTACAGTTCAAGGTATGTTCTCTTTAAATAAGGGATGTAATTGTAATTAAAATTGTGGATAGAAGCTGTATTTTTCAAACTGTCCTGCATATAACTACCAAAACTTCTAGCAATGTATCACTTAATAAACTCTCGTGTTCTGGAGATTATTCTTGTCTCCAATCAACAGACGGAAAAAAGAAAGAAATGCTGATGACATGCAGAACAAAAGCGGTGTAGTACAAATGATTTCACTGTAATTTTAAAGAAGAGGAAAATGGTGGGAAAATAATTAATTTGTATTACCTCTTATTTCATGTACTTTGAATTAACGTCCAAGATTATGCTTTGAGGATAAGGAGGACTGTAATAATGATAATTAGCAAAATGGTAGAGCGAAAGAAATGCGAGAAAAGAATCACGAGAAAACCCAGTCACGCTAGGTTTTTCAACTACAAAACCCATTTGGTGCGAACTGCGATCGAATTTTTATATTTTCTTCACTTCACTGGAATTAAATCGGCTTTAATTTGGCTGCGTCTCTTTCATACTATAAGAGACGCAAGATTGCAAAGAACAGGAGGTTAGAATTATAATTTTATCTTCATATCTTTCGAACAAATTTTTCTATTGGTAAATTTTGGAGCACTATTGAAACAGCAATTTCATTAATAGGTAATACATAAAGACGCTTACATTCAGCAGATGACTATGGTTTCCCAAACCCGATTGTTCCTTTTATCTAAAATGTTTATTTATTAACATGTTGAATCTTGCAAACTAGAAGCTCTGTCTATTAAATTTCTTTATTTTATAATATCGTGCTAGAAATATTTTTAAACGTAAGGTAGTCAAAATATTTAAGAAATACTTCGATATTTTCGGGTTTTATTGCTTCTGTTGTTTGTTTTCAATTCTTTGATCTATGGAAGTGTGACTCCCATTACTTGGTAATACATGGTTTTCAATCGGAATACCACTTAAAATTAGGTTTCACACCACGTTTTTAATCTTTGTATTATTAAAAGAAAGAGTAGGGATTGCGACATAAATAGCTTTCAGATTCTTAATGTTTTATCCTAAACCAACATGGTTGTTAAAATAGGAATTTCAGCTCATTTATAAATATTGAAACCCTCTTCATATCCTCCCAAGCTCTTTATATTGAAAATTTGTTTTGAGTACTTGCATTTTTATAATAGTAAAATGCCACGTGTTAAGCTTTTATGTTCCCAATTTAGAACACTACCACCACAGTGACAGTAAGCTGAAATGAAGAGAGTCAGCTACATCTCCCTACCATTTTTTAAAAATATATCCTCAGCTCCTATCTTTTAGGCTGATTCACTTATCGTTACATGACTTTTATCATTATACAGAAATTGATGTTCAATCAATGCTCCACTTAAAATTATGCAGAATTTTTGTATTTTTATTATAACCCCATTGCATTTATGGGCATAAAAGAAGGGGAAATATACATCCTTTCCTTGCATGTCTCTCGAACAATTAACCGCTACCGAACAGGATTCTCAAGATCAATGGCGGCTCTTTGGGAAAGTCACGCCGGTAAAAGTTACAAATTTATCGTTATAAATTAAGAGAACATAACTAAGTTATTGTTCTAATTATTTTATACATAAATTAGGGCATTACGTAACTTTTCCCCCTTAGCTTGTCGTGATAAAATTATAATCCTTGCCGACGTCACCTCCCTCAAGAACCAACATTGCATACAATTTTAAATCAAAGGCCTGTACATACTTAAGGGAGCAGTCAACCTGGACTTCGTGCCTCTAATATTCAAAATTTGGACGTTTGTGTTGAGACTATTGTATATGGTATTTCTAACTCATTACATTAGTTTAATATAGAAATATAATGTGATATGTGCATTAGTATGTTCAGACCATTTAATTCCGTTTCAAATTTGTGGACATGATATCCTGATCTTTTAAGTTTCACAGTTGTAAGATCTCAATAGCAGTCATTCCAATCTTTTGTCATTAATTGAGCAATGAATTCATATTAATAAAAAAATACTCACTATGCCTTACTCTTATTGTTCTATAGCGATAAACATTGAAACCGGAAATCACTAATTTGAACCACTTCTGAATTCACTAGAGGATTAAGGGAGGAGATCGTGCCTGAAGTTGTCCCCCACCTCTCCCAAATTACATCAAACGTAACACATCGTTAGTACATCGTTGGTGCACGTTAGTGCACTTAGAACTAACATTAGTGCTATCAGCGTTTACGAGATATTGAATATTTTTGGTGGTGGTGGGGGAAACTTCATATGAAGTTAGCCCTCCCACCCATCTTTATGCAGACAGATTTTCACAAAACTTAGCGCATCGTTAGTGCATCGTTAGTGCACTTAAACACACTAAGCACTACCGTTATTGCTACCATATTTTGGGATTTGTTCAAGATTTTCGGTGGGGGGACAACTTCACAAATATCAAATTCCATACAATTGATGTATAAATATGGGGTTAGCGGCAATTGTAAGTGCATTGTTAGTGCACTTAAACGCACTAAGCACTAACGTTAGTGCTACCATATTTTGGGATTTATTCAAAATTTTCGGTGGGGGGGCCAACTTCAAAAATATAAAATTCCATAGAAAGTGTCAGTATTTTCAGGAAGCACTAACGATTGCATTAATTACTTTGTTAGTGCTTGAAGTGGGCTCAAATTCACGTTGACCACCAAAGATATTTTACTTGTGGCACCTACACTAATTAAGAATTAACGTTAGGGATTGGTGCACGAAGAAGCACTAACGATCATTAGTGCTTTTTTAATTTGGCAGAAATTTGACACAGTGAAAAACTACTCTTAAATTTCTTATGTAAGTTTCCTGAGATGTAACTTGCCATAACTACAATAATAGTGAAGCACTAACGAAACTGAAAGTTTTTTTCTAGAAGCACGAACGATGCACTATCGAACGACTCAAATTTTCTCGTTATTGGTTGAAGTGGGGGCGCCAAGTTCATGAAGGCTTCCAAAGATTTTTTTTACTTGTGGGACCTACATTAATGAAGAACTAGCCTTAGATGTTAGTGCACTATGAAGCACTAACGATTTCAGTAGAAGAGGTCATTAGTGCTTTTGATTTTGGCGGAAATTTGACGCAATGAAAAATTCCTCATGAATTTCTTATAGGATTTTGGTGGCATATAATTGGCCATATCTACATCAATAGTTAAGCATTAACGGAACTATGAGTGTTTTGCAGAATCGCTAACGATACATTATCGAATGTACTTATTTTTCGTTAGTGCTTGAAGTGGGAACTAAGTTCACGCTGGCCCGCAAAAGTTTTTCACTTCTAGCACCCACACTAATGAAGCACTAAACTTAGGTGTTGGTGCACTAGGAAGCACTAATGTTACAAGTAAAGAAAATTTTCGAAATTAGCGTGAGCTTATCCCCCACTACAAGCACTTACGAAAAATTAGTTTTATTCGTTAGTGCATTGTTAGTTCCTCTAGAAGATACAAGCAGTTTCGTTAGTGTTTCACCATTAGTGTAGATATGGCCAATTATAAGTCACAAAACTCCCATAAGAAACACATGGGGAATTATTCATTGTATCAAATTCCCATGCATTCAAAATCACTAATTACCTCTGTTAGTGAAATTGTTAGTGCATCGTAAGTGCTTCTTAGTGCACAAACACCTAAAGTTAGTGCTTCATTAGTGTAGGTGTTACAAGTAAAAAACCATTGAATTTCGCACCCACAATTTAAGCACTAACGGAAAAAAATAGTGCCATTCGTTAGTGCTTCTATAAAGCACTAACAATTTCGTTAGTGCTTCACTATTAGTGTAGTTATGGCCAATTACATATCATTATGGCAAATTTTTCATTGAATCAAATTTGCGCCAAACTCAAAGTCACTAATGATCTCTTCTAGAGCAATCGTTAGTGCATTATTAGTGCTTTTTAGTGCATCTACACCTAAGGTTAGTGCTTCATTAGTGTAGGTGCTGCAATTAAAATATCTTTTGAGGCCAGAGTGAACTTAGCGCCCCACTTCAAGCACTTACTAAAAACTTAGTGCCATTCGTTAGTGCATTGTTAGTGCTTCTAGAAAACACTAACAGTTTAATTAGTACTTCACTACTAGTTTAGTTATGGCCAATTACATGTCACGAAACTCACATAATAAATTTATGGGAAATTTTTCATTGCATCAAATTTCCATCAAACTCAAGAGCATTAATGATCTCATCTAATGCAATCGTTAGTGTATAGTTAGTGCTTCTAGAAAACACTAACAGTTTCGTTAGGACTACAATATTAGTGTAGTTATGGACAATTACATGTCACGAAACTCCAATAAGAAATTTATTGGAATTTTTTAATTGCATCAAATTTCCGCCAAATTCAAAAGCACTAATGATATCTTCTAGCATAATTGTTAGTAGTTTTTAGTGCACCAACCCCTAACGTTAGTACTTCATTAGTGTAGGTGCTACAATTACAATATCTTTGGAGGGCACGGTGAACTTGCCCCAACTTCACGCACTAACAAAATATTAATGCCATTCGCTAGTGGATCGTTAGTGCTTCTAGAAAGCACTAAAGGCTTGTATGGACTTTGATATTTCTGAATTTGGCCCCTCCAAAAATCTTGAATAAAACCCAAAATATGGCAGCAGTAACACTAGTTCTTAGTGCGTTTAGATGCACTAACGAAGCACTAACGATTGCTGTTAACCCCATGTTTCTACGTCAATTTGTATGGAATTTGATATTTCTAACGTTGACATCTAACCAAAAATCTTGAATATATCCCAAAATATGGTAGAACTGACATTAGTTCTTATTGCGTTTAAGTGCACTAACGATGCACCAACGATTGCCGTTAACCCTATGTTCCTATCTCTATTTGTATAGTATTTGATATTACTAAAGTTGTCCAGTCCACCGAAAATCTTGAATAAATTCCAAAATATGGTAGCACTAACGATGGTGCTTAGTACGTTTAAGTGCACTAACGATGCACTAACGGTTGCCGTTAACCCCATGTTTTTACCTCTATTTGTACAGAATTTGGTATTTCTGAAGTTGGCCCCCCACCAAAAACCTTGAATAAATCGCAAAATATGGTAACACTAACATTAGTGCTTAGTGTGCTTAAATGCACTTACGATGCACTAAAGATTGCCGCGAACCATATGTTTCTACCTCTATTTGAATATAATTTGATATTTCTGAAGTTGCCCACCTCACCGAAAATCTTGAATAAATCCCAAAATATGGTAGCACTAACGGTATTGCTTAGTGTGTTCAAGTGCACTAATGATGCACTTAATGTGGGCTAACTTTTGTGAAAATCTGTCTTCATTAAGATGGGTGGGAGGGCTAACTTCAGATGAAGTTGCCCCCCACACAAAAATCTTCAATATCTCGTAAACGCTGATAGCACTAACGTTAGTTCTGAGTGCACTAACGTGCACTAACGATGTGCAACGTTTTGGTGTAATTTGGGAGAGGTGGGGGCCAACTTCAGGCACGTGATGGAACCGATACTTGGAAAGCTGGATCAATTAGAATGAATTGAACCTCAATATCCCTTAAGGGATTTAGGGTTTTTCGGCTATTTTTTAGACTTTCAGTCAAGCAGCTACTGCATCGTCACTATTTTTCCTAGGATCATGGTTCATATCTCATTCTCTTCACAATGGAGCTGCCTTTCAAATGATACCACTTTCATTCTCATACCGTTTACTAGGAGCGGGAAAAATGATATCAAAGAGAAAATTTTGGAGGGAAAATTTTTTTCTCGCACTTTGGGACCCTCTGAAGCGGCCCTGTGTGAACGTAGCCATCTAAAAAAATCTGGTAAATAGAACTTGGTATACTGAATGTGTGTGCCAAATTTCAAGATTCTATCATGAATACCAAGGGCGGGAGAAATTTTATCAGGATTTCCCACCATGCCCCAAATTACCGTAAAACACCATGATCTCAGGTAAAAAATTTCCTGAGAAATCCCTAATTACCCTAGGGTCATGTTTTGCCCATCATTCTCTTCAGAATAGAACTGCCTTTCAGGCGGTATGACTCGCGTGTCTCCATCATGTATCTAAGGCGGAAAAATGATGAAAAACGGGATTTTTTGGGTCTAATTATCCTTTTTTTTAACTTTTAGCCCCCTGGACCCCCCCCTGATTTAACGCAGAGATCTGAAAAAATCTGGTAAATACTAATCGGTGGGCTGAATGTTTATGCACAATTCCAATTTTCCAGGTGCAAAAGTAAGCCCACCAATATATATATATATATATATATATATATATATATATATATATATATATATATATACCGACAATGTCCCATATTCCCGTATACAGAGGGAAATTTTTAAACATTCCCTGAGACATCCCTGATCAACCTAGGGTCATGTTTCGCCCATCATTCTCTTCAGAATAGAACTGCCTTTTAGGCGGTACCATTTACTTGTCCCCGTCATGTATCTAAGTAGGGGAAATGAGGAAAAACGGGATTTTTTGGTAAACATATCCCTTTTTTCAACTTTTTGACCCTCTGTATCCCCCCTGTTTTAACGCAGAAATCTGAAAAAAAATCTGGCAAATACTACTCGGTGGACTGTATGTTTGTGCAAAATTTCAATCATCTACGTGCAAAAATAAACCCGCCAAAAATACTTTACATAACCCCCCCCAAAAAGTATTACACGAAAATATAACTTTTAGACTTATGACGTCATCACCTTTTATGTCTCGACGCAGGAAGGTCTGAAACCATACGTAATGTCTTCTACAATGCCTCTGGACTTGAAAAAAAAACCCGGACGAAAAAGCTCAAATAGAAGAGAAATAACGCAATGTACCATGAAAAACGCATATGGTACAAATTATACCAAAAGTTCCCCAAAGGGATATATCTTACCGTATTTGCTCTATGGAAATCAGTAGCCAAACCGGAAGCAGTAGTAAATTCCAGTACTTCCGGTTTCGATATAGCGTAATGAGTTGTGATGAGTGTTGTACTCAGACTTTGAATCGATTGAGTTAAACCCATTGTAGCTATCTGTTACCAGTTTTGTTCTCTAGCTTTGGTGCGAGCGGTCCCGGGTTCGATTCCCTGTGGGTTAGGGTTGGCCGAAATTCTTTTTGGGGAGGGAGGAATTTCGATTGGCCGCGTTGTGGAAAAGTTGCCTTGTGTTAGTGGTAATCAACACAGAAAATTTGGATTTTTGGGGTCAAACCCTTCCTTTTCCTCATGGGGCTTGAATATTTTTATAGCTACTGCTATGCAACCCGCACGACACTATGAAGAAAATTGTCCTGCACAGCTTTTTCTTTTTAAATTTTGATAATCCGTGTTGCGGAAAAGTTGCCTTGTGTTAGTGGTAGTCTAGATAGAAAATTTAGATTTGTTTGGACAACCCTTTCCTTTGCCTCATAGGACTTGAATGCTTTTATAACTGTAGCTATGCAACCCACATTACACTACGAATAAAATTGTGTCAACCTTTGCTTCTTTTTTACACTGAAGCATTCTGAGGCTAAAAACAAAACGGAAGAAAAAGTGAAATGCGATATTGTTCCTATGTGGTTAAAAATGGTAATCAAATAGAAGAAAAACGGTATTTTTCATGTTTCAATTCATGTTTTTCATATATAGCGTCAAAAATACAGTACGCTGTCAACCTTACATTGGAGTTTGTTTCACGTATATCGTGAACAATTTCTTTCAGACCCCCTTATATTATTAAAAAAAAGTAATTAAAAGCCCTGATATCAGGTAATTTTGAAACCGGCTGTACAATAATAGAAAATACGCATTTAACTACAACATTGTACACAACAATAATAATACGTAAAGCAATACTTTATAAGAAGTTTGAAATAATGTAATTTTGTACACATTCCAGTAACGATCAGGAATTCCTTTTGGACATTTGCCGAGCCATTTTAAAATGTTTTTTTCAGCCAGACCTTCTGAAGAAAAAGCCTGGACCAATTGTCATGTCCCGATGGTTGACGACTGCTTCTCGCATTCTCCGATTACATATTAGCACCCAAAATCCCGAAGAAGCACTTCGTTGACTTGCACAGTATGTCAGCAAAGTATATGCACAAGTTTGGTTTGAAATAAAACAAAAGTCTTCACTCACAAACGAGTGAGAGAAGAATTTCGCTACTCGCTCGATCTGCATCCATTCTTCCAGAGGAATTAAGAAAAATCGTGTATACTGTGACTAGTTCCAACGATTATTTTGCCCATCCTGGAAAACCTGTTGTTGGCAATGATCACCGACAAAAGCCAGGACATCCGACTTTTAGGATGGAGAAGAATAAAGAAGTGACGGCAGAGAATGTGATTAAGTCTACTTAAATTTGTTGTTGTTCCGAAAGTTAATTTAAACGCAAGTAAATATCATGAAATGATCTATTGGTTCTCAACGGACGTCACCAAGCCACCATTAACAAGAGAACTTCCTTCGAGCCAGATACAAGAAAATATTAGAACGACGGCTACAGATTCTGAGGAAACTCGACGTATTCCGTGGCATACGCAAACGGTGGAGAGGGTGATAAAATTAGTTACAGAAGCGTCAGCATCAATGTATGGAGCGGATCGAAGAGATGAATTTATCAGAGCAAAATTAGTCTTAAAAAAATGAAAAATTTGAGTCCAAGCTGGACTATCAAATGTAAATGAAGGGAAGTGGGTGGGCGTGTGAAACTCGATTTGCAGCTACAATTTCGAGATGGGTTCTGGGAGTTTCAGAGTGTATGTGCCGAAAGAAGCTAAGAGCTGCAAGGGAAAGTTTATCAACAATTTTTCATGACCTATATTTATAATGTGTTTTGAAAACATCAATACAATTTCTTCGTCTAATTGGTTATAATTTTTCACCACATAAGAACACCATATCTCATAGGAACAACATAGGAACCATATCGCATTTCACTTTTCTCATTTGTTTTATTTTCAGCTCCAGAATGCTTCAGTGTAAAAAGGAACCAAAGGTTATAGCTGTGCAGGACAATTTTCCACGTAGTGTCGTGCGGATTGCATAGCTGCAGCCAACAAAATATTCAAGTCCCATAAGACAAAGGAAGGGGTTGAGGAAAAAAATCCAAATTTTCTGTGTTGACTACCACTAACACAAGACAACTTTTCCGCAAAGCAGCCAATCGAAATTCCAATATATATATATATATATATATATATATATATATATATATATATATATATATATATATATATTTGTAGCGCACCCTATTGTGGGTACACTCGTTCGAAAAATCGTAAAAGCTTTCTCAGCGCAGACATCCTGAATGAGGACTTCCTAATTCACACCAGGAAAATGCCGAGATGGTACGTAACATACATTTCGAAGGCTGCTCCATTTCTTCCACAATCCTTTCCTTCTTCCCTTTCGTCGGATAGTATAAGTGCCGAGTGACGTCATCCCTCATATGTGACGTGCTAGCATGGCCGTAGATGCCGAAAGCCCAGAAATCTAGTTCCTAATCCTAATTCTTTGTTCTGTAGCGATAAATGTTGAAAGTGGAAAGAGTAAATTTGAAACATTTCTGGATTTAATAGATGGTTAAGGGGAGATATAAACCTGCTCCATTAAGACGCTGAATCATTGCAAAAAAAAAAAAAAAAAAAAGCATCACGATGTCGGACGGGCAAAGCCATTCAATAAGACTTCCGACACTTATACATAGCGTAATTTGGAATTTTATAAATAATGATGAATGACAGTAAAATAACGCTCAATAATATAAATGGTCAATCTTCTTCTTCCTTCTTTGTGGCGTTCAGAGCACAAGGGACTCAAGTCTAATTACAGAAGTCTATGCCCTGTTTAAAAGTTTGGACACATGCAAAAGTGACACATGTTTATATATATATATATATATATATATATATATATATATATATATATATACATGTTTATATGTACATATATATATATATATATATATATATATATATATATATATATATATATATATGCTGTTTATATGTGGGGGTGTCCATAAAGTCCATTGCTACCCCCTGTATCTTCGAAACGACTGTGAATATGAGAAAATGCAAAAGCACGTCCATCATTATTTTAAGAGGCTTGAATTTTGACCTATAAAAGGTCCTCACCGGACACCCCCGCATAGGGGTACGTGGGGTCAACTTGAAAATTTTAAATGTCAAAGGGTGTCGAGTAATATATCGTTGGAAAGGTCTTGATAAGGGAAATGTTTTGCCGAAAGTTTCAAGTCCCCATGTTGTCCCCATCCAAAATGGCGGGGGTTCACATTTCGCGTCCATAAAGTCCGTTGCCATCCCATGTATCTTCGAAATTACTGCGGATATGGGAAAACGCAAAAACATGTCCATCATTATTTTAAGAGGCTTGAATTTTGACCTATAAAAGGTCCTCACCGGACACCCCCGCATAGGGGTACGTGGGGTCAACTTGAAAATTTTAAATGGCAAAGGTGGTCGTTGGAAAATTCTCAATAAGAGAAATATTATCTAGACTGTTTCAAGTTCCTATGTCGACCCCATACAAAATGGCGGGGTTCATATTTCGTGTACATGAAGTCCATTGCCACTCCTTGTATCTTCGAAACGACTGCGGATATGAGAGAACGCAAAACGACGTCTGTCATTATTTTAAGGGGCTTGCATTTTGTGATATAGAAGGTTTCGGCTAAATATTTTCTCTTGTCGAGAACTTTCCGATATATTAATCCTCTTTGCCATTTAAAATTTTCAAGTTGACCCCACGCATTCCTATATGGGGTGTATGGGGTAGAATTTATAGCTCAAAATTCAACCCCGTTTCTGGGTTTTCTCATATTCGCAGTCGTTACAGGGGGTGGCAACGGACTTTATGAACTCGAAATGTGAGCCCCGCCAGTTTGGATGGGTTCAACATAGGGAATTTAAATTTTTGGCGAAATATTTCTCTTGACGACACTTTTCCAACTATATATTACTCAATTCCCTTTGCTATTTAAAATTTCCAAGTTGACCCCACGTACTCCTATATGGGGATGTATAGGGTTGACCTTCTATAGCTCAAAATTTAGGTCTCTTTCAATAATGGTGGACGTGCTTTTGCATTTTCCCATATTCACAGTCGTTTCGAAGATACATGGGGTGGCAACGGACTTTATGGGTACGAAATGTGAAACCCCGACATTTTGAATGGGGACAAGATAGGGACTTGAAATTTTCGGCAAAATATTTCTCTTGTCAAGACCTTTCCAACGATATATTACTCGACACCCTTTGCCATTTAAAATTTTCAAGTTGACCCCACGTACCACTATATTGGGGTGTCTTGTGTGGACCTTTTATAGCTCAAAATTCAATCCCCTTAAAATAATGATGTACGCGTTTTTGTGTTTTCTCATATTCACAGTCGTTTCGAAGATACAGGGGTAGCAATGGACTTTATGGACACCCTCACATATAAACAGCATATATATATAAGCACATATGTATATATATAAACAGCATTCACTTTTGCATGTGTCCAAACTTTTAAACGGAGCATACAAACTACTTTTTATCTCTCTTTCACTTACAGTTTCTGTAATTAGACATATATAATTTAAAGGGATGCTTTTTAAAGCACTGACAACTTTGTTTGCCTTTTTAAGGAAAAATATTGTGTTTCTGTTATGTATAGCGCGGTACGATAATAGTACCTTGCCAAAGTAGTTCTGTTATATATTGTAATCTAAAGGAAACGATTATTGCTTGTGTGTTTTCAAAGTTATAAGTTGTCATCTCAAAGTTTAGGTGCGGCTCGTGAGAGAAGTCACACCGATCAATAATTTAAGTGTTAGAGCTTCAAATAAAAGAAAGATAAGTTACTTTATGTTAGATATGTTTGTATAGAAGAATGAGAACATTAGATTACTTTTCCCTTTAATTTGAAGTGATAAAACCTCTAATTTTCTGATGTGACTTTCCTCACGAGCCGCATCTGCTCAAACTTACCTTCAATGATTTCCATGAAATTTAGAGCGTATTCAGTTTTGGATGCAGGAAAGAGATTTATCTCAGTCAAAACTTATTTAGTGATTTTGTGGATTTAATAAAAAAGAATTATAATAATAAATTTTTATGTTAGACTCAGTTTTATCTTATGATCGTCTGAAACAGTTTTCATGAAATTCACCAAAAAATCTATTTTTAAGCACATGGAATGGATTGAGGTAGATCACGAAGTTGTTATCGAAAAACGTGCTCTGAGAACATTAAATTTTCTGAAATGAAGTAAATTTAGTGATTTTCAATACTAGAAAGCAATTAATATAGACATTTAAATTGGTCAAACTCATCTCATCTCATTAGAAGACATCTCAGTAAAAAGACACTAAGGACTAGCGGATTTTAAGAAAGAGCATAGAGAGATTGCTTTGGGTGCTAGAAAACATATTATCTGGGACTTGATTATGAGAAATTAACAGTAAATTTGAAATATTTTTGTGGAAAATATTTAGATAAAGTTACTTTTATGAAGAACAGCGAATTATACAGGGTGGCTTGTGTACAACCTGCCCAACGAAATGAGCTCTAATGTAAAAGGTATTGTGAAGATAGTTATGTAATTTACACAGTAATGACCTTAGATTATCTAACACTTACTCGAATCACAATAGGTATTGGTTATCTCATATTTCTTTTCGGTGTAACTTTCAATACACGGAAGAGGGAGGTGAAAATGATATTGCATAACTACTGATAACTCACGTTGCAAGATTCAGGTATGCCCTGCGGGGAGATGTTAGTAGCTTTGAGGGAGCATTATCCCCATGCCACACCCATAAGTCATCCATGAGAGCATCTGTTGGAAGTGTGAGAGATTATTATCAAGGCACGCCGTTACCCTCATAACTGACAAAATGTTCTATGATTGGATTAGTACCATTTTGCGTTCTTGCAGCGCAGCTATTGGCATATGTACTGTGATGTTTTAAACCATATACGCCATTCGATTCCGCAAGACTCACAGATCAATATCTTGTAATTACAGTGGGTTATGTGAATCAACTGCGGAATCACTTAGACGTTTATTGGTTCTGTTCTGGAGGAATAATCCTTATATTTTCTCACTTTCTCTACATTCCACACTCATATAATTAAGGCTAGATTTTCTACATGTACTACATCATAATAAAAATTCTGCTGTTATTGATAGGCCATTTGCTACAAAGCGAAAGAATTTTCATGGACAACAGCCTTCAGAAAATCATTAGTTCTGACGTCTTACATTCTACTTTCAATACTGTCCATCAACTTTAGTATCATTCGCTCCTCACTCTTTCTCCTGCCACAGTACAAGCACATCTCTTATGATATAATCCCTTCTCACCCAATGTTCTAACCAGTTTCTCTTCTTCTTTAAAAGTAGTATTTTCTCTCCGATTTAAAAAAAAAAACATTTCCTCATTCGTTTTTCGTTCCAGCTATATTTGCCATTCCTCTCCACACGTCCATCTTGAAAGCCATCAATTTCTTATAGTTACTTGCTCATAATTTCTGTTTCATCTTCTTAGAATACAATATAGCAAACGAAACATTTTATAAGTACTTTTCTTAATTATTTATTTAATTACCCACAAAATAAGCTTATATTATCCCTTATTTCTTCATTGGACAGTTCTGTCATTATCTTTGTTTTACGTTCGCATCTAATATCGGCACTAATCATTCTACCAACTTATCGAAAATGAATAATATTTCTACTTTCTCTCATCCTACTACTTCCATATTTAGTGCAGACCGCTTCACTCCAATCAACATTGAGAGAATGTTGGCTCAGTGATAGAGTTTATTATGGTTCGTGGAGTCCCTGGTTCGATCTCCGGTCACTTATGATGTGAACGAAGACATATTGTCCGTTGTTTATTTCATGGTACTCCTATTTTCTCCCACACTGTCATGTCACCAATTATTCAATCATCCTTCACATCCATTTCCCTTAGCCTAACGGACATAATCTTGGGATATTAAACTGAAACATTTCGTTTTTTTTTCTTTTTTGCAGTTAATGCTTTTGTCTTTCTAGGGAGAATAATAATGTAACTGTATGAGATCAAGAGATAGAAAATTTATTATAAATATAAAACAAAGTCGCATGGCATCGTGTCGAGTCTAGACCAACCTTAAATAGAACCTTAGAAGTGAACTCAGGAATGTGGCCCCGTAGAACACTCTTAGTTGGACTAGTTGGGTTTTAGCGTCCTTTCAACAGCAAGGTGACATGAAACAAGGATCAACAGCTTAACGTGGGATTCTAACCATATGAACTTCCGGCGGGAATGCAACTCAGGCGTCGAAAATGTGCACGCTAACAACTGCACTAGATTTGGTTTCCAACTTTAGTCTTATGGTTAGGGAGACAAGCAATCTATAAATTTAACCCCACCCAAATTCATAGACAGTATAATGAAGTTCAGGTCTGAATAAAGTACAACGTTGGGCAGGGGTTAAGTAGATTACTCGATATGAAGTGTAAGTTTGAGGGGAAAACGTCAGGAATCGTGCGACTGCGGTTGAACAAGACATGAATTATCAAGAGAAAACACCATTATGTGACGATCAGAACGAATAAATTGTTAAGTATTCAAAAGCACGGACTAAAAAACAAGAAAAAAGAAAGAAGATAAAAAACCGAGTTTCTGGTCATTTCTAAAATGATTCAAGAGGAGATCGCTCTGGATCTAAGTTTTTCCTTAACTTTTTTTTCTCCGTATTTGACAAACTGTCAATGAGAACAAACAAATAATAAAGAATATCCCAAACACTGTAATAATTATATTTCAAGTACTGAGTGCCTACCTGAATTCAAAATTTTGATTTGTTATTATTATTATTATTTTTATTATCACGCCCCATGATAAAAAAATAAACTTGAACTTTCAAAGTATTTTAGATATGAATAAATTTCAAGCCAGTTTCCTTTTTGTTTTTCAAAATAATCATGAAACGAAAGGTAATGAGAACATTTTAGTAATTTCAGCTGTAACTAGCATGTAAAATATACATCACTATCGTTGTCATAATGATGCAAATAATATAAAAGTGTTTCCAAAGGCCTGGCATTGAACCAGAAACCTCTCGTAATAGAAACAATGAAATGAATTTTTTTAGTTTTATGTCCCACGGTTATGCCAGGTAGGTTAAAGGAGACGGTGATGATAAAAATGAAGGAAACGGTGAAATGAAGAAAGTGTTAAAAGCGGGAGAACCCCGAGAAAACCCATGCACTGAGCCACTGCATTGGACCTGAAAGTTAAAAATTTCATTTCATTTTCTGTAAAGGGTTTTAGCGTCCAAGTCCAAAACGAAAACCATTCTAGTTTCCTTTATTAAATTATTCGTTGTTCGTTTTTGTTAAATTAATTACTCAAGATACCAAAAATATCCGAAACCAATAACTGAGTATTATGTTCCTATGCAACAGCGAGGTTATAAATGGCAGTAAATACAATTAATGTGGGATAAAAACTACGATAAAGGTTGAATTCAGTGTAGTTAACGGATGCGCAGGCCATAACGTTAGATCAACTATTACATTACAGACATTCCCCACTACACTAGATTGACTCCAAGAGGACTGATGTACACGACCACATAACTGATCGTGGAAGAAAATTGACCCTCATTAAACTATATCTTTATATTTCTCACTCTTGTAGTTATTACTAGAATACACTCCTGAACATTACATTACAACTTCAATATACCACAGTCAAATATACTGTTGTTATCGTTGTTAAAATCGTAATCCAAAGTATCATGTGATATAAGCCTAATGTTAAAACAAAAATAATTTGAAGTTGCCATTTCTTTATTAAAATTCAATGTCACTTTGCATTTCCGATACTATACAAGCAATAGACCTTTAGTTCAAAATATGAGATGCGAAGCAAATGAGATTCCTCTGTAATGTAAGCTGATACCAGAGACTTGTACGGAAACTATATAGCACCGAGTAAGCTCACCTACGGTTAAAGGTAGGATTCGTACTGCTGTAATGCATACAATGAAAAGAAATCCATTGTATGCATTACACTGGAAATCAAACCCAAGGTTCCTTTACCTAATGTGCGTACGCTATTCAACTAAACCAACGGCGAAGCAAATACCCTCCATCGAGAATAAATCCCAGCACCACACAAAGATAGAACCATGTGCATTAGTCAATTATTCATGAAGACGTACAA
Organism: Thermobia domestica; assembly: GCF_964235325.1. Taxonomy (NCBI): domain Eukaryota; kingdom Metazoa; phylum Arthropoda; class Insecta; order Zygentoma; family Lepismatidae; genus Thermobia; species Thermobia domestica. The sequence continues at coordinate 146,928,376 of NC_137459.1, read as the reverse complement.
GAGGATGATATTGAATAACTATGATATGTAATGTGTAATACTCAATTGAGATTGAGTCAATCATAGTTGTCGGTTTTCTCGATATATACAAATTTTTGTAAGAATTTTATGTGCTATTTCAACGAATTTGTGAAAACGTTTCAGAATTTATAAATTACGACTAATCTTACAGCAGAAATATCATTGATGCTGAAAAATTAGTAGTTAGTCGTTTTTATTTTTGATACTTTTTGGATTAAATTTACTCTTAGTTTAATATCAATTGTAAGTCTCGTGTTCGATATTACTGTTCTTTAACAACGATAAAAACGGTATCTCATTAGGTAATAATTAGATGGAATTTCACTGACAAATTATGGAATATCTTTTTACGATAAAGTTTCTCAGAAGAATTTCAATATTCAGTTGCTTATTATTTTCATTCATTTTCATAATAGAATCTCATATATATTTAATTTAATTTCAAGTTGGTGTCATTCAGAAGAAATATTCATTTACGTATTTACGTCATCCAATGGATTCGGTTTAAACCGGATTCCCATGTTGCAAAGGGAAGGCGCGAAAATCTCCTTGTCGAAGTAAGCCCCTCCCTCTTCAAGCGCGGGAAGTATCACGTGTTGCTCTGCAAACTATTATGATTGGCTAAGGTTACACAGCTACGTATGCAACCTGTAGCTTCCTCTGTCAGTTGTGTGTAGAAGAGGGAAGAAGAACTGCAGTGACTTCTTGTTAGTTTGTTATCCTATCACAATTAATGTCAAGTGTGCCAACACCATGAATCCAGAAAATAAAGAGCCATCTTCTGTAAAGGTAAGCATTTTTATTATTTTAGAAATATTCTGTATATTAAGGATAAATAGTAATATTAGTTTACTTGAGTTCGAATACGTTGTATCTGAAAGTTAGCGATTGAAAACCGAGTGATTGAAACTCACTTGACGTGATAGAAACCGGCATAATATTTCGGATATGTTATCAATTAAATTCCTTATTTTAATAAATAGTGAAACTAATATTGACTTGATGTTTCATTGTCTCGATTTCTCTAGTTCACTTCGCTTCGTTAATGATAAACTGACTTTTATGTATTTTTTTACGTTATGCAAAAGTGGTTGTTCCTCTGTATTCTCAACTTGATGAATGATCACTGAAACAAACTAGATGTAGCAACAAAGCCTATTTGCAACTAGTAGCTAATATATTCATTTTAAGATGTTGTGTACGACCTAAAATCAACAGTTTGTATTTAAGCATATTAGAGAAAAATTCAGGTCGAATCATAAACACTAGGTACAGCATAATTATAATGAGAGCGACCATCATTATTTCCCCTGTGATATTAAGTATGCCACGACAACTTAATTTTTATTTACGACGTAAATATAATCGTTTTTGTAAATGGTTTCTTTAGATATGATCACTGGGCTCAAATTTCCTCTAGACAATATGCGATAGCGGCAGTAACAACTTACATGCACTGAATGAAAAGTGGCTTTAAAAAAATAGAGAGTAAGCGGTTGTTCCGGAGACTGAAAACGCGAAAAATAACATGTGTATCTTAATTTTTCAACAGTATGGAATGTAGCAACTAGCAATTGTCAAATAACGGGTAAAAGTCAGCCATCTTATATTTCTTGTCCCATCCTACGAATAATAAGATGGCGGCCGTTGTTGTATCATGTGCACCATCACGCGCAAGCACACGTCACTCCTCAACTATGAGTGATGCTGAAACCCAAGTTAGTGATTAAAACTTAAATAATCCAATCAAAAGTGAGTAATATTTAGATTTTAACTCCCATTTTCACAATCTTAAATTAATTAACTACTTTAATTCTATTCTTCGCCGTCCATTAAGATAAATAATGATGGTGTTTTGATTGAAGAAAAATACTTATTAACTTTTCTCACTAATTATTCTGAAAAAAATAAATTAAATAACTCTGCCTACACCGAAGTGGAAGCATATGATTCCAGGTTCTGTTTACAGACTTTAATATTAGTTTATGAAAGGTGATTAATCTAATGTGTGAACATAAAATACTTGTTTTCTGTGTTCAATAGTTTTGTGAAAGATTCGATCTACAAACTGTATAAGCATTACGTGTTCGCGGTAATTTAAATAGGAGCACAAATAAGTATTTAGCTCTCCTGAATAGGATTCAGTTCACGTGTTCCTGAATTCAATTTGAGTTGAAGACCAGTTTTTTTTATTAACCTATTATGCATTGATATGGGATGGAAAACTTATAAATTACTATTAGATGATATACTGTTTTCTTTTCTTGGAAGATGTGCTGTGGGTGAATGTTGAACCCAGGATTAAGTTTCATTTACTACATATCAAGATAAAAATAATAGGTTTATTATAGAGAGCAACTTCGCGAGTTCAAACCGTTTTTAGATTGGTTGCTCAGAGTTTAGTTTTTTCATCATCGATTGTGTATGAGAAGTGAACCTGGTGTTTAAGATGGAATCCGAACCACCGTAATAGTTGCAGATTTCAACGACCGCCCACCGGGAATCGAACCCGGGGCACAGTGCATCAAAGGCCCGCATCCCAGCCACTATACCAGCGGGAAGGGCTGTATGATTTTTATTATACCAGGTTGATCAAATATCACAACATTATGCTAGCATGGTATACAAAGCAGTCTTCAGTTGATCTGACCTAATCTTGAGAATCGTGGTAAATCTTCTGTTTCCTATCACTGTTAATTTCGACCAACAGATACTATAACTTTACACATAGACGCGCGTCCTGTTCATTTTGACCTCTTAAGGACCACCCTGACCCACACTTATCCTCATTTCCGTATAAGGAAGTGAAGACGAGAACATATCTTAATAGCAATGGAAAATACGGGCATAAATCTTGAGAGCTAAGGCAAATGGAGCGTGAGTACATTCTAGGGAAGGACAGAAATATATTTTGAGAACAAGAGGAGTGAGGGTGAGGTCGTGATTGCCAGTACACTTTGAGGGTGGGGGCGAGTGAGTTTAACGATATGAGTGCATTTTTAAGACGTGGTCGTACATTTATCTTCTGCGTCAGGGTTAGTGAGGACAGGGGCGGGTGAGTGTAAGGAGAGGTCGAGTGAGAGTGAGGACGAGGTTGGATATATATTTTGAGGGACAGGGCGTTATTACATTTTGGGAGGAAGATCGTTTTTGGGAGGGCAGACAAATATTTTGAGTGGGAGGATGAATACATATTATGAGAGTGAAAGATGGTGATAGAGGGAACGAGTGAGGAGCAGGCTGGGATTAGGCCTACATTCTGAGAGTAGTGGTTACCCTAGTAGCAAGGTTAGTTGGCCCACCGTTGGGTATTGAGTGGGATTTGGTCAAAACGGTGGATGATGATCGGTGCGAGCCTATAGCGGAAAAACTTACATTGGCACAACGTTGGTTAAATGTATGGTTGGCCAACCAACTATTCTCCCAACATTCACGCAACCATACTAGAGATGGCTGTTTTTCCAACCAAGGGATACGTTGCTTTAGCGTTTTTAAATGTCGGGGAACCGCTCTACGAAGTGCACTTTTCCCACCACTCAGCCACTTTGTTTTATCATTGGCTAATGGTGGCTAATTCCATCATACAGTTCATGTACAGTTCTTCACAGCCATCTTTCTGCGTTCCCACTAAGAAAACAAAAGAGGAGTTCGTGTTTTATGTGTTGAATCACTTTCCTATATATAGTGTATAGTGAGCTTTTTTTTTAAAAAAAAAAAAAAAGAACATCTAAAAAAAAGAATACAACGCACAACAACTGTCAAATATCCAACACTTGTAAAGTGTGTGATTGTAGTCGAGTTGCTCTCCCTGCTGATCTAGTAGCTAGCACATGCGCCTTTGATGCGAGTAGTCCCGGGTTCGATTCCCGGTGGGAGACCCTTTGGAATTTTAACTGTCCTCGATATTTCTGTGTTCATGTTCTTGCCGTTCCAGGTTACTTGAAAAAGAAGTAAAATTAAGTAAAAAAAAAACTATTTATAGTAATAAGCAGTTTTAAAAAAGTTGGAAGCATTTATGCTCGCCAACCAAGCAACTGGGTATCGCATTCTGTAAACTGCTGTTTCCACTTTTTCTTTTCCGGATTGATCGAAATATAACTAAAAATTAATCAAATATTTAAAGACCGTAACTCTATGAAACAATCGGAATACCTCAGGAATACCATATAAAAGGTCAAACATACCAAACCGAATGCATCACCCCCCTACCCCATCCGCCGCGAGGACACGTTGGGAAACGTCAGGAAATTATGCTAGATTTAGTTGGATACACGTCAACATTTAGATGATGACCCACCATTTAACGTCGAGATTTTGCTGGGCAAACGTAGGGAGACTGGTGGGATTTGGTTGGGTGAACGAACGCCCAACATTCTCAGTGTCGTTGGGGTTTGAGTGGCCCAATATTGGGAGATGGTTGGGAATTGGTTGCGTAAACGAAAGCTAATTTTCGTTTGATTGGAACATGTTTGGGTGGGAAATGGTTGCCAAAGTGGCCAAATCTGACGTTGGGTCACTGTTGATATGTCGCATCGCCACGATTTTCCCAACGTTGGGCCAAACGATTTTGCTACTAGGATAATAAGGGGAAGTGATGATGAGAAGATACTTTGAGGTTGATACCGAGTGAGGGAGACGCAGTGAGTACAATTAAAGGCTGAGGGCAAGAGGGGAAAAGTCGGACATATATTTTGAGGATGAATGCGATAGAAGACATATATTTTGAGGATGAAGGAGAGTGAGGGTGAGGACGTAGACGTATTTCAAGAGTGAGGTTTAGTGGAAACAAGGGCGTGAGCACATTTTGAGGGAAGGCCAAGAGCGAAGTTAGGAAAAATATTAATCTCTGCTTCATACGATATAAAGAGGACGGTGACACAGTAGTAGAGAGCTAAATTCTCTCTGCCCATATGAGTTTGTATTTGCGGACTCTTTTCACGAATTCTACCCTTTCTACCACATTCGCATTGCCCAATTCTTTTATAATCCTTCACTTCAATTAATCGTCTCTTTTAGCCTAAATGTTTTTAAAGTCCATATGAATTTGAGATGAATGAGATCGTGAGCGTGGGGTTTCGTCGAGTTCTCTCCTCTTCTCCCACAATATCATTTCACCATTTCTTTCAAAAACATTCACTTTTATAAATCACCTCTCTCATATTACGTAAAATATGTAATGTAATGGGTTGTTAAATAACACTTTTTATTTCATTTCATATATGCATTTTTTTTTGATTAGAGTTCAGCGTTTTTCCCCAGCTTCAAGGATTTATGATAAGTAGACCCAGTGGCGGACTTAATAAGGGCAAACTGGGAAACCTCCAAAGGCCCCGCATGTAGGAGAGTCTCACGCTTCAGATTATTATCCTTATTAAAAAAATATGGGCAACAGTATATGCATCATTCAATAAAAGTTTGAAAATTAAAAAAATCCCGATCAGTCAAACCAATTTCAATTCCATAAATAGCCCATATGGAGGACACCAATACATGCACCACGAAAAAAAAAATATTAACATTATTCCGTATTTGTACTTTTCAGTGTATTAGTGAGTCCTTTTGCCCTTCAATTTAAGGTGTAGTGTTTCTGTAGATCAGAACCCACGAAAGAAGTACACACCTCTCACCTTTTAACTCCGAGGAAGCGTCGAAGTTTATCCAGACCAGGGATGAACTACGTTAGGATCCACTGTAAATATTCAAAATGAATTTACGAAACTCATGGCAAGCAAGAAAAGAAAGAAAAATAAATAAAGAAAGAAAGAAAGGAAGGAAGGAATGAAGGAAGAAAGAAAAAGAAAAGGAAAGGCATTAAACCGAGTACTGCTCCATTATTCTTGACTGTATAAGATATATTTTTTATGCTAAATAGTTCTCGGTAATATTACCATTTGTAAACAAAGACACTACTGAAATCGATATACTTTATATTTCCTTGACGATAATTTGCTGGGTGATACTCTAGCGATTACATTTTTACTTTCGATATTATGCAATGGAAGAGAGAAGGACTACCGCTAGGATCACTCACCCTACGAATCACAAAGGATAATACGTGGCCACATAGTTTAAGGTGGGACCTGAACCACTGTGATTAGTCCACATTTGAAAGTTCTTCCAGCAAGGAACGAATCGGAGACCCCGTGCAACAGAGGCACGCGCTAACCATTAGAGCAGTTGGGAGAGCATTTCGTATACGTAGCTTAATGAAAAGTTGTTAAATATAGCCTATTTCAAACGGGCCCTTGAGACTGCAACCTGCCAATATCAGGCGTTTTACGGGTTGCATAATACATAATTTCTCAAGAACACCTTACAGATACTCCACACGTCTGTGAAGTTGTCTCGCCCACCTAACGAATTTTTCTCTTTCTTATCTACATCGTTAGTTTATGGTTAGTTTACGTTAGTTTTGCTAAAACTATCGTTAGTTTCGCAAAAATAACGATTTTATTCTAGAAATAAAGTTTCCCGCCAACTGTGAGTTAGCCTGCCCATATTGAATTCTCATAAAATTCCAACTCATGTCGTTAGTTTATCGTTAGTTTACGTTAGTTTTGCTTAAACTATCGTTAGTTTCCCAAAAATAACAATTTTATTCTAGAAATAAAGTTTCCCGCCAACTGTGAGGTAACCTGCCTATATTGAATTCTCATAAAATTCCAACTCATGTCGTTAGTTTATCGTTAGTTTACGTTAGTTTTGTTAAAACTATGTTAGTTTCGCAAAAATAACGATTTTATTCTAGAAATAAATGGGCAGGCCAACTTCACGGTTCCCCGCCCACAAACGAATTTCAAAAGTTTTTCATATCACATCGTTAGTTTACGTTAGTTTTGCTAAAACTATCGTTAGTTTCGCAAAAATAACGATTTTATTCTAGAAATAAAGTTTCCCGCCAACTGTGAGTTAGACCGCCCATATTGAATAATCATAAAATTCCAACTCATATCGTTAGCTTATCGTTAGTTTACGTTAGTTTTGCTAAAACTATCGTTAGTTTCGCAAAAATTACGATTTTATTCTAGAAATAAAGTTTCCCGCCAACTGTGAATTAGCCAACCCATATTGAATTCTTATAAAATTCCAACTCATATCGCGGGGGGCACGGTGGCTCAGTGGTAGAGCGTTCACCTCTGGTGTTTGGGGTCCCGGGTTCGATCCCAGCCCCCGCCAAGTGAACTTTGTGGTGGACAAACACCGTGCTCGTGGGTTTTCTCGGGGTACTCCCGTTTCCTCCCACTTTCTTCATTCCACCATTTTCACTCATCTCTCATTATCACCGTCTCCTTTAGCCTAACCGGCATAACCGTGGGACGTAAAACTCAAAGATTTCATTTCATTTTCCAACTCATATCGTTAGTTTATCGCTAGTTCACGTTAGTTTTGCTAAAACTATCGTTAGTTTCGCAAAAATAACGATTTTATTCGAGAAATATGATTTCCCGCCAAATGTAAAGTTTCCCGCCCATAAAGAATTATCATAAATTTCCATTTCACAGCCTTAGGGACATAGTGGACACATTCCAGTGTACTTGACGGAACATGATAGGCATATGCCTGCTATGTAATTGTGCTGTTAGGGTTTACATTTGGCGGAAATCTTTATTTCTTGTATAAAATCGTTATTTTTGCAAAACAAACCTTAATTTTAGGAAAACTAACCTAAACTAACTATAAACTAACGAGATGAGTTGGAAGTTTAAGAGAATTCAATATGGGCGGGCTAACTCACAGTTGGCGGGAAACTTTATTTCTTGAATAAAATCGTTATTTTTGCGAAACTAAATTGGCTGAGGATATGCAGTACGTATGTAGCCTTTGCATTTCTCAGCTTGTGACGATAAGAAAAAAAAACTGCAGTTACTCTTTGTTACCGTGTTGTGCGTTCACAATTCTACGATTGAATGTTCAGTGTGCCTAACCATGAATAAGGAAAATAATAAGGCATCTTCTGTAAAGGTAAGCATTTTTGTTATTTTAGAAGTATTCTGTACATTAATGAGAAATAGTAATATTATTTTTACTTGACTTTGAATACGTTGTATCTGAAAGTTAGTGACTGAAAACCGAGTGAACTAAGTAACTGAAATTCACTTGACGTAATAGAAACCAACATAATATTTCAAAACTTTCATTGTCAATAAAGTTTATTATTTCAATAAATATATAAACTAATATTGACTTGATGCCATTTTTCTTCTTTTTCGTTCCTTCTGGCCGATTTTGCTGCGTTAAAGACAAACTGTTAAGGACTGATACCTAATTTAAACTTGTGTTAAACTATTTTAAATATATTAACTTCAGGCACATATATATTTAAAATTGTTTTCTATTTATGCAGTTATAACACAGTGTAAAAAGTTCTTGTTTCTATTCTCACCTTGATAAATTGTAAGTGGAACAAACTAGCAGTAGAAACGTATTAGATAGAAGTTACATTCGTACCGCGTTTGCAGATTAGTAGTTAGTATATGCATCTTATGATGTTGTGTACAAGCTAAAATTAATGCTTTTGTATGTGAACATGCTAAAGTAATAATTGGTCAAACCGTAATTGAAATGAGAGTGGCCGACAATTTTTTACTAGAGTATTAACTACATATTGACAAAATAATTTGTATTTATAAGGTAAATGTAAACACATTTATTACGTTTTTTCCTTATATATGACGAAGTCTTTATTCTTTTGACTATGCTAAAATCTTTTCTTGACATCATGTAGTATCAGCTATCATAACTCGAATAAATTGGCTGGAACTTCTTGCTTTCAAGCATTTTTATAAATAGAGAGTAAACATTTGTTTCGGAGACTGAATACGCGGAAAACACGGAACATTTCTATCTAATTTTTCAATAGTATGGAATGTAGCAACTAGCAATTGTTAAGTAACGTGTAAAAGTCAGCCGTTTTGTATTTCCTACATCACCCAATGAATAAACAATGGCGGCCGTTGTTGTGTGATGTGTCTCTTCACGCAAAAGGACATGTCACCCCTCGGCTATGAGTGATGTTGAAACCTAAATCAGTGATTAAAACACAAATAAACCGACTAAAAGTGAGTCATGTTTAGATTTTAATTCTCATTTTTCAACTTTAAATTAATTAGTTAATTAAATTCTATTCTTCCCCATCCGTTAAGAGATAAAATAACGATGTTTTGAATGAAGAAAAACTACTTAGAAACTTTACTCACTGATTATTCTAAAAATGAAATAAACAAATCTCCTAACGCTGAAATGAAAATACATGATCACAGGTCCAATTGACATTGGACGTAAAACTAATAAATTAACATTAAATGAGACACCAGAGTTCTTGTTTTGACGAAGTCCTTTGGCTGTCTGCTGAATCCAGGATTAAGCAAAATTTCATATAGTGTTTATCAAGTTAGGTTAATTATATAGAACGACTACGTTGAAACTTCATAGTACATAACTATTACTGGAAGAAATAGTAAGCACATCCGTAGACACTCGCCTTAATTTAAATATTTAAAGTTTTTGAACACAAGTTTAAATTAGCAAGAGCTTCTTAACAGTTGTTGATGAATTAAAAAGTTGGAACCACTAAAATGTTAATTTTAAAGTTATTTTTTTTTATTATTGGAGCAAAACCTGACATACTTTATAGTGCGCTTTTAGATGATCTGTATGAATTTAGAAAGTTATAAAGTATATTTACAAAATACGGAAAAGCTTCACAACACTATTTATCACAATGCAGTATGTTTCCCTTCTCTTTCTTTCTTTCTTTATTGTTATTTCAAACCCCCAAATTTCCTAACTCAACGTACATTTCGTCCCATGCGAACCAGAGGAACGTAACTCCAAAAATGCTGTTTTAGTTTTCTTCATATTTGAACATAAGTTTGAAAGCCCCACTTGGTGTAAATGGAACTTAATGCCAACTGTTCTCCTTGTCTATCATATGTTGTAATGTAACTCAATTACCATCTTCTTAAAGACACATCTTTCTAAGAAAATAATATTTTTGTCCTCTCGCCTGTAAATCTACGAAAATGGAGTTACGTTCGTCTGGTTCTCATGCGACGATTTGTACAATTCCTTAATAAAACTATATTTATTTAACAGGAAAATGATTGATGTAACATGGACATTTGATTTTACACTTCATCTGTACTCTTTCTCTTAAAAGAGCAATCTAGTTCGATCATTTTTTCTCTGAAAATATAAGTGGAAAAATTTTACAATTACTTATCGGGTACAGAATAATACTCGTTCAATACTACATAGATGTAGTAGCTTGTAGTATTGGACCCCTCACAAAAAAAAAAAAAAAAAATCTGGGTGCACGCCCGACGTAGGTGTACCATGGTTCAGTGGTAGAGTGGTCACTTTTGTTGCTACAATCCTGGTTCAATCTCAGTCCATGTGAGTTTGAGGTGAACAACATCGTGAGCTTCGGTTTTCTTTGAATTCCTCCCCCATAATATCATTCCCCAATTCTTTCATGGTCATTCACTTTTATGAATAATCCATTTTATTTAGCCAAAAATATATAACTATGGGTTATTAAATTAAATATTTCCTTTCATTTGGTATATGCATCTTTGCATCTTATTTGGTTGGTAACTCTTTGAGCACCAACGGTTTATGGTGCAACCCAAGTCACTGTGATGAGTTCATATATCAAGACTCTCCCACCGAGGACCGAGCTCGGGATCCTGCGCACGAAAGACAATGTAGCTACTAGACCAGCAGCAAGCACATTTCGTGTATGTAGCTTGATGAAAAAATCGAAATTATTACAAAAATATTTTAACCGCTGCTTGAGACTGCAACCCCCCAATGTTGGAAGATATGCGGGTTGCATATATTTTGTTTTCTAACGGTATCTCACAGATGCTACACTTCAAGTAAATAATTCGACGTGAGATATTGGTATATCAAATTTTGCTCGAAATAATAACATTATTATCATCATTATTATCATCATCATCATAGGTATTTTGATATTATTAGCAGGTCACTTGCCGCAACTGAGAAGCTTCCATGCTCCACCTCTCTGCGTCCGCTATGCGTACCTCTTCATCTTCACATGCGGGGCCGCGGTGGCTCAGTGGTGGAGCGTTCATTTCTGGTGCTTGGGGTCCCTGGTTCGATCCCAGCTCGCACCAAGTGAACTTTGTGGTGGACAAACACCGTTTGTGTGAGTTTCCTCAGAGTTCTCCATTTCTTCCCACTTTCTTCATTCCACCATTTCATTCATTATTTCATCATCACGGTCTCCTTTAGCCTAGCCGGCATAACCGTGGGACGTAAAACTCAAGAATTTCATTTCATTTTATTTTCATCTTCACATGTGATTTTTCTTTCGATATTGTCCATTAATAGTAGTCTCCTTCGGCTCCCCCTCTCTTTCCCGCCAACATACCCCTCTACTATATCCCTCATGATATAGTTCCTTCTTTGTCAATGTCCCAACCACTTCCTCTTCTTAATAATATCAAAACTAGCATATATTATCCGCTTCGCTGGGCTGAAATAAAAATTTAAAAGCACAACTAGTATATCATGTGTTTAGTATCCGTGACATATGCTGTTTTCGTTTTTAATGGTATCGGAAAGATCATTGATCATCTCGGCGATCCCCAAAAATGTGGATTCAGTACTAATATCGGTCATTTTCGATCATTTTTAAATATCTCTTCCTCCCCCTCCCCCAAGTTGCGGGTTTAAATTTGAATTTAAACGGGATCGAAAGTATCACTCTTTATCTAAGCGACTCAGAAAACTATAAATTCAACACTGTTAGTGACCGTTTTCGATCATTTTTATATATCTCTTTCTCCCCCTCCCCCAACTGGCGGGGCTGATTTTGGATTTAAACCGGATCGGAAATGTCACTGTTCATCTGAATGATCCTAAAAACTATAGATTAGACACTAATATTGGTCATTTTCGATCAATATTATATATAGCTCCCCCTCCTCCTCCGTGCTCCGGCACACGGCATCAGAATTGTCACTGTTAATCTCAGCTCCTCCTTAAACTATGGATTCAACACTAATATCGGTCATTTTTGATCATTTTAAAATTTCTCTCCTCCTCCCCCTTCCCTATTTTGCATCGTCAAAGTGAATAGCCTAAAGTAATCCCTGCCCCTAAACTCATATATGTTGATGATTTAGGATTTAAACCGGATCGGAAATGTCACTGTTCATCTGAATAATCCTAAAAACTATAGATTAGACACTAATGTTGGTCATTTTTGATCAATATTATATATAACTCCACTCCCCTCCTCCGTGCTGCGGCACACGGCATCATAATTATCACCATTAATCTCAGCTACTCCTAAAATTATGGATGCGACACTAATATTAGTCAATTTCGATTATTTTTAAATGTTTATCCCATCCCCTACGTTGTATTCTCTCCCTCCCCAACTGTCGGGGCTGAACTTGGATTGAAACAGCATCAGAGGTGTCACTGTTTCTCTCATCGACCCCGAAAACTATGGATTCAACCCTAATATCGGTCATTTTTGAACATTTCTAATTTCTCTCCCCTTCCCCTCTCATACGTTGCATCATCGAAGTGAATAGTCTAAAGTAATCCCTTCCCCTAAACTCATGTATGTTGAAAATTTGAGAGAAGATCAGTCGGGTGGTTGAAGAGTGAAGAAGTCACAAAGGCAGTCATCTTTTATTTTTTTTTTACATATATATCTCCCTCCTTCTCCTCTCCTACGTTACTCCGTCAAATTTAAATCATAAAACGAACCAGGCCTAAACCACATCTATGTTGAAGATCTGATCAAGATTGGTCGAGTGGTTCAGGAGTTATTAAGTTTTATTTATTTTTATACCTTTTCCCCTCCCCCACCCCTCAGCTCTAGAATCAAAGTGAATACCCTAAAACCAGCCCAGCCTCGAACCTCATCCATGTTACAAATTTGATCGAGATCGGTCGGACGGTTCAGGAGATTTAGAGTCACAAACCTAGTAATTATATATATATATATATATATATATATATATATATATAGAGAGAGAGAGAGAGATTGTTCTTTTCTCCCGCAACATTTCTAACACCCTATCATTCGTTTTTCACTCGACCCAGCTTGTTGTTTCTATTCTTCTCCACACCCACATTTCGAAATTTTCCAGTCATTTTCAATCATTTTTGCGTAATGTCGATGTTTCTGACCAGTACAATACTCCGGAGGAAGCATTTTCTCAACTCTTTATTCAAGGTCCCTCAAAATAGTATTTTATTTCCCCTAAAGACTTCTTTCGCTATTCCTATCGTTGCTCTTATTTCACGTTCACACTATAATAACTTTTAATTTAACATCTCAGGATGATGCACTTTAGCCCAAAGTAAAATATTGATCGATGGAAGAGAATGAATTTTTAATAATTGTTGGAATGATGAAAGTGAAAGGAAATGGTAGAACACCCAGGAAAGTCACAAGAGTCAGTTTTTGTCCACAAGAAAGCCCACTTGGCTGGTGCTGGGATCGAACAAGGGACTGCATGAACTATTGATAAACACTCTGCCACAAAGCCAACGCGGCCCTCGTTCCTCAAAGTTGAATTAATTGTTGTAGCAATATATAACTGTAGTAGCTTGGGCACGCGTAGTGTAGTCGCTAATGCTCTTGCAGTTTGTGCGAGTGGTTCCGGGTTCGATTCCTGGTGGGAAGACTTGGTCAAAAAGTTTAAAATATTTTTCGGGCCGCCATCCTGAATGAGATTTTCATGGGTTTTTCTCATTCACGGCATGCAAATGCCGGAATAGTAACTAACATACAGGTCCAAGGCTGCTTCCTTCTTTCCCCAATCCTTTCATCCTTCCCTCTCCTTGGATATTGTGATCGCCGAAGGACGTCATTCCTAATACGTGACAGGTTAGCATGGCCATAGATGCAGGAAGTCCAGAAATCTAATTCGTAATCCTAATTCTAACTATAGTAGTTGTCTGTGTCACATCTTCTAATATAATAGGTCGTGAAACCTAAATAGAAATGCTTATGCCACATTCCGGTGTCTTAGGGTAGAAAGCGTCTATGTAACTGTAATGAAGAAAGAAACGTTTGAAATGTAATTTATTTGTACCAGTGTCTATTTTGTTTTATTTTGAGTTTAAATTTACTACAATGATGATCCGAGGGAAAGAGAAATGGTAATTATGATAATTAACGAAATGGTGAGATGAAGAAAGTTGGATGACATGGGAGAACCCCAAGAAAGGAAAAGCACGCCATATATTCTACTGGTATTAAGCTGGCCTTAATGCGATTGGGTTTTTCTCTCACGATATAACAGACGCAAAGTGTGAAAAAGCGCGTAAGATTTTTTTAAAAATTCTTTATATCTTCCGAATAAAGTTCCCTATTGGAAAATTTTGGAGTACAACTGAAACAACATTTTCATTAATAGGTAGAACTTAAAGAACTTAATGTTAAGTAGGAGAGTGTGGTATCCCACATTCCTGTTCCTTTTATTAAAAATGTTTATTTTTTAACATGCTGTCTCTTGGAAACTAGAAGCTTTATCTAATAAATTTCTATTATATCAAACTAAGAGTATTCTCAACCCTAAGGTAGTCTCAATACTTAAGAAATGCTTCCATTAAAAAAAAATATTCCTTCCATTGTTTCTTCCTAGTTGTTTGGTCTATAGATGTCTAAATGTTATCATTGAATAATATACGGTGCAAATCGGAATACCGCTTGTAATTAGGAGACACCACATTTTTTTTGCATTTTTTAATAGAAGAGGGGAAATAGTTTGTAGCATAAATAGTTTTCAGTTTTTAAATGATTTATTCTAAGCTTCCATTGTTGTTAAAAAGGGACTTTCAGCTCATTCATTAAAATTCAATGCCTCTTCAAATCCTCACACTATCATTATATCTAAGATGTCTTCCTAATACTTTTATTTCGAAACTGTAAAATCTCTCGTGTTAAACTTCTATCTTCTCATTTTAGTACACTACCATAGTACTCTAAAGTCGAGAGAGTCAACTACCTCGTACTCTAACTTAAAAAAAATCCTTTTCTCCTATTTTCCTGGTTGCTTCAGCTATACTTATATGACTTTCATGATTTGGTAGCATTTCATGTTCAATCAATACTGAACTTAAAATTAATCTGAATACTAGTATTTTGTATTATAACCTCATTGAATTTCAAGGCATAACAGAGGGAGCAAAATTCATAGCTTTTCTTTGATATCTCTCGATCAATTAACCGATACCGAATGGGATTCTAAGGATCAGTTGCAGGTCTTGAGGGAAGTCACGCTTTTACCGCTACTAGCTAAGAGAAGAAAAAATAATATTCTTGTTCTTTTATACAGGAATTAGGACATAAGTTAAGTTTTATTCACTTAATTTGTCGTAATAATATTATAACTTTTACCGATATAACTTTCTTCAATAACCGCTAATGCTCACGATTATAAATCAATGGACCGTGCATACATAAAAGGGCGGTCAATTTGGACTTCGCACCTCCATTATTTAAAATATTCATTCTTCGCTGCTTTCCTCTGATACATGGTTAGATCGGTTGGAGTTGTCTGCTTTTCAGAAGCGAGCTTATCTGAGACGTAGACTTATATCTTAAAGTGGGATTCTAACCACATGAGCCACATCGGGAACCGAACCCGTAGCTCCCGCTTCAAAGCTGTATGTTAACTATAGCGCCATGAGGGAGCTCTCCTGATATGTACGCGTACAATAATTAATAGAACTGCGTAGTGACCCCGAAAACTATGGATTTGACACTAATATTTGTCGTTATGAATTATTTAGTATATGTTTCCTCTTCTCTACCAAGGGTGCTGATGGAACTGAACTTGGGCTTGAACGTCATCAGGAGTGTTGCAATTCACCTCAAGGACTACTAAACTATGGATTCAACACTAATATCGCTCATTTTTATATTGGCAAATCACTTCCTCTCACTCTCCTCTCGGGGTGCTAGAGGGGCTTTACCCCACATAATTTTCTTTTCCAGGTTATAAATAATATGGGTTTCGGAATTGCTCCACCCATTCCGGAGTTATGCTGGAACGTAAACACACGCACACACTCATTTATATAAATATATATATATATATATATATATATATATATATATATATATATATATATATATATAGGTAGATAGATAGATATGGATGTTTGAAAATGATGAATGATATCAAAGTAAAGTAACTATTAATGTTGATAATGGTCAACCATTAAAAAAAATCGAAACTGTATTTTTCTGTTCGCTTTGCTGTTATTTGATAAGTGCGAAATGACAGGAAACCAACAATGTCTTACCGTTGAATGTGCATAATATCCATGTTTCCGTCTCATGGAGTACAATACTTCACACGAAACATTTACTAAGCATTTTTAAAATTATTTATTCAATGACCAACAAAATAAACATATAATCTCCCTAAATGCTTCTTTGTCCATCTCTGTCGTTACCTTAATTTTACTTCATATCCTCAGTAATCATACTACTTAGATATCAAAAACTAGCCATATTTCTTTACTTTCTCCCATATTACTACTTCCATATTTATTACAGACCGTTTTATTCCAATTAATATTGCTTCCGTTTTCTAGGCAGAATAATATGTCTAGGCATAATTGTATAAAATAAAGACTCAACTTTTCCATGTTTATATAAAAAGTTTGAACCCTGCTCTACCCTTACGATACCCATGGGGGACGAATTTGGACTGAAACGGCATCAACAGGGTCACTATTTACTTTATGGGTTAAACACAAATATCAAACATTTTTTTCTATTATTTTTACATGTTACCCTCTTCCTACCCCAGCCCTTCTCAGTGAGGTTGAACTTGGATTTCGAAGACGTCGGTAGTATTACTAATTATCTCTGCATCCTAGAAAATGATAAATTTGGCACTAGCGTAGGTCGGTTTCGATTATTTCTACAAATCATCCCTTCACACTTTCTCCTTCCCTTGCCAAAATGTACTAAAACCTCGGTTTGTCCAGGAGCCACTTAAGTACTTAAATCGTCAAATTCAGTGAATCTTTATAGAAACGAGAGCTAGACTGTGGTCAGTCATGTACCAAAAATATTCAAAATCGGTCTATATATATGCTTCCCTCGACCTCCTGAAAACAGGAATTTTCAGAACATTAAACCACGGGTCCTATTACTTATATAATAGGATGAAGAATTTGTATACCTAGAATTTATATACCAGGTTTCATCTCCCTAAGTTGAGAGAATGGTGAAATACTCCATTTTGGTATAAATTTTACCCCCTTGGTCTCTACCTTTAGGATATGTATTTTAATCACAGTTACATAATAGAAGCCTAGGTTATGTCATGTCCTATTGTGCACCAAAACTCACCAACTTCTTTAAGCGGCTCAGAAGTTCGCGACTAAACATAGTTCCATAATTAAAACGAGAGTTTTTAAAAATGCTGGGACACGGGTTCCCTTATATTAAATGAAGAATTGAATTGCCAAGTTTCATCTTTCTAAGTTGAGAGGATCGTTAGATACATTTTTCGCGTAAAAATTAAATCTCCTGCTCTCTTTCTTAGGATACTTATTTTAAGAAAAAATCTTAATAAAAACCTAAGGCAAGCAGGGATCAATTCAGGTGCCAAAAGTCATCGAAATTGATCATGCGGTCGGTCTAGAAAGAGTTGAGGGACAAACATCGTTACATCCATTTACATATATATGCGGGTTCGATTTCCTGTGGGAGGTTATGTGGATCGGATTACATATTAAGCTGTAGATCGAGGTCTTATATAGCCTCGCTGCTGAACTTAAAACAAAACTAACCCATATACGGAACAGAGTAATGTATAATGACACAAATGTTGATTAGAATTATTCTGAAGTGTTTTAAATTCATGATTAATTTTTATGTATAATATAGTGCACAAACTAGTAATCAGTTTCACTACTGCGGGGGAAAATGACAATGATATATTTAAGTTTTTAGGTCTTAAATTATGTACCGAGGTTAAGGGAAACGGTCACGATAATATAGACGATAATAATGGAATGACGAAAGAGGGAGAAAAAGAGGAAGACCCGAGAAAAATCACACATACACAGTATTTGTTCACCATAAATCCCACTTCACGCAGGTTGAAATCGAAACAGAACCCTATGTAATAGAGTTGAGCGCTCTATCATTGAGCCACCGCGGCCTCTGTGAGGCCTATTATTTTAATAACAATCAATTAATATTTTACTTTTAACCATATCATTGAGATGTTTTCATCAGGGCTTGATTTGCGGCATATCAGAGGAGCACATGTTTCAATGATCCCTTATATTACAGTGGAATTTAAATTTATAATTCAGGTTTCAAAGTGGTTTGAGGTTTACATTGATTGGTGGTTGAAGGTTAGCGTCCCTTTTGGGCACTCAATCTATATGGCTCATGATTTATCGCTTAAAGTCGGAGCCTAACCAATACTCTAGTTTGTATACGTAGCAAACTCCTTCCATCTAAAATCAAATCCAGAACCACACACAGAGAGAACGACATGCGTTCGTCACTTATCTCAAACATGTAGATGAGTATGATATTAATTAACCATGGTAAACAATACGTAGTCCAAAGTTGAGATTCAATGAAGTATACTTCTTGGTTTTCTCGCAAATATACAAATTTTGTTTTTCTTTTAGTAAGAATTTTCGACGTAATTTAGACGAATTTCTTGAAAACCTTTCATAGGTTATAAAATACAACATAAAATATCAGAAGAAATAGCATTGATACTGAAAAAATGAATGTTTGATCGTTATTATATTTATAATTATTTGAATTACATTTACTATTAATTTAATATCAACTGTATTTCCTTGTTACGTGTCACACTCTTTTAACAACGATAAAAATGGATACTCATTTTATAATGATTATATTGTTTTTTACTGACAAATTATAAAACGTCTTTCTTCGATAGCATTTGGAAAGTATTTCAATACTTAGTTACATTTATTTTTATTTCCATTTATTTTCATTTATTTTCATAATAGAATCTCATATTAATTTGAGTTCAAGTTGATGCCATTCAGAAGCAATATTCATGTAAGTAGTTACGTCATCCAACGATTTCCGTTTATCCTCCATGTTGGAAAGAGAAGGCGCGCAAAACTCCTTGTTCAAGTAGGCCCCTCCCTCTTGAAGCGCGGGAAGCGTCACATGTTGCTTTGCACGCGATCGTGATTGGCTGACGATACAAACTTACGTATGTAACCTGTATATGAAAGCGATTGGCTGATGATATACAGTACGTATGCAACCTGCACTTTCCTCAGTCCGTTCTGTGTAGTTGGATGTAGAAGAAAGTTGCTCTATCTTAGTGCTTCTCGTTTCTCAACGATTTCGTGAAGTGTTTTTTTAATCGAAATGAATCCGACTAATGGAAAGCAATCTGCTACAAAGGTAAGCTTACTTAAAAAGTTTTAGAGATATTATATACGTTAAGAAGGAATATTAACAATATTTTCAAAATGTCTCCGGACACGATGCTTCTGAAACTTAATGATTAAAACCAAATGAAGAAGCCAATTCAAATTCATTTGATATGACGAAAACTGCCAAAATGTTTCGAAAATTCATTTGTTATTTATTTTAGTTGGTAAACCGGTGAGGTAATTTTGATTTGACGTTTCTTCTAACACTTTTTTGATTTCTCGATTCGACATTGCCGCAAAGAAGAAAAACTGTTAAAAAGTGGTTCCTAAAATAAGCTCGTGTTAAACTCCTTTAAATATATTCACTTAAGGCGAATATATATATTAATTTGTTCTTTATTTCGTCTGGAAATATTTAAGTTTCATGAAGTTATAACATGGTACAAAAAAGATCTCTTTTTTTACTCTCAGTGAAACAAACCAGCTATTGAAACGTATTAGATAGAAATTACATGTGTATCTTGTTTAACACTAGTAGTTAAGATATGAGTCTTAAGAAATAAATAAATAAATGATGTTGTATAGGAGCTAAAATTAACGCTTAGGCATGTGAACGTGCTAGAGTAAGAATAAGTCAAACCATAAGCGCTACACAAAACCTAATTATGTGTGAGTGGCCGACATTCCTTTCCCTATAGTATTAAGTACACCGTGACAAAATAATTTTTATTTATAAGGTAAATGTAATGCATTCGTTAAGCTTTTTCCTTACATAAGACGAAGACTTTATCCTTCTTTTGACTGTGGTTAAATCTTCTCTACCCAACATGTACTGCCAACTCTCATAACTCGAACGCATTGTCTGGAACTTCTTGATTTCAAGCATTTTATTTTAAATAAAGAGTAACAACTTGTTTCGGAGACTGAATACGCGAAAAATAACATTTGTTTCTTAATTTCTCAACATTATAGAGTGCGGTACTAGCAATTGTCAGATAACGGGTAAAAGCCAGCCATTTCATATTTTCTGTCTCACTCAACGAATAATAAGATGGCGGCCGTTGTTACGAGGTAGTGCACGTCATTTCTCAACTAACGGTAAAGCTGAAACCTTTAAAATAAAAATAAGCGTACTAAAAGTGAGTTACTTTTATATTTTTTTTTTCAATCTTAACCCTTTACCGATATTGTTGCAAAATATTACAACACTATATGTGAAGCGGTGTTATTCGTTTCGGAGGCTAATTTACCGCTATGGTGATTTGTTGCGTTCCTGCAACATCGGACGTGGAGTATGTTATCTATTGCTGCCATGTATCCTGAGGCATATTTTCATAATTTTCTCTCCACACAATTGCAAAATGTCGATAAAGGGTCAAACTAATGAGTTATATCAATTCTATTCTTCGCCGCCCATTAAGATATAAACTAACGAGTTTACTTATGAACTTTTTTCAGTAATTGTTCTGAAAAAATAAATATAATAATTATCCTAATGCCGAAATGGGGTTATATGATGCCAGGTTCTGTTGTCAGATTGTAATATTAATTTATGAAAGCTGATAACTCTAACGTGTGATAGAACATTAAAAAAATGTTGTTTATGTTCAGTAGTTTCGAGAAGGATTATCTCTACAAGCTGTATAAACATGATGTGTTCAACGTAATTTAAATAGAAGTTCAAATAAGTATTTAGCTTTCCCGAGTAGGATATTATTAACGTATGAGTACATTGGAATTAAAACTAATAAGTTAATATTAAACATGGCGCTAGGATTCTTGTTAGAAAGAAGTCCTCCGGTTTGGTGTCAAATCCAGAACGAAGCGTCCGTCTTTTAAGAATAATAGGGTACTTATACATAACAACTGCAACTTCATAAAACATAATTATTACCAGAATAATTAGAAAGCGCGTTCACAGACACTCGCTTTAAGTAAATATGTTTTAAATGTTTGAGTTTTAATGCTTGAACTAGGAACAACTTCTCAACGGTTTTTCATTCATACAAAACTTGTGTGTACTCCCTAGAATGTAATGCGAACATTTCTTGTTTTGCTGGAGTAGAACCTGACACATTCCGCTATGTATCTTGTATATTTCCAAATTACAGAAGAGCATCGCAAAGTCATTTCTTACATGCAGTATTTCTTTTTCTTTTTTCTTCCTTTCTTTCTTTTTTGTCCTTAGTTTTTGTTTAGTTTTCTTTCTTATATATATATATATATATATATATATATATATATATATATATATATATATATATATATACAGAGTGAATCAAAAGTCTGGACACGGTGGAATAAGTCGAGAACTGAACTTCGGAGCGAAAAACCAAAAAACACGTGTTTAGTAATATTAAAAAATCTATCTGATGAAACCAAATTCGACCCTCTAGACCCAACCCCTGGGGGCTGGGGTGGGGTCAACTTTGAAATTTTAAATAGAAACCCCAATTTTTGATTCCAGATTTGGATTCTACGGCTCAAACTATGTAAGGTTTCATCAACACTTTTCCGTCGATGCATAATATGGCTCTATAATCGGCGAAAGTAAATTAACTATTTGGGGTGAAAAAGAAAGACATTTTGCTGTTAGCCCGAGAATCGTTACCAACAGATCCGTCACCGTTAAAGACCTGTCACTTATAAACGAATCGTTCAGGTGAACGAAGCTTTAACGTGTGAATGAACAAACGGGCAATCACATCCCAATGTTGCAATCCCATGTCATGTATCACTAAACGTGTTATCATTCACACATCCATACATTGCATGTGAGAAGAGAAAACAATAATGAAACGAATAACCCCTCCCCCCCCACAGGTATCACTTCTTTCACAAATGCTCCACTATAATGCCGAAATTACAGGTTACGCCTATAACTTCGTCATGTCTATCCCGAACGAAAGTTCGATCAACGTCCTTAAGAGGCCTCCATGCCACGAAATTAAGGTGGTATCATACGTACGTATTGAAATGTGCACTCTGTTCACACAATGCTCTTTAGTGGTACTTCCTTTAGTTTTGAAATTTTATTGGAACGAGAGAATCAAATCTTGTCTAGGGTCCGTTGTGATCAATTTGTTGATGACACATTACAGACATTTAAAAATTAAAGGATGAAAGGATTAAACATAAAAAGAAAAAATATAGACATGTAAAAACTAAATTTGTTTCAAGAGTTTTTCGTTAATATCAATACTTTTTGTTTATCTTCGGACTTTTAAGATAATGAAATGAAAGTCGACTATTTCCTGTTGTAGTCAGGACAAGACAACCTTCACGTGAAATACGAAAAAAAAAAAAAAAACTTTCCCGTGCTGAGTATTTAATCGGCTGTTGGAAAATAACTCTTAAATCTCTCAATCAAAAGAAGGAAAACACTAGCTTCGAAGACAAATAGCGCGAAAAACCGAATTTCACAGGCCAACATTTCAAAAACTATCCAACGTAGAAAGTGCGACTTTATCATTTTCAAAGAAAGTAGTACCCATTTTGTTTTGAAATGCATGCCCGTGTTTCAAAACGCTGGAATGCGTGCGCAATGGGTTTCCTAGTGGGACTGCCGAAAATGAAGCAATTGCCAGTTCGTCAACCCCATTAGAAAATCCCTTGTGTTTGCACTCCAGTTTTGAAACATGCATTTTTTAATAAAACAGGTATAACTTCGTTTGTAAAATTGTAAGCCGCATTGTTTACGTTGCATAGTGTCTGAGATATAGGCCTCTGAAATTCGTTTTCTCATAGTTGCAGCGCCATTTATCTCCGAAACTAGTGACATTTGACTAAAGTTGAAGACGACATTTTTATTCTTGTGATGTGTCTTAACGCCGTGGCAGAGAGATTTATCAGTTTGCAACACTCGATATAAATAGCAAAGCATCATTCTTGAGTCTTGACCGTTTTGCTTGTACTGTCTTCAAAATAGAACAAAATAATCACAAACGCTTTATAGGATATCCAGACAATATTATTGAGTTTGTCGTCCTTTCATCACGAGTCACTTAACTGCTTTCTTTGCATTCATTTGCTTCAGAATAAAAGCAAATTCTAAAAATGGTTGCAACGCGAAAATAGTTAGGTGACTCGCGATAACGTTATCTCTTTCAAAATAACAGTCTCTAGCTATTTTGATGGTCTTTGGTAGTTAAGGCTTAGATTGGGGAGGGCATGGATGTGAAAAGACAGTGGCCCTGGCTTTACGAAAGGCACCTTCCGGCCGTGTGCGAATGAGCGGACATTGTATAGTACGGATGAAATGTACTTCAGAGAAAAATAATATGGGAAAATTCAAAACATTATAGATGTTCAGCAGTATATGGAGTATTGCTCTTTATCTCTCTCGTATTGTGCACACTGCACCCTGGAATTCGTTTGATAGGACTGAGGCGAAGGAAAATTTCAGTCAAAATAGCGACCAGAGCACAGTCCGTGCTTACGCTCCAGCTACCCAATGCTGTTTGGCATGCAGACAGGTTACCTATCCAATAATACCAGCTGGCCCGCTTGCGTGCAACTCAATAGGTATTATTTTTATTTATTTATTTTAGTGTTGCCACGAGGCGAGGCAGTGTTTTCACGAGACTAGACGAGGCAGCCCCAAAATCTCGTCTCGTCTCGTGGCAACACTACTCAGCTGTATGCAACGAATGTTGGCATGAGAAATTTGAAACGGAGTAATTTATAAAGCTTGCTGGGGTCTCTGTCAACACAATAAAATGTTCCCTTCATTTTATCAAGAATTTTGTGTCGTATATGGATGGACTGGAGCCAGTTCGAGGTGACTTTTCGTTAAACTCGACTCGACTCGAAACAAAAATTTCAACTCGATTAGGCAGTGCGACTCGTCAAATATTTTCCAACTCCACTCGATATTTGATCGAGTTTCGAGTCGAGTCGAGTCTGAACGAGCCAAATCGAGTCAATGTATTAGTATATATTTACTATCTCCTGGGATTGACTAAAATATCCAGAGAACCAGATGATCAATTAGCCGGTATTCATGTTATCATCCGGAGTTTATCCATCATCCGAATATCATACCTTGGATACTATCCATTGTTCGGATATTATGTGACATCCCCATATCAGTCACCCGGTAAGTAGTTATCCTATAACCTCATAACCTTCTATCCAGATCGGGTCATCTCTTATCTTTCCGGAGAAGGGAAGGGGAAAGAGTTAGGAAAGGTAACAGTATCGGCCTTACAAAAGATACCATCCTGGCATTCGCCTGATGGGACTGAGGAAAACCAGAGCAAACTCGTCTACCTCATTAAAATGTGGTCTCCTCTCGTCTTGTACTAGACGAGATGAGATGCGAAAATTATCTCTTCTCATGAGTAACAGTAAAATTACTCCGCACTAGCCGTTTTCCAAGTAATCAAGCTTTGATTTGAATACGAGGTGCACGAGCGAGCAAAATAGCAAACTTTACTCGACTCGAAACTCGACCAAAAAGTAGTGACTCGAGTCGGGTCGTGCCCATTCCTAGTCAGGCTGCCTACTAAAATTCCAAAATGAAATTTCGTGACTTTTTCGTGACCTGTTCTTTCTCTAACCATAATATTTAGTAACGTTCTCAAGAGCGAATTTGGGTGCGAATAGGGCCGCATTTTCATGCATGCGATTTGATAGCATCTAAAGTCGACCATAGACATTTTCGGTGGTGTGTTTTGACGTTTTATAGAACAAAATTTTCCAGTTTATACTTATATTTGTACAGATAAAAAAAATCGTGACAAAAAAGCTAACTTTCGTGACTTTTTCTGGACTTTCATGACTG
This sequence comes from Thermobia domestica, assembly GCF_964235325.1. NCBI lineage: Eukaryota > Metazoa > Arthropoda > Insecta > Zygentoma > Lepismatidae > Thermobia > Thermobia domestica. The sequence goes on along the minus strand of NC_137459.1, from coordinate 146,903,169 downwards.
TTTTCTGATTTCGGGACTTTTTCATGACTTTTGTGACTTTCGTGACCGATAGAGACCCTGCTAGTGTCGTAGTATTTTATGGGACGAGACCTAGGCTTCGAGACGAGACCGGCCTAGTATTTTCGAGACGAGAGGAGACTGTTTATTAGAGACGAGACATCCCCTAAGTCTCATTTCGTCTCGTCTAGTGGCAACACTAATTTATTTATTAACGAACCCCATTTACACAACACGATTTTACACTAGAAGTATAGTGAGACGAACAATACTAGAAAAGGTTAGAACTTGGGAATGTGTCGTCAAAGGGCTATTGACAAGATACCCTCTCCGAATGCACCTAGTACAGCAGAGAAAATGCCTGAAAAACCCCCAGGCATGATGGTCAATGATAAGAATCGAGCCCATGACATCATAAATAGCTAATTGTGGCGTTTAATTGTACCTACATACAGCATAACTAATAAAGGGGATGTTGCCTTATAAATAGGGCCTTTCCGACTTCTTTCCAATACCTCACATTCTTACCTTGCCCCGTGCTCCCCAAAGTTGTCCAGCCAAAACAACATTCAAATTGGGATTCTTTAAGACAGCCTACCAATGAAAAGATGCTAAACAAAAGAAAGAAACGTCAAATAAGGTTTGTCTTGTGGTGATCCTAGTGCATGAGGGGATAAGCTCGTCACCTTGCAATCAAAGGGTCCTGGGTTCGACTCTCGGTGGGGGACACAAATGACTCGGATCCCACGTTAAACTGTGGGTTTTGTCCTTCAGTCCATGGAAGTCAATGAAAAACCACCAAGGGTCCACCTTGCCCAAAGAGCCTCTGGGTCAAGGACTTGCTTTTGCGCATAACACCACATCAGCATCAGCTGACCTCTAGAATACGCTCTTGTAGAACAGCGGCACGATATTAGAACACCAGTATTTCAAATTATAAATTAGTTAGCTTGTGAATGAAAACTGGATACAGTGAAATAACTCTAGAAATGCATCTTGGATCGAGAAAGACAAAACACATTTGATAAGCTATTCGATTATACCAAATTCAATACTCTACTCCATCATTGGGGGTGGGATCTGGGCCAAGTTTGAAATTTCAAATGGAAACTCCAATTTTGTATTGAAGATTCGGAGTCTACGTCCCAAACTATGTAAGGTTAAATCAAAACTGTTCGGTCAACTGGTGATATGGCGCTGAAATTGACGAAATTAGATTACACTCAACGTCGTTCATGAGGGTTATATTAGTTACGATAGTCGGGACACGGTGGAATATCTCGAAACTACACTGCGAATGAGACAAATGGGCAAGTTAAAATTATTCAAACGGCTGTCCAATGATATCGAACATAACCCTCTTTACCTTCGAGTGTGGAGGGGGCAATTTTGACATTTCGAATGAGAAACCCATGTTTTGTTGTTTAAATGCAGATTAGAATTCTAAAAACAAAAGTTTTACTCGAAACACATGTGTCGATTCGTGGCAGATGACGCTGATATCGATGAAATTAGATGGCTGCTATTCATTTGATACTAACTGCCGGTTTCAATCTGAAAAATCAAATATCGTGGGAAATACGCACCGGAGCATTAAAAAAAACTAGGCGTATAATGTTATTAAAAGAGCTACCCTATGATACAAAACTTGACCATTTATCCCCTCAAATGGGGTCGCGTCTGTGGTAAGTTATAAATTCCGCACTATGTTATTTTAGATTCGGAATCTAAGCTTCAAAATTTGTAAAACAGTGCGAAATAATTGCTTGAGTTTCGATAGATGGTGCGGTAATCGCAAAAAATAAGACGCTTCGCAATTCCGAAATCATGAAAGTGAACTAAAAAAATAACACGAAACGTGTTCAGTATTGTGAATAAAATCTAGCGAGAAGAGTTGACCCAACCTCCATCCCTTGGTGGTAGCGTGGGATACAACGTACGTGGATCGGGTCACCCGTCACTACCGTCAACGGCTCCTGACAAAATAAACAACACATGGATTGCGAAAGTCAGAGGGGCATACAGTAATAAATGGACATACAGTACTACTACTACTACTACTACTACTACTACTACTACTACTACTACTACTACTAATAATAATAATAATAATAATAATAATAATAACTACTGGTGCGGCCTATCATTCCATCTGAGTTTCGGACGATCGCGTCACTGCCCGCCAACAGGCATATGAGGAGTTTTCTAAACGGATTAGCCGCGACGTTTGCATTTACGTGACTCCGCAGTTTGCCTTATGACGCCGAGTGGACCCGAAAAGTGGGACGCTCCGCCCGGAAATTGAACCCGACAGAAGTATAACGCTCTAACCACTGGACTATGGAGGTCCTTGAATAAATACATACTAACATAAATAAATGATTGCAAACGCAAGCAAAACTTCTTTTTCGTTAGTAATGCAAAGTGGACTCCGCCCCTTAGTGTTCCCCTCACATGAGTAGAGGAAACAGTATTTTCCCCACCTCTTATTATTTGTATGCTTCCAGTTTGTCTCTTTTGTTTGTTTTTGTTTCAGCGAATGGCATGGATTGAGAAAGATTTTCCATTTATTTGTTCGTGAACAACCCATTGTATCTTTCGATCCGATTAGTGTTGATTGCATGAGCTGTTCAGCAGCGTGTCCAGAATCCATACTCTCATACGAATTGGACAGCGCGGTTGTGGCCGTTCAACGTACTACGACAGACAAGGCAATGAATAACGATGAGACCGCACTTGACCTTCAGAACTTGATCTGAAAACATCTCTTGGTAAGCTAATAAATAAAGTACAGTATTCTTTTTATCAAGAATATTTCTTCGAGTTTTCTTTCCTTTAGGGTAGAACGCGACTAGCAAACAGTCCTTCAAAACACCACTTTACTTTTGCACAAGTTTTCTTAAAATAGTTCGAAATACGTTTATTTTCATAGTAAAATTTATCGTATAGATAGTGTTAGTTTGCTATTCCGTAGTGAGCTACGTAAAACTTCCGTCTGTTAACTTTCATGCGAATTTGCTTCCTAACACACCAAACTAATTTAATATCCATATCTTGTAGAAATATTGAGTTACCCTTCCTTCACACAAGAATACGTGCAATTTTGCAATGGCTTTGTCTACACAAGAACGAATTACAATTCTTCGAATGCGAGGTTACGGTGATCTTACTAGGTCATATGAGCAGACAGCTGTCTTGTTTAATGACACACACCCTAATCGTCAAAATATTTCAGCTTCCACTGTGAGAAAAACGGTCGTGCGATTCGAACAAACTGGCTCCGTGGAGGACCGACCTCGTTCTGGCAGACCAAAATCAGCAACGGATTTGGACACAAGTGTAACAATAATGCAATCATTTGTCGAAAATTGTCATGCTTCTACAAGAAAAGTAGCCTTGGAACATGACATGACCCAGGCATCCGTTCATCGTATTTTGACTAATGCAAAGTGGCATCCATACAAAATTACTTTGACGCAACAATTAAATGACGATGATCCGGACCGGAGAATAGAGTTTTGTGATGAAATGATGCGCTTGTACGATGCTGATCCAACGTTCTTTGATCGCATTGTTTTCTCCGATGAGGCTACTTTTCATTTAGATGGGGAGGTGAATCGGCAGAATTGTCGTTATTGGGCTGATGAGAATCCTCATTGGATGCGTGAGAGACATACTCAGTATCCTCAAAAGTTAAACGTCTGGGCTGGTTTTTGCAGGCGTGGGATAGTCGGTCCATTCTTTATCAATGGAAATTTAACTGCAGACGTGTACCTGAACCTTTTACGAGACGAAATTGTGCCCGCATGTAATAATTTGTATGAAGGTAATTTAGAAACAGTTTGGTTCCAACATGATGGTGCCCAAGCTCATTATGCGCTTATTGTAAGACAATACCTGGACCAAGTATTTGAAAATCGGTGGATAGGAAGGCGTGGTGCTATTGAATGGCCTGCAAGATCCCCAGATCTCACACCGTTAGATTATTTTCTGTGGGGCCATCTCAAAAATAATGTGTATGCTACGAAACCGACTAATTTAGCGGAACTTCAAAATCGCATCGTGCGTCAAGTGGAACTCATCGAACCAACCAGCATAGAAAACGTTCTTCATGACTTTTACTTGCGATTAGGTCATTGCCAAACTGCACTTGGTCGTCAGTTTGAACAGTTGATAAAGTAAATCAGATTCTCTTCAGACTACATTGAACTCCTCAATGTAGTAACCTGTAAGGTGAAAGACATCATCTATAACTAACGTCCTATAATGAGAGGCGAGAGAAGGAACTCAAAATCAGACACACCGATGGTGAGAGGCGAGGGGATTCACCTAAAACAAGCACCCCGATGGTGAGAGGCAAGGGGACTCACCTAAAATAAGCACCCCGATGGTGAGAGGCGAGGAGACTCGGTTAAATCAAGCACCCCCAAGCGAGCAGAAACTTACTACGTCCACGCCGTTGTTCCTGGGTAGCGCTGAAAGTAGTTTCTTTCAAAACAAAACAAAAACATTGCAATGTAGCAGGAATGAAGAAATTAGTTTCAATTAACCCTTACGTGTAAATTCTAATTCTTCAATAATACGTGAAGGTTTCCATTTGAGATTTGACAGTTGAACGCAGTATACTTTCAGGTGGTGGAGGTGGGAGTGAAATGTTTACTGGATGGGATTGTTCATCACATATTAAATATGATTTGTGGCATTTTCCAATCGCAGATGTCTTGCGAATTGTGTGATTTTGATTTTTCAAGTTAAAATCCAACGCTACTATCAAGCTTATAATCCGAAGTTCACTTAATTCCACAGATTAGAGCGCCAGGTCACGAATCGATAAAACAAACCAATCCATGCATATTTTGGAGGTAGCGTAGAATACAACTCGCCTTTTGCGAGCCTGTTCAAGGGTTCAATTCCCACTGGAAGCTCAACCCCATGAGCAAAACTTCGGCGGGCCAGCAAAACTCCGTTTTGGCCAACTGCGTACTTTTCGGCGGGTCGAATCCGTCGGCCGTTTTCGCTCCGATTTTGTTCCGAACAAAACCCGCCTCTGAGACACCGCGGTTGAGTGATGGCTGCCGCCATATTGTCAGCGTTGAGCCGCCATTGCCGTGAGGCTCCCGCCTTGTAGCCGGCACAGCCGCTGATAGCCTGAAGATGTTCCACGCCATTTGTGTATCCAGCATCTTTTTTTTTTTTTTTTTTTTTTGTTAAAAAGTGGAATAAAGATTTCTTTATTAAAGCAAATATACATTTTACAAAGTTTAGACACAATCTTTTCCCTTCCGGGTACGAATCAACGACACTCCTGTACTTCTAACTTCAGTCTCATGTATCTACCGACAGAACTAAATCAGCAACTAAACACAATGCGCGGGAACACTATCCCTAGTTGCTGACGCGTCGAATTTTCTTTACTTGCGTATATTCACACTTTAAACTGCAGTAGTATTAATAAGGGCGAAAATTATATTTATTGTGATCGTCTGTCTTTCTGAACGCCATTTAGTAGGGTGTACTCGAGACGAGAAGAGACGAGACTTCAGAAAGTCTCGTCTTGTCTCGCAGATTCAAAAGTCGGTCCCGTCTCGCACGAAACGAGACAGTAGCGAGTCTCGTCTCGCGCAAGGCTTCTCAAATTGGTCTCGCAAGATCAGGCCTCATTTCTGTAGTTTCCCGCTTTAAAGACTACTACTACTATTAGTAATACTAGTACAACTACTACAACTACTACCAGTTGTAGTACTACTACAACTACTAATAGTACTATATTACAGTTACTATACTCCTACCATTGCTACTATACTATTACTACTACTGCCACTACTACTACTAGCAGATAATAATATAATATAATAATATAATTATAATAATATAATTATAATAATATAATTAAAGAAGAAGAAGAGAAAGAAGAAAAGAAAGAATTCCATAATAATTTCACCCATCTAAAACTATGCGAGACCGCGAGCAGGAAAATGCTCCCTTGCTATTTTCCAGGTGGAGGTAGAGTGTTGCGTTTGGTATCATCGGATAGCTTCTTAAAACATATTAAATACTTTTTTTTATGATCAGAAGTGTATTTCTCCAGTTACTTCACCGTGGCCAGACTTTTGGTTCACCCGTTATTTCAAACATAAATTAGCTTGACAGTTACAGGCTATTTTTGATAATTTCACACCATTCGAACATTTGACGTTATAGGCAGGGGTGTAGCCAGCAGATTTGTGTAGGGGGGGCGTCGTTTTTGAGGGGGGGCAGCTACAATGTAGAAAGCAAAAAAAAAGTGTTGCTGCTATTGTTTTTGAGGCCTGAAAGAAAGGAAAATTTTGGTTTCCTTCTGGAAGACTAAAAACACTATTTTACCTTCTTCTTCTTCTTCTTCTTCTTCTTCTTCTTCTTCTTCTTCTTATTATTATTATTATTATTATTATTATTATTATTATTATTATTATCCATAAATTATATTCAAGATAGTTTTTATTATGCTTAATCAAGAACTACTGCCGGGACCAAACGCTATACTTTTGTGCATAACTATAAAGGTAACCAAGAAAGTTCTGTCCCTTTTCGTGGAGGTCTGTGTTCAATTGGACCTCACACCGTGAGTTGAATGCGAGTGGAGATAAGGCGAACGTGAGTTGTTGGTGTGGGTATATCCAACATACTACCTGGTTGTGATAATTCAGACACACCGTGAACTTGCGTAAAGACAGAGGGAATATGGGACATCCACAGAGCGTCACAAGAGCATGTATGCTGAACGAGTTCAAATGGAGGTCAAACGCCGCTGTAGCGGGACAGACGATATGCCAGGCCTTTGGTGAGGGTGTCGTGAAGACGCGGACATTGCAGCGATGGTTTAACAAGTTTAAGGACGATGACGAAACACCCGGAAACACCACGTGCCAGAAGACCAACACATGTACAAAGAGGAACTGGGACTACAATTCAATTTGTGGAGAAACCATTCGGCAGCACACCCATTAACTTGTGAAGCACTACAAGTTGGGTCGATCGGTCTCTCATATTTTGACTCCGGGCCAGAAGGCAACGCGGCAGTCGCCTGTGTTTATTTCCTGTTTCGGAGCCATTTCTGGACAGGGCGTTGACATGTGATAAAAAGTGTGTCCTATACGAAACTCCACGGCGCTGTCATCATTGGTCAGCATCCAATGAACCGATTTCAAAACAGCCGAAACCAGCATTGTACCAGAAGAAGGTCCTTCTGTGTGTTTGGTGCATCGTGCTTCGGGAACTGCTACCAACTGGTCAGAGTATCAATGCAACTGTGTAGTGTCAGCAGTTGAGCTGTGCTCAAGAAAAACTCAAAACTCTGGAGCCATCACTTCTGAATTGCAAATGGGTCCTCGTTTACGGGACAACGCTAAGTCCCACTTGGCTAGGATGACTCAGGACACCATTTTCCGCCTTGGATGGGAAACAATATTGCAACCACTATATTCCCCGTGTGTTGCACCGTCCGATTATGCTGATGGGGACTATTTTTGATCTTCCAGGTTAGGTGACATATCGATGTTCGAAGGTGGTGGGTGAAAAAGCAAGAAAACTTTTCTTGGTTACCTTTATATTTAAATTTAAGACCTTGTATACAGAACTTATTTACACAAGATTGATTTTCTTTAAAATTTCATTTAATTTCTTTATGGTTTCCTGACAAAAATATTTATTTATTATTCGTGACTAAAAAAACATAATTATTTTATTACACTGAGTAGAAATAAAAGAGAGCGAATGAAATCCAAATTAAATAAAAGCATTGTTTCTCACCAAATTTTCCATCCTCTATGTCTTTTAAAACACTTGTTAAAGCATATAAAATATACTGTACTTACAAACCAGTTTTGTACCTTTGTTTTATGGCTGTATTTGTAGTATCTTGTTAAAACGTTTGTCTTCAAACTGTCAAATATAAATCGCAGTAAATTGTGTAATCTGCTGTCACAAAAAAAAGTATCCTATTTTTCGATCGGTATAAGGAAGAGATACTATACTATTTTTCGTTCGGCATGGAAAAACAATATTTCTCCATACTATTTTACCATAAATTATTAATTGTCAATAAACTTTGTTACTTTTAAATGAATGAAGCGAGATAATTTTACTATGATGTTATAAAGCTGGTCATTTGTGGGGGGCAGGAAACCATTTGGGGGATCCTGGGCCCCCCTTGGCTACACCCCTGATTATAGGGTCAATTCTACACTATCCTGATATTCTGGTCGCAGCAGTCATGTGTTATTTTGTGTAAGATGAGATATACTACCACGACAATGTTGGATCGTTCCGATAATTTATCTTTTTAACAGAGAATGGTACATTCGACCCTATTGAATGTCATATTTCAGCGATTGGAAAACAGTTATATCAATACATTTTCATTTCAGACACAGAAGTCAAAAAATACAACAGTGCAATAAGCAGATACTTCAATAGCTATACTTTTCTTTAATTTTCCTTTTAATTTTAATTGTTTTATTTTTTGTCCTCTACTCGCCGCTTTTGAATTTTCTGGTTTGCAACACTGATACTGCCCGAAGCCCGAATGAAGAAGGCGTGCCTTTCTCTGTGTCTTCTGTCTCTTTGTAGTGTGCTTCTATCCAGTGACGAGAAGGAACAGAGAAGTGAACCAGTGACACTGAACGAGAACAGAGATCGGAATACTACCAAGCTCATGAACGAAATAGGTGTATTTAGGGGCCATTTATTTTCCCCGATTACTGCGCCATATTATGCATCGACGGAAAAGTGTTGATGAAACCTTACATAGTTTGAGCCGTAGAATCCAAATCTGCAATCAAAAATTGGGGTTTCCATTTGAAATTTCAAAGTTGACCCCACCCCAGCCCCCAGGGGGTGGGTCTAGAGGGTCGAGTTTGGTTTCATCAGATAGATTTTTTAATATTACTAAACACGTGTTTTTTGGTTTTTCGCTCCGAAGTTCAGTTCTCGACTTATTCCACCGTGTCCAGACTTTTGATTCACTCTGTATATATATATATATATATATATATATATATATATATATATATATATATATATATATATATATAAATTTGTATGAATCACTAATACGTTATTTACATCTGCAAAACTGCCTGTAATTCAATAACGATTATTTTAACCTTCTGCTTATGGCCCTGCGTACCGTAGCCGCTAACGCTCTCGACTTCAGTGCGAGTGGTTTCGGATTCGAACTCGAGTGGTTTCGGTTTCTGATCCCGTGGGGATACTCGGTCGAAAAAATGTAAACTCTTTTTCAGGCCAGCCATCCTGAGTGAGATTTCCCTGGTGTTGCCTTATTCTCCAGGCAAATGTCGGGATGGTACCGAACATAATAGCCCCTGGCCGCTTCCATCCTTCCCTCCCCTGGTTGTGTGATAGCTGAGGGATGCAATCCCTCATACATGACGGACTAACATGGCCGTAGAAGCCAAAAGCCCTGAAATGTAATTTCTATAGTTAATTCTAACTTGCTGCTTAGCTGCACTTAAAAAATGAATTTTATGAGTTTAAACTGCTATTAGATGGGTTTATTTGAGTTTTGCGTTCCTTTCTAGCGCCAAGTTTGTATGAGACGTGAACTTACGGTTTAAAATAGAAACTGAATTACCGTAATACACTCAAATTTCAAGGCTCTCCTACCGGTATCGAACCTGAAACTTCGTGCAGTAAAGTCGTGCGTGCTAATCACTAATCCAGTAAGATATGTAGGATTAAGATTTCTGGGCTATCGGCATCTATGGCCATTGAGCCCGTCACGTGTGAGGGATAACGTCCCTCGGCGAACACACCATTCTGGGGAAGGGAAGGAAGGAAGCGGCCTGGGAGCTATAAGTTAGGTACTATCCCTGCGTTTGCCTGGTGTGGTTTAGGAAAACCCAGGAGAACCTCTTTCAGGATGGTTGGAATGAAAAAGCTTTTTACATTTTTGGACCGAGTGCCCCCGTTGGGAATCAAATCCGGGATCGCTCGCAGCGAAGGTGAGAGCGTTAGCGAGTACGCTACGCGGGACCACTCCAGAAAGGGAGGCCATATTATTATTATTATTATTATTATTATTATTATTATTATTATTATTATTATTATTATTATTATTATTATTATTATTATTATTATTATTATTATTAATGCTATTTTATGTTTTTGTCATGAACTGGTCGATAAAAATGAAGATAATCAAACATCACTGTGACAGCACTATGTATGAAGAAATCTTTAGTTGATGTGATCTAGTCATCAGAATAACAAGAATCTTGCGTTTCCAATCAATATTAGTTCTCACCACCACAAAATATATTATATAGTATAGAGGCATGGTGGCTCAGTAGTAAGGCGTAAACTTGTGGTTGGAGTGACCCCTTGTTCGATCCTCGACTCTCCGAGTTTTTGTTCGTGCGTTTTCTCGAAGATTTTTGTTTCCTTGCACATGCTCATTCCAATAGTTCCTTGGTAGTCACTAAGCTTAATTAATTATCCGTCTCTTTTAGCCTAAAATACACATTCGTGGTGTTAAAAACTAGATATTTCATTTCCTTTAATTTTTCTTTCCTTTTTAGTTCCACTATTTTAGTTTAACGTCCTTCAAATGTACTCCGTTGGTAAGGGAGAATACGATAATGCACAAAATGGTGGAATGAAGAAAGTGGCAGGAAACAGTAGAACCGCGATAAAGCCTACACACACGCTCATTGCCCACCACAAAGCCAATTTGAAGAGAGATGGGATCGAACCAGGAAACTCACGAACCAGGGTTGTCCGCTCTATCACTCACCCCTTCATTTCATTTTTTTTCAAACAGTATATTTTACTAACATATGTGACAGTGTTGTTCAATGTATTTCACCGACAACAATGATTAAATAAACAGTGGAGTTACCACATTCATTGCATAGCACTTTAAGCTCTGAATAACACGTCCCATGCTGATGAGCCTAGATACTAAGATAATTCGATTATCCAATCTATCGTACGCAGGGAGCACGGTGATTTACTGGTGCAGCAATCACTTGCGTCGTTAAAGTTTATGGTTCTATCCATGCCATGTGAGTTTGAGGTATACAACATTCTGAGCTTCGATTTCCTACGAATTCTTCCCCCCTCCCACAATATCATTCCACCATTTTTTTTCATATTCATTCACTTTGATGGGTAATCCGTCTTCTTTAGACCAAAATATATAACTTTTGGTTGTTAAATTACAGAAGTCACTTAATTTGACATAAACAGCTTTACTGGTTGCTTGATACTTAGCATATCTTTTCAGCACCGACTATTTGTAAGACGTGGATCAACAATTTACTATCTATTCTGAATCATTATAATGCGTTCTAATTTCAAGGCTCCCCAACTAGGATCGAACCCGCGACTTTGAGCACCAAAGGCGCGCGCTAACGATCTAGACCAGCTATGAGAGCATTTCGTATATGTAGCTTCATGAAAAGGTCCGAAATATGACGTAAATATTTCAAACGTACCGCTGAAACTGGAACTTGCCAATATTAGGAGTTGTGCAGGTTGCATAAAATACACTCTTTTAAAGAAACCTTATGGATACCTTATTTAAGTGAAGAATTGTGCATGAAATATTGCTATGCCACATTTTGCTTGAAAGTAAGAACAATAGTTTAACGTCCCACATATACGCCCTATAGACTACAGGAAATGGACTGGGAAAATTGGTAGAATGGGAATGTTGGAGGACGTTTGAGCATCCCGGGAAAATTCAAGGGCCATTTTTTTCTTCAGTCCTATAACGAAAAAGAAAGAAGGAAATGCTTATTTGATATTCTGGACCAACATGGCGGCAAGCAATATACTGGTGATAGAAACCACGTAAAAAAAAAAAGAATTTAGTTGTAATGAATAAAGAAATGTATGTGTATATAGTAGTCTTTCCGTGTACCTAATTCTGAATTTGATTCACGCTGACACAACATTTGAAATATGAATTAATCCACGTCTCATGTAGCCTAGGTGTTGAAAAGGAACGCAAAGCTTTAACAAACCAACAACGTTCCAACATTCTTAAATTAATGTGCTACTGTGCAGAGAATGACTACACAAGTGTTGTCTTTGTAAAAATATGAGAACAAGCACAATGTTACTGAAATTAACTAACATTTCTTTTGCTGATCAGCGTCGACATAAAGATAATGTCGGTAACATTCGGTCACATGAGAATAAATAGCAGTTGATATTAGAATTAAATTTGAAGATTGCTGTTCATTTTATTCCAACTTAATGACATTTTAATAAAATGGTACTTCCAGGCAACGATATCTCCCTCTTCATGTTACTTCTATTTACAATTAAACACCTTATTTTATAGTTTCCTATGAATATATTGTTCGTAATAGTCTTAACATGTATAACTAACAATAACTAAAATTTATTCAAAGCAACAACGTTATACAAGCATTAAAGCGTTATACAAGCGTTATACAAGCATTATAAATAGCATTAAAGTTCCGGTATTTCAAAGAATCTGCCCGACAAAAACTATGATAAATTGACGAGACAATAAGACGTCATTATTTGTGTCGTATATAGTTATTTATTTGACTAGATTTTGTTATTTTTCTCATTTATTGACAACTTTTCGAATTATTATGTTTAAGTTCTTCAACAATATTGCAACCAAATATTATTGGCAAGTATGTTTTCACTCTATCCTTTTAATGTAGAAGAAAGTGTACTATGGAGGCAACGCTTGAGTTTAAAGCGACAAATTTATTACTTTCGGTTTTAGTAGAGGAATAAATTGGGAAATGGAACCAAATCTTGAGACTTGGGATACATATAAAAATATCGTTTCCCAGTATCTCTAACCGATTATATTTTATAAGTATTCTGTTTTGAAATCTGAAGTATTTAAATCTACCACTTCCGGTATTGTTTCCTTGCGGAAATTTACCACCACTTTTGAGCATCGAGACTATATAATACGTGGACCTACAATTTAAGATTCAGCCCAAATGTGTTTAATGCTCTGTCATCAGGAAATGAACCTGAGTTCCTGTGCACAAAAGATGCACGCACAAGCCACTAGATCAAAAAGAACGGCCATTTCTGTTTTTATTAGAAGATTGCAAAATCTTGCTATCTTTTGCAGTTTCGCTTTTGTATCTGGTGACTGACAAGAAGGATTGTCTCAAGCAACTTCTTAAATTTAAGTATAGCGTTGTTTCGATATTCACTAGTATTAACCTTCTTTATTGTTAAATTGAACAAGAACAACCATGTTATTCTAGGTGTGCATCGCTGTATTTTAACATCGATGGTTTGCCAATTATTTCTTGTAATTTTACTCAAAATCTTGCACTGGACAATCTCAATAAAAAAGTGATGCAATATTCTTTTACCTGTTATGTATAAAATTTTGCAAAATTACTGTAAACAGCTGCTATTTTCTTATTCTATTATTAGAATATTTCAGCCATTATTGCTTGTCTTATAGCTAGCACGTGTCCCGTTGAAACGCGTAAACTTCGATTCGATTTCCGATGACACAGCACTAAAAGGAGTTACGATAGTTCGGATTTCACATTAAAATTTACGTCCACGTCTCACATAGTCTCGCTGCTGAAAGGGGAGCTCAATTAAACAATCATATCAAATGTATCGATAATTGCTTGTCAGCACATATTGCAAGTACAGTTTTGCAAGAACGAATTCTATAGATGTGATTTTTATTCTAACGATTAGTGGATTGTGATTTCTGTCATTGTATAACAGAGAGGCGTCGAATTATATAATCTTATTTTGTTAAAGTAGAATCTCAATAATTTCTCATGTTTGATATAAGAAACGCTGAACATGCAGGATTTGAACGCGCGTATAGAAAGAAAATGATTTAGTCATGAGTCATGAGTCTAGAGGTTGCTGCGTAGCTCGCTCGCGCGCTTCTGCCCACTGAAAGAATGATTTGAATAACACTCATTATACCAGGGAACAATACCACACACACACACATACACACACACACACACACACACACACATATATATATATATATATATATATATATATATACATATATATAGAATACACATACATATAATGTTGAAAAATGCCATTCGCTTGAATGCATGTAAAAGTATATAAGGAAAGAAAGAAAACAAGAATCAAGCGAAATGGCAGCGCTGCTGTAAGTCTCAGTTTCTAAGGTAAACTTGGCAACATAGAACGCTTCCGGACTCTCTGACGTCATCAGTGATACAACTTTTGCATTTAATGGTAAAAACCTTTTGCTTAGAAGTAAAGGATTATTTAAAAGTTTTGAACACACAAAATATTTTCGAATACCTTTCAGATTAAAACTAAATGTTACCACCACAATATAAGATATTAGAAAAATAAGAATGACTTTGTTTTTAAATTTAAAGTCTCACAGTTGTATCCTTTATGCTAAAGCAGGCAAATGATTAGCATATGTGAATGTTTGCGAACAAAATTTGAGGTAGGCCTGGCACGAGTGTAGTTGACTTTCAAAATGAATTTTTAGCATTTGAGATAGGAATGTCTACATAGACACGGGGTTAAAATAATAGATTAAAATTTACTTGCTTAACTCATCAAATGCTTCGTTTTCATTTTATCTTGTTTTTTGAGTTTTTAAATCCTTTTTGAGCACTGAAAGTGGATCACAGGTAAATCAAGAGCTTAGCGTAAAACATTAACCACGTATACTTCCAACTATAATGCCAACAGTCATCTTATTTGTAAGTGTTGTACAGTAAATGAAAGAAGTATTAACAATTCAGGAAAGCAGTGTAAAACATCTACAAGTTTTTGAATTATGTGCATAGAGAATAATGGATAAAATTCGGTGGACGCAAAGAAAATGTGATAGAAGAGAGGAAGGAGTAATAACAGAGATAATGAAGAAGAAAATAAACTAATAACTATTTAAATTGTTAAAAAGCGAAGTTGGACTTGTAGATAGTACTTTTTCTTATGAGTAAAAATTAAAGGTTATTTCTAAATTTTTAATATTAAAATTTTTATTAGCTTTAAAATTGTTATTTAGGTAGGAAATTGCTTGGAAATGACAACGATCATGCAAAATTGGAGAACTCTATACTTATTGTTCTTAAAGAAAAAATTGAAAAGATTGTTTACTTGCTACAAATGTTTTAAAATTTACAAATGCTTTCTGACCGTTAAAAGTCATCGCATGTGTTTTCAATAATCATCTTCAATATCACATTTTAAAAAAAAATCACGGTGTTAGTGATTCTTAAAATTAAACAACATGACTTAGTTTACTTTCTTTTAAACTGCTAAGAATACTAATTTCAAATGTACAACTTTTATTTCAATAAAATATGTATTATCTGCTAATTTACGCTTTATTTGTCCAAATATCCTAAGTGAGGTAAAGAGAAACAGAGGCTATCTTTTGAAATGAAAGGAAGTTTATAGTCTTCCGCTCCACAATTAATAACCGAGGCTAACAAGGCAGGATATCCCGGTGTAACACACCAATTGTGATAAGATTGCACAGAATAAGAAACGACACGTATTCATTTTATATCGGCCAACAAGTGCATTGAGAGGGTCAAATAGGGGCATAAAATGGGGTCAAAATGAGATTATGTAGAATATAGCGAGAACGAGAAGAGATATTGGGAAAGTTTAAATGTACGAAATACTACCCATAGTCGACGCAAGGCAGTGAGGTAGAACACGCCAATGCGAAGAAACCAGAACATCCGACAATGGACCAATCACGTGTACAACATTGTCACAATGTGTTACAGTAATGAGCAGAAGGGGTGGTAAGAAGCAAGAACAAAGAAGAAACGAAAACTGAAAATACGTGTTTTTGCTTTGCGTACATATGTCACCCGTATGCGAAAGAGACGCAGATTCATCTCAATGCACAAAGATGGGAGAACAGGCAGGTAGGATGTAAATGCCGTTCGTATAGACAGCCAGCAAGACAGTAGTGTGCAGTGGGTTGCATACATCGCGTAATGGGGACAAAAATGTGTAGCACAGTTGAATGTACAGCTAACAGATGACGAGAAGAACCCTAGCAGAAGTAGTGTGACGTAGGTATGGGCTCACCCACTTTTCGCACTGGGGTTTCGGCAAGTCGTTTCCTATGCGAGTTCTCATGCTATCTAATTAACACCTTCCTTTTCTTGCGCGCAACGTATAAGTTCTGTATTTAAATATGTATTTTACAAATGTGAGTGATTGATATGTCGTGTATATGTATATATACACATATAGGCGGATCCAAGGGAACTATAGAGGCTATAGTACGCTCTCCTTTACCTCAAAATTTACACTGCATAAACGGCAGTTGATTTTATCCTTCACTGGACAATTTGAAGACTATATACAGTCTAGCCACCTTGATCATATGATGTATCCGTGGCTGTATACAGGGTGGTAGTTACCTCCACCGACAAACTTTGGGAGGTGATTCCTTATATGAAATGAAAGAAAAATGTTCTTATAAACATAAGTTGAAAAACGTCTCATTCCAGAGTTATGAAACGCCGAAAATTCGAAAAATAATGTTTCGAAACGCCCTGCCTTAGAAACTATAGGACCTATAACAAGCGGTTTAAGGAATTACACAGGAACTAGTATGCGAACTATCTAAATATCCATGTTTTACCATCCTCCGTTATCGGCGAAACGAACTGTAAAAAGGAAATTGAGGTATAGGGATACTCCTTTAAGTACTAATAACGCGTGCCAACACTTCTTTGTTGTAATGTTGCTGTCGACTCAAGTTTCATCAAGATATATCAGAGCGCGATTTTCTGCCCGATATCTCTTGACAGCTCTTAAATATTTACTTCCCCACGTTCCGGTCTTTCAATCAACACCTTTCTCCTATTGTTACATCTCTTCCAAATGCAACCACACTGTCTCAATACCTTGCGCAGTGAGTCTATTTTCCAAGGAAAATGTATTTTTGCCGCACTACAGTTAAAAGCTTAGCACACGTTGGTACAATGTGATCTGACACGTACATTTCATTCACAGCATTTCTTATAACACACAAATCAAAATCGTCTACAATGACATTTCTGTGATCGGGTCTTTTCCTGTGTTTACCAGGAGAAATCAATTTTCGTGTCGGAGAATGGTGTAACCTCCCTCCCCCAATCTAATCCAAGTGGTACCCCCATTCCTGAGTAAGGTTGATCTAAACCCGCACCTCAGAAACAAGAATACAACAAGGAATCAGAAACGGGAAGAGAGATTACAGGTTGGAGCTTGTGTAGATCATTGAAGTTTGATGAGAGTATTGGATTTTTATTTTTTTTTTTTTAAAGAAACTAGGATTTCAAAATAACAAAAATCTAACAACAATTTTATTTTCTTAACAAAATACAAGATTTCTTTAAATCAAGAAAATTTTTATTCATTGGTGATACTTTCCGAGTGGTAAGATTTCTTTTTTTAAAAAAAAAATTAAATTGGAGAAAGAATGAATGGGCCTCAAATAACACTTATGCACAAAAGATACTGAATGAAATATTCCGATAGCACGTCTTAACATAAACCGCGACCAACGTACCAGCTATTCAACAGCCCAAGGGAAAAAAAAAGAAAAAAAAGAAATACCTCGTTCCGCGAGTGTCACACACACACGCACACGCTCCTCCATTCAATCCAGTCTACCCAACTAATCACAAAAACAACACAACATTGGACAGACAGAAAAAAAAAGAAAAAAAATACAACTGAATCAAAATTTAAAGAAAATAAAATAACACTTACCAATCACTCGTTCAGGCATACACCTTGCTCGACAACTCCCTCATTCTCTCGGTTTTAATCAAATTCAGAAAAAAAGAAAAATGCAACATAATTCGCCACGAAACGTTAATAATACCGAACGTAAAGAAAGAAACTAAATACTCGCAAAAATACTCTCTTCGAAGAAAATATGTTACTAATTCCCGAAACAAAAGTAATTTTGGTATACGTGCAGTCCATTCATCCTTTCCTCAATTTGGTGATGTACACAGCTACCACGATTCAACAGGAATGGCGGAGTCGGCCCTCGTGCTCAGCTATCAGCAGACATGCAGGGTTGGAAACTCCTCTGTGGAGAAATATCATACATATAAATTTTAATTATCGTACTTTTCATCTCTATTGTAAACGTACGTTACAATTGACCGCCTGTGTGAGAAAAAAAAAATTGAAACAATTTTTTTTTTTTTTACTCTTATTAATCAATCTCTAAGTTTAATTCTTTAACTGAACAAATACTTTTCTCAAATATATATATATAAATTTTAAATTATTCTTTAATTAATTTACTCTAATTCAATTATTGAATTTACTATTTAATAAACTACTTAAAAATTAAAAATTCTCAATATCTCTCAAATTCAGGAAAAATGCAAATTTTTACAAATTCCAATCTATTCAATCTTTAATTTTTGCACATGAATATATCATAAATTTACAAAATTTAGACAATCTACATAATCTTTAATTAAATGTCACCATGGTCCATTATAATTTCTCTAATTAGAGTTCTGCTTGGCCAAGCTTCTGTCAATACCGAGTTACCTAGGACATTCTGATAAGATTTGAATCCCACTGGAAATATAAGACAAGTCATTAATAACAACATAAGTAAATTAATCTTATCTAATCTAAATTAGTCTATTCTATTTTCTTCTAGTCTTTTAGTCATTCCCCACATTATTTATTGATCCATCTTGATTCCTTCTGGCAAAATATTTCTTTATTTCCGATACATGAGCTCTCTTATACTCCTTTTCGTTATTTGGATTCACTGCTAAAATAGTATTCTTCGTAAGAAACCTCTCAATAGTATAGGGCCCTATCCATTTATTCGCCAGGCCTTTAGTTGTCTTATCACTAAGGGAACTCTTTACATGCGATTTAACTAATATTAAATCTCCTACATTAACATATACAGGTTGCCTTTGTTTTTCAAATATTTTCTTACGAGTTTGCCATGATCTTTTCATATTTTCTATTGCTAATTTCCAAATCTGTGCTTGATCTTTTTTGTTTACATCCTGATCGGACACGCACCAATGATTTTCTAAAGGGGTGTTAAACGGTCGACCATAATACAATTCATTAGGTGCTGCCTTCAAACCCGAATGTTCACAAATATTTAAGCTATATTGTAACTCGTAAATATTCTTCGCCCAATCAGTTTGTCGTTCTGAATAATAAGCCCTAAGCGTCGCCTTTAATGTTTTAATGAATCTTTCAGATATATTCGCCTCAGCGTGATAAGGCGAAAGCCTGATATGTTTAATACCAACACTATACATAAAACTCTTGAAGGTTTCTGATGTAAATATACTTGCGTTATCCGTTGACAACGTCTCTGGAAACGCATATTTACAAAATAATTCATACAGTTTATTAACAACTATTCTAGCATTTAAATTTGATAATTTTTCTAACATAACGAAACGAGATGCGTTATCTACACAAATCAAAAGATATTTAAAGCCTTTAGATCGTGGCAAAGGACCAGCTAGATCGCACATCCAGTTCTGATCTATACGACTAATGACTTTGGATCCTAATTCACCCATTTTCCTTTTATTACACTCTTTTACCTTTTGACAGATTTCACAAGATTTTACAAACTCATTTACCTCCTCAATTACTTTCGACCAAGTATACCTTTTAAGTATTTTAGCTAGTGTTCTCCGAATTCCTGAATGTCCACCTGTTAGCTGTTCATTATGATAGTATTCCATAATACCTCTTTTCAAACTGTCAGGAACTACAATTTTATAAGGGTTTGAAACCGCTTTAGTTTTCTTTACTAGCAATTTATCACTAATTAAGTAATTCTCTACTACTTGGCCTGATTCAATTTTCTTAATGATTTGATTCAATTCTGGATCGGATCTTTGTGATTCTGAAATTGGTTTATGAGCGAATGGATGTTTCCAAATATTTACCATAGCTAAATTACTTTCTCTAATTTTACTTCCCAAACCTGATTCTGTTAGATCATAGTCTACGGGATCATAAAGACGTGATAATAAATCAGCTAACTTATTATCACCTGATCTAATATGGTGAATAGTAAAATCAAAACTACACAGTTGTTCAACTAATGGTCCATACTTTAATAGTCTTTTAGGGTTTCCTAATATCCAACTTAAAGATTTATTGTCCGTATAGACTACAAAATGATTAACTAAATAATGTTTAAAACGAGTAATGGTTTTCACCAAACTAATAAACTCTATCTCGTATATTGACCGATGTCGATCTGGTTCACTTAATTTTTTTGAATAATATGCCACAGGTCTTACGTTATTATTTGCATCTAATTGACCTATCCATCCACCTATACTTTTACCACACCCATCGACATAGACGAAAAAAGGCTTACTTAAATCAGGTGTCTTTAAGATAGCATGTGTAGATAATAACTCTTTTATCTCTTCAAAGGCTCTTTGTTGTTCCCTTTCCCATTTAAAGGGTTTCTTAGGTGATCTCAAATCAGTAAGAGGAGCCAATATATCTTGTACATTTGGCAAAAACTTAGCCAAAAAATTTATTACCCCTAAGAATCTCATTAAACCTTTTCTATTTTTAGGAGGAGGCATATTTTTAATTGCCAGGATTCGAGTTGGATCAATTTGAATTGAATCACCGTCGACTAAGAATCCTAGATACATAATTTTCTTTTTACAAAAATAAGATTTTTCCTGTGAGATTGTTAACCCATGTTTTCTTAAACGATTTAATACCTTTTGAACTACCCTTCTATGTTGTTCAAAATCTGAATGAGCACACAATATGTCATCATAAAATATCTTTACTCCTTCATTTTCTAAATCTCCTAAGATTTTGGTCATAGCTCGAGCTAATAAATTACTACCAGTCTTTATTCCCATTGGTACACGGATAAATCTATAACATCCCTTAGGAGTAACGATTGTTGTAATCGACCTAGACTCTTCACTAATGCGAATTTGGTGGTATGCTTTGGACAAGTCCAGTCTGGAAAAGAAACGGCAACCAGCTAAACTAGCCAAACATTCTTCCATATTAGGAGTCGGAAAAACATCCCCTAAGATCATAGAATTCGCTTGAGTATAATTACCAACAAGTCTATGACTGCCATCCCGATTCTTAACTAAGAAACAACTGCTGCCATATTCGGAACAATCAGTTTCCTCAATAATACCTTCATCTATTAATTTCTTTATAAGGTCATCAAAAATTTTTTGTTTTTGTTTAGGAATCGGAAAGGGATTATGTCGAAATGGCTTTTGATCTTTCAAATATATTTTACATTCATAATCTCTCAAACATCCTATTTTTGATGTAATAACATCAGAATAATTAGCTCTTAGGTCGTCAACAAATTGCTGAACTTCAGGGTCTAGGTGATCCCAATCACTATCCTTAGGACTTGTGGGCAAAGTCCTTTCATTTGGTTTTTCACTCTGTGTGTGAGAGTTTTCCACCTGCGTAATTATAGGTTTCTCTCCTGAGGTGTCGTCCTGAGAAGGTCTATTCATCATGCGCAATAATTCATTAAATCGATGTGAAAATTGTTCATCGATATCCGAAATATCAGACTTATTATCCGATAATTGTTGTTTATCCGAACAATCCACGTGTTGCACCTCACTAGTTTCTAAATTGGAATTCAAATTCCTTTCCGAACTCACTATGTTAATCTTAAAATTGTTTTGGTCACCCTTGTCAACCGATCTAATCTGCTTATCGATTTTCATCCATTGGCCAACTAAGTCACCAGAGGTACTAGGTATATCTAATCCTGGAACATGGTTATCCAGACCTCCAGATGTTAAAGGACAACTCAATTTTTCCAAATGGCCATCCCTATTCACAGACTTAAATCCATTTAAACCCTAATCTGAAGAATTAATTGTCTCTTGTAACCTTAACTGTTCACATTGTCTTCTCATATGATCTCCCATGGTTCCCGATGTTAAATTCTGAGATCCTGTATAATGGCCAAGCACGTCTCCTGATTTAAACCCATCGATGTTATTAAATGCTTTATCCTGAAAATTATCTCGTAAGGAGTCCTCTTTTGATTTATAAAACTGGCCATTACGACGTATTGATCTCAACCTCACATCAGATTCCATGAATTGGTCACCATGATCTCCCGATGTGAACCCTTCGACTTGATTTTGGATGTCATCATTCCGATCACTAAAGTTAACTGGCACATACCGAGTTGAAAATAAGTCAATCATATCGCCTGATCTAGGTTTATCATTATTAATATGAGACTGGCCACCACTATCACCTGATGTAAACCCCTGAGTAAAAATTCGAAATTGATTTTCCATCAATTTAGGGTTAACTTCTTCATTCCGTCCCTGTCTATATATATCACTTCCTTCTAAGTTCAACATACTAGATTCTATTTGTGAATGGCCATCTAATTCACCAGATCTCAATCCCGTTCTATTAATCGACAAGTAATCCTCCACCGGATTCACTAGTTCTAATTTAAACTCATTACTATAATTTCGTGACTGGACATCTCGATCACCAGACAAGATTTTTCCTACTGATGGTGTACACTGGCCAACCACATCATCCGATGTCAATCTCATCTTCGATTGCAATGGAGATCGCATTCGGTCATATGTTCTATCACTCTCCGCTGATACTTGCGGACTATAAATATTTTTAGTAGTCTTCCTAGAATGGCCTGACAACTCTCCTGACCTATCACTACTGCTAGGTATAGTCAATAATTTTTCCTCTATTTCCTCCAATGACCGATTACACTGAACACTGGTTTCTAATAAATTTTTAAAAACTAAATTTCGGTAGAACTGTGTTCCCTTATTTTGAGAAGGACGTAAACACATATAAATATATGCGGACAGCTGATCTCCTCGAGTTAAATCACTTCGTCCATTATATGAAAAATGAACTGAAGTCGAGGTTCCCTCTGTTAACCATTGTATAGATGTTCGTCGCAATCCATCGCGTAACCAAAGTATGTCATTGACCAAATCTACTTTTGCTTGTAAAGCTTTCAAATATGGAATGCCTAGCAAAATACTACACGGGCACGGATCCACCACACGAAAACACACTGCTTGTTTAACTCCTGCCACCTCAATGTTCAACGTAATTTCTTTGTTCGAAACTAATTTACCAGCAGCAGTAGCCACTTCAAAAAGTTGAACTTCTTTCGATTGGTTCGGATTTATTTTAAGTTTTTCTAACAATTCGCCGGAGACAAAATTAAAAGAGCTGCCTGTATCAATATATATTTTCACATTCACCCCATTCACACGACCACTCACCAAGGGTGCCGTTTTATTTTGAGCAACAGATGGTACCACTTTTATAGCATTGGAATCACCAAACCCAAAATTCCGCCTATTTGTTCCCGACTGTACATTACTTTCTTTCCAATTTTTATTCCTAAACTTATTTTCATATTTATTTCTTTGTTTACCTGTATTTACACAACCATCACTTGGAGTCCTTCCCTTGTGAGTTACATCAAACTTATTATCAGCGCGACTCTCTTTCAAATTATGGGAGCTATAATTACTTACATATTTTTTATCTTTATTTTCTTTACTTGCTAACCTACTATATTCAACTTTAGAACACTTATACTGTTGATAGTCAAATACTTTCCTACGCAATTCCTCCAAACTACTCGGAATAGTGTTGCCTAAGCATTTAAATTTAATCGCAGGATTTAAACCATTTACAATTATGGACATTAATTCCATCTCAGATCTCGTAAAATTTAATAATTTCGAAGCATTTACTACAGAATCAATATAGTGTTCTACTAATTCATGAACTCCCATTTTTCTATAAATTCGGTCCGCAATTAACGAACTCCTCACTACAGGCGTAACAAATTTCGTCATTAAACGATCTTTCAAATTCTCCCAGGGAATATTCGATAACATAGCAGTTTGCATTTCTTTTAAAAATTCTCCACTGCACTTTACTGATGAAGCCATTAAAACCATACCTAAAGGATAATAGGAATCACTTAGGATCTCCTGGATTCGCAGCAAGAAATCAAAAACAATAAAACTATTATGCCCATTTACATTACTAAATTCACGGAATCGGCCATCCAAAATTCCAGAAATTTTCTTAAAATTATAATTAATAACCTGCTTTTCATCCAATCTAGACCAAGGTACAGAATTTCCTACACAACCTAATGATGATATTTCTACATTATCGTCTCTACTTTGAACCTGGCGAACTGATTCATTTTCGTATCTATTAGGAAATT
This sequence comes from Thermobia domestica, assembly GCF_964235325.1. NCBI lineage: Eukaryota > Metazoa > Arthropoda > Insecta > Zygentoma > Lepismatidae > Thermobia > Thermobia domestica. The sequence goes on along the minus strand of NC_137459.1, from coordinate 146,878,886 downwards.
CCCTATTTCCTATATTCCCTTCATATACATGTCCCTGATCTGACATTGACCTATTAATAGTACGTTGATCTATCCTATTAGAAGGACCAACTTCCAATGGAAATCTAGGAAATCTACTTTGTTCTGGGACTTGTGGAACAGCTCCTATTCTAATCTGAGGATTAACTATACTACTCTCATCAAAGTGTACAGATAGTCTTCTAGGAGTTGGATTACTAAAACTAGGCATACGATATCCAAAATTATTCATATTTCCAAAATTTTGATTACTCTGCCACGAATTCTCCTGCCACAATGGAGGATTTTCAGTATAACAAGGGTTAAAATCACTAATTCCGCATACCGTAGGCGTTTCAAGCATATCGCTAGATCCCCTTGTCGCCATTTGCGAGTTAAATCCGAACATTCTATTACTCTCACTATGCAGACTTCTTTCAGTACTTCGAAAAGGTACCGACGAACCTGAAGGTATACTACTCAAATATGAATATCCCGTTTGATCTACAGTAAAAACATCATCGGGCATATTTATATATACTGATTCGTCTCGCGATTCCATTTCATTACACAAAACAATATAGGCAAACAATAAATATAAATTTAATTTTCTACTCACACTACTTACTCTACTAGATACACAAAAATACATTAAATAATTACACTCTACACTCTTAGGATTCTCAATCGATCGGCATTCAATAATACGTACTAACAAATTCAAAAAAGAAGAGAAAAAATTTTTTTTTTTAAATCCTTTTTCAAGAGGGGGGGGGGAATATTTAATAACCACCAAATTACAAACGTACGCTTCACTATCTCGAAAATAAGGAATGACTTTACAAATATACTATACAAAGTCATTTATCCTAATATCGTGCCTAGTATACATTAGCCTTATTACTTTCTTTTGATATTCGTTTCCCACAGAGAAGTGACCGACATTCACTGTTTTTAATGACCGAGAAATCACCACTCATCAATACAAACTGATATACTAATGATTTAATTTAATTTTTCTTTTATACAAATGAACCACCCTATATTTAAGAACTTCTAGTATCACCTTTCTATCCAATGCTCCCATCAATTTGGATAATTATTCCAAATTAAGCATTCCTGTTGAACTTACCTTGTAACCTCCCTCCCCCAATCTAATCCAAGTGGTACCCCCATTCCTGAGTAAGGTTGATCTAAACCCGCACCTCAGAAACAAGAATACAACAAGGAATCAGAAACGGGAAGAGAGATTACAGGTTGGAGCTTGTGTAGATCATTGAAGTTTGATGAGAGTATTGGATTTTTATTTTTTTTTTTTAAAGAAACTAGGATTTCAAAATAACAAAAATCTAACAACAATTTTATTTTCTTAACAAAATACAAGATTTCTTTAAATCAAGAAAATTTTTATTCATTGGTGATACTTTCCGAGTGGTAAGATTTCTTTTTTTAAAAAAAAAATTAAATTGGAGAAAGAATGAATGGGCCTCAAATAACACTTATGCACAAAAGATACTGAATGAAATATTCCGATAGCACGTCTTAACATAAACCGCGACCAACGTACCAGCTATTCAACAGCCCAAGGGAAAAAAAAAGAAAAAAAAGAAATACCTCGTTCCGCGAGTGTCACACACACACGCACACGCTCCTCCATTCAATCCAGTCTACCCAACTAATCACAAAAACAACACAACATTGGACAGACAGAAAAAAAAAGAAAAAAAATACAACTGAATCAAAATTTAAAGAAAATAAAATAACACTTACCAATCACTCGTTCAGGCATACACCTTGCTCGACAACTCCCTCATTCTCTCGGTTTTAATCAAATTCAGAAAAAAAGAAAAATGCAACATAATTCGCCACGAAACGTTAATAATACCGAACGTAAAGAAAGAAACTAAATACTCGCAAAAATACTCTCTTCGAAGAAAATATGTTACTAATTCCCGAAACAAAAGTAATTTTGGTATACGTGCAGTCCATTCATCCTTTCCTCAATTTGGTGATGTACACAGCTACCACGATTCAACAGGAATGGCGGAGTCGGCCCTCGTGCTCAGCTATCAGCAGACATGCAGGGTTGGAAACTCCTCTGTGGAGAAATATCATACATATAAATTTTAATTATCGTACTTTTCATCTCTATTGTAAACGTACGTTACAATGGACTTTCCGTGTAAGAGGCTCCTTGCAAATTCTTTTTATAGTTGATTCAGACAAACCTGTAGTTCTAGAAGCACGTTTTGTGGCTTGACCAAGAGGTACTAAAAACTGTTTCTCTCTTGATTCGCGTTCACAGAATTCAACAATGTTGCTTATTATTTCTCGACAATCACTATGAACAGTCGCGCCTTTCTTCTTAGAGCTTGCCATTGCACTAAAACACAGAATATTATAATATTAAAAACACACTAATTCGAAAAACACAACGAAACTAAGCACGAAACACAAAGTACAACGCGCGTTTTAAATGAAATAACGGAACAGCACACAGATAACTTTACCCGGAATAGCAGACGACATCTAAGTATAGACCACACCTTAAAAACCGAAAATGGACTTGACCGTGTCGTTGACCTTTCCCCGCTACCCCAGTTTTAGGGTTCTCGTCATCTGTGAGCTGTAATAACAGATGGTTCATATATGTAAGATAAACAGCAAAAGTAATATCAGTACCACGCATGAGTATCAACGGCACATCACTACGAAAATACGCGTACAACATAACACTAATACTAACATTTTTGCTTTTTCTGTAACTATTACCTACACACACACACTTTCGTTTCCAACATCCATCTCATCGTTGTTCCCGTTAAGCGAAATATACAACCAACTACACAGTACTGTCTCGGTGGCTATCTATACGAACGGCGTTGGCATCCTATCTGCATGCTCTCTCCCATCTTTGTGCATTGAGATGTATCTGCGTCTCTTTCGCATACGGGCGACGTATGTACGTAAAGCAAAAACACGTATTTTCAGTTTTCGTTTCTTCTTTCTTCTCGCTCCTTACCACCCTTTTCTCTCATTTCCGTAACACATTGTGACAATGTTGTACATATGATTGGTCAATTTCCGGATGTTCCGCTTTCTTTGCATGGGTGTGTTCTACCTCATTGCCTTGCGTTGAGTATGGGTAGCATTTCGTACATTTAACCTTTTCCGATATCTCTTCTCGTTTCCGCTATATTCCACATAATCTCATTTTGACCACATTTTTATGCCCCTATTTGACCCTTTCAATGCACTTGTTGGCCGATATAAAAAATACGTGTTCTTTTTCGATGTTCTCTATGTCTGTACAATCTTATCACAAGCGGCGTGTTACACCGGGGTACCCTACCTTGAAAAAGAAAAACGGCGATGATGATTGTGATTAAAATTCTGGAATAAAGAAAGTGGGAGGAAACGGGATAAACCTGAGTTAAATCACACACACAAAGTTTTTCCACCACAAAACCCACTGGGTACGAGCTAGAATCAAACCAGAGACCTATGCACCAGAGATGAGTTTGAAAGTTCGTATGAAAGATTACTCCTTTGAGCTGTATCTTTTGCTTTGGAGTAAGGGGAAGGGAGCAGCTGATTGCAAAATACGACGCATTCCATGCTCCTTTGAGAAAAGTCATCTGAATGACTCACAGTACGAGTATTGAAGAGAGAGAGAGAGAGAGAGAGAAAAAAACAATTTTACAATGTTATTCTTCCCAATGTGTCGTTCTAAAATAAGTATGTTTTTAACGTGCAAGTGTGTTTCTGTGCGGTTATTCGAAAGATCTATACTGTATGTCACATAGGTAAAACAATAATTTAATATAACTTTGTATGAAATATACATTATTACGTTTAGTTTGTTGTACATAATATATAAAGGTAACCACGAAAGTTCTTCGCTTTTTCACCCACCACCTTCGAACATCGATATGCCACGTAAGACGTACCAGGAAAATCAAAAATAGTCCCCATCAGAATGGACGACCTTCTGACAACGTTCTGGAAGGCCACGGATTCCATCTCGGTAGAACTTGGCGGGCCATGAAGCGAAGAAGGTACCAAGTGCATTTTGCACCTCTACTAGATTTGAACTGACGTCCTCTAAGGTGATTATCCAAGGAATTGAGCAGGTGATAATCGGACGGTGCAATGTACGGGGAGTACGACCGATACAATAGTGTTTCCTATCCAAGGCGTAGAATTGTGTCCCGGGCCATCCTAACCACGTGGACTTAAAATTGTCCTGTAACAGGAGAAGCCCTTGTGATTTAAAAGTGCTGGCTCCAAAGTTTTGGGATTTCCTCGAACACGGCTCAACTCATGACAGTAGACAGTTGCATTGATACTCTGACCAGCTGGTAGTAGTTCCCGATGCAGTCCACCAAATACCTTCTGGCTCAGTTCTCGTTTCGGCTGTTTTGGAACCGGTTTATGGGATGCTAACCAATCATGACGTTGCCGTGGAGCTTTGTACAGGACATACTTTTCATCAGATGTCAACATCTTGTCCAGAAATGGCTCCTTCCTGATACGAGACATCAAAGAAACACAGGTGTCTACTCATCTTGCCTTCTGGCCCAGAGTCAAATCATGTGATACCCATCACTCCAACTTGTAGTACTGGTGCTGCCGAATGTTTTCTCCATTCACACTGAATTGTAGTCCCTGTTCCTCACATGTCTGGCCACTGTTCGCCAGAATTGCTGCCTGAAAATCTTCATTTTGTACATGTGTTGGTCTTCCAGCACGTGGTGCGTCTTCGAGTGTTTTGTTACCGTCCTTATACTTGTTAAACCACCGCCGCACTGGCCGCGTATCCACGATATCCCCACAAAAGGCCTGGCATATCTTCCGCCCCGCTGCAACGGCGTTTGGCCCTAGTTTGAACTCGTAAAGCATACACGCCCTTATGATGCTCTGTGGAGGTCCGGTGTTCACTCTGTCCTTTCTCAAGTAAAGGGTGTAAATGAACTACCACAACCAGATAGTATCTTGGATATACCCGTACCAACAACTGACCCTTGCCTTATCTCTATTCGCATTCAACTTACGGTGTGAGGGTCAATTGAACAGAGACCTTCACAAAGAGCGACAGAACTTTCTTGGTTACCGTCATATATACAATGATTAGAATTTGTCCACTTCTTAAGTAATCATCTTGAATACAGCATATTACTTTCTTAAATGAAATAAAATCTTTATTTAGTTTGACGTCTGATATGCAGAGGTTGATGGTATAAAAATGTTGAATGATGGAAGGAATAGTGTAATGAAATAGGAGAAGGATGGGAAACACTTAGAAAACACAAAAAAATGTGACGTTTTCTACCACAAGCCTATGTGGTCTGGAATCGGGAACCCTTCGCAAAAAAGGCGAGATATCTAACCACTAACAACAGTTACCTTATTCAACTGACGACCGGTCATGACTCAATAAACCTTGTGTTTAAGGAAGTGCTTTCTTTACGTGAAACTGAAATTGATGCACGTCCTGAAACTACATTCGCCCCTACCATGAGGAATTTATGCACGAGCCAATAAGACATAAATATTCTGTATATTAAAAAGCTCCGCATAACACTTATTTAAGTCAAGCTTTCCAAAATGAAATTTTTCATATTAAAAGAAGCACAACATGTTTTAATTTAAGAAATGAGAGTGAGATACTTTCGTGTAATGGTCCGTTTATTTTGTTTATTTCACATTCAAGTAATCCTATTGCACGGGTAGCTTATGTAAGGAGTCAGACTTAAGATGCACGATTTGCTGCGACTCCCAATTTCAATAAGATTGTTCTTTTGTGTCTACCAGATCTGCATACTCTCCTTTGTCACGGAAGACACTGGTTTGGTTTCTGGTAAGAGCTTCGTGTACGTGGGTTTTCTCTGGGTTTATCCCTTTCTTCCCACTTTCTTCATTCCACCATTTCATTAATTTCGTTATACCGTCGATGGTGCAAATGGATGTTAAGGTCCAAACCCACAAATCAATTTTATTTGAATAGTGTTTATTTCAAAAGATCTTAGAGATTTACTTTAGTTTCCTTTTCATTTCATTAAGGTTAGATGAAATATCTAATATTCTGGTTCAACTTCCCTTCAATACACAATTAAATCTACGATTCCTTCAGCATAAACCAAAGAACTAAAGAAAACTTAAAAACTAGACTCCTGGCGGACAGCCCTTAGAGGGTACTTGTGCTTTTGGGGTGGTTTGCAGTAAGCCGTTAATGTTGGTTTTCTAGACCGGAACTCGCTACTTTTTTCTTTTAAAGTAGTTTCTCAATTGCTTCCGTGACACTGGTGGGGGTCGTAATGCCAAAACCAATTGGTGAGTTCAAACGGTCAACCACCTTTCCTCGAACCAAACCCGACTCTACTTGATTTCGCTGATCTCATGAGGAGTGGTATTCCAGTGCTACTAGGGCGTAGGGAAGTCAAAGATCAAGGAGGATAAATATTACAGGCAATGCAAATGTTGTTCGTAGTGGAAATAGCCGAGTAATGTTGTGTGTACAGCTTCGGCTTCGTTAGACCATTGAGGGTTCGAGTACTACTGAATTTCATGGGCATTTTTAACTGGTCTAACAAGCTTCTGTGTACGTGTCCATGTCGTAATAGACTAAGTATATCAATGAAAAAATAGATGACCATGCAGACAAGTGTTACGGTTGGGATGATTTAAAATAAAGTGTTAGAGCACTTACTTCAGGCCCGAGGGACCTTGGTTCGATCCCAGGCTATGCTTGGTTGTGGTAGGCAACATCGTGCTCGCAGATGTTCTCGTTTTCTTCCACATTCACATTTCATAAATTATTTTGTAATAATTAAAATGAGAATTATCATTGATTTTCTCCATACTCTTCATATATGAAACCATTTCTATTTTGACATACAATCTTGCTTACATTTTCATCACAATTCGGGAAACATTTTATCCTGAGTTTTACAGAGTTCAGCTTACAATATCAAAGTCAAAAAGAGCTATTTTGTAGATGATGTTAGTTTAACATCATCATTTGCACATACCATTTTTCCCATATTGTTAGATTCTGTCAAGGTTTTTGAAATAAGGAACTTGTGGATACCCTTTTAAACATTCTCCCTTAGAATTTTAGAGCACTCGATATGTGTTATATATAGTTGCAATGAAGTGTTACTTTTTTCATATATTTTAAACGATAATTTTGTTTCATGAAATCTACTACACTTTCAGAACTGTTACTGCTAATATATTTAATTTTTTTCTAAAATATAGGACTAATCTAAAACACCTATAAACAATTCGTTAAAACCAGGAAACCCATGCATATTTTCTTTCTATCGAATAACCAATTTTCAAGAAGACTTGACTTTATATATTTTCAGTTTCTTTCTTTAGAATGCAATATTTAAATGCTTTTCTGTGTTACAATGGGAAAATAAAGATAAAACGTACTGTTATCTATCCACTAAAATTGATATACCCGTATTTTAAAATGCTCAATGTTTCCTAGGCAAAAATGCTAAAAAACTTTCGTTTAAGGAAAGTCATTTTTCACGACTCTTTGGATCTCTATTTGTAGGTACCACCTCCAGATTATATTGATAGAGTTGATAAACATCTTGAGAAAACGCAACTAGAATGATTGATAGAAGTATGTCTTAAACCGACTCGACATTATCTATGATGAAGAAACAAGGAGCGAACATGTTTTTCCAGAAAAGCATGTTGGACATTTTGCTACATTTTATCTAAGTTCATCTTATGTTTGATTTCCTGATCTACTTCGGTTAAGTGCACAAGGAGACCAATAAAACTAACCTGTATTGCAGAAACAGAAATTGCATTTCAGTTTTGTAAAAGCAGAAAGCACCACAACACATACATCTCTGAAGCAAGTAACCAAAAGCACTTGTCGGTTAGTGTTTAACAAAATTAGCCTGTCTTATTCCCAAGTTGAACTCACCGGGAAATGAAAGCCTAAGCTACATATTCCGTTTTAATGATTTTTTAAAAATAAGTTACCCATCAACGCACAGTACTTGTCCTCTGTTGGATATCTTAATGTGAAACTCCTGAAAGTATGCCACGAATTTGTTTTGCTGAAACGTTCCACCCATTGTCGTATTGTATAGATCTAAAAGCTAAATTTGAAACTATAAACGTGATATCAGCATATAAATGTGTTTTTGTTATTTCTCAATATGAATATTGCGCAGAACAAAGTACTCTCTCAGCTTTAAGATGTATACTTTTGTTACAACTTTTCAGTGTTCATGAAAATTAAATTGAATTTTTCTTATTGTAAGCATAACTTATATGCATAGGCATTACCTGCATAAACTTCTGGTATTTTGTGATTACTTAAAACTATTTTGGGGACTAATATACTGACAATCTTTCAGGGTGGAGGAGATCGTGAGCGTCGTCGTGTACCCCGCAATGAACGACAGGTAACTACTTATAGACTACAACTACTAGTTGAAATCTGTATGTCCTTCTAGAACACAACTAGAGAAATTTAGGTTTTTAGAATCATATTTTTTAAAATAAGTATTCCTAGTTTCTTTCCTCAATATTTATTTCACCTGAGTGAAACTTGAGTTGCGTTTTATAATTTCGATTTTCTGTTAGGAAAACATGAACTCTATCTTTTATTTTTACAGGCTTACATAATTAGTTTAATATTGAACCCATCGTTTTTCAGAGCCAAGGGAAACGGGAAAGCCGATGTCGTAATCTGGGAAATGTAAATTTTAGACAAGAAATATTTCATATATAAATAATGTAGTTTTTGAAGAGACATGACCTTTTGGGGTTTTATATATATATATATATATATAGGAGTATATGTATGAGTAATTTTCAACGACAGTGTGTATCTTTGTAAACACTTGCTAAGTATTGTTTATAGTTACGGGCAAAAGTGCTTTTTTGAAGGCACAAGCACTTAAGAAGAAGAAGAAGAAAATAGAAAGAAATAATTTAAATATTTGTGTCCTATCGAGAGATTTTCTTAATTTGGTTGCTATGACGATTTGTTTATCCGTTTAATGTCATTGCTATGGTAACTAAAAATATAGATGTAAAGAACCAATTTGTGTACTCTGAATGCATAATATTTTAGTGTGGCGAACGAGATATAAGTTGAAATATAATAATATATATTTGAAGTGTTTAACTGTGTTTAGTTATTCTAGATAATCTTGTGAACTGTATAAACATTTAGAATCAGGGAATATGTAACGTAGCTGACGAAAGAAAGTATAACGTTACAAATTATATATGAATAATTCAAAATAAGTAAATCAAATTAATCTACAAATATTTAGGTTTTATTAATCTATATGTTGATCTATGTTAGAGAAAGTAATGAGATAATTTCTAATATGTATTTGATTAGATTTTATTAATTTGATGACCACAGGTGAGTTGCAGGGAATTTCACTAAGTTTTACCACACGCACATAGAGAAAACACAAATAGAGAAGTTTAGGGTTTTAGAATCATATTTTTTAAATAAATGTTTCTAGTTTCTTTTCTCAACATTTATTTCACCTGAAGGAAACTTGACTGACATTTTATTGTTTCAATTTTCTGATAGGAAACCATGAAAACTATCTTTTACTTTTACAGGCTTACAACATTTGTTTGGTATTAAACCAATCGTTTTTGAAAGCCAAAGAAAACCAGAAAGCTGATTTCAAATCCTGGAAACTGTAAATTTGACACAAGAAACATTTACTATAGAAATAATGCATTTTTGGAAGGACCTGCACATTTTTAGGTTTAATATATATAAATATGGCATTCACAATGAATATATCAAATTAATCAACAACACTAAGATTTAAGTTATCTGTATGTTGACATATGGTAGAGGAAGTTCTACTGGTTGCCTAAATTTAATCTAGCGTACCATAAACCAAGAAATAGATATAAAATCATTTTTATTTTGATATAAAATCTTGCATACATTTTGTTCTTCATTTAGAAGGCATTTTATTCTGTGCTTCAGAGAGTTCATTTTACAATATTAGAGTCATAAAGAGCTATTTTCTAGATTATGTTTGTTTAATACCATTATTTACAGACTCTCTCTTTCCTTTGCTGTTACATTGTGTCAGTATCTTCGAAATAAGGAACTTGTGGATAGCTTTTTGAACACCATTCCCTAGAATTGTAGAACCCTCAATAAATATTATTTATAGTTGCTGTGAAGTGTTAGTTTATTCATAAATTTTAAACGATAATTTTGTTTCATGAAATCTGCTATACTTTCAAAACAATTACTGCTGATACATTTAAACTTTTTTCTAAAACATTTTGTTTGCTGCATATTAATCTAAAACACCTACAAACAATTCGTTACAACCAGGAAACCCATGCAAATTTTCTTTCTATCGAATAACCAACTTTCTATACTTGAAATTTTTCAGGCTTTTCTCTTCAGAATGCAATAATTAAATGCTTTTCGTGTTAGATTAGGAAAACAAAGATAAAGCGTAGTGTCATATCTCTACTAAAATTGAAATATTTTAAAACGCTTAATGTTTTCCAGGGAAAATGGTGGGAGAGAACTTTGTTTTTGTTTTAAGGAAAGTCATTTTCCCGACCCTTTGAATCTCTAATTGTAGATAACACCTCTAGATTACATTGATAAGGTTGATAAAGATCTGGAGAGAACTACAATGATTGATATAAGTATGTCTTTAACCGATTCAACATTATTTTTGATGAACAAAGAAGGAGCCAACATGTTTTCCCCCGGAAAAAATTGTTAAACGTATTATCTATATAAGTTCAAGTTATGCCTGTATGATTGATTTCCTGGTCTACTTCGGTAATGAGAGCACAAGCAGACCTATAAAACTAACCTATTTTGCAAAAACAGAAATTGTACTTCGGTTTTGTAAAGCAGAAAGCACAAAACACATATCTGAAGCAAGTAACTAAAAATACTTGACGGTTACTGTTCATCAAAATTATCTGTCTTATTCACTCGTTGAAGTCACTGAGAACTGGAATTCCAAAGCTAGATTTTTCGTTTTAATGATTTCTTCTTTTTTTTAAGTTACCTTTCAATGCGCGATACTTGTCCTCTGTTGAATACGTTAATGTGAAACTGCTGTAAGTATGCCACGAAATTGTTTTTTCGAAACGTTTCAGCTACGGTGTTATATTGGTCCTAAGGCTAACTTTGTAACTATAAACATGACATCAACCGAAAGATGTATATTTGTTATTTCTTAGTGTGTGTATTACGTAGAACAAAGTACTCTTTGAGCTGGAATGTCTACTGTTGTTACTACTTTTCAATGTTCATAAAAATTTAAATTGAGTTCTTATTTGACAGTAAGCACTACTTATACGTATAGGCATTGCCCACATAAATTTCTGCTACTTTATGATCGCTCAAAACGTTTTTTTGGACTAATATACGGATAATCTTTCAGGAGGGACGAGAGCAGGAGGGTAGTCGTGAACCCCGCAATGGACAACAGGTAACTACTTATAAACAGCAACTGATAGTTGATATTCTTGTGTGCTTCTAGAACACAAATATAGAAGTTTAGGGTTTCAGAGTCGTATCACATTTCTTTTTTAAATACGCGTCTCTAGTTTTTTTCCTAAGCATTTATTTTTCCTAAATGAAACTTGAGTAACATTTTATTGTTTCAGTTTTCTGTTAGGAAAACATGACCTGTATTTTTGCTTTTATAGACTTACAACATATGTTCGATATTAAACCGATAATTTTTAAGAGCCGAGGAAAACCAGAATGCGGATGTGAAATTCTGGAAAAATTAAATTTTAGACAGGAAACATTTAATATAGAAATAATCTAGTTGTTGAATGGATATGCACATTCTTAGGTTTAGATATATGAATATGTTATTCATAATGAATAAATCAAATTAATCAAAAATACATAGGTTTTTAGTTATTTGAATGTTGATATATGGTGGGAGAAATAATACTGTTTGCCTAAATTCAATTTAGCGTACCATTAACCCAGAAATAGATAGAAAACCATTTATATCTTTATATATAATCTTGCATACATTTTGTTCTTCATTCGAGAGGCATTTTATTCTAAGCTTCGGAGAGTTCAGTTTACAATATTAAAGTCATAAACGGCTATTTTGTGGATGATGTTAGTTTAGCATCATTATTTGCAGAATCCTTTTTTTCTATACTGTTACATTGCGTCAATATTTTTGAAATAAGAAACTTGTGGATAGTTTTTTACAGGTTCTTCTTTAGAATTTTAAGACCCTCAATACATGTTATATATAGTTGCAATGAATAGTTAGTTTATTCATAAGTTTTAAACGACAATTTTGTTTCATGAAATCTACTACATTTTCAGAACAGCTAATACATTTATACTTCTTTCTGCTGCTGCGTATTAATCTAAAACACCTACAAAAGATTTGTCACCACCAGGAATCCTACGCACGTTTTCTTTTTATCGAGTAACCAATTTCTTAGATTTGATTTTGTTTCAGGATTTTCTCATCAGAATGCAATAATTAAATGTTTTTCGTGTTAGAGTAGGAAAACAAATATAAAAACGTAGTGTTATATCTCCACTAAAATTAAAATATTTTAAAATGTTCAATGTTTCCCAGGCAAAATAGTAGGGAAGAACTTCGTTTTTGTTTTCAGAAATGTTATTTGCACGACCCATTGAATCTCTAATTGTATGTGCCACCTCTAGAATACATTGATAAGGTAGATAAATATCTGTAGAGAACTCAACTAGAATGATTGATATAAGTATGCCTAAAACCGATTCAACATTATTTTTGATGAACAAAGAAGGAGCCAACATGTTTTCCCCCGGAAAAATTTGTTAAACCTATTATCTATATAAGTTCAAGTTATGCCTGTATGATTGATTTCCTGGTCTACTTCGGTAATAAGAGCACAAGCAGACCTATAAAACTAACCTATTTTGCAAAAACGGAAATTGTACTTCGGTTTTGTAAAACAGAAAGCACAAAGCACATATCTGAAGCAAGTAACTAAAAATATTTGACGGTTACTGTTCAACAAAATTATCTGTCTTATTCACTCGTTGAAGTCACTGAGAACTGGAATTCCAAAGCTAGATTTTCCGTTTTAATGATTTCTTTTTGAAGAAATCGTATCTTTCAATTCGCGATACTTGTCCTCTGTTGAATATGTTAATGTGAAACTCCTGAAAATATGCCACGAAATTGTTTTGTTGAAATCTTCCAGCTATGGTCTTATTGCATAGATCGTAAGGCTCAGTTCGTAACTATAAACGTGATATCATCATATAAATGTGTTTTCGTTATTTCTTATTGTGTGTATTATGTAGAACAAAATACTCTCTGAGCTGCAATATGTCTACTGTTGTTACTAATTTTCAATGTTCATAAAAATTAAATTGAGTTCTTATTTGATAGTAAGCGCTACTTATACGTATAGAGATTGTCCACATTGGCTTCTGATATTTTGTGATTACTTAATACTTTTTTTACTAATATACTGATAATCTTTCAGGGCGGAGGAGATCAAGAGCGCCGTCGTGAACCCCGCATTGGACAACAGGTAACTACTTACAGACAACAACTGCTAGTTTAAAATCCTGTGTGCTTCTAAAACACAAATAGAGAATTTTACGATTTTAGAATTGTATCACATTAAAAAAATGTTTCCAGTTTTTTGTCCTCACCATTTATTTCCTGAGTAAAACTAGAGAGACATTTTATTATTTCGATTTTCTATTAGGAAAACATGAACTGTATCTTTTGCTTTTACAGGTTTACAACATTTATCTCATATTAAACCAATGAAACCCAGAAATCCGTTGTCGTAATCTGAAAAAAGTAAATTTTAGACAAGAAACATTTAACGTAGAAATAATATAGTTTATGAATGGGTATGCACGTTCTTAGATTTTAATATAGTCTAGGCACCGGGACTTAAAAATTGAGTTCAAAGGGAAAATCATGTATCAATTTGGCATCTGATATTTTTTGAATAGATACCCATCACTGATCACAAAAATGTCGGATGCCAGAATAAAACACCTCACAGGAGGGGAAAGGGAAGAGGCTAAAGCAAAAATTTTTACCGTATCTATTACTCACTATATCTCCGTAACCATTGGGGCTGAAGAATGCAATTTTTTTCAGTTTGTTTGTCTGATTGTCTTCTACAATTTAATTGTAGTGCGTTTTTGAGCTAAATATAATGGTTTTCTTGTTATTTTCATTTTTACTCAGTATTGGTTGTGCGTGACGTCAGTCTTTTAACCACAGATTCTTTACAAACCGAATTCGGGAAAATATTCCTCTAAAAGTTTTTTCGTTATTTTATGCTCTTTCAAAAAAATGTATACTTATATTAGTGTGGACCTAATAGTGTCTGAGTTATAAGATACTTTATTCTGTCGTGTTCGAAACTGATCACGGCGCGGCTCAAGAGTTACCTTCCTACAAACAGTAGATATTAGCTGCTGATGATGAATAATATATATGTAATTTTGTCTGCCTGCAAGTAAATAATACTGATGATTAAATCTGTCTCTATTCTAATTAAAAATATCTATTTTTAATATCAATTGAGTGGCTTTTAGGAAAATAACCCTTATCAAAACACAAATTTTCTCTGAAGATTGAAAAGAACTTTCCCTAGTACAAAGAACCTCTGCTAATTTGTTTCTTTACACATGTCTCTGATACCTTCGAAGGCATGCACAAACATGTAGCTTTATATTGATTTTTCCTAAGAAAATTTTGTTTTGACAAGGGCTGTTTATTGCTGCAAGTCCTTCGGTTTATGTACTACAATGGTACTGATAGAAATAGAACAGGAACCAGATTTCAAAATTGTTTCAAGAGAGAATCATAAACAATTTGCCATCCACTTTTAACATATATCAATCACCACCTTTCCCTCTTAATACTTACTGTAACGGAAAGAAAAAAACACAATATAAGATATGGCTAACACATTTTATAAATGATCAGTTTTAAACTGTTAAATCTTATTTACCGAAGAAGCACTTGCCTACTATTAAGATTGTGTACAGTTGGTATAATACAATAAATGTATAATAAAAAAAACTTGAGAGAAGGATACCGTATGCTTAAGTAACCTCTGCACAAGAAAATAAATTATTTGATTTCTAGTATTAGTTCTCAATAATGTTATGCCATTCTTATATCTCGAAAAAGATAAAGAAATTTGCGATGTCTTTAATGCATCATTCAGTCTTCATCAGTCGGTTCATTAACTGATAATAAATTTTTATACTCGCTAGGACAAATGCGCAGTGGAGTGCACAAGAAACCGCGATTCTTACATTTGAAGTTCAAACTTACACATTCAAATTTCTGAGAACTACATATTAACCTCGAGGAACTTTGTGAAAAACAGTTCTGTAGATTCAATAGCGCTTGCTGATAAAGTAATCTGTCCTAGGGAAAATAAAAGTTTTACAGTTTTATAACTTACAGTTTTCTGAGTAAGTAGACATTTATTGATCTTTGATGTTCCAACTAGATATGACCTTATGTCTTATCCAAGAGGAGCGTGATAAGCCATTACCTCTCTTCTCGTTCTCAGATAACTGGCGGCAAAGGCAGTGAACTGGAATAAGCCTTCTTGTCTTTAAAATTTCGCCAACATGTACAATTCTTTACAAGAAATTCTGTCATAATGGAGTATCAACACCAGAAAAACATTGGTGTCTCTATTCATCACAATAATTCTATCTGAATTGTGATCCACAACATGAAATATCATTATAAAATCTGCTTCTTCGTGCTTTCCTTCAAGATTTTGAACATCGATCTCAAAGTTTGACTTAACAGTCTTATGATCTTTATCTACTACCTTATGATCTTTATATAACAGTCTTATGATACTACCGGAAACAACAACCAAATGTTCTCAAGGTGATAATTCCAGCAGTACATTATCTAATTATGGTCTATTTAATCAGAAAACGGTGACCTTTTTCACCTAGAACAAATTCCTTTATCAGAAAACGCTATTGAATTTGGAGAACTGTTTTTCACAAAGCTCCTCAAGGTTAATGCGAAGACCTGTGATGAAGCTAGACTAGTACTTTTAGGAAAATGTAGTCTGGAGAGATTATCTCCAACTAGTGATGCTCTCAACAACATATAAAGCTATCCCATTACCAAACAACAATCTGGGAAACGCTGATAAGTGTGAGATCGATCTACTAAGGTGAGAAGACTCCGGATAGCACTTGGAGGACCAAATTCTGAAACCAACCACTCGAAAATATTTCCAAGGCTTGTTTAAAGATTACCATGTGTAGCCGTTAGAAACTTGAGTGTGTAAATTTGGAACGCAAGTATAAGAATCGGGGTTTCTTGTGCACTGAAATGAGTAAAATTGAGTTGTCCGAGCGAGCAGAAATATTCAATATCAGCTAATGAACAGATTGATGAAGAATACTGAATGAATCATTAAAGACATCACAAATTTGTTTATCTTTTTCGAGATATAAGAGTGACATAACATTATTGAGAACTATTTCTAGAAGTCAAATAATTTATTCTCTTGTGTAGAGATTTCTTAAGTACATGGTTTCCCACTATAACGTTTCTTATTATATAATTAGCGACCAATTGAAACCCGTTCAGTGGTCATAATTCATGAAATAAATTTTATTTCGAGCGGAAACTCGTACACTATCTAGAGGCGTCTATGGTTAGCGTACAGTAAAAATATTGTTCAGAAGTACTCACCATGAGCGTTGAGATAAATGTCCAATTGTGTCACTAGCGTACAAGTGTCGTCCATGTAAAATTTGGACGGCTGACTACCAAACCAATCACACACAGCTTCCTGACCCTCGGCGTCAGACTGAAATCTCTGAACTTTCAATTCCTTCCTTAGAGGCCTAAAGATGGGAAAGTCACAAGATGAAAGGTCACGGCTGTAGGGCGGTGTCGCAACATTTCCCACTTGAATCGTTGAAACAAATTCTGCACTTGGTTTGCAACGTGTGAACGCACGTTGTCATGCAACACAATGACTCTAGCGGTCAATAAACCAGGCCTTTTGTTTTTGATGGCTCTCCGTAACTGTGTCAAGGTCTGACAGTAGCTCGAGGCGTTGATTAATTGTCCTGGTTCCTTGAAATTAGGCAATAATGGTCCATGGCAATCAAAGAACACAGACACCATAACTTTCCCCGCAGACGGTTGCGTCTTGAACTTTTTGGGACGTGGAAATGAGGGGTGTTTCCACTACATACTGGAAGACTTTGAACTCGGTTCAAAATGATGGCACCAAATTTTATCCTCAGCAACAATGCGTAGCAAGAAGTCGTTACCTTCCAAATGGTAACGTGACAAATATTCAATGGCGCAACCCATACGCTCCAACTTTTGGTCTTCCGTCAACACCCTTGGGATGCACAGCGCGCACACTTTATGATATCCGGGATCTTTCACAATTTTCTGAGCAGTATCATAACTCATTATTTAACCCGTTCGCTATGGATTTAATGCTAATGCGTCTATCCGCAGCTATAGCCGCATTCACCTTTTCATGCGTATCTTTTGTGGCAACAAAAGGGGCTTGACTAGGACGGGGATAATCAGTGTTTTGTTCACGCCCCTTCCGAAACATTCTGGCCCAGTCCACCACTGTTGTTTTGGAGAAGTATGCATCATCATACACGTCTTTCATACGCCGGAATACTTCACCTGATTTACAACCTTTGGCACTCAGAAACTGGATGACGGCACGCTGGTCCTATTTGGACAGATTGGGGATCTTGTACGCAATCTTTCACTCGTTATACCTGCAAAACGGAAACACGTATCAACAACTTTCCTGCACCCAACACAGAGGGACATTAGCCATTACACACTATTAAACAAACAATATCCTCCTACACACTATACCAATAATACATGGAACGAACGGGTTTCAGTTGATCACCCCTTATAGATTTATTGTATTATAGAAACCATACACAATCTTAATAACATGCAAGTGCTTCTTCTGTAAATAAGATTTACCAGTTTTAAAAACTGATTATTTATAAAATGTGTTAGGCATAACTATTTTGTGTTTTCTTCTTTGCGTTACAGTAAGTATTAGGAGAGAAAGGTGGTGATATATATTAAAAGTGAAGGGTAAACTGTTTATGATTCTCTCTTGAAACAATTTTGAAACCTGGTTCCTATTCTATTTCTATCAGTACCATTGTAGTACATAAATCAAAGGACTTGCAGCAAAAACAGCCCTAGTCAAAACAAGATTTCTTTTCAGAAAAATTAATAGAAAGCTGCATGCTTGTGCATGTTTTAGAAGGTATCAGAGACACGTATAATGAAACAAATCAGTAGAGTTTCTCATAGTTCGTACTAGGGAAAGCTCTTTTCAATCTTAAGAGAAAACTTGTGGTTTTTGACAAGGATTATTTTCCGAAAAGCCACTCAATTGATATTAAAAGTGAATATTTTTAAATTATATTATAGACAGACTTAATCATCAGTTTTATTTACATGCAGGCAGACAAGATTACATATATATTAATCATCATCAGCTGCTAGTATCTACCGTTTGTAGGAAGGTAACTCTTGAGCCGCGCCGTGATCAGTTTCGAACACGACAGAATAAATTATCTTATAACTCAGGCACTATTAGGTCCACACTAATATAAGTATACATTTTTTTTGAAAGAGCATAAAATAACGAAAAAACTTTTAGAGGAATATTTTTCCAAATTCGGTTTGTAAAGAATCTGTGGCTAAAAGACTGACGTCACGCGCAACCAATACTGAGTAAGAATGAAAATAACAAGAAAACCATTATTTTAGCTCAAAAACGCGCTAGAATCAAATTGTAGAAGACAATTAGACAAACAAACTGAAAAAAAAAAAACTTTGGATGTTCCAGCTCCAACGGTTACGAAGATATAATGAATAATTATAGCGTGAAAATTTTTGCTTTTCCTTTCCGTGAGGTGTTTTTTCTGGCATCCGGCATTTTTGTGATCAGTGATGGATATATATTCAAAAAATATGAGATGCCAAATTGTTACATGATTTGCTCTTAAATTCGAAAAGGAGAACACTTTTTCAAGTTGATGCCTAGACTAATGTATAAATATGTCATTCACAATGAGTAAATAAATTAATCAACAAATACTAGTAATCTATATGTTGATATATGTTAGAGAAATTTGTTCTGGTGGTCTAAATTCAATCTGGTGGACCATAAACTAAGAAACAAATTCAAAGCCATTTGCATTTTAATATATAATCTTGCATACATTTTCTTCCTCATTCGGAAGGCATTTTGTTCTGAGCTTCAGAGAGTTCTGTTTACAATATTGAAGTCCTAAACGGCTATTTTCGCGATGATGTTAGTTTTTACACAAGGATGTTATAAATAGAGGATCTGCCCACATGTATCTTCATCCTATTAAATCGATGAAGCCAAAAAACAACCAAGCAGCGGCACTTCTGATTGGCTACTTTCGATTCTGCCATCGTCTGATTGGCTACTTTCGTTTCCGCCATGATTTTTGGCTCAAAACATTGAGATCCTATTGGGCGGAGTTGGCAGAGTATGGGTGGCAAAACTGTGACGTATGGCTTCAAGATTTTGGTGTTCTGGCAGATCCTCTATTTTATAAGATCCTTGGTTTTACATCATCATTTCCAGAACCCTTTTTCCCTATACTGTTACTTTGTGGCAATATTTTTGAAATAAGGAACTTGCGGATAGCTTTTTAAACGTTCTCCCTTAGAATTTTAGAACCTTCAATAAATATTGTATATAGTTGCAATAAAGTATTACTTTGTTCTTAAATTTTAAACGACAATTTTGTTTCATTAATTCTACTATACTTTCAGAACACAATACATTTAACACTTTTATAACACTTTGGTTGCTGGATGTTAATCTAAACCACCTATAAGCAATTCTTTAGAACCAGAAGACCCATGCACATTTTATTTTTATAGAGCAACCAATTTTCTTTGAGATTGACTTTTATCAGGATTTTCTCTTCAGAATGCAATAATTAAATGTTTTTCGTGTTGCAATGAGAAATCAAAGATAAAACGTAATGTTATATCTCTACTAAAATTCAAATATTTCAAAGAGGCCAATGTTTCCCAGCAAAAGAGCGTGAAAGAACATCGTTTTTGTTTTCAGAAAAGTCATTTGCCCGACCCCTTGCATCTCTAATTGTAGGTATCACCCCAGTTTACGTTGATAAGATTGGGAAAAAATCTGGAGAGAACTCCACTAGAATTATTGAGAAGTATATCTTAAACCGATTCGACATTTTCTTTGATGAAGAAACAAGGAGTGAATATCTTTTTATCCGAAAAACATGTTGGACACTTTTCCTACTTTTATCTAACTACTTCTTATGGCTGTATTCTTGTTTTGCTGGTGTATCTCGGTAGTAAGAGCACAAGGTTGCCTATAAAACTAACCTGTTTTCCCTAACCAGAATTGTGTTTCGTATTTTTGAGCGAAGAAAGCACCGCAACACATACATCTCTGAAGTAAGTAACTAAAAATGTTTGACGGTTAGTGTTCAACAGAATTAGCCTGTCTCATTCATTTGTTGAACTCACTGAGAAATGGAAGCCTAAGATGTATATTCCATTTTACGTATTTTTTGAAAAAGAAAATTACTTATCACTACGCGGCACTTGTCCTCTGTTGAATATGTTCATATCAAATTCCTGAAAGTATGTCACAAAATTGTTTTGTTGAAACGTTCCAGCCATGGTCTTGTTGTATTGATCTAAAGGCTAACTTTCTAACTATAACGTGACATCGGCATAAAAATGTGTTCTTTTATTTCTTAATATGTATATTACGTAGAACAAAAGTACTCTCTGAGCTGGAACATGTGTACTGTTGTTACTATTTTTCAGTGTTCATGAAAATTACATTGAGTTTTATTTGATTGTAAACATTACTTATACGTATTGGCATTACCCGCATAAACTTCTGATATTTTGTGATTGCTTAAAACTTTTTTGATTACTAATATACTGATAATCTTTCAGGGCGGAGGAGATCGAGAGCGTCGTCGTGTACCCCGCAATGGACGACAGGTAACTACTTATAGACTACAACTAGTAGTTGAAATCTGTATGTGCTTCTAGAACACAAATAGAGAAGTTTAGGGTTTTAGAATCATCTTTTTTAAAAAAAAAATTAAATGTTTCTAGTGTCTCTCGTCAATATTTATTTCACCTGTGTGAAACTTGAGTGACATTTTATAATTTCGATTTTCTGTTAGGGAAACATGAACTCTATCTTTTACTTTTACAGGCTTACAGCATTAGTTTGATATTGAACTCAACGTTTTTCAGAGCCAAGGAAACCGGAAAGCCGATGTCGTAATCTGGGAAATGTGAATTTTAGACAAGAAACATTTAATATATAAATAATGTAGTTTTTGAAGAGACATGGACATTTTTGCGTTTATATATATATATATATATATATATATATATATATATATATATATGAGTAATTCAGAATGAGGAAATCAAATTAATCTAAAATATTTAGGTTTTATTAATCTATGTTAGAGAAAGTAATGAGATATTTTCTAATATGTATTTCATTAAATTTTATTAATTTGATGACCCCAGGTGAGTTGCTGGGAATTTCTCTAAATTTTGTCAACAAGATAAACCTTACGTTTGTTATTTGGTATCGATACTTACGTTTTTTTTTTTTTTTGATAGGTGAAAAACAGGAAATATCACAATTAAATGGACGGTTAGAGTTGTGCCATATACGAAAGAACCACTAATGTTTGCACAATTGTTTTTCAAAATTCATTTCTCTTGCCTCTCTTTATCTGGTGATATTCGTGTATTTATCCATTTTTCATTGACTTGACACAACGCCAATCTTTTAGCACAACAAGAGAGCCAGCATAATGGCTGATCGTAACAGGAGAGCAACTAAGAACAGAACCTAAGATTATCTGATAAGAATGTGTAATGTTTTTGTTGTTTTTGAGTAAATATAACGTAGCTAAAGGAATTCGACTACGCTGTCTGACGTAAAAGGCACAAACGCCGTGAGAGTGTTCGGACACATTTTATTTACGTTGTGGTTCTAGAAATCAACTTATTTCCCTGATACAATCGACATTACATTTCAAATATTAAGATCTTCATACATATTTTTGTGTGAGAGAAAACTTGTTTTTAACGTAATAATTTTTCTGCTTTTTGGACGTTTCTTCCATGATTCAGAAAAAAGAAAACGAATGGTGACTTATTCTTTTTAGAAGTAGTTTCTTAAATGTTATCCTGTACGTAATGATTCCGAATTTCTTCCTATGCGTGGGGAGGACTCTCTGGCACTGAGTAAACATCAACGTAAAATATTATACTATCTAATATAGTAATTCTACAGTATGATACGATATAATTCAATAAATGGATACTAAATAGTTTTGTGTAATGTATCTAAACTTTAATATACTAGGTTATGGCATAAGTTACACAGAGTGAATAGTAAACGATGTACATGAAGTATATCATATAATAGTACACAGAAACAGTGGTAAAGTCTCTCTTTAAATGAGTTCCTTATTTTGTTTAGGAGTTGTCATTTCTGGAAAAACTTTATATATATATACCTTGAAGAGCTATGAACCCGTCCTGTATGATCACCAGAGCAAAACAATGTGAATCTATTGCGATTTTTAATGGCTGATCAATGTGGGGAGCGAAATATGCTGCAGGTTTATTTAGGGTCGGTGGGGACAAATGGGGAGCTACTTGGATGAAAGAAGTAATAAGGGTGAAAAAAAAAACAAGAAACAACGACGATGGGTCTCACGATGTACTGACCAAACATCGTCACACTAAATATTTCGTCTAGTCTGTTTAAACCTTTGGGACTTGTGCAATGAAATTTCCTTTTATATGTGTGAAATTATGTCATATATTTATGTCAGTTCAATCTCAAATGTAGAAAGTCATACCCAGTCAGTAGTATGGTATAAAATACACTAATATGATCTATGATTTCTCTAGCAGTGGATTAGATAGATGCTATTTTCTACTTTTGCTGTTGAATCGACGTCAATTGCGGAGATAAAAGTCTGTGGAAATGATCTGTTCTGTTGTCATAGCTCCTAAACTAAACTCCAAGGAACCGACGTTAACAGAGGCATTTTTCCAGTTTTTTTGTACAATTTTATGGTATACTTATTGCATCAAATCGCAATATACGAAGTGTTATGGTCTTTGATATAATGCATGTTTCCACATACAAATACTGATACAAATATACTTTTAGAAAATACTTTTTCATTACAAACTAGCATAACATATAACAATACAATTTTATTGACATAAAACAGTTATTTCTAACTTGGTGTTCTGTGGCGTGGGAGTTTGCTATTCTTATTTTCAGTAAACCACAGAAACAGCAGATGAAGAACCAGTGACAGGCAAACAGAAACCATCGATGTTTTTGCAGATACATCAATCATGAATTCATGACTTCTTGTACACACCAATTGTGTATACTGTCAACTCTTCACTTTTTCTCCTGCTTTATTTCTCCTCTTTATTGTTCAACTTATTTCTCTTAGTAGCTGTTCAAAAATATACTTTGACAACATACAGTGGCCAGTTCTAAGTGATTAGTCAACGCAACTATATATAATTTCCACATGTATAATAATTCTGCCGCGATTATATTCCACATTTATAAGAATTATAATAATTCTGCAACGATTATTTTCAGAGAGAGAAGTAAGCGACAAAATCAAATGCTCTATTACCTCTAACATTTTGCCATGCTGCTTTTGTTGGACAATTCTTGTACAAATGAAATTAGCTTTGATAGATGTTCACTTTCTCTTCTCCAAAGTCTACGAGAAATGAGTTTTCCGATTGCAGAAAAAATCATCCTCAATTGATTTTAGTATATCTATCATAAATACACAATGCATTTATTTAACGTTCACTTAATTTCAGATAAACGTTAAATAAGACTTTCTTCAGATATTTCCCCGATTTTATGCGAAGAGTTTATTAAGTGTAAACTCCAATTTTGATGACCAGTAACTCAAACTATGCACTGAAAATGTTTGACATGCATATTAAGCAAGTCAAGTCAAGTTTTTAACAACATGCCAGGTTTGGACGAGATCGAATAACTTCTGTAGATTGTGTATGGTATATACTGTAAGTCAAAATGAAGGAGGAAGTCAATTTTATTTTAAAATAGTTAATAGGTTGTATTTTAATGTTATGGATTTTTGGTTTATAATCTATCATTTACAGTTAAAAAGCTGTCGAAGAGCAATTATAGCCTACTGGGCAGCTTTGCAACCATTAATTTCCTTTAAGAAAACATAAACAGAAAATCATCAATGTTAAAGGAAACGACCCCGAACATAATCTAATTAGCAATATAAAATATTACAAGGATATATGTGAAAAATATTAGTGCTCATGCTTCTTTGGAAAATGTAGACAGTAGAGGTTTTTCAAATGTAGAAAAGTAGATGTTGTGAGTGTTACACATTGTAATATATTGTTTTATATAAATACACAATTAATCAAAATATTTAATTACATACTAGAATTTATGATTTATAAACTATAGTATGTTTCAATGATCATTCAGTTATTTTGTCTAACTATATGAGGGTTAACTTCAAATAGACTAAAATAAGAATTTTCTGATGTGCAGTAGTATAGTAAATTTCTTTTCTCAAATCAAAGCTTTAGAAGGAATTAACTATTATTAGATAAAAATATATGTAATGTGCATTCACTATACTGCATACACGTGTATGGTTAATCATATGCTGATTTTGTTTAAGGATTACATTAATTAGAATGCAAACAACAATGAACTTCAAATGCAACTAATAGTTTATTGAAAGTAATTGTTTTGTGTTTGATTTATTTGAATTTTTGGCGTTTTGAGGCAGACAGAACGTACCACGATTTACCATAATTTTCTTTCTAACTGTCTTTCATTGAATTTGTTTCAGAATCTTACTAGTGTCCCGTAACTTATTTCAGAGAGAGAAGAGGTAATGGATTTTTTTTTTAAAAAAAGTATAGTATGTTCCACATTATATCTTAACGATATATTTTTACAGCAAACTAGCTGCAGGATTTTAACATGTGAGTTTTAACTTATCTTGTTTTGTAGGAATTTTCCGGAACTATTGGTGGTGGTGTATCTAGAATCAACTCTTCAAATAGATTTAAACTTTTTCAATATTTGTGTACAGAAACCAACAAAAACATGGTTATGAATTATTTTTAGGTCAAATTTCGGAAAGGAATCAATGAATTATGTTTGATTCAGAAAGAACATTCTTCCCTTAACAATACTGGGAACTTTGTGACGGGAACAAATGTCGTTGCTGCTGACGTCCCCATTAGATCATTATCAAACAGCTAATCAATATGGACAACTAATTCAATTGGTCAAGTCGTTCAGAAATAATGACCAAAATAGCATGTATGGTGCGTTTGCCTATTTTTGTTGGTGGCTGTACAAATTATTATTATTATTATTATTATTATTAATGTTAATAATATTAATATTATTATTATTTCATTTGGTCGAATATTACTGGAATGTATTTGTTACTATTCATTACATAAGAAAACTAACTTTCCATCTATGCATTAACTATTACAAAGAGCAATCGTGAGGCTTCAGGTTGAGTACGCAGATCCATAGAAATATAAGTCAAGGTTAGGCTTTTTCTCGTTCACAACATTGATATTTTCTTACAAGTTCTTTTTACTACTTTTTGTCATCTAAGTGGTGGTGAGTAGGACTAGGTAGTATCATCCCCTAAATACTAATTCTAATTTGCAATTAGGAATAATTTTGTTCATTTCATGTATTTGTTAACACAAGAGGTTACTTGCAAGCCCTAATCTAATATTATATCACTATTTATTTGTAACAATATTTTAACATTTTTTTAAATCACAATTTTAACAACTTAAAAATGAACTGGTTCATAATTCTTTCATTTTCATTCTGGAGTTCAATTTGATAATATAACGGATTATCTTTTATTTCAGGATGGTCCAGTGCGTATCATCTATACACCTATGGCTCCAGTAAGTTGCATTGTAATTATTTATAGTTGCATACATGTACTTACATAATCCATTTTCAACTTGATGATTCGTGACTTTGTAGTTTACTTGATGATCTGCAAGAGGAATCCCTGGTTCAATCCTACACCAAGTGAATTTATGGTAGACAACATTATGTCCATGAATTTTCTCGAGGTTCTCTCGTTTACTCTCACATTCTCATCCCACCATTTCCCTTCATAATCATCCACCTTCATTAATCATCCATCTACTTTAGAATAAGATGTATAAACGTAGGACGTAAAGCTAGAAGTTACATTTTACTCCTTTGTTATTGCTCACTACTCCCAGTTTCGGTAAATCGCACGGACAGAACAGGTGATCTACTGGGAGGATAAGGAGAACAGTGACAGAAAAATCGATGGTAAATGGGATCCATGAGTATTGCCAAACCTTCGCTGCATCATTTCCTCGCCTCGTCTCCTGTCCTTTAAACTGCCTGTTTCTCTCAGTCGCTGCTCCAGGAGTAAACATGTGATAAGACACTAAACCTCAATTAGTTGGAAATTTGATTTATTTGGTGGATGTGTGGGGACACACAACAAGGCAAATAGACATTTTCAACACACTATACAAATTGAATTGTGAAAGAAATATATCAGCATGTTAAAGATGCTCTATATATGCACAACTTCTAACTGTCTTACATTAATATAAAAATAATCTCAAACTCGCAAATGATAACTGACAACATCAGCAGGAATGTATTTTTTCTCCTTGTGTATTGGAATACCTTACTTGATTCGTAGATGAATCGTAGCAGACTGTCCTGTAGATGGTGCTTCTAAAATTCAATTGTATTCTAAAGTGTTGCAGTATCACAATATTGCACAAGAAATTCATACGAAGCGTAGTGACGATTGTTCAATCGAATACGAAACATGCATAGTACAGTAATATAAATCTTAATGAGGTATATTCTTAAATAAATGTTTTAATTAAAATTTTTACATCATTTATTCAATTGAAAATACATGAACCTCTGTTTTATACTATGTGGAATTATGTTTACTTTTTCGAAGGAGAAATACATATCATACTTTTCCCCCATCCTCTTTCTCTGATACATTTCCCTCATAATTTCCTTTTGATATGAGTCTGTGAGAATTAAAATGTTTGATATAGCAGTTTGCAAAATTTGTTGTCTTCTTTACTTGGTTTAGTTTCGAGTTACGTTGATAAGTCTTTAGCAAATTTCTCTTTCATTGTCCTCTTTGTTATCTAACTCGATAATTTTTGAAAGCAATAAAAAATTTAATTAAATGTACAGTACTCTTATTATTACAGAATACCGTATATAATAATTCTCATTTCTATTGAATACTGCGGTGTAATTAACTGGTTGGTAAGTAAAAGTTCTCCATTGGTCCAGTGGTCGAAGTGAGGACAGATTTTTTTTAAAGAGAAGCTTAACATGCATTACTTATACGACATGCATTACTCATATCGGTTCTTATACAAGAAATGACCATTAAGAGAGGCGGTTGTTGAAAAGGCGGTAAAGAAACACACTTTAACATTCGAAACGCCAAACTTGAGTCAAAATGACTGGGCATTCACAAATTTTATTTTATTACGAGATATATACACGAGTGTAAAATGATCCAATCTTGGTCTTTTGTGTGATCTGAATGATTTTGGTGCTCATATGGTTAATGATACGCGATTTTCATTTCGACCTATGGATAAAATGGAAGAGAGAAAAGGCCGTTGAAAGAGGGAGTCGTTGAATAGGTGCTCAAAATAATTTTCATTTTCAGACATTCATACAATTTCCTGAAAAAATAAGATGGATAAAACAGGTGATCGCTGAGAAAAGTTTCACAGTAGTTTTATTTTCGTAATTCAGTCACAGAATAAGGTATTTCGCATTACTTTTATACTTGGTACACTTGACCTCTTGCTTCTTTCCACACCTGAGTTTTCTAGTGTGAACTATAAACAATGAACGGGCTAGTTATATTCGATATTAGAACATATCACGAAACTAGAATTACTTGGAACTTTATGCTCTTGCTAAACTCATTAGTTTTAGGTTATGTATATTAATAATCTCTCTGTGTGTTTCTGGTTCATGATTGAATGGAATATGCATTGTTGTACACTTTCTTTCTTTTACAAGAGCATCTATAACTTGGAAACACTGTAAACTTTCTGATATATCAGTTGATTCCATGACCCAGCAACTGGTGCTGACATAATAATGAATATCCTTTGTTTATCGTTCATCCTTATACTTCTCTTCTGGTTACACAATGGTTATACTCCATTATTACGAGTTATTGATATTAAACGTAAGTCGAACTAACTAAAACATTATTAATACATTAACTAAAATATGATTGATTGGTCTTTAAACTTTCTGTTAATTTGTAGATATAAAGTAAAATATTTCATTCTTTCCTTTGCAGATGTTTGAGAATTTTCCTGTGGGACTAGAACAGCAGCTTCCATATTACGTTGAGGTAATAGTTTAAATTTATCATTGGTTTACAAACAGATTATGACCTTCAATTAGAAATATTATTTGACTAATAATTTTGGAATACAAAAAGATGCCTTTTTAGATGTCAATATTTCAAAAACTGCATCATCATCACACACACGCGCAAAAAAAATTGTGGATCAGAATTGTATTTAATGTGACGGCAGATTGTCGTCTGTGGTTTTACAATATCGCCATTTATGAAACCTTCCCTAAATTAAAAAAAAATACAGAGGAAAATTATTCTTATTTTCGTGAAATCTTTCTTTCAAATCACTGGACGCGAATGTATGAAATGTTACACACATGTATGAGAACCATTTGATACACAAATTTCGAATATGTTATTTACGTGCTTGAATTGAATAAAATGGATACAGAGAAGAAGGGAAAGGGATTTTGTACATCTTCGTGTACGCACTTTCATGGAAAAGAAAAATAATTTTCAGTTGCAATGATTTTCTTGGTATCATAAGTTATCAATTGATAATGATTCATGTAACAGATGGAAATTTTCTAAAGTCAACAACGGAAAGGAAGGTGCGAAAAAACTATGAAAAATACATTATGGGGGAGCTTCCTGGATCGAGGGGACTTTTGGTAAGATTTTCATGATCTTGAATTTTGAAGTTCCATCGTGAAGAAAGCTGTTGGTGAAAGAAGCTAATTCTTTTATTATTAAGCTATTTGCTATTATTAGTTTTTTTTAAGCTCTGGAGGTATGGTGGCTATGTAGTAGAGTACTGACTTTTGGTGCAGGGTGTCCCTGTTTGATCCCAGGACATGTTACCTCGTGGGGAATAACATCGTGTCTGTGGGTTTTCCCGTGGCTCTCCTATTTCCTTTCCCATTCTCATTGTACCAAGTCTTTTACAACCATTCATTTTCATTCATCATCAGTTTTGTTTACTCTACAAAGCATAATCATAGGACGTAAAACTGAAATTTTTCAATTTTCATTTTCATTTTAGACCTCCATATATATCCATTTTGAAATCTTTGCGACCATGTATGCTTACTTAGCAAGGATGCACGATCTCTGTAGTCCCTCCATTTTCCAGTCTGTTAGACTAACACATTATTTGTTGTTAGTCACTTCCTTATTTTAATTTACGTTTCTGCATTTTACTAGTGTAGATCTGACAGTCTCATCTTTACCACTGACATTACTATTCACAGAACATTTCATAGTGATGTTTCATTTTTTAAGAACACGCGTACACCTATTTTGTTCCTGTTTACATAAATATATTTGCAGCGAGCACATTTTACCAAAATGATTTTGTTTTATCGTAGTAAAAAAAACAGTACTAAAATAAATAAATCAAGTATTAGAACAAGAACAAGACAAAGTATCTTGTCCAGACAAATGCGAACGTACTATATATATATATATATATATATATATATATATATATATATATATATATATATATATATATATATATATATATCCTAATTTCTGTATATTCGGTGATCCTGATCCTGATGGTAAGGTAAAAATAACACACGATGATTTCAGTGATTAAGCCAAATGAAACCAACATATTTTAGATAGAGACAATTGAATGAGATGGAAGAAAGAACTAAAAAAAATCATATTCGCACTCATTCTTGTAGTATCGTGACCTTCTTTATCCAAGCAATATCACATAGGGGAAACTGTAAAGACAGCAATAGAAATATATTATCAGGTTTTCTGTATTTACCCTATTAACGAAAACTTATGCTACAATGGAGTTTAACGGAACTAAATAGAGTGTATAGATTTGTAAGAAAGTTTGCTGTAAATGAGAAAACAGTCATAATGCACTTTTGTTCCATTATTCATATTATATAACATTACTTGCATATCTTTTCACAATTACGAAAAATTTGGTTTCCTGTTTAGTACGGCTATTGTCTCAAGGGGTATAGCAGACCCAGTGATAACCTTTTATACACATTACTGCCATAGGTTTAATATTGAAAGCACCACGCTAATTTTTCTCCTGTATTAAACCTTGTTCAACAATTCACTGATGTTCCATTCCTCAGTCTTCCCCCTCGTGGTCGAATAACTAACGCCCGCACTTTCGGTTCTCAGTTTAATATCTGATCGGGTTACTTGCCTCGGATACAAATCGGGGTTGTTTCAGACCCATTTTAAATAGTAGACTCAGTCTCATAGTCTTCATACTGAAAAAGAACACTGAAATCAAATAATTCCATTCCATCATATTTAGTGTTGCTCGACGTGCTCTCACAATTCCATTCCTGAACTTTCCGTAAATAAAAGGCTAGTATTCAAGCAGAAGATTCAGGTTCGATATTCAGTAAGGGTAGGAACACATTTTGTGATTGGTTTGAAATTTTGTATCCCTTTCATCAGTGAGGTATATGAGACATGAAACTATTAGTGGGGTAGCATAATGATAGAATCATGCATATTGTGATAAGAACATAAAATTTTGCACAGAGCTTACTAACATAGTGACAAATAAATTTTGACGTAGACCCCCAAAACCTGACGACAATTTCCTGGAATTCCAGGCGCTGTAACATCTGGAGCACTGGAGAACGGTATGTTATCGCTGGAATAGCCATTACGTGAAAACGGCTTGACCTACAGGGCAAAAGGAAGACTGAAATGCAAGAGAAATAACAAGCCTTTAATTTTATTTCTAAATTGTCTTAATTGCACATCATCCAGGGCCGCACGAGGGGCCCACAATTCATTAAAAAACAGAAAACCTATGGCGTACTTTTTCTTTGTGCTTTTTATTTGGCCACTTCATGAAAAAAAGTTACATAAAATAGTAATAAAGTCAAAATTTAAATTAAGTAAACCACACTTTCTTGCTGTAGTAATTGCATCAGTTTATAGTCACTTACACATACCATCACAGGCACACAAGGCTGTGCATGGAAGGAATAGGCCAGCACATTTACACATATTACAGCACAGAGATTTACATCCGCAACGAACAAGTTCTTGGCAGTGCTTGGAAAGTTCTGGTAGCACAGACCATAAAGGTGTATACCCTGAATCACTTCTTTTCCAGCCCCACTGTTCAGAATCTGGAAAATTAGGTTGTAGCGCAGACCACTGTGACCAAATATATCCTCCTTGCAAAATGGCTCTTTTCACATCTTGAAGAAGTGTAGCCTCAGTGGGAGGTACGCTTTCCAACTGACGACATTTTTAGTTACTAGCATTCGACGACAGTCGTTTACATTTTGCAGGTTGCTGGTTCGATCATATAGGGACACGGTGAAACCTTGCAATTTCATGAATGTAATATCGTCTAATTTTAAAGGCGCATGTTCTACAAATGCAGCAGTAATTTCTAGATTTGTCCGCCACGCTTCCCAAACTGTTTTCTTTCCCCGACCTGCAAAGGCAGATACAGTATCGCATCCGGTGAATGCGTGCCAAAACAGGATGCCGTCACAGATTTCTGTCCCTAGTTTTTCCACGTACTGGTGAATAGGAAAAAACTTTTATGCTTACCAACACCATATTCAACCAACAGGTGGGAGAGTAGTAGTTTGGGGAAAGAATGCAAAGCCAGGACAACTACATCTGAATCTACTATTTTGATGATAATGAATTTATGGCCTGCTTTTCTGGCATGTTTGGCATGCAGAAGCAACCTCGTATCGGCCTCTTCATGCGTGCACGGTGCTAGTGGACCGTATATATTTACGTCAAATGTACCCCATATGTCAATACCTTCAGTGCAAATAACAATTTTCTCATGGGGTATTTTAGCCTCGTTCATAGATTCTGCAATTAAGTGAAAAATACTTTTTTTGTTCTCTTCATTCTGCAAAAACAGATTCCAATTTTTCTGGATGGGAGTAGAGTTTGTAACACGAACTCATGATGCTGACCCTCGTTTCTGTCTCTCTTCACTTTTTAAGCTATCTTGCAAGTAACGATCAAACACCATATCTACTCTGCTATTCTCTGATAGAATGGATGAAATATAAGGATGTACTTTCATCTGCAAGTAATCATGGAATGTTTGTGATGGTGACGGCTTCAACATACGGATGATACCAGAGCTGTCCAATATCATACATGTAGCAGGTGGAGGGGTAAATTTGGTATCGCCGTATTTTTCTAAACATGTAACTACATCTGATTTAGTTCCTTTGCGTATGAATCCATCTTCAGAAATTGACGGAGGATATCCCAGATTTTCATGAGCAAAAAAGTCGGATAGATCTCCCTGTCGACTCTGACATGATGTGAAGAGAGCATAGTCATTTTTAATATGGATAGCTTACGGTGTTCGGGATTAAGTTTTTCATTGTCTTGCGACAAAGAGCAAGGTTATTTCGTTTAATTGGTTCAAACAGTGATTTACTGCACAGCTGCAACCGTTCCTGTTTAAAACTGTTACACTGATCTCTTCCAAGAGTTTCAGCAATGTATACCGACTTAACTGAATCATCGGGCATTATAGAATTAGTCGCAACACCAAAATGTTCATTACCTTCTTGAATAAAAGGATTGTTGCCATTCTCTGAGAACACACTACCAGTTCTGTGGCATCATTTTTAAATCGCATATTGCAACAGATGATTCTTTGTGGCGTATTCTGAGATCATCATTATCAGAGATCAATCCACACTCTTCCTCAAAACCCGATACAAGGTTGGCAATTACATGTCCGGACACCATCCATTTTAGCAACGCACTTGAGTTTACGGGAATTTCAATTGCACCACCTTCAGACTTCACCGTCTTGTTGCACTGTTCGTGCATTTGATCATGTCCCATACAAGAAAGTAGTCGACTTGTTTTGGAACATACAAAAGCTCCACGGACAAATTCCTCATAAATGGCAGGATGTCTAACCCTAAGTTCCTGTTAAGATTTACCAAACACTGACATCCATCTTGTGTAGTGAGTATGGTCAAGAGCGAACATCCAAGGGCACATTTGAGATAGTGAGCTTACATACTGTTCAAAATCTGCTATTCGCACACTGTGTAGGAAATTTAAGAGCATCAATTCCAACTGTAATACTGTGTACCAGTATTTAAACTGAACCGATTCACTTTGTCGAATATCAATCCATTCTTCAAATGATAGATGTTTGTCAGAACCAGAAGCCGCATACTCTACGTACGCTTTCCTTAGTATAATGTACAATGCTGCTGATGTTACCTTGTGAGCATATCTAGCTCGCTTAACGTGAGAACCATGCAGACATTGATCGGCCTTTCCAGAAGTTGTTACGCCTGCCTCAACCAAAAGATCCGTTCATCCACTTCCAGTTAACCACGTGCCCAACATTTCCAGAGACGCCATCTCGATATGAAAAGGGCCCATCATAACTATAATTAAGTCTTCTCCACACAAATTGGGCAGCATCCATTGTACTTGCTTTGCCAACAGGTTGATCACACGTAATGACAGGTACTTGAAATGGATTCAATGAAGATAAAGTTCTCTTGATTATATCAAAGCAATGCCGAATCATTGCAGGCGAATTTATGGAATCTGGAAGTAACGGAAGTAAAACACACTGACTTTTAGGTGGAACCTTACCACGATACTCACAAGTATAAAAAAGCAGTCCATGTCATGTTTGGTGTATTTCCAGGACTTTCTGTTGCAACTGCTTGGATGTGTTCCAGCCACTTGCTTGACAATAGCTTTCTTTGCTCAGGCAGTTCATCAGGATTTATGGTCGAAACGGGCACATTGGATTTCAGTGGAGTTATCCAGGGGACATTTGTATACCACGCTGGTAACGCACCTTCTCATACAGATTGCGAGAAAGTTATTCAGTAGTTGAGTAGGAATTTTTATATATTCTGGTAGCTTAAACAACGAAGATTCTTGTGATATATAAATCTTCTCTCAACTCTGTTTCTGTTAAACAAAATCTTTATCAACATTACCTGAATATCAGCATACATCCCAATGAAGTGCAGAAAGACCGGCTGGTTATTTAAAGTTCCACCTTCAAGCTTCTTTCACACATATGTAATATTAAAAGGCTTTCTTGATGATAAAATATAATTTGATTTTTCAAGACGACATCTCGTTTGTCAAATATAAATAGATTTCTTCAGTTACGGCGCAAAGTTGCTATCATTACAACCATATTTTCAGCTGGGAGTCACTGTAGCCAGCCACTGCAATTATCTGCAAACATCTACGTAGCCGTGTTTAATTTGTCACTGCTGCCTAAACATTTGAAACGGTATACTGGGAGGAAACACTTACATGCCTTTGTTATGCTTCTTTCGGTGTCAGATACAACAACTGGGTGGGTCACTTTTGAATTCATTTTTTGCCCACAAAATGATAAAGTAAAATGTGATGGCCGCAGGCGTTTATTCAATACTAACATGAACGAAAACCAGTGGTGTAGCGCATCACTTTAAGTGCACATAGCTCCGAGACTATTGATCTCATATACATTAAAAGGATATGAACGTAAAGCTTAAGGTTTTGCTAAACGATTACAAGAGTGTTATTGCGATATATGTTAAACCAAAGCTTCCAGATGGATAAAACCATAAACAAACGCCATAGGTTTTTTGTTTTTTAATGAATTTTAGGCCCCTCGTGCGCCCCTGGATGATGTTCAATTAAGACAATATAGAATTTAAATTAAAGGCTTGTTATTTCTCTTGCATTTGAGTCTTACTTTGGCTCTGTAGGTCAAACCGTTTTCACATAATGGCTATTCCAGCGATAACATATCGTTCGCCAGTGCTCCAGATGTTCCAGCGCCTAGAATTCCAGGAAATTGGCGTCGGATTTTTGGGGTCTACGTCAGAATTTATTTGTTACTATATTAATAGACTCTGTGCAAAATTTTATGTTCTTATCACAATATGCATGATTCTTATGAATTTTTCCTCTAATCCACTCCACTATATAGCTTAACCTAAAGTCCGAACATTTTGAACACGGGTACATAATGTCTGGATATTAATCATACCATAGGTTTACAGACGTTTGATGTCATGTCAGTGCTGAACAATTATACTTAAATCCAAGTAACAAAATTTGTTTTCCTGTAAATGAAATGGAATATAAAATAACTCTTGAAACTGTAATTTATTACCAAGAACCTAATATTTATGATCATTGAATCAGACCTATTATTTATTTAATTAATTTGGTTCTTTCATCGATAATTAAATGCTTGGAATATAATGTAAAATAAGAAAGACCAAAGGCATCTATAGTGGAGCACTAATGGCTGCTTATGTGAGATTAAGTACAGAATGGTTGGGAAACTACCGGAAAGTTTACTGTGCACAAAAAGATTGTAAGTTAATCCAAAAAAATTGTGAAGAGGCCGTTGGATTGTATCTGGTTCTCATCTTGTCCCTTAGAATTTTCTGCTTATCAGAGTGTATATACATAGAGTTATTTAGCGTCAAAGCAATATTTTGAAAGACAACACTTGCGGATAAGAAAAAACGAACACTAAATGATAGACCATCCATATGCAATACGAAAAAGCATAAAAAACTGATAATAGTTAAATAGTGACGAACGTTGTTTCAACAAATGCTGATTCATTTAAAGTATTCACTAAAATATTTATGAATTCCTGATAATTTTAATAAAACATCAAATTAAGAAGTCGGAGAGCTATAAGTACCCCTCTTTCTTCCTCTTTATTTATTTACTTTTAATGTTTGTCCTCAAGTCTTAATTTTAGCAACTTGGCAATGTTATTGAATCTAGCATAACGTTACATAAGAGTATTTTCTTGTTCTAGGTTTCACAGTACCGGCCTGGTTTTCCAGCAACCTTCCCGATGGAGGTAACGTAATAAAAATAACAATTATTTTTTAACGTTATTCATTTAAGTCATTACTCAATAATTATAAATATACAGCAATTCGTATTTGTTGATCTTAAATTTTAAATTTTGTCCCACACTACCATTCAATCACTGGACGAGAGAAGTTTCAAGCCATTTTAAAGAAATTAAAGGAAAATTTCGAACAACTGTACCACATAGCAATGTCTTTAGAAGGTAATTATTTTATTGACCACAATTAAACATAACATTTAATGGAACATTCTTTATGTAACAGTTTAATTTTGACATTTTCGATGTGTGGTTTTAACTCCTTTTTCGTTCAACACGATCTCTTTCATCCACTTGTAGAGAAATTTAATTCGTAATCAAAATTCTTTTTTGAATGCTTTTCTGAATAAATTCTAGTTTTACATAAATGGTTTAAATGCTTAATTTGCTTTAAATAAAACCAACTTAACTTGAGGAATCTTTGCTAATTTTAAAAATAATTTAATTAGAGTAAGATAAAAGCTTACCAAAGTGACAATGCAGAAAATTTCCTTTTATTTAAGCTTCTAAGAAGCTTTAAGAAGATCTGTAGCCCTATCTGTATTTGAGATTACAGTATGTGTAAGTACAGACGGCTTTACACGGAACAAAGTTGAGCTGAAACCTAATCAATTTGTTGCCAGTGCCCTTGTAGGTCCTCAAAAGTGTGGACGGTTTATAAACTGTAAAATGAGATTTATTCGAGTCTGTATATACAGACATATATTTTCCTCCTTCTGATACATAAAAATGTGCTTTGTTACCTCCTCCATTGTTTCTGAGCTGTTATTTAGAACTTCTGTAACACTCGTATGTAGATGGTAGTCATCTTTGGTGCTACAGACATACGTTCGATATTTCGGAGAGTCACGTATGGTACTTGTTTTACTATAGAATGAAAGTTCCTTAAATTGCATAAGCTTGGTGCTGCAATGGAGAGTTAAATTCAATAAAGAAACTGAATATTACAACATATTTTTTTTCAGCAGAAGGATAAATTAGTCGAGAAGTCAATCTTGATACGTTATTATTATTATTATTATTATTATTATTATTATTATTATTATTATTATTATTATTATTATTATTATTAAAATGGCCTTCCTGTAAATTAGTTAGCCAAAATAATTTTAAAAAAATAGTAGCTGCTATTTCAGCATGGCACTGCCAATACGTATAATATGATACTTTTGTCTGTTTGAAAATTATTGAAATAATTATTTTGATCAAAATACTTTATTTACATGTACGAAGAGAGAACTTCTGAAATAAATTTACTGTTCAGTTTTTCAAACATGTATTTTATCTTGTTAGTCGATGCTCCAGCAATTAAAATAGTATTTTTTCGCCTACTTTAATGTATCTGCATGTACTTAATTTATGTATAATCCCCCTCTCTTTGTCTCTCTCTCTATATATAATTCACATTTAACAACACTAACACACAAAAAATTGGTAACAAGAATATAAAATTAACAAGATTTCAGTGGATAGAAACACTGCCATGTAAGTAGACCGTTTGCTGCTAGGGTCAGTATGACTAAAAATGGCTGTCAACGATAACAAGAGAACATTTGTGTTCTCGACATTTACCAAAAACAATTTGT
Source organism: Thermobia domestica (assembly GCF_964235325.1). Taxonomy (NCBI): domain Eukaryota; kingdom Metazoa; phylum Arthropoda; class Insecta; order Zygentoma; family Lepismatidae; genus Thermobia; species Thermobia domestica. Next base: position 146,840,812 of record NC_137459.1, on the reverse strand, counting down.
TATAAGCGCGCAACATAATTTTCGAAGAAGGTTTAGCATACAGCGTAGACCCTTCAAGTGGAAACGCAACTCGTACTAGGCTTCCGATTTTGAGGAAAGATCTTGCAATTGTAATTAAAAAAAATCATTTGACCGTCCACCAGTAAGGGTTGGAATAGTGGAGAGTGTCCGTGCAATTTTCACACGAAGTCCGCAGAAATTCACCTTGAGATTAAAATATATAAACAAATAAAATAATAATGATCCCGCAGCCACTGAGCGTAAGAGTCTTCATAAATGCATATGATTTTATCCCTACTGATTGCATAATTTTTGCAAGTCCTGAAACTGGACGACAAACAGAAATGATTTTCCCTTTGCAAGAGCCCGTAAATTATAATGTAAGCCGATGGACTAATGGAATAATTAGTGTTTAGTAAAGATATTATCTTCCATATTTTTTTAGAATAAAGTAATGTACTGTAAAATTATTGGAAACCGAAAAGTCACATGCTTACACGAGGAATATATACGTGATTCCCTAAAACAGTTAAATATATTTCATATCTGTAAAGGTCACAGATATGGCGTATGTTGCAGCTGGACAGGATATCTTAGGTTACATCTCTCAACAGAATGTAGCACTTCTCTATTTTCACAAAGAAATAAGAAGTTAATAGGATATTACAAAACAGATGAATTCACGGTGGTGGTAGAAGCGATTGCGAATTTTTTTCTTGGTTTCCACATTCAATGGGCATTTTGCCCCTTGATTTCATGTTACTCTGGCATGTTTTAAAGACGGAACCTACAAACCACCACTATAATTCACCATTCATAATATGTGAGTGCACATCACATAAATTATTTTATCAGTCGATCGTGTTACATCATGTGACGTAGGAACTTGATTAACTAACTAACTAACTCTATGGCCTATGGAACCCGGAGGTTCAGTCCCGCGTTCACAAAAGCTCTCCACTGACTTCTATCCTTAACTAATTGCATCCAGTTTCTACTTTGTATTCCTATCTCTGCGAGATCCATCTTAATATTATCCTCCCATCTGCGCGTAGGTCTTCCTAATGGTCGTTTTCCTATGGGTCTACCAGTCAAGACTTTGAAAGCGTTTCTACTTTCTTCCATTCTAGCTACATGACCTGCCCATCTAAGCCTCCTAGACTTGACGATCCTAACAATGTTGGGCAAACCGTATAAACTATGTAGTTCCTCGTTATGAAGCTTCTGCCATTCCCCATTCTCGTTCCTCTTGGGTCCGAATATTCTTCTCAGGATCCTGTTCTCAAATACTTTCAGTCTATGTTCTTCCCTCAGAGTAAGCGACCATGTTTCGCAACCATACAGAACAACAGGCATGATTATCGTTTTATATATTTTAAGCTTCAAATTCCTCGACAGAATTCGCGACGACAAGAGATTTTGAACCGAATAGTAACACGAATTCGCTGCTTTTAGTCGACATTTAATTTCTTCTTGAACTCGATTACAGACTCAATATGTATCGAGTAATAGAGTTGGCTCACATTGAACTCCTTTGATTTAGAAAACAATCTTGATACTCTAAAGCAAACCTTCTTGAGTTTCTGTCCTTATTGACAGCGCGTATCTCTGAGTATCACTATTTATGAGTTCTACACTGGAAACATCTCATTTCAGATACACATGAATGCTCGTCCATATCCCTACATTGAATTCTCACACGTAATACATTGAGACATATATTTTAAGTTACAGTTGTTAATCTAGGTCTGTGGGTCTCAATCATCTTTTACATTTTACTCCTTAGATAAATATCAGATTATAGCTTTCAGCAAGATGTTTAAGAAGGGCAAAACCCATTGCGAGTATGGGGAAATAGACGCTGTAGGTTTAAAATTCTAGTCAAAGAGCCTGCGGAAAAAGAGGTGTTGGGTATACTAAGACGAAATCAGAGGATAAGGTTACGCAGATTTTTTTAAAAAGTCAAACAACACCAATCTTCATTGGATTAGCATGTCAGAAGATTCAATGGCGAGTTTATTTTGTTTCTGTGGCAACAACCCTTTGGGATTCGTAATCCATTGAATAAATTACATTTTTATCAAGTATTAAGTTATTATAATTAAATTTTTGATATGCCAGATCATTTTTGTAGATATTTTTATCCTGCTGAAATATACACATCCAAAATATTGAAAAATCTTTACAAAAGTTTAAGTTTTACTTATAACAGAGATTGAATTCCATAATTAGAAATTTCGGTGAAAATAGTTTTATGCGTAACATGCTTAATGTTACAGACTAACGAGAACATATTTGTATTTGTATGGTGAAAGAGGTTCCTTAGAATTGAAATTGATGGTGCAAATACTCAGTCTGACCTATCTTCAAACTTTGAATAACCCACTTAAGCTTTGGTAGGAATGACATATTTCATGATGAAGACTATGCAATTGTTTCCTGTATGGAGTCACATGATCATATCAGTTGAGATTAATTTCTTGTTTGTTGAAGTTTAGCGTTTCTTTCCAGCACTGACACTATTTGAGACTTGGAACTACAGTTTAAGCTGGAATCTGAACCATTGTAATGCGTTCAAATACTCTTCCACCGGTAATCGAATCCAGAACCACATGCAGCAAAGGCACACGCGCTAGCCATTAGAACAGCGGTTAGCATATTTCGCATATGAAGCTTAAGATGGGAAATATGAGCTAAATATTTAAAAAAAAAAAATCATGAGACTGCAACCCACCAATATTAGTAGATATGCAGGTTGCATAAACTACACATCTATTAACCCTTTTAGTATTCCACTTTCTGAGATAAATTTTAGACTTTCACTGAAACAGTTACTGCTTCCCTACTATTTATCATAGCATGATGGCTCATACCTCGTTTTTTTTTTCAGGAAAAGCATACTTTCCAACGGTACCACTCGTTTGTCCATATTGTACACCAAATGGGACAATTGGGAAAAACTGTGAGATTTCTGAAGAAAAAAAATCGAGCTTTTGCGCCCCTCTGAGCCGGGCCTTGATTCACGTAGGGATCTGATTTTTTAATTTAAAAATACGCTGTTTTGCACATAATAAGTGTGCAAAACGTCAATCTTGTATCTTGAAACTTCAGGTCGGGAGAAGTTTTTGAAACTCTGAAGGTGACCCAATTTTTAATATAAAATATTTCAAAAACGTACAGCGTCATTACTATTTGACCTAGAGTCACGGTTCAAAAACCATTTTCTTTAGTATAAAGTGCCCTTTCCAACGGTATTGCTCAGATGTCCGTATCATACACTTGAACCGGAAAGTTCGGGAAAAGCCCAGAATGTTTTTTTAATCCCCCAGAACACTTTGCCCCTCTGGCCCGAGTCTGGGTTCACGTACGGATCTGAATATTATTTATTTAAAAAATATGTTGTAATGTATATAATACATGTGCAAAATTTAAATCTTGTATCTTGAAAACAAAGGGCAGAAAAATATTGAAAGTCTGAATTAAGGCCCAATACACACACACACACACACACACACACACACACATATATATATATATATATATATATATATATATATATATTTGCTCGCGGTTTTTGTGCTCGCGGAGTACGGATCCAATGTTAAAAGTGCAAAATGAAATATCATGTATCCAATATGGCGAACAACAAAAGTATAGAATAGAGAAATATGTGTATCGAGGCGAGCCTGGGCTCCATCTCGGTCTCGTCTCGATTTGGAAAAGCATATGTCGGTCTCAAATTAGAGACGAGACTGTGACGAGATCAAGACTAGTCTCGGTGTCAGTACATTTCATACTCATGAGAGTGGACATTTGACAAACAAGTATACACGGCATAATGTGAAACCGGAAAGACATTTGTGGAAGAATAACGATGTTTTAAGCTCCAACGCACACTTTTCACTGTTATTGTTCGAATCTCCAGATGGCTTCTGCAAATAATCGCAATGTATCCTGCAAGCACCATTCAAGCGAGATGTTGCAGATGTAAAGTGTACTTAGTGCAAGCTTTTCAACGATATATAATACATGCCGATCGCTGCGTATCCCTTCGGGGGCGGAAAGGAAGTTAGTAGTAAAATAATTATTATCTATGATAGCAAGGTGTTCGTATTATAACTTCCATCTGTGCTCTAAAACCTGCCCTGCATTCCGAACCTCACTTTTGGCATGATTGTATAGTAAGACACGCTCCCTGTTTTTTTGTAAATCATCACCTGTCCCTACTTGTCCCGTTATGCACTATATATATATTTCTACTACATGTGTAATAATCACATTATGTTCGTTCTGTACATATTTTTTTGGACTGTTCGTCCGCCACATTGGTTCCGTGATACTACATTTTACACTTTTAATATTGAATTCGTACTCAGCAACCACGAAAACCTCTACCTACATACTTTTAGTTCCATAGCAACGTTTTGCATTTTGTCCGTCATCATGAATCTGCCATTTTGTATTTTATACGTTTGGTATCCTATTCATACATAGCTACGACGAATATCTCTATAGACCCAATTTCAGATCCAGTGTTTGGGGTCCCGGGTTCGATCCCAGTCCCCGCCAAATGAACTTTCTGGTAGACAAACACCGTGTGCGTGGGTTTCCTCGGTATTCTCCCGTTTTCTCCCACTTTCTTTATTCCACCATTTCATTCATTACTCATTATCACCGTCTCCTTTAGCCTAACCGGCATAACCGTGGGACGTAAAACTCAAAGATTTTATTTCATTTCATTTTCAATTTCAGATCCATAGCTTGTTTTTTGTAATTTGTTTCCACCATGTTGATTCTATCATTTTGATTTGTAAACATTTGCTGTCAGATTCGTATTCAACTACTTTTTAAACCTATATATGCACTACGTCTCAAAACAATTAAATCATAGCGTCCCAATTTGTACACGTTTTATGGTGTTTCGGAGCGTGCCATGTTCAGATCTTCAAATGGTCGCCACGTCTCCTACAGGCCCTATTTATGCGAGATATTGTACATGTGATATGTACTCCGTGTGACATTTCCAACGATATATAACACATACAGATCCCCGCATACCACTTCAAGTACTTCTCTTGTCAGTCTTTCGCATACACGTCACAGATTGAGAACCATTGATCTAGATAATAATAAATAATCCAGATAATAAACATAAATATTTAAAATTAAGAAGTTTTATTCTGACATATTTATGCTTACAATGTTGCAATCTGTTTGATAATATAAGTAATGGTTGGGTTATTTAACATGCTACACAAGCACACAACTAGATCATCTTTAGAAGACAAACTTCTACATCTTTATTCTATATTTATCTCTCTATATTTCTAAATATTATATGCATTTGTTTTAAATATACTTCGTAGATCTTATACTGCCGCTGAGATGAACGGTCATTTTGACTAATACTAATCATACTTCAGTGTCACTAAGAAATAATGCTGAATTTGATAAGACATATTTCTCAGAAATTGATTGATCTGTCTAGTCTCGCTGTGAAATATTTTAAAATATGTCTATAATTCTGTTCACAAACTTTAAAATTTTATATTTAGAGTAATTCGTGCTAAATAACTTTGTTGTATTATGCCTATCGTCGTAGTTCTATCTCAATAGTGTTAGAGTTGTTACAGATATCACATTCTAAATAATTTTACCACGCATCAATTTGTTGTATACTCCATATTACAGAATATTCTGTTGATATCTGAGTTTCTCTGGAAATTACATTTTTTATGTATTTTTCAGCCTCCCGCAGCCAATCAACCGGTGAATCAAGGAAATAGAGGAAGGGTAAGTACATATAATAAACACACATGACATATGCATATTCACCCAATCAAGAATACTTACTAAACTATATATTTCTGAACCCTTAATGTAATGGAAATGTACACATAATTACACACTTCCGATTATTTAACATTATGTGTTGACAAGAGTACAACCCTATGCATAGGCTATCCCGGAAGGCTCGAATAATAACGGAACACTTGCTTTGGGTACATTTGTTGGATATTTTGTTGATATTATTTATGTAATTATTGTGTCTCAAAGAAAGAGTGCCGAGATTGTTTAAACATATTACGGACAACCCGGTAGCTCAGGGCTAGAATGCTTACCTCTAGTGCATGGGGTCCGTGATTCGATCTTCGGCCAAGTAATTTTGTGGTGGACAACACTGTAGGTTTTCTCGAGGTACTCCCGTTTTCTCCCTCTCTTATTCCACCAATTATTCCATCATCATTCACTTGCCTAAATCATCCGTTTTCCTTAACCTAACACGCAAAATCGTGAAGCGTTAAACTGAAAGATTTCATTTCATTTTTTAAATATGTTACTCAGAAACATAATTGATATTGTCCTACTATATTACATTTCAACATATACTCTATACCAGGATCACAATGTACGGTCATGGTGCACGGCCATAATCTCTTAAGTCACTTTCTGGTAGTATTTTAGTTTTTGATCCAACACTGATAAGGATACACCAATTTGTTGTATGCACTATATTACAGAATATTCTGTTGATTTACGGGTTTCACCTGAAACTTCATTTTTTATATTTTTCAGGCTCCTGCAGCCAATCCACAGGAGAATCAACGAAACCGAGCAAGGGTAAGCACTTATATATATATATATATATATATATATATATATATATATATATATATATATATATATATATATATATATATATATATATGAAGCATTAATGGAATGGAAATAAAATGATCCATTTTTGCTGGTTTAACACTACGCTTTGACAAGAATATAATCCATTGCATTGGCTGTGCTGAAACGTTTGACTTATAACGAAGTACTTGTTTTGGATACATTTTGATGTTAATATTATTTATGTAACAGTTGTGTAACTAAGAAAGATGCCAAGATTATTTAAATATGTTACTCAGAAACATGATTGATATTTATTCTATATGACATTCATGGTCCACGGTGCACAGGTATGACGCAGAGTCATAAGCAGTTAAGTCACTTTTGGCGATATTTAGTTTTCGATCCAGTATTGATAAGAAAAACACACTATTTCATTTGGTAATATTTGCTGTGTTCAGTGTAACAGATAATAAGTAAAGTGATAAATATGGGTTAAGTCATATTTTCTAACGTTTGATTAGTATTAAGTGCTTATGTGGACAAATGTCCCTAGTATCATCAATACGTTTTAAACTGAAGAAGTTCTATGTTGACTTAAGTCCTTAGTACAACTAGAGATTTATGGAATTTTTAAGATCTTGACACTTTATTAATGATAAAAGTTGTAAAATTAATATCTGGAAACAACACTATCACCAGGCCTAGAAAGTATTTTAAGATTTCTCCCCTGGGAAGAAAATTATTCGCTTAGCAAATAAGCAGGCTTACATTAACAAAGTAGTCAAACTTTAACTCGATCTAGTGGTTATGATGCATTTAAGATCAAAATCCTAATAGGCAGGTTTTATTTTAATAGACGGCGCAACAGCGTCATTTCAGGTTTTACTAGGGAAAGGAGAAAGGTTACCCAGAGATATAAGAGTTTTACGTTTTTATACACCATTGATTAATATTGATCCATGCATGTTACTTAAATTCAGGGATCAATTTTCCACTGATCTCACAAATGCTACCCCTAGTACTAAATAAAGTAGCCGTTTATATGGTTTTGCATTGAATAACGTTTTTTACATGCTGATTCAGAGGTGTTAAACAAGAAACAATACTATGAACTTATTTTTCCACATAGTCGTCTAAACTAGAGATGCATATGTTTTGAAAGGGTATCAATAACTGTGTTGGAGGGCCAAAATAAACAAAGTAGCTATTCACCACAACCATTGCTATTACTTGAATAACTCTTTTCTTAATGCTGCAATAACATTTCGTCGTTTTTCTTCTTTCAACAATAATGTGTCAACAATTAACGATCACAATTTATGAAATTGACTGACACATATTTACAAAATATTAACTTGGACTAACCTTGGTATACGTCTCACATTTTTAACACCCGAACTTTCACCAAACTAATGGTATAGGTCAGCCAACCAATTGTATGTGACATGAAACTTTAACTGACAGAGGGGCAAATGGAACAGCTTGATACTTATACAGCCATTTGATTAATATGCTTTAACATATTTCAAAAGTTGTATTTTGTTCCTATACACGTAGGATTCAAAACAAAAAATAAGTAAATAAAACTCATTATTGAAATATTCATCCATTCTCTGATAGACTCCCCTTACATCAAGGTAACCAATCATAAATTCCTAGTTGCAGAACGCATGCACATGGGATTTAACTTACACTATTCCATGATTAAAAATATGAGGTTCCAATTTTCCAACTTGTGATTGGATTAAATTCGTAAGAAGCATTAAAATGGATATTGTTTGATAAAACAAAGACATTTTTATGACTTCACTGGATTTCTGGTTAAAATTTGTTTTCTAGAAAGAACAACATGGAAAGCCTTTCTCATGGCAAGTTGTTCAATTTGTTCTGTACAGTCAAACTGAAACAATAGTAAACTATAAAAGTTCCTTAGATGAAGAAATTTCAGGACATTGAATTTCGAAAGAAGAGGTAGATGATCAATGGGGCATGTGAAAAAAAACTGCAAATCAGTCTTGCCTATATCCAAAGAAAAGAAGAATATTTATTGGATATGCTTTCTCTTGCTTCACTAGTGGTTCACCATGTATACGTAAATCTTCCTGCATATCCTATCGAAATTACACAGTTTGACATCTTACTGAATTGAAATATGGTAGTATATTTTTCTTTTAAAATAATATTAGTAACTTCCTCTAATAGAAAGTTTGCAAATGGTTTCCTTTCTGTTAAATTTACAGTGCTGTCCATGTCAGTTTATTGATAGCAATTATTTGCTTAACAAATAAATCTGCAAGTCATATGGATTAATATAATTATGTTAAGAATTTGACAAAAGGGTGTAAATTAGTTTAGGGAATTAAACTGACAGAAGATAAATTTAGGAACCAATGAAGTATTTAGCCATCTAATAGGGGCTACTCAAAGTGTAAATATATAGTCGTTTCTTTTTTTAAAAAAATAAACATTTGAACTTTTGAGAAGATCTTAAAGTTTGTTTTGGCCTTCCTGATATTTTTTTTACTTACTTATGATCTTTTGAGCATGTACCAAAGATATTTCTATTTGGCGATATTTAAATGTTATGTTTTTTTTTCAGCTAACTCTGTTGGATTATATCTCGAGTCGTCGTAGTTATCCTATTCAAGTGATGTTAGATTTTATCTATCATGTTCTAAATTATTTTATCACAAACCAATTGGTTATAATGTATATATATATATATATATATATATATATATATATATCGCATTATTTTGTTGATTTCTGAGTATTGTTTCATGTTACACCTTTTCTTGTAGCAGAGACCAGTTCTTGTTCCCGATATGATGGACTTGAATTATCCAGAAGATGTAAGTATGTTCATATTTCAATATATATATATATATATATATATATATATATATATATATATATATATATATATATATTAATACATTAATATTAAATACTTGCAAAAGTAAAACCGAATGTTTGTCTTGAAACATTTCAAGTAAAATGCAATACTCACTGTGAAGTTTTAGTATACATGTTCTGTATTATATATATTATTAATGCATGAATGAAATATAAAACTAAAATTATTAAAATGTATAACTCAGAGACTTGGCTGAATTTCCTTTTCTATAATACATATGAATATAAACCCTGTTTATCTTAGCAAATTTATGAATGGTATATGGGTTCGTGTTGAAGTTATAGAGCTATGTCTCGAGTCATCAAAATTATCCTATCAGAACATTGTTAGAATTATTACGTCAAATTCTTTAATAATTTTGCATTAGTTTAATTATTTTAACCATTTTTTGCAACATAATTAGTACCTATTTAGAGTTGGATTATTATCACGTGCTTACCTCAATTAAAAGTCATGTCCTAAGGGAAGGAAGAGGGCTTTGAATTAATGCCAAAATATGTATCTCAGGAGTCCCACGTGTTAAGGAGATGAAACTCGGTACATAAGTTCCTCATTGACAATAACTGGACAAGTGTTTTAACCTTTACAAAAAATCTGCCAGGAAACAACGGTTAATTTCTATGGTATTTTAACGTCCACTTTCGTCTTCATAAAAAACAAAAATAGGAAAATGATTGAACCGTTTAAAATTATTTTTTGCAAGTAGCACTTGGATCGACTATTTTTTAAATTATTATTCTTACATTGAAATGCGCATCCTAACGGGGGAAAGCAGTTTAGTTTCCTGTTTTACTAAGAGTAACGTTTGCATCCCTAACATTACCGCTAGGCATGTGCTATTTAGGTATCCCAGCTACTTTTTAGGTACCCTACACTTGGCACATATGATATTCATGTGCTAAGTATGTACTTCAGCTACATACAGTTTTAGGTACTTGTTACACTTAATTGATATTTGCAATTATGTACCACAAACATAGCATTTATATACCTGGCCCAGTTTCGCACTCTGTCATTTTTATGTCGTCACTTGGGACATATACATGATATGTTCTAGGTACGTCCTATAGGTACATACTGTTTCAGATACCCTAGCAGCACAAGATGTACTAGGTTTGCTATATTTAGGTGCTCTAAATTCATCTCCCACATTTGATGCATTTGTTCCTTCTTTTTCCAAGCGATTGTGTACTAGAAGCATCAAACGCATCAACTTTATTAGATGGCAACTGTCGCCGATCATTTGAAAGTGAATATGGAAGAATTAAGAAATAAAGTAAATAGACACGTGTCATTTTGTTATAAAATTACATGGCGATTAGATTTTATCTGATCCCAAACGGTTATCGTCGAATATACGCGGTTAAAGGAGTATTCTGATTAGCCAAATTCAAACGACCTCAACAATTTATCCCTTTACAAACGACATTGTCTTCATCGTCTCCGTGGCCGAGTCGCCGGTGGGTGTAGCCGAACGGTCTGAGGTGTTAGGCTGATGATCGTGAGGTGAGGCCCATTGGGGGTTCGAGTCCCTCTGAAGAGCAAGGGTGGAATTTTAACTGTCCTCGATGTTTCTGTGTTCGTGTCCCTGTCGTGTCTAGTAGTCCTGAGAAGTGGTTAAAAAAGTCGGTAAAGCAAGAGTCTAGTAATCCAAACGTTGGTGGTTCGCGCCCACCCTAGGGTAGCTGTATATTGTTTTCAACTTGTTTAAAGTGTTTTTAGACTCACCTTAATGTTATCACATTACGTATATAGGCGATTTAACATATTTTGGGGGAGTAATTTTGTAGTTCATTGACGCTTACGACATGGGGAACATAACTAGAACATACTAGGCACGTTCCCCAGGTACATGTCAGGCATGTGCCTAGGGGCGGACATAGACTGTGATTATCACTTGCCATCCATGTGATTTATCTCTCAGAGATGCATAAGGCATATACTGGACACATTCCTATGTAACTGAGGGAACATGTAGGCATATGCTTGCTACGTGATTGTGCTGTTAGGGACTGTTTGAAATTAATGTTTGAAGATAATTAACACTTCCGCCGAGTTGGCTTTTTATAATCCCTTTTCAATTTTAAACTCATCGTAACGGGAGAAGAGAGCCCAAAGATATTTCCTAAATATTTTACATAAATCTATTGTTCCCGTATGAAAAACGGACACTTCAGTTAGTCTGGTATACACATACAGCATAGACTACATGTTTCTACTTATTTCTGAAACTGGTCTTAAACTAAGTATCTTTATTCTTGTTTCAGGATCCAATGGACGTTCCACAAGTAGAACTGCTATACATTCGAAGAGTAAGTGCATAGGAATACATCTTATATATAAAGACGAAAATTTGTTTGCCTGTATACCAATCCACGCCGTTAAATATTTTGATGTGAAATTAGAACATAGTTAATATGTAACCCCTACTATATCGTAGACTATTCAAATTTTTTATGCATGTTCTAAGATGGGAGGAGAAGGATTTCAATAAGTCTTTCAAGTATGTTCAAGAGAGCTTATTCTTTGCGTGTAAAGAACTGACATTGTGCCATGTCAGTACAAATATATATATATATATATATATATATATATATATATATATATATATATATATATATATATATATATATATATATATATATATATATATATATATATATATATATATATATATATATATATATATATATATATATATATATATATATATATCTGAAACTTTTCAAATATTTTTTAAATATCTACAACTGATTTTTTATCCTGTCACTTTGATTATAATATGTATCCTAAAGGGGAAAGGGGATGAATATTTTTGTTGAGAAAATATAATCTCACAAGTCCGTGAAGTTAGAGAGATGAAACTCGGTGTGTAAACTCTTTGTGAACCGTTACTGAAGGGGAAAAGAATCAATCTTTATACATTTCTCCACATTCAATTTGACGTTATCTTCCTTATCGTCACGAGGGAACGGCCACAAATATTTTCTAGTAATGATTTGCAAATGCATATCCTCAAAATTTCTCCAGCAGTTTTTTTTATTCTCATACGATTTACGTGTGTTTGAGGCAGAATATTTAGAAAACATCCTTTATACTTACCAGCAATTATTTTCAATATTTTGGCCTGCAGGGACTTCGAACCACATGGACATCTTCGATCAATGCCAATGCTTTCAGTGTTTACACTAGGACTAACTCCCTTTTACCTTTTATCTTTAATCTATTTCATCTGTAACCGCTGGCGACAATTTCGATGTAAACAAGATATACAATATGTTTTTATGAAAATCGAAACTTTTGACGTAGTTTACAAAAAAACATTAAGTACAGTAATTATGCAAACTTGTAACACGGGATGGATTTTTTATCCCTTTTTTACCTCATTATTCTTGATGGATTGCAACACAAAACAAAGCGTTATTTCGGAAGCCATATACCAGATTTTTATTAAAATCATTTACATTTTAGGAAAATTTTACAGACATAGGATAAGATGGACAGATGGATACACAAAGGCGGTTAAATAGAATGGTTGAGGCTCGCTTTTTTATTTGAGTTTTAGCTTCCCCTTTTACAACGAGGTCGTACGAGGCGTGGACTTACAAGTCCGGACCATATGAGCTATTGCTGGGATTCGAACTCAGCTCTCCAAGCCAAAACCGTTTACATTAACCGTTTAACGATAAGGGAGCTCTAGGTTGAAGCTTGCGTATGAATACTCAGGCAATTGATTGAACTGTCTTATCTAATTAGAATATATTTGAATCTGTACTCTATATTTTTATTGCCAGACATCTAAATGTTATGTCTAGTCCATGCTAAGTCCGTTGAGTTATATCTGGAGTCTCCATAATTATCCTACCTGATAAGACTTGTTATAGTTATAATTTTTGAAGTCACCTTATACAAACCAATTCATTATAGATACCATACTACTTTACTTGCTTTTAAGCTCCATGTGAGACTAATGAGTATTTTTGTTTCAGCTTCCACAAGCGTTTGAACTGGTGAATTATCCAGAACATGTAAGTGTATATATGTATATATGTACTTTAAATCATATTAATAAGTTGGAAAGTAAATTACGCGTTTTTGATATGACTATGGCTCCCAACCTTATTATAAAACAAAAATGCATCCGTTTGTGAGTAACGCTAATATAAAATCTTGAAACTATTTAAGACTTAACGGGCAGCATAAATCTAGGGGAAAATATTTAGATACTCATAATCCTTATTATGATTGCAAGACACATTAGTATGTCAGTCACATTAGTTCCCAATAGTTCACAATCAGGATAATAGTGTACGCTGGCTCACTGCCTTCTACTTAGTGTTAACATATGTCGTTAGCGTGAAGGCAGGTTTGAGAGAACAATTGGTACTTCCAGACTAAGAATCCGGAGCACCCTATAATAATTTACAGTATATGTGCTCAGTACAGTATATGTACAGCATCATAGTTATGCGCTTCCTCCTTACTCAAATATCAGAATTATATGATATGCCAACACCCATCAAAGTTTTCATGCCAGAATCATAGTTGCTTGCCCTTTTGTAGTAGAAATCTAATACACATTGCAGAGGTGCAGAGAGTACAATCTCGTCGAGTGCAGAGAGTACATTACTCTTATCAACTGAGTGTGGATGATTAATAACAGCGGTATTCTCTAAATATTGCTTGAATCATAATAACTTATGTTTTGGATGGAAATAAGGGCATTCGAATTTCTGAAGAGTTCCTTTGGGACAGTGGGACAGATAATGTAAATATGGGACTATCCTGGCTAAACCGGGACGTTGGGGAGCTCCGCATATGCTATACTAAAATTAAATATTCATGAAAGTACAGCTCAATGTACAGAAGGTTGTTTGGTTTATATCCGACCGGTTTTCAAAGTGTACTAACTCTGTGAAAAATAGTGTCGCTACTAACTGTTGCATTCCGTCCGACCACCTGTATTTTGGATCATGACGTGATATTGCAATTTATGCTGCAAAAATATAAGTTGGGATATAGAAATAAACATTCCATTCTATTCCTCTCTACAGTTTTTCTACAAGCAATGGCGGTGATGTTGTAAGTGTCGTTTTAACAGTTCGAATGTGCAGAAATCAAGTAGGCTTGCATCAAAACTTTTGACAAGAATGCCATGCTGTGGTATAACACAGATTTCCCGTTTGGTTTATAATGTCATAATAAAACCTGAGAAGATGAATGAACGTATTATCTATGTAGATTTTGTTCTTGTTGGCTTCGTAAATACGAGGCACATATTTCCATAGAGTAGAGTCATAATGGATTGCGAAAAGTAGGTATCATTCACCTTAATGTTTTGTCAACCTTACTTACTTCCAACTTGCCCTCGTAATCGTATCCAGTGACAATCACTATTCCCTGTGAGAAACTTTAACTCCACTGGTTGTAAAACTCGGTACGTCCCTTCTGAGAAGTATCAAGGAACGAAAGCTACCAACTGATATCAATACCATCAGATAAATGTAGATCTCATTCAACGTGACAATCGTATCCCATTACTTCATCTATTCAGTTGTATTTAATACAATTTAAGAAAGTTTACGTTGAAGTTGGAGTTCAGCGTCCTATTCAACATCAATGTCATATGATACATGGACTTATAGTTTAAGGTGTAATCCGAACCACAATAATGAGTTCAAATTTCTAAAGACTCTCCCATTGGGGATTGAATCGGGACTACGTGCAATAAGGACACGCGTGCTAGACACTATACCAGCGGAAGGGAAGTCAGTGATCAGCAAAATGTCATCTGGTTTGTTGAAAATGACAGAAAGCCTACCTCTGGGCCACGTCAGTTTGAGACTCTTAGTTTACCAGTAGATGAATTGCATAAAGTACCTCAGGCGCCAGTTTTGCAGATAACTGCCAAGAGGCCCTTTTGTTGTGGAATGTTTCTACATGGGCGTTATTTGTGAGTGATTGGTCATGATAAATTTAGTTGTTGTCACTCCGAGGGTTAAAAATTTTCCTGACACTGTTTCGTTATTCGGTGATACAGAAGATGTGCTTGGAAAAGAGCTATATTGTACACTTCGCAATAACCTTTACTGTCAGCGGCATTTCACTATCACCAACATGACATTTCCGTGCGTACAAGCCGCGACAGCACAGTGATAACGAGACTGGTTTCAGATTTCTAGCGCAAGTACTAGGTAGCAGCAGTGTTTTCAAGTAGCTCATATATAAAACGAATAACCTTCCCTATAACTTGACACATTTGAATTAAGATATAGGGCTAACACTCGTTTTGATGGGTACATATTTTGATGGGTATATATTGTTTATTTTATGACTATGGTAATAAGAAGTAATGCTGAGACTATCAATATATGGAGCTCAGAGGCATGATTAAACTACCTTATGTTACTATAATGCATTTCAATTTATGAGAATCTAAATTGCAAAACGTCCCAAGTCCATTGGAGTACTTTCTTTTAAGGAAGAACAGATAAACTTTACAATTGGTATGCTATTCTATTCAGCTGAAATTACTTTGTATTTAAAATAAAGCTTTTGGTTGGACTTAGAATGTAATATTACGTAAGCGAATGGCCATTGGAACAAAGATACCGACGAATAAAAATAGCAGAAAATGGGGAAAAAGTGGACTTCGTATATTTTGTAATTCATGTTCTCATATGCTGTATATTTATCTTAGCATATTTCCAAACCTTATATTCATCTTTGCTAAGTTCGTTCCGTTATATTAGGGATTGTCGCTATTGTTCTATTGTGATAATGATGTATGATTATTATAGCTATCAGATCCTAAATTATTTTACCTTAACCAACTTTTCAGGCCGCCATGCCCTTTCCACCGTGGTCACAAATGAACAACCCAGGATTCGTAAGTATAAACATTTCACATGCATAAATGTGCGTACAATTAAGAAAGATATTGGTGGAGACATGTTTCATTTGAACCATTAATAAATTGAAAATCAAATTATGGACTTATGGTTTATTCAGGATAGTAAATTGACGCATTTGAATGTAACACATCTTGTGAACACATTTTTGAATGTATTTTGTAATATTACTCATTATAATATATTTCAATATATGCTTTATATTATGTTGGTGGACCCCTAAATGTTATATACTGTATTTGATTCCCATGACGTCAGTTGTATTATATCTGGAGTTTTCATGGAGGCTAATTATTCAATCTTGATAGTGCAAGATTTTTTTTATAGCTATCAGGTCCCAAATACTTTACTATATATCAATTTCCTATATTTACTTTATCCTTCTCCTGAACTCTTGAGTTTTGTCTGAGCTTACCTAAGTTTTTTTTCTCTATCAGGCTACTACATTCCTTCCGCAGGGGCTTGATGCAAACTATCCTATGCTGGTAAGTATCATATATATATATATATATATATATATATATATATATATATATATATATATATATATATATATATATATATATATATATATCTGATAAAATATTCGTGATACACAAATGTGTAGGTCAAGAAATTTATTCGCTCAAGTACGAATAAGTGTACTGGTGAACATTAATGAATTAGAAATCAAATGATACATTAAGATTATGCATTCACTAAAATATAATTCAATGCATATCTTGACACAATTGATTAATAATGTAACAATTGTTTTGGACACGTTGTGATGTATGCCTTCTTGATATCATTTATATTATTACATTGCTACCAAAAATTTCCGAGATTATTAAAATATGTTATTCTTAATGTTGATCAAACTATCTTCCCTTACTGCAATATGTTTCAATATATTTGTTTTGATAAACCTGTAGAAGTTATATTTGGTTTGTGCTAAGTCCAGGTAATCATGTTTGGAGCCAGTACAGTTATCTTATCCATGTAGTATTACAATTGTTATAGCTACCATTTCCTAAATTACTTGACACTAATTACTGTTACCGTACTCTATTTAAGTGTATCAGTCTTGAGTGCTTGCGCGTTTTGTAGCCAGTTGATTTAGGTATTTTATTTACCTTAAAATAAACATGTATTTGAGTGGTTTGTCCTAACTCGTATTTTCCTAGAGTCCAGTTAAATGGCCTTGCTTTGACAAATTAAAGTTTCGTTAAACGTATATAAATTTAACATCACTTTAATCACATTTGATTAATTATTATTAAAATGGTCAATTTTCTCAAAGCAAAATATACTTAAATAGCATTGAAAAACTTGCAACATCAAAATATTAAAATTTCAACTCATTTTAAAGTGAAGAATAAAGTAAATTCCTAACAAAGGTTTTCAGATGCTCAACATCCTTAAGTTCTGAATCATGTCTAGAATCGCATGATATTTTTCTCGTTTCAGAATCCCATGCAGGTTCCAGGGTTTGCAAGTTTCTCAGGAATGGTAAGAATATCTATCTATATACTATCTATACAGGGTTCGGCAAGTATTTGAGAACAGTCACGTCTGCAAGAAATAAGGAACGTACACTTTACAGAAAGTATTTATTACTTTTTGACGTGCTGTACAAGTGGTCACATCCACAATGGATGACATAATTCAGTAAAACCATCGTCAGCTGCAATAACAGCTTCTACAATTTGTTAAAACAGAAACCGCATACGGGTTGAAATAGGAACCGAATAAGATAGGTCTTGGGGATGCTTCCTATTGTCTCCAAAATAGCTACCCTGAGATCTGTGAGTGGTTATTGGAGCCCATGTCAACCACGCCCCACATGCGATTGTTTATTGGGTTAACACCTGAGGAGATGGGGACTTATGCTGTGAATTGCATAGTCACGAAAATTGTTGGCAAGTCATTCTTGGGTGGTATGGGCTCTATGGGATGAAGCGGAGTCCTGCTGAAAAACACAGGCCTTCCACACTCTACAACAGTAATCCAGGGGTTCAGAGCCGTCGTCAACACCTCAGTGTAAGCAACGGCGTTGACTTCGGTATCTTGGCGAAAGTAATTTGAAGAAATCACGCTGTCTTTATTGTCCACAACTCGACAACCATCAGTGAAGCTTGAAACTTGTTAGCAGGGTGGTCAGAACCTCCTTGTGGCTTGCACACAGTCACCAATCGTTTCTGTGGTCCAGTTTCTGGTATTGGACAAAGTTTTTCTCATTGGAGACAATTAAAGAACTCCGGGCTTCTCCGGATGTTTTAACTTGTTCAGGATGGGGCGCTTTCCTCTGGTTAGTGTGTTCGCCCTGGTTCTCTCGGATAAAACTATCTTCTCCGTAACACGTATGACTTGTGATGAAGATTCTGATGACCAACACTTTGAATGGTGGCTTCGGTAGTCTAAAGCCTTCCGGTGCCAACATAGTCTTTCCAGGAACCTCATTGATGGCAGCTTGGAAAAACGAACGAACTCCGGTGTGCTGATATTATTCAAGCACCGACAATGTCATTTTGTATGGAAAACAGTAGTTACTTCATCAATAACAGCCTCAGTTCTCTCCGAAGTTTGAAGATAACCGGGCGAATATCAGGAATGTAAATATCTTTTAATCGGAGTGGTTTGCAGCCAAGAAAAGGTGACAGCATGCTCCTTTATTACCTAGGTTAGCCTAGGTTCTTCTATGTTTATCTTCAAAAGAAAGGAGTTGTAGTTATGATATACAGAGTACTCTGTCACTTATATGTTCTCAAGTACCTGCCACACACACTGTACAGTAGAGCGTGAACATTTTTTTTCAAGGGAACAAGCTTCCAATGTAATTTCGCTTCAGGATGTTTATTTTTTCATAACATCTTGTTCAGGGAAAGGGTTTAAACCCGGACCCTTTCTTAGATTGTTAATATAGAAACAATACTACCCGAAAATGTGTATCATTTACTTAATTTTAAAAATTCTATCCTGATTTGGAAGAAGGGGATGTTTTAGAATTACTGAATTGTTCTCTTAAACAGCTGAGCATGAAGTTGATTGGTCAGTTTATTTGCAGTTTAGCGTCCCGTTCAGTATCGAGCCAATTAAGATCGCGGATCTACAGCTTAACGTGAGATCCGAACCATGAGCTCTCACCGAGAATTGATCGGGGTCTTCAGTGCCAAAGGCGCTTTCCTCTAACCATATAGCCACGAGGGAGTTCAGTTGGACACAAATGTGTGAACTTTAATATTTAGAGAATTCTTATGTCACAGATATGTATACAGTATCCGTTTGAAAGGATTCAAGGTGTATCACCCGGAGGAATATTTAAAAGAGGATACGGCCCAAATATTTAAAAAAGTGATTTCCTGGTGTTATTGTAAAACCGAAACCCAAAAATTAAATATGGATAATGAAATAGATTGAGGTAGTGAAAGCTTTTCTTTCTTACTTGGAAGGTTATACTTGAACTGGTAGTCGTAACATCATGTTATCTGGTATATAAGGGATTTGTGTGTCACAGATTATATAATTGTTATTCATTCATTATTATTATTATTATTATTATTATTATTATTATTATTATTATTATTATTATTATTATTATTATTATTATTATTATTATTATTATTATTATTATTAAGTATTCTGCCTTTCGGCAGCTCCTGGGACTAATGAGGGTCTATTATTATTTTTAAAAATTTAGATTTAAGTATGGAAATGTTTCTTCCACGTTTCTCGATCTTCAGCTTCCTCTTTTATATTCCGATATTTTCTTCTATTTTTTTCTTTCTTTTATTTTGAAACTATCGATCAATTGTGTTCTTCTTCTTTCTACCCCTCGATTTCCTTCCATTTTTCGTTCTATGGCGGTATGAGGAAGATAATTTCTTTGCAGGATGTGTCAAATCCCTTCCTACAAAGGATATTGACTAGAAGTGTCCTCTTCTTTCCTATCCGTTTTAAAACATCTTCGTTTGTTGCTCTTTCTGTCCATTTTATCTTCTCCATTTTCCTCCAACTCTACATTTCGAAGCTCGCTAAAGTTTCTTCTCTAACTTCCATAATGTCCAAGTCTCTGAATTAAACAGTCCAATTTTCCATAGCACTTGACCAATTTCTTCCTCGTCCAATATTAAGGCTGCTTGTTAAGAGTGATCTTTTCTTGTTGAATGCTTGTTTGGCTATGACAATATTGACATGATCTCTTTGGTGCAGTAAAAGTCTCTCGTCAAAATACTTCCCAGATATTTGAAATTGTCAATCTCTTCAAGTTCTCTTTGTTCTATTCTGACTCCTAAGTGCGCGTTTCTATGGGATATTCTAATGACTTTTGACTTTTTGATGTTGTCTTCCAATCACATCACATCACTTGTTATTCACTTGAACGGAGCTAATTAATATGGTGACGAGGGAGCCAGAGAGGGACAACATATCTTCTTTAGAATCCGAACAAAACATTTCAATCGCTGGTCTTAAGGCACTAATTTTGACAACTCTAGCTTTCTATTTAAAGAATATTTATCTATCATTTACTTGTTTAACTTCTACCTCGGTGGTCTAGTGGGCTGGTAGGAAAATATTGCCTTCAATGAAATGCGAAAATCAACTCATTTAGATTCAGATTTTTTTACTACTAGTAGTAGGTAAATCCACATTCTCACATGCGACAAAATAATTTTGCAAGATGTCGACTTTGGGGAAAATAATTCAGAGGCAAATTCGAGAAAGTATGTTTCCGTAGCCCTAAGAATTTGACTAACATTTCTGTAAAATACTCCAAATATATTGTCTTGGGATATGAGAAAGAGGATTAACCAAGTATCGAGCTTAAGATTAAGGGTTGCTAAGGAAAAGAATAATATTAATTAGTAACTATAAATAAACAAATTAATGTGTGTGTCGTGATACTTCTGAAATCAAACTAGTTCCACGTTTTCTTTTCTGTGCAGAGCTCATACGTACAGGGAATAGGAATACCCATCCGTGGATTCAACGTTGGGGTAAGTAACTTCTTATATAATTTTTAAAATCCGCAGAATTAATAGTCATAAATGAAAGCTTTTCTTTGAATAATGGTCAGTGCCAAGTCAATTCAAATTTTAAGTCAATATTTGCTCGTCGTTTATACCTTCCAAATATTTTCCAACTTCATTATTTTTAGTTTTATTATTATTATTATTATTATTATTATTATTATTATTATTATTATTTGTTTATTTTTGAATTTGTTTAATCTTGGTGTTTTCTTCAATCTTCTTTATTCATTCAATTCAACTGAGTTGGTGTAACGAAAAGGTCTACATTTCACAATACCTTATAGTTGGAAAACGAAGAACCACACTGATAATCGGAAATGTCGTTGCTTACAATATATATATATATATATATATATATATATATATATATATATATATATATATATATATATATATATATATATATATATATATATGGAATATTTGTGACGTATGGTAAGACTTTTTATTTCGCAAAATATTAAAATCTTAATGTGTTCGGATATTTTGTAATGCAAAAATTGCTAACGTGGTTCTTCTATATTTTGTAATATTCTTCTTTATTCCGTTCGCCAATTCAATTATTATTTTCTAAATTTTCAGTTTTAATTATCTTCAGTGCTAGCAGAATAAAGTGTGTGTATGGAATTGTGTCCCGTAATTACACGACTAATTATTAGAGTTATTTATTTCCTATATACTACTATAATGAACAATACTGATCTTGTAGTTTCCATGAATGCAGGGGTATTAAGATCTGTTGGTGTCAGAGATTTAGCCAAAAGAAAAAAAAAGTCTTGACTCAGACCAAGCAGTACCTAATTTCAAAAATATTTTTTGGAAGGAGTGCATTGGCGCACCCCTTCATTTTATATAGGCTTTGGGACACCCATTAAATTTCGAGAGGGGATCAAAGAATATCCTCTTAAGTTTTGGAAATTGCCAAAAAATAGTAAGAATATACAAGACCAATGTATGCACGTCGAAAAGTTTTAGTGGTCCATATCGTTTCCTTGAATGAGTAAGAGAAACCAAAAAATCCAAATTTGGGACATAATTTTCCTAATTTATTCTCTATAATGAGGTTTTATTTGGCATATAGTCCTGTGAAGAGGTAGATGTGTCTATTCTCTTTCAAATGACACAGGTACTATGTTGAACTCTTCTCAAAGTTTGGTAGGAGTGTCTCTCCTCAGGTTTTTTAATGGCCAAAAGAAATGGTAATTATTGTTTAACACTCAGGTACTTACATCTGCAAATTTGGGAGTCCATCTTGTCCTCTTTGATGGATAAAATATGTCCAAAAATAATCATTATTAGAACATTGTCATATACGTGTAAAGAAAATTACATAATTGTGTTAACAAACCGTGCTTCGTTATAACTTAGAAGGTGTGAACCTATAGATCTATGAGTACATTTGGAAGTTAGAGGCTCTGAACATACAACTGGACCAAGATACTCCTTCTAAAAATATTTTTATCCAAAACTTCTGGTAGAAAATCACCTATGATAAAGCAAAATGCTTGAGATGAATAAGATTATTCTGACGTCATATTTACATATTTCTTGTCTGTTGTATTTGATGGTTAACTAATTTTGAATGTATGTTTCAAATACGTTTGTTCTATTAATGTTTGTAACAGGAAATTTGTGGCCCTGACCACTGGCGCAAATCCCGGGGGACGAGTGGGACATGTCTCCCAAATCTTGGACCTGGGGGGAATTTGTTATTTGTTGATTGAGTTTAACGTCTCTTTCAGCAGCGAGGCTATATGAGACGTGGATCTACTGATTAACGTGGAATCCGAACCACATGGGCTCCCGCCGGGAATCGAACTCGGGTCTCCCGCACCAAAGGCGCGTATGCTAACCGCTTAGCCACGGAGGAGCCCCGGACCTGGGGGGACTGTCCCCCCAATAATCTGACTTAAAAAGTGTTTTTTTTTTTTTTTGGGATAAGTGTGATGATTTGTGTCCGACTGCCACAAAGCAATGCAAGATGAAATTGATTTCTCTTGGCTTTTCCATTTTTTTTTAAAAAAAGAATCGTATTCTGTAGTATTTCAAACTGAACATCGTGCTGTAGTGTCTTTAGTACTCTCATCAATATGTATTAATTTCACTTCAGGTGGGCACAGAATTGCCAGAGGAGGATATAACCCTCTTCTCATGCTGGAAACTTGTCTCAGCTGTAGGTATTGGCATAAATTCCGGGGAAATGGGGAGACATGTCCCCCCCCCAACATTAGAACTGAAGGCTCTCCCAATAATCCGATTTGAAAAGTGCTTTTTGCAGATAAGTGTGATGATTTGTGTCCGACAGTCACACAGGAAAGTGAGATGAAATTTATTTCTCTTGGCTTTTCCATTTTTAATGAAAATGAAGGCATGCGACTGTGCGTGACGTAACCTGATATGAAATCTTATCTCCTTCTCTCCCCTAGGCCCTAGCACACGAAGAGTATATAGGCTATCCAATGTCACTAGAACCCATCTTATTCAGTAAATGCGCATTTAATCTATTTGTAGTATCAGCCTATACATCTACTCATGCTTCGTAAGCTAACTAACTCTATAGCCTATGGAACCCGGAGGTTCAATGCCGCGTTCACAAAAGCTCTCCACTGACTTCTATCCTTAGCCAACTGGATCCAGTTTCTGCTTTGTATTCCTATGTTTGCGAGATCCATCTTACTATTGTCTTCCCATCTGCGCCTAGGTCTTCCTTATGGTCCTTTTCCGAATCGTTTTACCGCTGGTGGACAAACACCGTGTGCGTGGGTTTTCTCGGGGTTCTCCCGTTTCCTCCCACTTTCTTCATTCCACCATTTCATTCATTACTCATTATCACCGTCTCCTTTAGCCTAATCAGCATAAGCGTGGGACGTAAAACTCAAAATTTCATTTCATTTCATTTCGTTTTACCGCTAACATTTTGAGAGCGTTCCTACTTTCTTCCATCCTGGCTATATGTCCTGCCCACCTAAGCCTCCAAGACTTGATGCATCTAACAATGTTTGGTAAGCCGTATAATTTATGCAGTTCCTCGTTATGAAGTTTCCGCCATTCCCCATTCCCGTTCCTTTTGGGTCCGACTATTCGTCTGAGCATCTTGTTCTCAAATACTTTCATCTATGCTCTTCCCTCAGAGTAAGCGACCATGTTTCGAAACCATACAGAACAACAGGTATGATTATCGTTTTATATATTTTAAGCTTCAAATTCCTCGACAGAATTCGCGACGACAAGAGATTTTGAACTGAATAATAACACGAACTCCCTGTTTGTAGTCGATATTTAATTTCATCGTGAATATGATTTTCGTCTGTTAATATCGATCCTAAATATTTGAAACTATCCACTTTATCAAAAGTATTATTTAATATTTTAACTCATCCCTAATTTGCCGTATTACGGTCCCGACGCACTTTCATGTATTTAGTTTTCTCTGCATTTACTTCTAAACCCGTGTCCCTGCAAGCGTTTAATAAGATCTCTGCATTTCTTTCTATTGTTCTCCTATCATCCCCTATTAAATTTACATCATCAGCGTACGCATAACCTGCTGAACACCGTTCAGCTCTAGGTCCTGGTTGCTATCTTTGATTTTCTTTATAGCGTATTCAAGCACAAAGTTGAATAATAGTGTCGACAACGCATCTCCTTGTTTCAGGCCATTCTGGACGTCAAAGCTCGTGACCAAAAGTTTTCCTGCCCGGACTTTACTTTGGCATTCATTTAAACATGCTCTAATTTGCTTTTTCGGTATTCCAAATTCTGTAAGAAGGTTGTACAATGTTTTCCTCCTAAACGAGTCGTAAGCCTTTCTAAAATCAATAAGTAGTTGATGTATCGGGCTACTGTATTCCCGCCTCTTTTCGAGTATTTGGCGAATGGTAAATATTTGGTCGATAGTTGATCGATTTCGTCTAAATCCGCACTAATAATCTCCAATAATTTCATCTGCGTATCGGGTCAATCTTGCTAATAGAATGTTTAAAAGAATTTTATAGGATGTTGACAGAAGAGAAATGCCTATATTAATTATTATAGACAGTTTTGTCGCATTTCTTGTGAATTGGACCAATGATTGATTCTTTCCATTCTTGTGGCAATTCTTCCTTGTTGTAGATAAGCAAAATGAGTTTGTGTATCTTGTTCCACAATTTTTCGCCTCCAGCTAAAATTAACTCAGCCGGAATTTCGTTTACACCCGGAGATTTGTATTTCTTTAATTTCTTTATAGAGATTTCTACTTCTATTTGGTTGGGTTCTGGAATATACGGTTTTGTGGTGTGTATCTCCCTTTCTTCCCGCATTAGTTTTTGGCAGCGTGTTCAGCAAATCGTCAAAGAAATCTTTCCATCTATTTAAAATGCTATCTGTTTCAGTGAGAACTGTTCCATCAGCTTTCTTTATTATAAGCACGAGGTTGATAGCCTTCTTTAAACTGGTTGTTCGCTTTATTCATGTCCCGAATGTTTTTATTTTTACTATTATCTTTAATTTCCTAAATTTTAGCTTTTAAAAAATCGCGTTTCTTTGTTCTAAAAGTTTTGGAAGTTTCCCACCTGATGTCTACGAAATTTTTTGTAGCTATTGCATTCGGATTTTGTAGTCAACGTAACTTTTCCTGTTTTCTCTTCTCTGCTAGTTCGAACCATGGTTTGTTCTTACGTATTTCCGCGTGTCCCAATTTTTCTCTTGAGAGAGGATGCTTCGTAAGCAAAGAAAAGAATTCAATTGCTGGAATATTTTTTCATAATGTTAAGGTTAAATCTGTTAACTAAAGAGTATATGACATACGTCAGATTTCTGTAAGGATTCCTGTAATATTATTGAGATTATCATCATTTTGCTCAAAGAGTATTGTTGCGTCATACATAATTGATATTTTTTCTTAATAGTTTTGGAGAAGTCATTATTTATATTATTATAAAACAAGTTTAACGTGGATCTTTGTGGATGCCTAATTAGAAACATACTAACTATAAATATTCATGTATTCAGATTTCATAATGTGTTCACGGCAGTGATTTGTAATACTGATATGTACTACTACTTCATCTACATCGCCTAACATATAATATACCAGGGATGCAAATAAGCAACAAAATTTTACTAGCCCAAGAAAAATAGCTACTGGCCCACATCCCACAACAGAAATAACTTACTTACCTTCGGTATGATATTAAATACTCGCCCGCACCCATGCAAGTGGTTATTTGCATCCCTGTAATATACTCTACAACAGTTGATCAAATTCATCTACCGTAATATGAGTTTCATCTCCCTTCTCTAGAATGAGCTTCAAATCTGCCCACTTCCCAATGTTGAAGACAACTAATGGCGTATTTAGGATTTTGATTCGAGGGGCAATGCTCAACACAAGGAAGGAAGTGGGCAATTGCCCACTTGAGTTTGAAAATTAAATATATTTTAATTCATGCATAAATTGAAGTTATAATGACAAGAATTGCAGACCGATAAATCCTATATGATATACAAAAATTTAGGAGTGAATCTAACCCTTTATTCTATTTTAACAAGAAAAAGGAAACATCCTCTTGGCCTTCCTAATTTCCCGAGCTAATTATTCCCCGGTTTTGATTTTCTTTAATTGAAACATTTCCTTTTTTTAAAAATAACTAAACGATATAATTTCTCCTTTGTTATAATAACTAAATTCCTGTCATGTTGATATACGCGCAAGTTGGTGTGGAACACTAGTTTCGCTTATCAACTCCTCTTAGTTTTGGTGTTACTGATGATGGCCGACTTGAGTCACAACTGACAACGGTCGATAAAGTATGATAGGCGAAATGAAAGTAGTAACGTCAAGAAAAAGAAACAGAAAAGTAGAAAGGACGAAAGAAAGAAAAAAAAGAACGCAGTTCTTACATGGAATGAAATTTGACAAATACAGTATTACTTCTGAACAGCATAAGAAAATGGAAAGTCAATGACATTCTTAGAAATGGTAAGTAGGATTATCGTTGTACGTGGAATGCGAAAAACTAACAAATTTATTTCGGGGGGAGCTTGAGCCCGATAGCCTCCTAAATACGCCACTGAAGACAATTCTGCTCCCCTGATCCTTCACAGCATTGTTTTTCAACTTTATAAATATTTTGAACATCGCTTATATATATATATATATATAATATGGGAACGGCCTTACCCGTCCCCCCAATGTTGAAGACAGATTTGCGCCAATGACCCTGATATGTTCTTGTAATCTGTTACATGTAAATGAGGTGCCCAGTATCAAAAGCCACAAAATCCATTTTTTTGCCGAAGTTGTGTTATATATCGCTTGTTATATGTTTGTTCTAAAGGAATTTCATGGAAACAGAATAAGTTTAAGAGCTTAATATTTCATACTAAAAACACTAGTTCAAATATGGGACTTTGTACGCGTATATATAGAGCTTCACTGCACATTTTGTGAGACTACTCGAAACTAAGTGTAATGGATGTGGTAGAGTTTGATACTAGGCGCCTCAAATAGAAGTTGATAGTATCAATAACTTATTCAAATGTTGAACCTATAACCTGGTATGTGTACTGATAATTATTACTACTCACACTTATACAACTCAGTATGAAAAAAGGAGAAAAATATATTTATCTTAAGTAGTCACCACCTACAGAACATGTCATTTTGCACCAACATTTTGTTTGTTTACATAAATACATATGGAAAATTTAGGACAGATGCAATGAATGGTCATCACCTTTCAAAAAATCAGAGTTATACTGTTTGCGTGATGCTATTTAATTACTCAAAATATATGTATATTTTAATACTATTATTATGAAAAGATTTCATTCCTTGGTACAAGGTTTTAATCTGTATCTTTCTGTCATTCATGGGTCCCATGGCAAAAGAATAAGCATGCTAGAATGCATAGTTGTCAACATAATACCAACTTCACTTCGGCCAAGAGGTAGTAGGGGTAGTGGAAAATACCTGGAAATATTATATGTGTGGAATAATTTCATCATACTACACACATTGATATTATGTACAAAATGTACTAATTGAGGATGAGTATCGGCGTAGAATTGTTTATATTGATCACTGCCAAATTAATTTTACACAATGTAGAATATAAAAATCTACAGTGATGGTTATACCTAATTTATGATTATGTCATGGGCAACCCCAACTGTCGTTCAGCAACTAAGCAGCGAATCATATTGTGAATGAAATCGGAATTTTGGTCAGCGTACTGAGCTTCTATGTAGTGAACTTATCATACTTTTCATCATACCTGGCGATCCGATCATAATATTTCGATTGACCAAAACACCTGCCAAAAAAGCTCAAAGAGCTTAAGTTTTCCTGATGAGAATAATAGAATCACATACTTCAAGACAGTTTGCCGTTTTGACTGCAGCGAATTTAAATGATATTCATGTGTGAAACTTCTCGATATCCAGAGAGTTTATACGCCAGAACATTAGTGCGGCCATGCCAACCTCTGTTAATTATTGAATAGCACTTTGTGGTGGAACAATTTCTACCAGCAGTATTTTCAGAGATCTTGTTTAAAATTACAATAGCATACCAGCGCGTATTTTAGTGTAATGGCGACGAAAGGTGCATATTTTAATTACTAATCCTCCATTGATGTGATAATTTTGTTTGCCTCAATCGAGTCCTTCATATTTCCATTTGTAAAAGCAATGTTCAATAGATATGTTCTACTCACTGAGTGCAGAACACGTATTAAGTACGCCTCTGTAAAGATTAAGAATGTATAATACATTGTGTATTTTGCTCTACTTTGGTAGTATAAAACTCTCTTTCTATTCTATGGTTCTTAGACTTTTAATCTCCCCAGCACAATAATGTACTTCATGATTTCTAAATTTAATATAATTCTGTACCAGAGTTTTTCTTCCTTTCAGTTTCCTCCAACATACCAACATTTGCACTTTCCACAGATGCAAACTCAGGTAAGGATATTAAGATATGTTTATTTATTTACTTAAGAAGAACACAACAGGTACTTCTACCCAATTACAGTGTTCATACCAGAGTTACATAGAATATCATTAAAAGTATGATAATTTATAAAAACTAATTATAACCTGATAAAATTAATCAATTGTGTGTGATTATCACTTTTGTATGTATACATCACAAGTCTACTTTCCTTCTCCGTTTCTACTTAACGATTTATCCAGTTCAAAGCTTATATTAAAAATGAAACCCTATTTAGCAGCCAGACTACATTTGTTTTAAAAATCTTGAATACAAAGGTGAGTCACATCTAAGAATACTCACTAGAAATTTATAAATCTATCCAATGTTGGTACACGAAATGGAAGTGATAGCACGTGGTAATGATCGCATTATGAAGCTCAAGTAACATTCTAAACATGCCATACAGATTGTTCAATTCATTATCCTGCTGGGAGATGGAGTCTAGCAAAGGACCTTATAAATGGGAAAACAGGATTGATGGTATCACGGTTGTAGTCATATTTCCCATGAATGATGGCCAGAAATGAGTGGCACTTCCCTCTAATATCATAATGCAAGGATGGGCAAATGCATAGATACTCACTCACTGCCGTTACTATATCCGAAATTGAAATTACAATATTTGCTGAATATCTCTATCCTCCGTTTTCGTCGCCTCTGCTGTCTCTGTCAATTTGCTCAAAGATATTATCGATGATGGGAAAGTGTTAGAAGCAATCGTGCGAGGAATACGTGAGAACATAGGCTTTCTTGAAACGAACACTCGTATCGTGTTCATATCATCCCACGAGGGGATCACGTAGTTCATGCTGTAATTGTGGTCGGTATTCTGCCGTATAGGGCGCCCTGGACAGTCATTTTATTCAGTCCTCCTGGTGAGCTGCGGAATATTGGAGTGGCATATCTGAAGTTGGAACACCCTGTTCCATCGTACACACCGCCGATGAACCACTGAAATGTACGTATCTACGCGAAATTGATTCTGCGTAACAACAACTTGGCACTTGGCAATCCTCCATACAGCCAAACTCCAAGCCATTTAATTAATACATATTCACTGGTGTCATTCTGGAGACACGGACTCTTATCCAGACAACTACACTCGTCGTCTTGTTTAAAGAACTTCAAACTATTAGCATCTGTCCTCTACAGAGAATAGATTCAGGCTACTCTTTGTGGTAGTCGGTGTACTGTGACCCTCAAACAATGGCCAACATCAATTATACAGATTCAAATTGTGTGTTACGAATTTTATTCGAATCATACAATGTATGCATTGTATTTTTACTTTCACGAACCCGCATGTGCTTAATGGATGTTAGCTATGAAGTTCAAAATGGCCAGAGCAGAAGCGAATATGAAATAGAGATGTTCATTACCCTGCTCAAAGTTCGGATGTTTAGATAAGATAGGATATAGGACTTATACAAATAAATAACGTACTACTCATAGTTCACTGGTTGAAGGCAAGAAACAAGCGGAATATTTATTTTATTGAAATCATACCAAATACCACTTATGAGTGCTCGAAACAGTTGGTATTGCGCCCTCCAAACACCTGGTTAACCGCTCTTTACATTGAGCCAGCCCACTCCTGGGTGGGTGTAAATCACAAAAAAAGCTTCTCAAAACTGAAGAAGAATAAATTTGAGAGAAGAAATTGAACCGATAGGATTTGGTATTTTGCATATATATGTAACATTTTCCATATTAACTAGCTTTCTTTTTAATCAACTTAAATTTGGTTAAACTACTTGCTGAGAAAACAATACTGTTTATTTAAAAGGTGAATAACGTGTAACCGTTTCCTCTACTATCTACTCTGAACAGTGTTGGAAGAAGTCAAAGTGATAAAACAGTAAAACGGTTACACGTTATTAGTTTTTTTTCAATAAAACATTGTTTATCTCAGAGAGTATTTTAACTAAATTTTTGCTGCTCGTCTTACTTTAGTTCGCAAGATGTAACAATGTCAGTTTCACAAATGGTCCAACAAACTCGAAAACAACAGTCATTTGAAACACTCTTAAATTGTACGTACCACATATCACAAGTTGTCATCATTGACTTGTAATACCATGCAATATACACGTTACCTCACCCACCAAGTTCTAACTCCAGCTTCAGGTGTACGTCCTTCTATGCACTAGCACATACTTGCCACAGGCTTTGGATTCCTATTTACTTATATCAGGGTAGTGTGGGTACATACAGTGTATGGTCAGTGAAATGTGGTATACTTCACAGTAAATAGTAATGTATAGTATCTAAATTGTGTTTGAGGGGCTAAGGAAGAAGCTTTCGTAGTATGTTTAAGTTCCAATATAGCAAAGTCAAGTTTAATTACTCCTGAACACGTCATTATAGATCACCTGTGTCAAATAAATTTCTGTCTCATAATACTATCGTAAGCAAACTAATTTTCAATTTCTCATATTTTTGTAGATGCCATTCATGCCACAGGCAACACCAGCACCATCCATGGGAGGTGATGATTATCAGGTAACAAAAAATCTCTACCCTATAACTAATAATAATAATACTTCAATATTCAAAGTCAAAAGCTTCACATTGAATCCCATCCTGTGCAAAGCCAGTATAATTGTGATTTATATTACTCACTATTAAAAAAAATGCTATTTCTCTTTGGTTATGTGTAATTCTCCAGTCACACATCTGTTACTCCTACTTTTTTTTACTACAAACTATCCATTCTCAAGTTCTTTGAAGTTTCAGTGACTGAGTGGCTTATAGTAATAAGTGTATTTTGACTTTCAACTTCCGTATTCAAACGATTAAGACCGTAAATTTGTCTTTATATAGGTCTCCATGTTTCATTAACTTCAATGTCAGCAGAATAACATATTTGTATTTGTGTAGTAGTATCGTGTAATCACACAAGTGGTTACTAAAGTTATTCATCTTTTCTATATTATGTATTATTCGTTACGATATTTCCGTAATTCTTATGAAAACAGTCTCTATTTTACCGTGTAAATTGTCATTTGATGACTTACTTCCAGACCCAATTTTTGCTATGTCTGGTAAGATGTTTTACACTGAAATACTCTGGGATATTAGCCAGTGCACACGTTTGGTGCACGGGCTCCTGGATTTGGGAGGGAATGCCTTGAATTTTTTTATTTATAACGGTGATTCAGATTACACTTTAAACTGTACATCCAAGTTTTACATTGCGAATGTAATGAAAGGGACCATAAATTTCAATCAAACCAACAAACATTCGCATTTTTTATATAAACAATTTATTAAGTTGGTAGCTGGTATTGTAACCGATTCTTTCCAAGTTAAAAAATCTGGAATTTTAATTTTCCTGAGTAAGTTGACAAGTGCAATTGATGCAATGAATGTTTATAAACCTTTATCGTGGCTACATATTTGGAGTTCTTGTGTCGTTGATGGTAGACCTACTTTCCATTCTGGTGGGAACACGTATGATTCGGATGTCAGGTTAAGTTGTAGGTTCACTCTGTTTGTCGTCTCAGTGCAGTAGAAATGCTATGTGTCAATCAATTAATCAATGTACGAATTAGGTGTAATAGTTTGGATTAACACGGAAGGATGCATGGTAACGGGATGACATTCCACGTTTGTTGAGCATTCCTCCTGGACTTGAGTATATTCTCCCACTTGGTGCTCAAATTTATCTGATACATGTATTATAAAAATATAATTTTCGTAGGTGTCAATTAATTCAGGTACGGTATTACAATATTACCGCTGAGTAAATGATAATCGTTACGGTGTGTTTCCATAGCAGAGAAGATATGCCAATTCATAAGTGCCAAGTCGGGTGAGTACAGAAGATGCCAGAGAATTTCGAATCAATACTCATCAACTTGTTGCTGTGTTTTTCAAGTAGTGTTGCAAAGAACGTTATTTCAAAGAAAACATGTATTTGGAATTTATCAAGAAAGACCTTTAAATTGAATTTCTCGTCATAGGCTTACAGCTGTGAGTAAATGTCCGTGTTGAGGATTTGCTATTTTGCTTTTGCTTTTCCAATGAATTCAAATCCCATAGCAACGTTTTACCGAAAATTGATTGAGATAAACCTATACTCACGGACTGCGCTAATTCTTGTCAGGTCAGAAAACCACTTTCCATGATCAAACGTGAAACTCGTCGGCTTCCCTTCTACGTTAGGACCATTTTCGACACAGTTCTGATTCCGTTTCCATTCGCTGTCTCGTTATAAACCACATACAGAAACAAGTTGGACACTCAGTTCTGATACACTAGCAAATCGGACAACTTCACTTATTGTATAGACATGGGCAGACCCCAATACAAATTATCACATTTATCACTTTGTCACATGTTGTATTTGACTTATAGAGACAAGCTCTTTCCGTGCAACCAACTTGCACATTCACTTCAGTCATGCGTCAACGATGATGGATCATTTAGTTACGTGTTACCAGTCAACACCAATTATACCGAAATAAGCAAACAAATGTTAGCTGTAAGAGGAGGTGATTAACCTTTTGCCCAGTGTAATTTGGTTTTTACTAAAGTTTGATTTATCTTAGTCCCTCAAGCCAGTGTTTAAATTCTTAGTCCATACCCTACCGGTGGTATTTAAATTATTCCCTGCTATTAAGACTCTTAACGCTTCTATTTAAAGTACAAAAGATATTTCATATTTGGCAGAACAATATTATTTTTTTTTTTTTAAAAAAAAGTGCATTGGAGAAAGCATTTTAGAAATTTTGCCCACACCGTTGGCATTTAAATTTCGAGTGCGTCATCAGGTTCCCGATCTCAAGGGTTAATGATAAGAGTCTGTCCTTCATACCTTTTTCACACTACTCAAAATCGTATACAAATCGGAAGTCATACCTTCTCTTTCAATTTAAGAAAATGTTCTTAAGGTCTTTATTACTAAGCACTGGACTTTACGCTTATTCTATCGATCCATTTAAGTTTAGTGGTAAATTCATATAACTAGGAGAAAGTAATGAGCCCAAATCTGTACAAGTGGAGATTACAAAATCTAGATCCAGGTGAACGAGATATCTATTCAATAGGTATGTTTTCAAAAATCTTGCGTATTAATGGAAAGTATCTGAGGACAGTATTTCATCTCCTTTCTATCCACAAATGTTATCAAGCACATAAAGTAAAACAGCATAATAAAGATTTACTTTCATTCACATGCTTGATTGAAAAACGGTGATTAAACATTTTTAGGACTACTCATCAAAACGTCAGAATAGGTTCTTTTAGAGAAATCAAAACAAAAGCTAATCAAAGAAAAAATGCTACATAATGTATTCCAACAAGGAAACCTAGAATATAAGTAAGTAAGCAGACTATTAGTAATATGCTAGGGAAATTTTTGACAAACACTATGTTATATTCCAATAATACAGCAGTAGTAAAATGAACTAGAAATTATCAAAAACATTTCGGAAAGTTTATTTTTCTACTGGATCAATTTGGACAGCTTTGACACATTGGAATTTTAATTATAAGTTTTATGATTAGACTTATCTTATTGTTATTTACTTTTGCATTATTTTAGCTGGACACAAGGATTCTATAAGAGGTAAAATTACGTTACTAAAATTTGCATTCATTTTTTTTTAAAGTTAAGATAGTAAAGTGTTTTATTTCTTATCCTGTGATGCTTTTGTTTACAATTATGTTTCAAAGCATGTTGCATGATGGCTATAAATCGTTTTATGCAATTTTATTCATGGATAGTTTTGGATATTGATTTCTGACAACAAATAAAACAACGAATTCCAAGAAATATAGATTAAAAGCAATATTTAGGACCTAATGGCATGGGGAGATTTTGACAGTGACAATTTGGAATGGCAGTAACATCGAAACGAATAAATGCTGGTTAAATGCCAAACACATCGTATTTATAGAATTAATTAATGTCCACTGTGAAGGCTGTTGTAGGCTAATATAAAGCTGTTATGTTTTTAAGGAAAGAACATATTATAGATTTTTACCGCTTTTGAAGATTTTTGAAACCGTCTATATACCAATTTAACGAATAGAATTTCCTAAAATCATTTTGAATTGTCGTTTGACTACCAACGTCTATAGTCCTTAAATAATTTGTTGGCGTGTGTGTTTTGAGTCTTTCTGTTTCAATGTTTGTTGGACAGCACATTCTGAATTTTTGGAGTAATATTTTATATCATTCTTTTAGTTTTATTCTGCTCCAATGTTTTCTCACTATTGAAATAATTTGCATTTATATTGAGTTTTCATGTTTTGCAGTGTGCCGACGCCTGTCTTTTAAATCCTTTTCTTTTATTAACAAAAACGCCGTGGTGCAGAGCTATAGAACCCACACAAAATTATTAAAAAGAAAATTTTTATAAAGGAACTTGAGTGAGCACTAGACTATTATGAAAACTGTGGAGAGAATTCAGGTTATCAAAATTTTAATATAATTGCAAGAAAACTCCACTAATTCCACTAGTTCACTGGACGTTTTAAAAATTATTGTTCAAAATTTACTTGAATACACAAAATTGCTGTAACAGTAACACAATAATTGAAACTGATACACAATCATAGTCAACGTCTTGCGAATAAAATCAGAAAAATCAACACACTGCTGAACAAGACTGCACTTATTTAATATAAAAACACATTTACACGTTTTAATGTGTTTTTATATTAAATAAGTGCAGTCTTGTTCAGCAGTGTGTTGATTTTTCTGATTTAATAATTGAAAACATAATCATTCGATGAACAATGGTAACTAGTTTTAAATGTTCCTTTAGATCACACTTTGCCATTTCCTTTTTCCACTTAATTCCTTAGCATTAAATGTTCATAAAGATTATATCTTTGATATTTAGAAAAATCTTCACTGTTACTAGGTATTTAACATTGTCAGTTAAAACAGGAAAAGAAATTCCAAAATACACTTATTAATTAACACCAAATAGTGCCTTTATAACTTTTCAATTAACACACCCATCCAACTTCAATTAATGTCACTAGCCACTTTTCAGGAAAAACTATAAATACTTATCTAAATATGTTTTGAATTGTACAATTCAACAACTTAATAATTCTGAAGACAAAGTCCTTGCTTGCTATTAAGATAGCATCATTTCGACTCTCAACAAGAGATTGTGCTCTCCGTCTGATTCAATTCTCCAATGGCCACAAGGGCCTCCGTTAACTTACTTCAGACGATACTAGTTCCTCCTCTTACCACACATTCAAAGTGGCGCTAGTATTAATATTTTTTCCAAAAGCATATTAATCTTAAAATATGCTATAACAGTAATATACATATTATACTTCAATACTCTATATATATTGATCAACAAAAATATTTCCTTCATTTTGATTCTGCATCTTTTACTCGACAAGGGTGGTTTACGTCTACGATGGAGAACTTGCATTTCTGTTTTTTTTGTTTTGTTTTGTTTTGTGCTTGTTTAGTCTACTGTAACGAAATTGCTACATAACAGAATTACTAGCGGTTAAAAAAGGTAAAGTTTGAAGTTCTTTTTAGTGATATTATTTACATAACTTTCTTCATGTATTCTTCTAGAAACAATTGGCATGCAGGACTAGTTTCTTATGGTTTCATGCTCTCCTCTTACTTTCTAGAACAAGCTTAATACATGATATATAATATATAATTATTTGCATTATTTCAGAATTACTTCAACGTTCGTGGGCAGATGCCGTTTCAATTTGGAAATATTGGTCAGGTAATGCATTTAATATATTTGGTTTATTAGATATAAACATTTTTCATTTTCATAGTGTCAAGTCTAAAATATCACTAATTATCATTGAAAATAACGGATGTTCAGGCACTGAAACCATGGAAAATAGGCTGACAAACAGATACTTATAGTTTAGGAAATATGGAGGAATAGGCACTCAAGTCTTACTCGTTATTTTCAGAGAACATGTTATCCTAAAGGAGGAAATGGATTTCCTTCCATGTGTATCTAATAAGTATTTCAGCAAATTTTACAGTACTTTACACGCAACGATCCGAAGAAAGGAATTAATTGTCACTTTTGAATTAATAGATAGATCATAAAAAGTATTTTAATTTGATATATTTCGGTATTCCACAGTAGTGGCATCTCAGGTTTTCCTTGACTGGAAGGAAGGTGTAGAAAACAGACCAATACTATCCGATACAAGCATAATTTTACATTTCTCTTTAATATATTATCATACGAATAATTAAAACACATGTATAGAATTCTCAAACTCAAAGGGGAATTTGCCCCATGAAGGCTCTCTGTATTCCATTATAAGGAATCTTTAATTGCAAATCACATTATAGAGGTATATTTCCATGAAATTGTGAATTGTTAGCAATGTCCTAAATCGTAAGACAAACTTTCCAAAATCTAAAATAATATTTATATTTTCACTTAATTAACCGAAGCATATTTAAAGCGCATAGGAAAATATCGTTTAATTCATTTTCTCTTTTTAGCACTTGTCCAATTCTCATTTATTTGCAAATTCTTAATAGGCGCAATAACTCACTTATATTTCTTGCGGTGACATTCTTTCAGTTGTAACGCTCCTATCCACCTGTCTCCACATAAGAACCCGAAGCAATTAAACAAACCAAATTTATCAAAAAAAAAAAAAAATATATATTCCTCCGGACTCATACAAGGAAACTAACGGCAGACGGAGCATTGAGGGAAGTACAGGTCTCAGCCGAGTTCTCTTTCGCTATACATCTATGATCACATATTCGAAATTTGCATAAATATTTATCAATAAATATAAATAAACCACAACAATTCAGATGTTCATATAAATTTTATTACAAACTGGGGTGGTGAATATGCAGTCAATCGTTAGTTGACCATATATACACACCGTTAAAACCAAGCAGGCAAAATACACTAGAAAGCATACACTAGAAATTCGGTTTAGTAGAAATTTAAAATGAGAATCCGGGCTCTAACTTCTCTCAAAAATTTCAAAAAAGCTATCGATTGTAATCTAATTCCAATAATTGATCAACTAAGCAAAAATGTGAAGGAGATAATGCAAATACTAATCAACTGTGTAAATACCGACCAAAAATGTTTCAAAAAAAGCAAAAACAATTCAAAATTACAATAATCTCGTAGTTCGCAAAAAATATATAAATCCGAGCTTTTACTATCTATTACTTTTACTAATCGTGATTCAAATTTCAAAGAATAACTCAAACTCTGAAAAATTCATAAATTTCCAAAGCTACTTGACTGAGTTATAACAAATTACAATTAATATTTGGAAATTCAGAAAAAGTTACAACAAGGTTACCTCAGCAGCCGAATAATTCAAAATTAATTCCAACTTCGATATCTCTTATCAATCAGATGAAAAATAATCCAATAATAGCATTAATAAAAAAAGTATAATAACTTTTGAAATAACCTACGAATTTATATAATTCATCGGGAGAAAGAATAATCTTCCAATCAATTTACTAATTTATCAGTCTAAAGAAATTCAATTCTCGATATGTTGAACTATTTAAAAAAATGTTAATACTACAAAAATTCAAAACAATATAGAAAAACACAAGTTGTATTAAGTTTTAGCCTTAAACAGTCATATATCCTGCATTTCTAACTAATCTGAAGCAAAAATACAGCAATGAATGATTTTTCAATTTTTTGTACGAACTTTCGAGTCAACCTAATATTTGTTCTGAATTTCACTTAAATACAAAACCACTTATACCAAGAATTTGCATTCCGTAAAGGCAAAAAATCGGATTAGTTTTACATAATCAAAGAAAGTTATGATTTTAAACTTACTCGTTCAATTTCTAAATCCTGAACGATTAAATAAAGTAACTGGTGTTCAGAGCATTAATTCGCCTTTTTCTGACCAATTCAAAACTATCACAAAAAGTACAGGAAAAATATTCTTAAATTAAGCAGATAGGAAAGTGATCAAGAATACTGGATCATAAAACCACGACTCGACACTTTTCATGGGGGGGGGGGGATTCCGTAGAGAAAAGATATTTTTTTTTAAAAAAATGACAAAATCACAAGAGATAAGCTGAAAGACCAACCAAAATGGACTAATCTACAACCCACTCTTAGGTAAAGCACTTCTACCCCTCCACACATGCAGTCAAAATAGGTCACTTACCATTAATATAATAGACTTAACAATTTTTCTCCTTTTCGTTTACCTGTCCAGGACTTCAGAATCTGTACCCTTTGGTCTCTTTGTAGACTTGTATTTTTGACACTACTGACCGATTAATGAAATTACGGCAGTGTAACGTCGTTTTTGTCAAAGCGAGCCTACTGATCAAAAAGGACTCTGAACAAAGACAAAGAAAATTCGAGTAAAAGCCAAAGCAGCAAAAACGATTAATATTGTGCGATAAAAGGCACAGAATGAAAGCACAAACTTCAATAAAATAAGATTGTAACACGCTCATTACTATAGGTCAAACAGACCATGCTGCCCACTTGAATCACATCCGACCATTTTAAACTTTTCTTCTTTTTTAAAAAGAAAGAACAAAAAAAGCACAAATCCAATTCGTAATCTTTCACTCGTATTTAACAGAATTAAGCAGCACTGAAATACGTGATATTGCCTTTCATAAGTCACTCACTTTCAAAACCACGCTACACTGTCGATCCACGTCAACCATAACTAACTATACGAAGCACAGCCAAGATGCAGAAACAAGCAAAAGAACAGAACTCAAGGCTAAGACATGTTGTTCCCGAGAAAGATAAAAGTCAAGTCCACGCCGGTAAGCTTCCTCCCCCAAACGACTGCTTGAATTCGAAAACAAGGTTGCCAGCTCTGAACACCAACTTTATTCTCTCGTTCTTTCTAACATTTTTTTTAAAAAACTACCAAATGATTAATACATTTGAAAACCTTAGTTATATTACTTTTTAATATACAAACAATGAAATTTTTTAAATTTTAAAGGTCGGCAATTATGAACCACTCAGAAAAAGATAAAAAGTACATTTCTTTACAATAACAAATCTCCTTTGACTCAAACCAAAACTGAAAAAGTGCATCTAAGATACTTATGTAACAGATCGTTACACAGTATATCGGGAGGTAACTTGACGCTGGCATATGTATTAAGTTATTATTTGGTTATTTTTAAATAACTAGGATTAAACATAAATCCTGCGGAATAAACGGAATATCTATGTAGTTATTTTATCCTCATTGGTAACTAATAATAGTAGCCAGTAGTAGCTTTTAAGCTACATATAATATAGCCGATACTGAAGGAAATACGCGTTTTTTTTTTTTTTTGCTAACGTTGAAGCATTCCTCCCAAACGAATTTCAGTACGTTTATTTATATTTTACATCTTACATAAAGAAATAGGCATTTTGCTTAACATCATGACTCTAATAATAATTAAAGTATAACATATGGTTGACTCAAGTAACTTACTTTCTTGAAACACAAAGGCAGTTACTTTTTCTTTCTTCTGAATTTCCCAAAGCTTAATATATTTGAAATGGGTTCCATACTTCAAAAGAATGAAATACAGTATCCAATGATTTAACACTTCACCCCGTACAAAACTTAATTTCACAAACAACTTGATTTTTATTAATATCTACCATTTACATCTCTTCTCATATAAGCTCGGTACGGAAAGAAATGTTAAACTAATATTTGATTGTGAATCACTAAGTTTATATCATATTATATTTTTTGTTATTTTACAATAGAATTAATTGGTGAATCGCAACATATACCATATAAGCGACTCGGGCAAACATAATGGTTAGCGCCATTTCCGGTGGAATTGAGTAATTAAGTGGAAAAGGTTCTGGTAGAACCATAGCAATGTATGTAGCTAGGTTAATTTGTATCTCCAGGTTGCAGAGAAAGTTTGTTTAGTATGTGTCGTTGCATTGAATTGCATGGGAATGGTAAATATTTTACAGTTTGCTGGAAAGTTAGAAAATGTGACATATCATTATTTTCGGCCGAGCAGCTCATATATGAACATGATATATTCGTGCTTCTGTTTTTGATATCATAAACAGATTGTTTAGCTTAGCTCTAAATCAATTTGAAATAACTCTCCTTTTTAGGCTCAAGGTGCTGCACGAGCGGCTACACCACCACGTCCACCAAGGCCCAAGGCACCTCGTCCACAAATGGTAAACAAAATACATTTTTGCTTTCCTACTTTACTCATACATTATGTGTAAAACACATTTCCTGTTGAACATGTTTACTCTAAGATCTAATTCTTCCTCCTATTCAAAATGAAGCCATGATATGTAATTTTTTATACTTTATTTATTTCCACTTTCTCCTACATGTTTAACGTGTTCAGAAAACGCTGCTTTGGCGTTTCTCTAGTCGAATGGAGAATATATTGCTTTCCCTTATAGTCAGTTTTCTAGTGGTCACTTTTTTCATCCCGTGTGCAATTTAATGGTAGAGTATTGTGGATGGAATTATTTTATTCCTTAAAAGGTAGTGAATGAGGAAAGTGATGATGGACATTTCAGATCCGCGACTGGGAGGGCTGACAGGGTGGGGGAAATGATGAGTCATCGTTCGCTTAACTCCTTATAACTTCCCTCCTAATCATTCGATATTAATTTTCTTTTAAAAAAAGAAAGGTCTAAGTACGTCTTACACACGATGTTCTTAGCACCTTTTAATTAAACGTAGCCGTTTTGGTTAAAATCTCAAAAAAGGATTTTTTTCTAAGAAAAATATTTAATTTGACAAAATAATCATTTTTGTATTATTTATTTATGCCAAATATCTAAATATATAAAAGAGCATAAAACACGAATAAACTTTCATTTTCAAAATCGTTGTTATATAAAACGTAAGGAAAAGAACAGTATACAAAATCTAATATTTCACTCAAGAGAAGGAATTAATATCTTTTAATTATCATTACCTCTATTCCTACAATTTACTATATTATGTAATGTATATTAATATTAACTATGTAGATGTTTATAAGTATTTTAGAAATATGTTTTAATTATCATGGAATAAGTATTCTAGTCATGTGTTTTTTCTTATTATATTCATTTACTGAAAACTAAGGATACCCTTCTTCTGTGTGAATCAACACGTTATTCATCAGGACACTTCTAGAACCCGAAGTTGTCCTTATTACTTCAATCTTCATAACGTTAATTCTTCTTAATATTTTAATATACACTACACTACACTATGACACCACATTCAGAACGCACTAAGAAAAAACAAGAAATGGTTAAAAGGGGACAAGGGAAACACACAAACACTTCCTGATTTCTGTTCCTTCACGTCACAGCGGTTTTACACTGTTCAAAAGATCGGCAGCAGATAGAAAGACGTTCGGACTGGTTCATGAAATAATAGAATAGGAAGTCACATAGCAAAGGGATTCCCCTAATCAAGTTATGACAGTGTTCAGTTCCTTCTTGTTTCACGATAGATTATTTCCTTCGCATTATCCTAGTAACAGATTTCCCACTATTAATTTAACAGCACTAAATTGTTAAGCTGAAATTAGTGATGATTTTTTGTGTGATTTTTAAGGAATAGAATATGCTACTTTGAAGTTTCTTTTTAAAATAAAACGTAATTTTTGTATCATCTTCACATGTAACTTCATGTTTTACCTTCATATCGATAAAACCGTAGAAGCAACCCTTTCTATGAATGACACCCTTGCGGTAACTGAGGCAAGAAGTATCACCTTTGATTCAAAGGTTTGGGGTTGTTAATTTTTATGTACTGGTATACGTCTAAAATAGAGGTAGTTCAGAAGTGTCATAGGTAAAAAACAAACCGTGAAGAATGTTGGGAATCCAATATCAACATGGAAGTCATAGCCAAAATCTGTGAAATAGTTAATGCTCTATCCAGATCCCTGACTGTCGTATCAAAAGTAGTTTAT
This sequence comes from Thermobia domestica, assembly GCF_964235325.1. NCBI lineage: Eukaryota > Metazoa > Arthropoda > Insecta > Zygentoma > Lepismatidae > Thermobia > Thermobia domestica. Next base: position 146,797,455 of record NC_137459.1, on the reverse strand, counting down.
TTCTAGCTTGAGATACATGGAGAACAAGATGGATATTGCGGAATATCTTATTTGAAAGTTGCTCAATTGCAAATAATTCATATTGTTCTGGTGGTGTGATGATTTGTCCCAGCGCGGTGATTGAGTTCTACTTTATATAGTGCACATTGTGGGGTGATACATCGAACTCGAAACTTAACTGAAATTTTATTTTTATAAACAATCGGTATCAATTTTCTTTTTGGCTGGAAGAATTCGATTTTGAGATTAGTCTGTTTATATTTTGTATTTTGTGCCACTAGAAAGTTAGTTCCTACCAGGAGTTGTAACCACAGTTGTGTATCATGTGACTTTTTGCGATCTTTCTAAAACTAGGAAATTAAATTGTCACCATACTTTACAGTACTTACGTCACAGTACGAAATTTGAATTCATTCCATTTAAAATATGCAAAAAAAAAAATCAATACCGTACCATTGTGTTGTCTTGGCCCTGTCAAACCACACCTGTATCAGGATATTTTTTAATGTTATTAAAATTTGGTACGTCTAGGAGCCTCACTATTGAAATTAATATTTAGAATATTTTCGTAGTAAAAAATGAATTATTCATGGGCAGTTTAACCAAATAGTTGACACTTTAATCAAGCTTTCCTTCATATCACTGGTAATTGAAACTAGCTTTTCTTCCATAACAGTCTTACTTTGACGTTTAAAATTATTATTATCATTTTATTTCATTTATCATTACATATTTATTTAACTTTTTTCTTTTACAATTTAAAATTTACTTCATTGAAGGCAGACCGCGTGTTCCAAGTTCGTGTAATTCATTAACACAATATCACTTCTTAAAACTCAGTGACGAAATTTATAATGTATTTTCATGTTTTAGGTTTCAGTTAGATTAGGTTAGGGCTGTAAATTAAGCTTTCATTTCAAGTATAATTTGGTATGTATGTGCCATTGCTTGTAATGTATTTTCCTTATATTGTGTAATATTATGTAACAAGTTTCCATAGTGTTGTAAAATAATGACAATTAAGAGACCACACAAGCTCTTGGATGGCACAATTAATAAATGGGCACGTTTGGGTGCATGTTTAGAGTTCTTGGACAGTAGGGACCCTGATAATACTGCAGAGGTGGTGAAAGTTAGTGCGTTTGTACATAAATGTCTTTGTGACGTACTAAATTTGAACACAATGGGTACAAGTGGCTGCATCTTTGAAAATTGTATTAATATTTAGATGAGAAATAATGTTATGTGATTTAGAAGAGAACTACATTGTCTAAATAAAAAGTTAATGTTAAAGTTCTTGTTCAATAGATTCCGAAATATGTCAAAGTTAAGAATGAACCATATTTTATGGTAATATTTTGGATTTTTTTTTACATTTTTCACAAATGACTTGCAGAAAAATTCGAATGCATACATGCTTTTCTAGTATACCGAATAAAGGTAACTTCCATAATATCGTTTCATTTGATAAAACAAAGCTATAACATGTTTGGTTCCTAATATTTGAATTGTTTAACAATTTTTCTAGAATTTTGATGTAATGTTTTAACGTAGTGAAATGTGGTATCGCAAAATGATTTGTTTACGAATTCGAATAATCCTGTTCAGGTACAACCGACAGTTTTACAGAAGTTTAGTACAAGCAGGGATAGGTAGGAAATGAACTCTTCAAAATTCATCCCAAATACGATTTCCTATTTTGTTTAGATTGTCTTCGTTGAGAAATCTTAGTTTAAATTTCCCTCTCCGAAGTTTATATTGTTTTCTATTATTATTATTTATTTTCTTTTCCTCTAACTGGCATTAATCTTCAGTTCTCAGTGGTCATTGATTCTGTTTCAGTTGAGGGTTCAGTACTTTGTGTTGGTTGTATGATGTTTCAAATGTCGTTATCCGAGGATTGTAGATAACAAACTACAGGCCTTGGTGCTGAAGTCTGAGTTGTCATGGAAGGCGTTCTGAGTAAATTTAATGGCTGAATTGAGTTCTGCTTTAAGGACAGTTTAGGATGAATGAATATGTTATTAATTGTTAGGCACAGGTCACTTTCAACCCAGAAAATTTGTATACAAACGTATCAGTAGTATGTTTGAACAATTCATGGTCTAAAGGAAAGAGAACATTATGATACTTCTTAGTTGATTAAATGTTTATTGTTTCAATTTTATTTGTTCACGGACATTCTTTTATTTCAAAATCTATTCTTGTACTGTTTTTATTTATTTATTTATATATTACTATTTCAAAATGTTCCTTGCAGCCTTACTTATTTTCCTATTTATTTGTAGGGAGGTTAGAAATTCACTTCCTTTCTTACATATAATGCAAATTAATCCTTTGTCTTTAGGATATAACCAACAGTTATCTGAAAAAAAAAACAACTGACATTTGGAGAATCAGGAAAAATCTTGCTTTTGGGTCCTGAACCCTGTGACTTGAGAGTACTACTGTTAGAAGACATAGAATCATGATCTACATTTCTTAATGAATCAATAATTAAACCTATATTACTCCTGACGACATCAATACCTTTTTCCTCAGATTATGTACATGTCACATTTATTTCTTCAATTTTGTCCGTAATGTCTTGTGTTGTTTGTTTCGTCTGCTTTCCACTTGAATCATCACTATCTTTTATTAGTTTCCTAGATTCATTTTCATTCAAAACACGTTTGTTTCAACTTAGCCAGTGAAGTAAGCTCGTTGCTCATCACTGGAAAATAATCTCAGAATTGCTTAAATCAATAAATAATGAAACACGTCATTTGGGAAAGGCAAAGAGGGTGGACAAACATCGTGTGCGTGGGTTTTCTCTGGATTTTTCCGTTTCCTCTTACTTTATTCATTTCAGCATTGTACTCGTTTCTCATCATCACTGTCTACTTTAGCCTAGCCAGCATAATCGTGGGACGTAAAACTAAAAAAAACATTTTTCATTTTTAAAATAAGGAAGAAAATTCACTGGGATGTGCGTGTCGGCGAAATATACTCATTATGAATATACGAATGGTCACGGAAATTGAAATAAATGATCATGGAAAGATTGATAGAATGTATATTATGTTATTTTAAAACGTAAAATCATCGAGAAGACATGTGAAAATCATGTTGTTCACCAGAAGTTCACACAGTCTTGGTCCACACCTATGGCCCTTTGAATCGTACGTGGGGGCTCAACCAATAAGCCATTGTGGAACAATAGAAACAAAAGCACGAGAAGTATCATTAATTTGATTTTAAAGGCTACTAAAATAGTAAAATATATTTTCGATTATTCTATCGCTATGGCAAAACCAATGTAACTTTTACTTATAAACACTCGAACACCCATCTGGAAATATTAATCGTCCTTTCAGACGAATTATCCTGGAATGTGAGTAACACATTACGAACAAAGTTATGGGTTTTACAGAAAAAAATAGGTGTTTAGTTTTCGAGCAAAACTGCATAATTCTGATATCCTTTCAAAATACAACTTTCTTTCCACATTTTTTTTTCTGAATTTAATTCGGAATTCTTGCATTAAATCTAAATTCATATTAGTATTTTAAAAATCTATTTCAAAAGCCTGTGTAAAAATATATCACCCCGGGTATGTACGTATGTATATCTCCTGCATTTCAAGTGTTGTTACGCGTATGTGCTAAAAATTGTTGATAATTTAAAAGCTAACATTAAACGAATACGAATTCAATGTTGTTTCTTTATAGCCCGGTGAAGGTCCCCCTCCCTATGATTATATTTTCCCTGGGACAACAGGTCAGGTAGGATGTCAAAATTGTTTTAAAGTTTTGATTACGTAAAATAAATACACAGTTATACTTCTGCAATAATAGCATGAAATAAAGTTTTAGTAATTGTCTAGCGTTCTACTTTTAACATTTAGTAATCATCATTGCTCCAATCATGCCTCATTTACATTTGAACACGCTTGCAATATTCGTTTTTTTTTCTGAATACCCAAATTCTTCTAAGTTTTAGCTTTCAGCTTTCTTTTATACTTTTACTAGCGATGATTCGTTTTACATAGACAGCCTGTATATGTATGTTTAAATAGCTCCCCAGCGCTAAGTTTGCTTTTCTTCTCTATCTACCAGATAACTTTACTCTCTGCTTGTACGTTGAACTTGGCCTCTTTCATTTTTAAACTAAATTAGCTACATTTTGGATTATTTGCCTATTTTTTGTATTATTATTATTATTATTATTATTATTATTATTATTATTATTATTATTATTATTATTTTTACCAAAGACTCACTTTATTCTTCTAAAGTTACTGTGTGTTTAACATAAAATTTGTGTTACATAGAAAGTGTTACGTGTTTTGGAGTACTACTCCATTTTGTATGTAAAACGCTGTTCGAATATCAATAATATCTGGCAATTTTGAGGAGTTTAACTTTAAAATCTAACCAAAGATTTGTATTAACCTATTTTATAACTTGATTTTAGTCTGTTCATTTTTTTAAAACTTTCTTCACTTACTTTCATGAATGTAATTAATTTACATTGTTTTGGAGACTTTCAGGTAGTTTGAATTGTACCACATTCTAATGATTTTAAAGATCAATGTTTGATGTTCTAATTTCCTTGAAGATTTTTTTTTTACCTACAGTTACATTTATCCTTAAAGATATATGAAAATGCAGGTGACACATTTATGTATCTGTGTCTCTTGACTCCAGGAACCCTCATCCCCGAAGGGCTTCGGCGTAATTTCCTAAATCTTACCATTCTTGTCCCCAAATATACCTATCTTTTATCCAGGTATACCATTCTCCAGTTTGTGCCTTTTTTTTAGTGATAAATTGGCCCCCAATTGTTCTCACTAGCGTAACGTTTGCCCTAAAGCCCGACTGATTATTTTTGTGGGTTCTCCTGCTTAAGCGATGTTGCAACGTAATGTCACGTTCATCAGTTAATTAGTCTGTCGAAGGGGTGTCTAGTTATTTTAAGTTATTAGTGTACGGTATATTATAAATATTTTAATTTAATCCTTACGTGATTGTAGAACCCACAAAAATAATTTAAATAAAATATTAGTCATAACAGTAACAATACGTAACATTATTGATTAATAGTAATTAAATCTCAATAAGTTTAAGCATACGAAATTAGTACTTCATAAAATAGTATTCTGGTAACCTATACTGTTTCTTTTCTTCTAATTGATTCTAACGATCAATTTTTATTTTCCAGGCTTCTGGAAGATCGCCACCACCACCACCACCACCACGATATTTCCCAGGTTATGGGCCACAGGTAAAATAAATTTATGCAAAATTAATAAAACGGTAGCTAGATCAAAACTTGTAGCTCCTCCCTTCATACGAATAAAATTCTGGTTTTGCTTGGAATGTACAAAAATTCAACTTGTATAGGCAAGCTCATCAAGTCCCATCCTATTGCGGGCTATGAAAAGTTTATTTAATAGATTAAATTTCAATATAGTGAGATAGGTCTTCACAATGACACACACACACACACACAAACATACATATACATATATATATATATATATATATATATATATATATATATATATATATATATATATATATATATATATATATATATATATATATATAATTGGCTTGAAACTCAGAGACCAAAAGTATAAAGGAAGTATCAGGAATTCAAATGTTTCTGTTATATTTTTCTTACTCTGTTCTAGAGATAGCGTCATGATGTTTTGGCCTACTACAATCTGGTGGCTGGGAAATGGCTATAGATTATATCCGATGACTACCACAATTACGCTTCCGTTTAAAAGCCATGGTTTTTATTAGCATATGTAATTCACAAGTATCTAGGTCATTTTCAGTAAGGGAAGGAGCTCGAAATATTAAGTGTTAAATTTAATGTAGAGAGAAACGTTTAAGATGTCTTAGAAATTAAACTATTAAACTAGACTCATGATCTACAGTAACTATAAGGTGGCACAAGGATTCAGGTATCATATTTAACAAGCTTGGGTACGCTTGAAATACATACGGTGGGAATCACTCTCTATAACGCAGCCACTAGATATCCCGAGGCCAAGTGTATTATGTCATAAACTGTAACATGTTCAAAAACAAGCCTGAGGTGGAAATGGGCCTTCGGAAAACTGTTTCTGCAATTACACACTATGCAATATTACTGTTGTCCAGCGGTTGCAATCCATCGATAAGTTGACAATGGCCAACAAGGACCTCCGTTTGGAAGTTTGCAGTAAATTACCCTGTATGGATTAACCTGGAGATTTCCTGAATCGAATTATAACTTGTGATAAAAAAAGAGAATAGATCTGATACATCAATTTTAAATGTCAGGCCAATGATTTGGATCATGATTAATGCCATGACGATTTTAAAAATCAGTTCCCTACCCATAGCTGTTGTTGCTTATAGGTGGGGTCAAGGATGGGGATAATCCATTATGTCTTTCTCTGCCACATTAAACACGTCACTCTGCCTTGTTACAGTGCTGAATTCCATGAATTGTACCGCAAAATTGTCCGTAACCATAACACAATATTCCACAGACAATGGTGGGCTTGTGCTGCATCAAAATGCACGCCCAAACACCGTTCAATGAACGGTGTAGGCTCCCCATAAGTTACATTAGAAAATTTTCCCCACGTTTTGACTTTTCCGGAATCTCTTCCGGAATCTCGAACACCACTTAGCAGGGAACAACTTCCCTGATGACCCTGCTGTACATTGTGTTGTTCTCTGTCCGCTGTTCTCCCGTTTCTCCACACTTCCTTTATGGAACTATTTCGTTCAAAATCATAATTACTGTCTACCTTAGCCTCAGAGCATAATTGGAACGTGGAACTAAAAAGAATGATGTAACGAAACACATTATTTCGTTATATAAAACACAAATTCAGTTTCATCTTAAGTGCGATCTAGAATCGGGTGACATCGACACATTATTATTTTCAATAAAAAGTACTTGCAATCTACAATTAGATCTCTTACTGATATTGTTTCAACAGTTCAGATTAGGCTATTGACTTTATAGTTCAGTATAAATTTCTCTCCGTGGTAGAGGTTTGGGTAAATGCATTATTTTCTTTTCACGGTGACATGAATCAACAAGGAGAAAGATACCAAAGCCAGGTAAAAAAGAGTAAATTTTTATCTCTAATTTTAAATCTCTGAATCTAATGACTAAATAAAATATTTATACTTTTCATTCAATTCATCAAATAAGTATTGACACTTATTTCTTTTAGTTATATAACTTTGGAATATGTATTAATATGTTTCAATTCTCTAATGGTAGACAATACTGATCGTACCATATATTATTAACTAGCATTGTATATAGCATATTGATCTTTATATCACATGATATTAAAAAAATAAGTGAAAACATATTTTAAAACTTCTTCACTACATACACAGTGCATGATACTATTGCCTACAGGCTGCAGGCGTTGCTCTCTTTAATAACTGACAGGTGTTTTGTCAGAACATCACTATTATTTTCATTTCAAATCTTCCCTTCGTAAATGATACTGTATTAAAGAGAATGTTTGCAATTTTGCTTGAACTGTAACAGTGGGAAAATTCGAAAGATATTTTAAGGAAAATTCCCAGAAATCATTTCAAGTTTGACACAGTTAAAGTACGACCACAATATATATACATTTTTTACATATAAATATCCTCGTCCATACAATACTTCCCCATTTTTAACATTTCTCTAAATATAAATGTTTTAAATCAATTATTTTTGTTTGGAGAAATGTATGAAAAATTCAGACCTATGTTCTCCAGTTGCTATAACAATTTCTCACATAACAATGAAAATAATTCAATATTTTAAGCTTATATATTTAAGAAGATAAGAGCTGAAACGATGTATACTACCATATAAAGAAACACAAATATGTGTGTGTCATCAGATTTCCTCATACAAAGGATTCACCTAGAGCCACCAAATTAATTACAGAAATATATCTTCACCAGGTCTAGTCGCATACGAAACAGTTTTTCGTTGATTTTCAACTTTAGAGGGATTGGGGTGACAAACGTACTGGAGGTTTAAATAGAACAGAGTATCTTAGATGTTCTTGAAGTTAGACAACCCGAATTATTATATTGTGTTGAATGTTGCATATTATTTTGTCCATGCGAAGAACAATCACTTCTGCTAATTTTCAATAAACAAAATATTACACAATATGACTACACACAATAGTAACAAATTGAATTTCAATATGGAGAACAGTGTTTGTTCGCAACAGTGACGTCATATTCTAATTGAAAGTCAATACCGAATTAATTCATTGCGCTATTTTGGTTGCCACCTGGAATAACGCCAGAAACACTGGAACTACTTATGTATATATAACAATCAACGTTTAGACATATTGTGGAGATTCGGTGTAAATTGAGAATACTTCTTTATTGAATGTGATAACATGCTAATTGTCAAGATATGACATATCTGTCAAATAAAATGCTACTTTATTATGTATAAGTGTACTACATCTGAATACGCAGCATGATGTTAGAAAACTTTTGTGCTCTGACGTACTTAGAGGTTTAGATAAGGAAGCATTTTGAGTTAAAATGAAAATGAACTTTATAGTTTAGCAACTATGGTTAATATTACAGTCCACTGACTTTCGTTAAGATCATAAACTGAAAATGAAATCCGTGCCAAGTGCCAGAAATGGAAAAAGTTCAGTTTAATGCCAAAATGTGGACTATGTGCCTAACACTGCTCACTTAAAATCAGACTATCTAGTATTCACTATGGAAGTAGTTCAAAAAATCGCCCGAAGAATGGGCGTGGGCCTATGTGCCACCAGTTCTGAAGTAAAATCTGGTCTTTTTCTCAACATTTTGTTTTTGGCATTTAACATGGATATTACAGGCACTGTACAATTATTGCAGATAGAATGTACATTTGTTTCTAAGTGATTCGTCAAACGACTACAATGTGACCAGTAACGTAGGTGTTGTGTAGATTTAAAGTTCATTTTCCGTCGTTTTTGCCAGAATTTCATTTTATTTCAATTTTCAACTGGATGACCAATAAATCCATTAGTTCAGATTGAATTAATGGCAATAGAGAATTTTGTAAAAAGTTGTCAGTAAATTTAGAATACTGTATTTATTAACATTTATATAGAGCGTAGATTATACAAATGCTAGCAGCTGTATATATTAGGAGTAAATTTGCCCAAAAAACTATAATATGTATATTAGCAGAGAACAGTATTTAAATTTATTTTACAAAGAACATATACAAGAAATGAGTAATAAGTAGTTTATATTACTACTTTTCGAATAAACAGCCTAGTTGATAAATCGAACTACAGTAGTTAGAAGTCTTTATGTTTTCTAGCATGGCGTGCGCGGAAGAAGGAACTGTTCCCAGAGAGAAGATATTCCTTTTGAGGTAAATACCAATACATAGTTTTACATAATAATTTTCTTATGATAATTCAATGTTATGTAATGAAAATGTGTTATTTCATGGTATCTGTAACAATGAACTGGGCATACGATATACTCGTAAGAATAAATCAATATCTTGTAAATATAAACGTTGAGCAAATCCCTTAAATTGTGTTCATTGTGAAAATTAGATATGAAAGTATAACTTTATCACAAAAATAATTTATATACATATTAAGAACTGAGTATAAAAATAATTGGATAGTAGGTTGTATTTTCAAATAGAAATGAAAAATCTGTCTTTGGAATGCGGAGGTTTTGATAGCCGATGTTGGCGGGAAAACGGAAATATTTTCTTGTTCGACATTTCTATGATTTCCATGTTTACCGTATATATCACATTTATTTCCCTAGTGTGGAGATGCACACCTTAATTAAGAAAGTACGTTTACAACATACAGTACTTGTGAGTCCTGTTTCATTTCAGATCTGACAGTTATGCAACCCACATATCTCAACTGTCGTTTTGGTTGCCTAAGTATTTTGCGAAAGTAAAACCCTAAATTGCTATTTTGAGTGTGATGTTAGTTTAGCATAACAATCTTAAAAAAAAAAAAAAAAAAAAAAAAAATCTTTCCTTACTTACATATCGTGTCAAGGCGTTTGAAATAAGAAACTTGTGGATAGCATTTAAGACGTTCTTCCGCTTGCATTTTAGCAGCTTCAATAAATGTGATATATAATTACAAGAGGTTTTAGTTTGTTATTAATAATTAAACGATATGTTAGATAAACGAAATCTACTACACTTTCAGAATAGTAATTACAAACACTATTAAAAGTCTTACTAAACGATTCTTGTCGTTGAATATTTTTCTATTAGCTCTATAAACAATTTGTTAGAAATACAAAACCCATTGCATCCACAGATCCGAAATTTTGCTTTCCCATCAAATGACCGATATTCTTTGATTCTTGATTTTTCAGGATTTTCTCTTCAGAATGCAGTATTTTTTTTGTATTATAATGGAAAATCAGCGGTGAAACATATGTTTCATCACCACCAAATTTTATATATTTTAAAAGGAAGTCCAACATTTTCAAAACAAAAAGTCCGCGGAAAAAGCTTCGTTTATTATTTTACTCCCATTCTTTCCCAAGCCGTTCTATCTCTAGTTTCAAACTGAGTCTCTTTCAGCATTTTAAACTATTGTATGAAACCTATAAACCTGTAATTATAGGCACATTGCTATTTCCAAATACCCTCAAAAATTCAGCCACAACCATTCTACTTGGAGAGCCTCCTTTTTGAATCCGTTTGTGGCCTTGCAATATTCTATACTATTGTTGATACGCAGTCTACCACTATTTTTGCAAGTGTACATCATCGTATTAGACTTTCCACTCTTAAGTTCCTTCTGACAATCATACGAATTACCACGGTGGTAACAATATTTTACAATATCTCATCCCCTTTGATTTCCCCATATTTAATTCGTATCTTTAGTGAAGTAAAAAACATGTGAGAACAAGTTTCGTGTACACCCAACCATAAAAGTATCTCTCCCCTAAGTGCTCTAATTCCATTACTTGGTGTCCAGGTAATTTGCAGTTGTGAGAACGCCTAGACAGATGCAACCCAACTTTGACGTAACTTTTCTCGGCACTGACAGTAGTTGGTAGTCCTGATCCAGGTAAAATAGTAAAGTAGGTGACTAACGAAACAGTTCTCCATTCTAAGATGAATCTCTATGGTTCGGATCGTGTTTTCCAAAGAACAACATATATTTATCTTAATATTGCTGTGTATGTAATGTATTATTTCTTTATATACTGTATGTTTAGAGAAAGAGAAATACTGACCCCGCATGAATCAGAAAATGCTTGAAAGTAGCTGAAAATATTATATCTAGAACAACTGCTGGAAGTAAGTTAGCAAATTATTGTCTTCATTGAGACACCTTCTCCAATTCTCCTCATTCCAACATCTTTTCCTTCCTGGGGGAGAGAAGATCTTGCTTCTGACACTGAGTATGTATTGAAATTGAAACTGAAACATTTGAAAAAGTTAGAACCTGACCGGGATTTGAACCCGGGTCCGCCGAATAGAGGTTGAATGCGCTAACCACTCCTTTTTTTTAAATAACTATTTATTTACATGCTTAGTAGTACATAAAGATCACAGGAAGGTTTAACATTAAAAAAAAGAAAAGAAAAAACTCACCAAAACATATTGATAGTATCTACAAAAGACCAGACGATTAAGTTAAGACTGTTAAAAAAATAGCAAAATATTTCCGCTTACGAACAATAGAAATGCTGGTAGCAGCGGATTTTAGGAAAGCAAGGTAAAGATCAGGGTGATAAGGTCCGGGGGTGGTTAACAAATAGACAATAGTGTGTGCCACAAACCAAATAACAGTATTATTCTTTGTTACAGGGTAGTAATTAAAATCTGGGTAGAGTATTAAAGCAGTGGCACGAAAAGAGGAAGGAGAAAGACGGCATATTTTGCTTAAAAGTACACACAACTGCTGCCAAATACTAGTGACTGAGGAGCAAGTTTCGAATCTATGACTAAGGGAGTCAGGTTGTTGGCAAACATTACACAAGTTATCAGCACCAATGTTTAAGTGATACAAACGTTCTTTTGTTTCATATGCGTTATTAACAATAACATATCAAAGAGATTTGTGGGTATAGTTCAGAAATTTAGCATGAACATTACACCAGATACGAGACCAGTTATGAGAGGGTTGCTTGACTATTATACGTGGTGTAACTGCGGGATGAATGTTTAAATAGTACCAATACAAGTCCTTAACAGACATGCATTCTATTTCACATTTTGTCAAAAGTGCATAAGCCATGTCTATTATGACGTCTTTCAGATGAGGATATTTCCAACTCCACGGGAAGGCATTGATAGGTCCCTCAAGGTCAATACAGGCAAAACACGCTGCAAACACCGCTGCAGAGACAGTGCTGTGAGTAGAACACGCGACCTGACAGCTGCGATGTAACAAGAGAGCTTTGGCTTGAATGTTTACATCTAGAAAGACAATGCCCCCGTCCTTGGGAAGCAAACGTAACTGAGTAGAAGAAACACGTAATAATTTGCCGTGCCAAAGGAAAAACAACGCAGAACTATGTAAGGAGCGGGCGATATTGTGGGGGAGGGGATAAATCTGGGCGAGGTGCCAGAGTACGCTATACCCAGTCTGTTTAAGAAACAACATTCTGCCTAATAAACTAAAATGACGATGTTTATGAAAATAAAGAATATTTTTAATTTTTGCAGCAACGTGGGCAAAGTTAGTAGTAATGGTACGTGTGGTATTAGAAAACCATTCAATTCCTAGTATTTTAAGAGAGTCGACAAACGCAAAATAAACCCCATACTCTTGAGTACAATTGTCATTTAAACACATAATTTTCGTTTTACTGTCATTTAATTTTGCACCAGATATTCTTTGATACTTGGTTAGTAAATACAGAATATGTTGCATTTCTACAGGGCTGTTCACGAAGTAATGTGTGTCGTCGACATAGCTTTGTGCAACAATTTTAGTATTATATACAGGGACCCCTGGTAAAAGAGATTGAACAGAAAATAACAAAGAAGCCAGAGATAAACTAAATAAAATACTGGACATGCTATCGACTTGAAGGATTCCGTTATTAAAAGGAATCGCTACACTTAAGCCACCATTAATCTTCATCTTAGTAATTCTCTGAGAATAGACACCTTTAATCATAGAGATAAATTTGTCACCAAAGCCAAAGCGAGTTAACACATTAAACAAATATTGATGCTGAATTCTATCAAAAGCCTTAGAGTAGTCCGTTGAAAGAATAGCCACTGTATGATCAGTTCTACACTCATAATATGCTATAAAATCTCGAAGATTGGATAGCGCTTCATACATACGGCGAGTCTGTCCATGGCCATATTGACAGGGGCTTAAGAGATCTTCAATGTATGTTTTCATTCGCAGAGTGAGGCAACGGGTCAAAATTTTGAGGTCCGCACACAGTAAGCTGAGAGGTCGACGGGCATCAACGTCATGGGCGTTTGCATGTTTGGGAATCAACACAGTGATACCCGTTCGTAAGGAGGTTCCTAAAATGCAACTATCACGATTCTCGTTAAAAAGGGCAGTGAGAAAGGGAGCAAGGATGTCAATAAAAGTGACATAGAATTCCACGGGCAAGGAGTCGACACCAGTGGATTTGCCTCGCTTACCAAGTTTAATGGAGGTCATGACCTCGTCTACCGTGAAGGGCTGGCTAAGACGCTCCCTGTCACCATCGGCTAAAGTAGCTGGTATGTGTTCAAAAAGAGTATCATCACTGACAAACAAAGAAGGCGTAGCATAGAGATGTTTAAAATGTTCTATAAGATATGCAGTCACATGAGGTCCCTTATATAAATGTCCATCGGGGTCTTTAAGATGCGAAATCAACTGTTGTTTACCTCTACTGCGTTCTCGCTGTACGTGGACAGTACTAACAGATTCTGTGGAATCAGTCGAAGGAATCTTGCTACGAACAATATGGCCGTACATACGTCGGCGATGCATAGAGAGAAGAAAAGCCTTGATTTGATGAATTTGAGGCCGAACAGATTCACCTTGAGCCTGCGCCTTCACATAGTCCCGTAAAAGCTTAGAATAATATGCATACTGTTCACAGAAGGCCTGATGACGATGAATACTGTATTGTTTACTAACAAAACGAAACACAGGTTTTACACCTTTATCCCAAAAGTTCATAAGAGTACCTTTATAGCTGCGTTTCTCCTCCATTAAGGATGCCCACTCAGCACGGATGACAGATTGGTAGTCCGCTTCAGCTTCGACGTATTAAAATACCACAATGAATTACTTTTAAGGAATTTTGTTACGGGTAAATTGATAGTCATAACGACACAATAATGATCACTAAAAATCACAGGTTCAATTTTGATGTCCTTGACGTAAGTCAATAAGATGCGGCTGACGTAAATTTGATCGAGTCTCGAGGATGAGTGCGATGTCCAAAAAGTATGACCCGGAACGCTGGGAAAATAGAAACGCCACACATCGACGAGTTCATATGTTGCAATCACTTTGTGTAGGGAAGGCGAGAAGGGGTAATGAGGCTGGGCATCTATCTCTGAAAGTACTGCATTGAAGTCTCCAGCGAGGATACAGGGGTGAGACCCATTATATAACGCCTGCATGAGATCAGTTTCGAAGAAATTGTTCCGTGCCCTAGTTTGAGAGTTCTCAGCAGGAGCATAACTGTTACATAACCGTATAGTCCGTAGTTGGCCCACAGTAAGTCTATCAGTTAGAGGAGTAGGATGTTCAATAAAGTCTATATCACTTCTATATATAATTGCAGTTCTTAAGCCTTGGGGATTAAAATTAGAGCACCAGGAGTGAGTACATAGGTTGGAAAATTCAGGCAAAGCTACTTCCTGTGTGAAGAGGATATCTATCTCTGCTTTACGGATGAAATCACTCAAAGCATGTTGCTTAACCAAGGAACTTAATCCGTTTAAGTTTAGAGTGACGATACGAAAACTATACATTTGGATCCACCAAAGAAAAAAATGTAGAAAGGAGAAAGAAGAGGACATTAGAGAGAGAAGGGATATTACGAAAGATCCGATGCACTGTCAATCCCTTTCCTAGGACGAGACTTTGAACGAGTACGAGCGGACTCTACAATATAACTATCTTGAGACTTTATTAACTTCAAAGAAAAATCACTGTCACCACTTTCAGTTTTCTTTTTCTTGCGCCGGGTTTGGGACAAAAACACATTTTCACTTGCACTAAGGTTACTAGCAGTAGAAACAACCACATCACTGGGCAAAACACTATCACTAGTAGGTAGAGCGTTGACACTAGGTGGGGCGCCAGAAGGGGACAGAGAGGTGATAGTTGTCACATCAGATTGGCGGTGCACAGAGGGAACTTCATCACTGTTGAGAACACGTTGGTCAGAAAGTGAACATAAACCGGTATCAGGTTCCTGTGGAGGCTCAACAATATGGTCATCACTAATGGGAGGGGCCTCTTCAATATTCACTGTGCCGTTGGCAGAATCCATAGTATCAGAAGTCCATGGAGCTGTATGCATCATGGAATCACAGGGAAGGTGCACGGGAGGGTCGGGCGATTTGACAGCAGGAATGTCACGAGGCGAGGTCAAAAGTGGGAAGGTGTTGAAATTAAGTAATTCTGGTGTGGGCGTTGCGGAAGGAAGATTAACAGGAGCAGGGCGTGACAAAGGAGAAGATCGGAGTACGGTACGAGAGGATAGGGGAAGGGTACTAGAGCGACGCTTATCACAATCTTGGAAAAAATGTAGAGGACTATCACAGAAACTGCATGTCTTGATTTGACCATTATAAGTGACCCACAATCGTAAACCTGCGATTGTCACATAGGAAGGTATGGAATGCTTAATGTTCATGCGTATCAACTTCCTGCCAGTACGAGTTTTATAAATGTGACCTGCATCATATTATTCGTCTTCAATATGTTGCACCTCGCCGTACTTAGAAGGCACACTGGAGGACATACATGTGGTTTAACTAATTGCGACATATTACTAGCAGAATCAAGGTCCAGAACAAATTCACTGTCATCATCTTTGTACACAACTTTACCTTGTGAATCACGTAGTATTTGCTCATAAGTAATCTGGTTTAAGAGTTTAATATACAATATTTTCCTGTTGAAGTCCATTTCTATTGAGATAACCTGGTCCGGGGATAATTTGAAGGTTGAAGCAATCCACTCATGGAGTTTAATCGACGTGGGACGATTACTGACAGGACGAAAATTAATTCGTATAGTATTCGCTCGTAAACTAACCATGTCGCAAAACCGTTGTCAAAAGACAAAAAGAATAACACTGGGTCGTAATAAAGACGTTCACAGTCCAATACCACACACAAATGTGCAAAACACGAGGAACAAAAACGAAGCGTTCGCAACTGCACACAGCTTACAAGCACACAGCAGACGAGCGATGTGCACACCGCGACTGCACAGACCGAACTGAACACCTCCCGCGTCACTTCATCTTCCATCTGAACTATTAGCTAGTTAAAAACATTGCATGTAAGGCAATACACAAAATACTCGTAGTAATACTCGTATAAGTAGACATTCCTTATGAGTGTCACAATGACTTAAACGAGATTTCCTTCTTTAACTAAAAACGAGTGATATTGACCTTCGTCAATGAGGAAAATATCACGAAACGTTCTTCAAGAAGAGGATACCTCATTGTTTTTAAGTGGTCCCGATTTACATTACTGCAATTCTTCCTCACCGTAACTTCTAATTTTTAAAAAAGAAAAGCCGGCAGACATTATTTTCACATTCTTTGAATTGCATCAACACGTGTAGAAATAGTGTGTGCTATGTTTATCTAACATAACTACTAGTTTATTTTCTTATCTTTGTATGAGGTATTGATCGCAAAGTGTGAAAGCAGAGAACTGCCATTTCAGTGTCCTGGGTTCGAATCCCGGCATGACATTTATTTTTCTTTATTGGAAGGAATTGTTTACGTAATTTATATTATTATTATTATTATTATTATTATTATTATTATTATTATTATTATTATTATTATGCGTATAATTGTATGAATTTCGATGGCAACTGTCGCCGAATATTCGAAAGTGAATACGGGAGAACTATGAAATAAAGTAAGTAGATGCGCGTAATATTATTATAAAATTATATGGTGAACGCATTTTATCTTATCCCAAACAGTTATCAATGAATATACACGGTTAAAGGAGCACTCCGTTGGTCAAATGAAAAGGACTCAACGATTTATCCCTCTATAAGGAGACTTTGTTTATGTGACTGTCACAATAACTTACTAGAGATTTCTTTCTTTAAACAAAAAAAAAACTTATATAGACGTTCCTCAATGAGGAACATATCACGAAATGTTCTTCAAGTTAATGCTACGTCATAGTTTTCAGCGATGGTCCCGATTTACAGTACAATTCTTTAGGTATGGGCACGAGTCGAGTTAAAACTCGACTCGACTCGAAGCTCCAAGCGAATTCGAGTCGAGTTTCGAATTGAGACAAAAGTTATTTTCTCGAGTCAAGTTCCCAGTCGAGTCACTGTAATGAGGTTGAGTTTCAGACGAGTCGAGTTTGATAAATGGCTCGCTCGTTTAGCTCGTTTTAACTCGTTTTGAAATCATTACCTGATTAGACTGGAAACCAAAAGCTATGAGAAATGTAAGCAGAAATGTGGAATATTTTTAGTGTTGTTCATGAGATGGGACATTGCTCACATCTCGTCTCGTCTCGAATAACAAGACGACAATGGATTTTTATAACGAGACAGCCTCAAATATCGTAACCACTAATAAGTATATACTGTATTTCTTACCACCAAGGCTAAGATCTGTACGGTCGAAGATTTAAGCCGAAGCAGCCCAACCCGGGTAGTGAGTGATGTTAACCGACTCAGCTCGGTTCAACTGAGCGAGCAGCTCGAACCGACTCGGTTCAGATGAGGCACCTACTCGGCTCAGGTGAGCCATCGGTTCGAGCCAGGTCATGGTAAGCCATCAGCTCGACTATGTTACTTTTTCTTTCTTTCTGTGGTAATAATAATAATAATAATAATAATAATAATAATAAATTAATAATAATAATAATAATAATAATAATAATAATAATAATAATAATAAATTAATAATAATAATAATAATAATAATAATAATAATAATAATAATAATAATAATAATAAAAGGAATGACATAATTACAACAGCAATTACATAAACATCACCTTCCCATTCAGAAAAAATAATAATTGCCACGACGGGATTTGAACCCAGGTAGTTGCAATGGGAGATTCCTGCTTTCGCAATTTTTTTCTAAAGAAATCGCCCCAACCGGAGTATTGTTCGCCACTGGCAGCTCATGTCCTTTCGACGTATTCCAAACACTACAAAGACACGAATACAGAAATACTGAGAACAGTTAAAATTCCGACCTTGCTCTTCTGAGGAATTCGAACGGCTAGTAGATTGTGCCTCATTATCAGAAGCCGAATGCCCGGGATCCCTCGGCTAGTGCCACCGGCTCAATTTGCTACAAATACCTCATATGAATATAAGAAAATAAACTATTAGTTATGGAACATAAACATAGAACTGTCTATGTGTGTGTTGGTACAATTTTTACATGTGTTGGTACAATTCAAAGAATGTGAAAATAATTTCTGTCGTCTTTTCTTCTTTGGAAATTAGAAGTTATGGTAAAGACAAAATGTATTGTAAATCGGGACAATTCCTACAAACGATGACCAGCGCTGTAACTTAGATTTTTTGTGGGAGGCAGCATTAATAAGCTTATTTGTGCCCACTAATAAAAGTTGTTTTTCTAATTATTGGGCGCCCTCTTTCCAACTTTCTCTTAATCTTTATGGGCCACGGGAGCCTGTGGGCCCTCCCACACTACAAGGTCTGCGTTTCCGTTAGTACTCCCTGGGTCCATTGCACACATGGCAAAATTATTAAGGGGACAAAATTGTTAGATCTCAAAGCCACACGAATATATATTATTTCTAAGGTACCTAATAGTAGATGTTTTTTACTGAAATGGATCCACGACTCATTTTTGTTCTATTTACCTTTTGTGTGCAGTTTTGCTTATATAATATAGCGACCCTATTTGATGCTTCATTTTTAATTTCATGTTCGTATCTTATATGGAGTAAGAACATTTTGTCTCAAAATGTGCCCCTTCGAACGGCGAGGAGTTTCTCTGGGGGGCAGTTGCCCCCTGTCCCCCACAAGTTATGGCTCTGCCGATGGCGTAGCCTCAACTTGAAGAACGTTTCGCGATATTTTCCTCATTGAGGAACGTCTATATAGCTTGTTTTTGAGTTAAACAAGAAAATCTTGAGAAAGTCATGAAGACACTCACACAAGTTGCTTATATTTTCTTGTTTATATTTTTATTTATATTTAGTTTATATTTGTACTAGGTATTAGTTTGGGTGGAAGGTTAAGCAGCAGTTGAGTGGTTAGCACATTGATCTTCTATTCGGTAGACACGAATTCGAATCCCGTCCAGGCTGAAACTTTATCAAGTGTTCCTGTTTCAATTTCAATTTCAATGCATATTCAGTGTGACAAGCAAGATCTTTTCTTCCCTAGAAAGAAAAATATGTTGAAATAAAGAGAATTGGAGAAGGTCTGTGAATGGAGACAGTGAATTACAAACTTATTTCCAGCAGTTGTTCTAGATTTGATATTTTCATCTACTTTCAAGCTTATGATTCATGTGTTATGAGTGTTTTTATTTCTTTGAACATACACTATATAATGAAATAATACATTACATACACAACAATATTGAGATTAACATATGATGTTCATTGGACAACACGCTCTGAACCAGAGAGATTCATCTCAGAATGGAGACGTGTTATGTGCGTCATCTACTCACAATTTTACTTGCATACAGACTTGACTCAGTGCTACCAACTGCTGTCAGTGCCGAGAAAAGTTCCGTGTAAGTTGGATTGTATCTGTATAGGCGTTCTCACAACTGCAAATGACCTGGACCCCAAGTAATGGAATTAGAGCACTTAGGGGGAGAGATACTTTTGTGAGTGGCTGTAGACAGTAATTTAGACAAAATCGATAAATTGTCGACCAGATATTTAACATTCGACAGATACTCGAAAAGAAGTGGGAATGCAATACCTCTGTATATCAATTATTTATTGATTTTAGATAGGTTTATGACTGGCTAGGAGAGAAACATTGTACAACTTTCTTAAGGAATTTAGAATAATGGAAAGAGCTAGTGAGATTAATTAAAGTGTA
This sequence comes from Thermobia domestica, assembly GCF_964235325.1. Taxonomy (NCBI): domain Eukaryota; kingdom Metazoa; phylum Arthropoda; class Insecta; order Zygentoma; family Lepismatidae; genus Thermobia; species Thermobia domestica. Next base: position 146,777,171 of record NC_137459.1, on the reverse strand, counting down.
TTTAAATGAATCCCAAAGTAAAGTTCGAGTGGGAAAACTCCCGCCCACGTGCTTTCATGTAGAGAATGGCCTGAAATAGGGAGATGCTTTGTCGCCATTAATATTCAACTTTGTTCTGGAGTACGCTATGAGGAAAATAAAAAGCAGCAACCAGTCCCCAGAACTGAGTGATATTCAGCAGGTTATAGAGTATGCTGATGATCTAAATATGATCGAGTATAATAGGAGAATAATATAAATTAATGCAGAGGCCTTTTTAAATGTTTGCAGGGGCGTGGGTTTAGAAGAAAATGCAGAGAAAACTAAATACATGGAATTTAACAGGGATCGTAATACTGCAAATTATGAACGCGTCAAAATGCTAAACAATATTTTCGACAAGTGCATAATTTCAAATATCTAGGATTAATATTAACAGACCAAACTAAATTCACGAAGCAATTAAATGTCAACTAAAACTACGCAATTCGTGTTATTATTCAGGTCAAATTTTTTGTCATCGCGAATTTTGTCGGAGAATTTGCAACTTAAAGCATATAAAACTATAATCAGTCGTATTATGCTGTATGGTTGCGAAACATGTACACTTTTTCACAGGAAGAAAGCAAACTGAAAGTATTTGAGAGTAAAATCCTGAGACGAATATTCGGAGCCAAGAGTAAGGAGAATGGGGACTGGTGGAATCTTCATAACGAGAATCTGCATAATGTGTACTGTTTTCCAAACATTGTTAGGGTTATCAAGTCTAGCAAGGTCAGTTGAACAGGTCATGTAGCCAGAATGGAAGAAAGTAGGAACGCTTTCAAAGTTTTTACTGAAAATTTAATCGAGAAAACACCATTAGGAAGACCATTAGCGCAGATGGGAACAAAATAATACAATGAATCTAACAGAAATACGAATACAAAGTAGAAACTTTATCCAGTTGGCTAAGAATAGAAGTCAATGGAGAGTTTTTGTGAAGGTGGCATTGAACTTCAAGTTGCATAGGACATAGAATTAGTTAGTTAATTAGACAGTAACTAACGTTTCTACTTAAGTTTCTACTCTAGGTAAATAGCACTTTTTAAAACAACCCCACTTTGTCCACCTCTCAAGCTTCTCAAACGTGACAAAATCATTTTACGTTTAGTTAACTGTAAATCTGGTGAACACATTGTAATGCTTGATTGAAAAATCTCTCCACGCAAATTTATCTCTTAATGAAAGGAGTATATTATGTCACAGTTGCAATGAGTTAACAAATGCTGCTTCAGCTAAAGCAAGGGAAGAAAGAGAAATTGATAACCAAATGTAAATAATCACTCGAGGATATAATCTGTATTGGCCATGCAACTGCAAAACAACGTGTTGTACCAATTTAAGTGGTAAAGTCTTGTATAACTTTTAGTCCTGCGATATACACATGCAAAGAACAGGCACGTATTCTATCCAGTCGTCTGTACAGGATAAAATGTTGTAGACTAATTATTCACAATATATAGTTGTGTATAAATTAACTTATCCAAAATTTTAAACATTAACCTGTTACCTAGTTTTATTATCCATGATACACTTAAGGAAACTATTTGTAATCATTGTGATAAGTAAAACTTTTTCCAAGAACTTCTAAGATGAATAACATATATTATAACCAACATCATCTGGAGTGAAACATGACCTCAATCACATGATTTGTATAAGCAAGAGTATTTTATTTAAGTGTAATAGTGGTTCTCAGCTGCCGTCATAATGTGTACAAAAGAAGTTTCACTTCCATGAAAGAATTACTGCAACCAGAGAAAGTGAAGTTTAAATATTTTAAATATGCAAGCTAAACCGCTTCGAATTTTTATAGTTTTACATATGTTGATGTTTGACGTATTGAATAAATTAGTTATGTCCTAGAAATATATTTTCGGAATATAGTTTCAAATCAAGGCGTTGATATTTTGTACATGGGAAAAATGCATTTTTATTACAGTTCGAGGCTGAGTTAGAACTGCCGCAGCCACCTGAGGGAGTGACCCCTTCTCAAGTAAGTAATCAAGCTGATTTTACTAGTAATATCTATTTCACCTTTAATTTGCGTATTGTAGGGACTAAACCACCTTTTACTTCATTTTAAAAATTGAAGGAAGTTTTCAAATGTAATTACATTTGTGCTATTTATTAACGAATGCTTATAAATAAGTTGTAGAATACGTTTCTATTTTTTTTAAAGAAAGATGTAATTTAAATTTACAGCTCTTCGATTTAAATGTTACAAATAACATTATGAATGATTTTTTTTTTACTACGTGTTCAGATTTTACATTACATATTACAAAATAGAATGAAATTAGTACTATATTAAGATTCATAGGTACAAAGTTTTGTAAGTACAACTTTTGACAACCTGTATAGTTTCCAAGAAACATGGCAGTTATTCACTAAGTACATAAGCGAGGACATAATTTGGGGGATTTTCAATAAGTTGATAATATTGTTTCAACTCGGAATTTTGGCGTCTTTAGCTTCATCACAGCCCTTGCCAAGTTTGTTTATTGTTTTTAGAGGGTCCAAAAATCTATGAATGAATGAATGCCACAAATATTCAGATGGCTCTGCAACAAACTATATATATTTAATTTATGACATGCATTATTTCCTCTAAGTGCATTTTTATTATTTCATTTAAAAATGTAAATGGTGACTACTGCTGATAGCAGCATCAGAAATATGTATAAGTTAAAGAAAAATAGAAACCAAAGCATTTTTATTACTAGTTTGTGTTAAGTTTCGACAATATATCATTGCTTTAATCTAACACATTTTAAGTAAATTATGAATAATAGTGAGTTTAGTTTACAACATATTTTTAGTTTCAAAATTTTAAAATTTGTTAACGTGATTATTTTTTTTACCATTTCATACGTTTCCTACTTTTTGCAAATTTACATTTTTTCTCAGTGTTATTTAGTGATATATATATACTGTTGCTACTAACTAAATCAAAGTACATAAGCGCCTGGATTTTGTTTGTTAGTAGCTCCACGATCTGTTGCAAGAAGTCACATTATGTCAGTACATCCTGTAGTTCAAATAAAAGTACCGAAATGCTATTACTGCGTTCCAAATTTTTCCACATATTTTCAATTGGATTTAAGCCAATCCAGGCTGGACCACATGCTGCGTGGTACCTCGATCTTCCTGAATCCATACACAAACACATTTACCCTCGTGACACAGTATTTGTTACCTTGGAATATATGGTAGTCTGATGATATCGTATTCATTATGAATATGGAGAAATTACAACATATCTCTTATGAGATTGTCCAAATAAGGATATTACCTAATGTTCACATTAACTTTAAGGGTGGACTCAAGTCATGATGTGAAACTTACCTTCAGGTAGAGATGCAAAAAAGCCGGCTTTTTTGAATCGATGGATTTTTTCACATAAAAAGCCGGCTTTTTTGGGAAAAAAACGAGAATTTTGGAAATTTTGGCTTTTTTCAACTTCATGATTTTTCTATCTAAATAGCTTTCTTATAGTATATTCTATAGTTAGATAAGAATTCCATGACCTGAATGTGATATTTCGCTCTGAAATTCACCATCAAGATGGATGGAGCACGTGTTTTACGAATTAAAGCTAACATGAAGAATGTAGTATTTGAGGGTAATTTTAGAGGCTATTTAACTTTATTTTAACTTTTGAGTTATCGACATCTCTTTTCTTCTCTAGTTTGTCATCCGTGTTTCATTTCTAAGAGCTTTTAGTACTCTAGCTTCTAGCGCAAAAGTTAAACTTGCCCGTTTTTCTATTTATCCGTCAAAGCGTACGCTTTTCAATATATCCGTCAAGCCGTACTTCCATATTTCTGTTATACTGTAGCTGTGAAGTGATTTAGCAATAATTTTCCGGACACAACCTTGAATACCAATTTATACAAATAATCAGTAGCGGATTTAGAAAAGTACTTTAGGAGGGTTTTTTCTGATTGTTTCGTTTCCTAAAAAGTCCTAATTTTATTTGGGAAGTGCTTGAAGTTTATGAGTACAGGCATAACTAATATTTCGTTTCGTTTATATGTTTAGCAATAATCTTCCGGATACAACTTTAAAAATCATTTTATACTGAGAATCAGTGGCGGATTTAGAAAAGTATTTTGGGAAGGGTTTCTTACTAATGTTTAGTTTTTTTAAACATTCGTAATTTTTATTTGACGGGAGCTTAAAGTTTATGAGTAAAGGCATAAATAATAGATATTTCGTTTGTTGCAGACATTCCGTAACTTTGGGGAACGGGCTTCAGTCCGAAAGACCGCCCCCCTAACCTTCGCAAAACCGTCACTGCTGGTAATTAGTAATAATAACGATTTAAAAACAATAAAAAAGCAAGTCGCCCAACTCATAGTACACGCACTATTTCTACATTCACAGATGGAATGAAGAAAAGCTTTGTCAAAAGGGTCGAATGCTGGTTGAGTCCCGGACTTCCCGATAGAAGTGCAAAACCTAATCACTCAGTCATGTTTGTTGTGGAGTTGTATTTAGCTTAACTTAAATATATTTCGTAGTTTTTTTGGGGGGGGGGGAGTTCCGTAATGATATGTTGAATCCCTCTTGTTAAAAATTCAGAAAACTTGAGGATTGGGTAAACTGTGATGGTGGTTCTATAAAACTTAACTGTAGAATTTCAAGAATATACAGAACCAAAAGCTCTAGATGTGCAGCCTTTAAGTGTATCATATAAATCTAAGTATTTCTCTTATGTTTTATTTTAATTTTATTTTGTTTCAAAAAGAGAAATGGAATATTTTGAAGTAAAAATACTACATACTATTTTGCTAGTTATTTGTGTATTCTTTAAAAAGAAGTGTTTACTTTTAGGGTTGGCTGGTTTACACCAACTTTTTTTTTAATAACTGGTTTAAACCACAAAAATAAAAAGAATGAAAAATGCGAATCGTGTGAATTTCATGGTAACGTTTCCAGATATCAAACCACCTGCAATAGTTTTATTTCCCTTTCACCTTTTAATCAAGGTGTCCCATGTTCAATTCTCGGTCGAACCACAAACCTTCTTTCATGCGTAACCCAAGTAGCGGTTCGGATGTCAGTTTAAGCGAAAGTCTTCTCCTTGATAACCTCGGTATTTCGTAAGGATGTTAAGCCTAAATATACGAAACAAACCAAATTGTATATTTCTGCATGCCTAAATGCGTGTTGTTTTATAAAGAAGCCAATATTGCTTAAATATATTGATAGAAATTGGCAAAATTTATCGATTGCCTACGTAGCTTCCAACATTAGCTTGGATTAGACTTTCAATGATATCTACGTACCGGTACTAAATTTGTAATTTAATACCTCAGTTTTAGCGTACTGATTATGGTACGTTGACCTTTAAATTTTACATGCAAAGCAATAACAGGATTTTCCCGTTATTGTGTTACATTTCAAGTATAGACGGGATTTTCCCAATGGCTAGGGCGGGAGATTCTCAACTTAAGAAATTTACTGACCTCATTTCTTTAAGCTTATGGGAGTTCTTCCGGCATAACCCCGCTGTTGCATAATAACATCAAGGCGAAACAAACTTATTTCTGTGAATATGTAATATAAATACATAAAGCAAAAAATCTAAGTCAAAAAAGCCTGGTTTAAACCAAAAAAGCCTGGTTTAAACATCCCCCCCAAAACGGGTTTTTGGCATTTTCAGAAACAACCACGGTTCTTGCCAACTCTGCTTACTTTTGTATATAGGAGGTTAAAAAATTCTTATTATATACATTGGTTAATCCTGTGGAATTCATAATGTAAATATGTTGAAGAAAAATTGTTTGAAATATTTTTTCGAAATACATAGTTTATTTTCGATGTTTTATATTATTATCAGCATCAACCACTAATTAAATGATTTTTTGTGTTATAGAGAAGCGATACAAAGTCTGTTTTATCAATTTAAAGCAGTATTTTGAAAAAAGCCCAAAATTTCCCAAGCAAAAAAGCAAAGCAGAAAAAACCGAGTTTTTTCCCAAAAAAGCCGGTTTTTTTCCGAGCCCATGCATCTCTACCTTCAGGTCATCCCAAAATCTTCTCAGGCTTGAAATACACTCTCTACTTATTGTAAATGAAATACTTCGTTAGGATTTTGGTGCAGTTGACGCTTTACATCATTCAATTAGAATAAAGAAACTTGATCCTTCGAATCATGTTAGACGGTTCCAGTACTCTAAAGTCAAGTGTCTATGGTTCTATGAACCTTGTAGCCATGCTACTTAACGTACTGCAGTAAGACATGCCCACTTTTGTGGTACAACATTCCAAATATCTGTTAAATAAAGTTTCCCTTTGCAATGTTCTATAAAAAATGGTTGGGGTGGACCTGAACGGATGATTATTATTTGTATAACTACAAGTATTTAGGATGAAAATAAAATGTAAATGTAAAAAAGGGAAAGACAATTTATTTCTGTATGTGCGGAATGGTTACTAAAATTGGTTTATTATTTTGATGGTTTGTTTTCTTTTTATTTTCAAAATATTTTCGTACACATATGGTAGATAAACTATACAAAAAGTAAATATATATTTTAAAGACTGATTCTGCCATACCTGTTGAAGATATAATTTTTTTTTTGGTGAAGTAATAGTTATCAGTGTTTCTTCTATGCCTTTAGATGAATAATAGGTATCTGCTGAAATGACACAAATCAGTGAATTAAGAGTAATACAAGAAAGATGTTTATTGACTGTATTTCATCTAAAGTTCTGGAAAATAGCTGAATTTTATAATAAGGGTGTACGTTTTCACAAAGGAGATAGAGTGGGATTTTGAAAGCTCGTATTTTCCAAACAGGTTGAAAAAAATATATTAAAACTAACTTCACTTCATTTCAAGTAATTAGTTGATTGTATTAGGAAGGATAAAACTTAAATTCATATCTACGACTAAAAACTATTAAATTACGCACAAATGGTAGTTGAAAATAGAACACTAGAACAGTACTGATCAGAACACTACTTAGGATTGCATCTGAGATAAAAGATCACTGAGAATGGAATCCAAGACAGGAGCCCAGAATGTAGCCGCTTGGCCACAAATCAACACTTCAATAAACAAGAGAAGTGATATTCATGATATTGTTATATTACATTAAAACCTTAATGCATTGTTAATTGAACTAATTTCAGTTTTGTTGCAGATACATCTCTTGTGCTGAATTATATTCTCATCCTGATGTGTTTCTGAAACCTGTATATGTCAATTTTTATTTCAGTTTGTTGTCACTACTCTAGATCAAATGCAGAACATCGCTGAAGCAGCTGAGACAGAGGTAAAGTATCAATATGATTTATTCTCATTGGTAGATGTCTTGAAATTATGTTTAAAGATAACGTAATTGCATAAACATAAAACTATTTAATGTGCCCGAACCCTCGGCTCATTGATCGCTTAGTTAAAAGCTCTAATTCTTTACATTTCGATTTTTTTAGTTTTCTCACTATCCAACATACAGGTACACAAATATTAATTCTTAGACCTAAATATAGTTACGGACCTAGTTCTAATAATTAACAACAATACATGTTAATAGTTAGTATCAACACTATCGCCTTAACAAGACAGTTAATGTTGCATTAAATCGTCACCATATTTAACAAAAGAGAGTGGTAAGTCTACCAATATTCTACATTAAAAAGAAGAAAATGAAGAAGAATGGCACGTATCAGATATAAGAGTTTCTATCAGGTAATCTAAAATGTATTGAGCCTTTGGGCCTTAAATAGTCTGACCCAAAAATATTTACGCGATTGATTTTCTATCTGCGAGTCTACTAACACGTAAAGAACTAGAACCATTTCTGAGGCGATTGGTCAAGAGTGATGAAAAGTGAATAAGCTATGACAACAATGTGCAATAAAGGTCGTGGTGAAAACGAGAAGCTCAACAGTGTGTAGTAAAACCGCCACTGACGGCTAGGAGAATTATAACCTAGACCTGACATCATCAGACTGTCATTTGTTTCAGTTTCTATAAAACTCTGTGAATAGCTTTACTCTAATTTCAAAAGAGGCCTGTGAAAATAGTATTTTTCTACAAGAGAAACCTCATAAGTTCTATAGCGGCAGGATTTTGATGTTGGGGAAAAAGTGGAGGAAGTTCATCAAATAAAATGATACATATGTGTTACATTAGTGATTGTTTCAAATCACAATGAATATGTTCTCAATTTTAATCTCCAAAGGCGTAATAGTTTTAGACAACCTAATATTATTATTTATTTTTTTTTATATTATTACTTATTTGTGGTGAGGGAAGGAATAACAATTGCTTTTTGTGTTTTTCTATCAACGCATTTTAGATTAGCGTAAGACGTATGCCTTAGATGGCATTTTTAAGTTTTAAGTGATTTTTGATTTGCTTTTAAGTTTAAAAATATACAAAACTCGATAGAAATTAATTTCATCAAGTTGTCAAAATTTTATAAATATTATGCTAACTGAAAGATGAGCTGAATATATAAAACGTTGAAGTGAACATAGTACTTAAAATGCTAAATTCTTTGTATGAGATTGTTTCGTATGCCTAGTCACTTTTTGTTTTAACTAATTCATTGAAAATTTGTAGATTTCTTCACACAATATTATCAGTTGACATGTAAACATCCTGAGAATGTAGTTATTTTAAAACTCGTCAAATTACAAGGTGTATTTTTATGTGTACTCAAATTCGATTATTTTTTTTTATATTTTCTTGAAGAACATTCATGACTTTACTGAATTGTAATGATTATCGTGCCTGTACGTCAATGTTATCTATGCTTACACCTTCAATTACACTGTTTGACCATTGTCTATCGTAAGACAGGCAAATATTTGTTTCTAGTATTACAAAGTGGAATTGTTTTGACAATAGGGAAGTCGTTATACTTTTGTAAGTGTAAAGTGAGAAAACATCTGATAAATCCCTCTGGTTAACATAGGTGGTATCCTCTTATACCAGGGACTCACTGGCAATTATCAAAATAGTTCTTTATATCTTGTGCACAACGATAGGTTTCATCTTTTTTGATAAGTATCTACTTCACCCTATCTGTGTCTGAGGACGGGCATAATACATTTCTTCAACTGTGAGAACTTAAAGTTGTTTTTTTTTTCTGGTGAAACTTGAGTGCTAAAATAAAACAAGGTACAACCTGCAAGTAACATAAATGCGTACGGAAATATGGGGATTATCTATTACAATTGCTTTGTACTGTATATCTAAATATTTCAGAATATATAAAAAAAGTTAACAAAAAATAAATTAAATTATTAGTTTAACGGCCAGCTTATATGCGAATCATTTCTAACTATTTGCTTTGTGACGTCATAGTTTGCTAATTGTGTTCTCAGAATATTAGACACAGAGAGCGAGAAGAGGGCAACAAATGTAACGTTGATAGAAGACAGTGGCGACAGGCAAACAAGGCGTAGTCGATGGTTTTGCAGAAACAGAACTCGTGCATTCGCCACAAATCGAACACTGTCAACCGTCCTTTAGTCTATTAGATCTACTTCGTTCCCTCCCTCTTTGCTCAATCTGTTCTCTTTCTCCCGGATCTGATCGTAAAATCCTGCTCCTAAGTCGTACACCAACATGCTGGAAATGGTTAATCTAGGTTGAACAAATAATAAACAAAGTGAATGATTGTGAAAGGATTGGCAGATTGAAAATATGGAAGGAAACGGAAGGACTCTATAAAAACCAAGGGAAACGATGTAGTCATTGATACACTCGTGTGTTTGATGTCAAACTACATATTTTTTTTATCATTGAAGTAAAAATCCTATCACTTAGCAACTGTATCCCTCATAAGCAAATCAAGAACGAACTTAACGAGAATTGTTCTCTTTCCCCAATGAGAAAGAAGAATATAATATTTTCCTAGTACAAATTACATATTATTTTATTAAACATGAATGCTTTACCATGTTTCGGAGTTGCCTACGACAAACTCACATGACTTGGGATCGAACCAGTGATCCCTCTTCGCAACAGAGGCGAGCTCTCTACCACAGACTCACTGCTTCCCTCCCAAAAAATCAAGCCAATAGCAAAAAGATTCATAAGAATTATCTGAATGGGAATATTTGGTAAGCCAACAAATATATGTTTTGTATGTTCCATTGCTCATATTTCAAGCATAAGTCTGGTAAAGAATACTAACAATATTGATATGGTATCGTGGTACACTAATATTTTTTGTTATATTTTGGCAATAATTCAATATATTTTTTTCAGGCCGATACTGAGACAGAGACGGAGGGAAGTTATGAGGAAAATCCTCCTAAAATGGCCAAAGTAAGTTGATCAAACTCACATCTAATATTACATCTTGATAAGTTTAATCTCCTTTTATAAGACCTTTAGGGACTTGATAATTATTAATTTTAACATTCAATATGTTTATGTCCTACAAGTCTCACTTTTATCGAATAAAAATATAGTTTTGATGTAATATATCCCATATAGTTCAAACAATTTTAGAAATACTACATTTCCGTTGTTGTTGTGTAAAAGCAATAGGTAAACCAATAGATTCTTGTCTGACTAGTATCGATGAATTTGTTGATCTGTTTATCTCGCAATTCAGAGAGAAAAGTATCTGGTCATTGAACAACGGTGTGTGCGGAATCTGTACTGTCCTAGGACCCTTTGACAGATCTCTAATCGCATGTCAAGCTCATCGTCGGTTAGGTTGCTGTAACTGCAGATGCCAAGTATGGCTTTGATAATTAAAAATTGTTAATCTAACTAACGCTGATATATTTAAATGAAATTCCTATCATAGAGTTCATACATGATGTTTCTTTCCAGGTAATTGCAACTGATGAAGAAGAAATAGAGGAGGTAAGGCTTCGATGATTTTGTTTTTTGCTTTAAAATTCTTTGTGCACTGCTATGGGAATATGCCTTTTAATTGAAGAACTTGGGAGGATATCATGATAACCCTCAAATTCAAGAAAAATTAGTGAAACAGCCTATTCTGCTTGACGCCGGTGGATCTGTTATCCCTCGAAGAATTACCGAGTTTGGTCAACAAGTGACAGAGATATGGCCAATTCATTGAAGGTTTCTCAATAGTGTCACTTATACGTACCTAAACATTCAAAGCTTTGTATTTCAAAACCATGTCAATGTGGGATATCATTTCCTCCCGAAGTCTTCAATTACTTCAATTTTGCTTTTCATTGTATAAAGAGTTCCTTCGTGGCTAAGCGGTTAGCGTACGCGCTTTTGGCAGAGGAGACCCGGGTTCAATTCCCGGCGGGAGCTCATGTGCTTTGGATTCCACGTTAATCAGTAGGTTCATGTCTCATACAGCCTCGCTACTGAAAGGGACGCTAAAGTTAAATTAAACTCAATTTTCATTGTAAAAAAAGTGATTGAAACATTTACCCCAGTACAATTTGTAAGTTCCAAGCCCTTGAATAATATATATATATATATATATATATATATATATATATATATATATATATATATATATATATATATATATATATATATATATATATGTGTGTGTGTGTGTGTGTGTGTAATTCAGAATGCAAAATACTGACTTGAAATTACTGAAGAGCTCCACACCACACTTATTCAGTAATAAAACCTAAGGATGCCATAGTATGACACACGTCCGCTAACATCCAATTTTTTTAGAACTCTGCAACGGTAATAACACAATTGAGATGGACGCTGCAGTATTCATCAAAAGACGCTTAGAGCCAAAGGCTATGACCATGATAAGATGCATTTCAAATAAACAGAAAAATGTTAAAGGGATTGAAAATTTGAATTTTTAGAAAAGGTTTTATTTCTTTAAAAAATACTTTGAGAAGTATCAGATGCAATTATAAAAATCATTTTTAATAAAAGAAAAGATCTTAATGCCATCTGCACCAATTTGATTTCCCAACTATTCGGAAGGTGTAATAGACATTGTTAAAGTTTGCACACTAATACGAAATAGAAATGAAGTACATTGATAGCGTACTGGTTTAATATATATTTAATGCAACTAACAATAATAAGTTCATCATTTTCCGAAGTTGCATTATGCCTGGGGACTGTAACGAATTTCAGTATCACTTCAATGTTTTATAATAATCACTGCTGTAAAACAACTAGCAAAATTGATGTTCTTATCATCAATAATAAATTGTCAGGTACAAACGAAAGTATTACATTAAAGTTTCTGATTATATTCCTGAACACAGACTTCACACTGATGAAAGAGAAAGTAGACACAAAATATCTTTGAGCCATCAACTACGAGTTTTATTTATTTTTAGGATTTTCCACACATCATTTTGAAGTTATTTTTATGCTTCAATCGATAACAACTTTACCTTTCTAATTCTTGTTAAAAAAAACATTCTTTCATTTCAGGCTAATTTGCCAAAGTCTATGACAGTGCCTGATGAAAGTTAATATAGCACTACTTAGATTCATAGAAAATATCAGGTTATCTAGAAGGTTTTTAGCCCTTGGAGATCACAACTAATAATACATTTATTGTTACTTGATTTTTGAAACTACATTTGAGCTATTTAGTTCGATGGCTTTCTGCCATTTTCCGACAACACCATTCTGCCATTTTCCGTTATAGAAATGTATGATCAAAAAATTCTGACACGAGGTTTTCACAGACCTCTTTTGATTTGTATTTGTTTGGAATTGTTTTGAGTTTAACGTCCCATTCACCAGCAAGGCTATATGAGGTCTGGACCTACAGATTAACGTGGGATTCGAACCACATGAGCTCCGCCGGGAATTGAACTCAGATCTCCTACGTCAAAGGGGCCACGCTATCTATATAACCACGAGGGATATCACAGACCTCTTTCGGAACTAATATAACATCATTTAGCGAGTTTTGCAGAAACGGAAATAAATGATGTTGGGTAGCCTCATGGTGGCAGGTCCGGACTAGACAGTGTATGCATTAAAACTTCATAGCTAAGTCCTGTTAATGTCTAACGGATCGCTAAATATCTATGCGGTTTGGTGTTGTCAGCGTGGTATATGACATCCTTTCTGTTGACTAGTTCCGGTCGTTTCTTTTCAATTGCAAGATTGGATTGCGCTAATTGTCCACGTCTATCGTTCTGTCTGCGGAAGCAGCTCATGATGTTCAATAACCTTCCAATTCTACCAAACACATAGCATAACCTTCCTGGTGTCAGCGTATTCCATTGTAATACTTTGCCACAGAATGTGGAACTTCTCCTCATTTCGACCTCGATGTCTTTTTGCACATCGTTGTAGGTTATCAAATTTTCACTTCTTGTGATCAACCGTTTGAGAAATGGCTCGACTTCATTACGTTTCGAGTCAAGTCGTGTGACACCAAATCGTTGAGTTATTTTAAAGCTAGTGTTTTCCAAATGTTTTAACATTGTTGAGTGAATTTTAATTCGTTGCCGATGTCATAACTGCTTATTTCTTAAACTTTTGCCAGAATACAATCCACTGTTTCTGTGATTGGGCACCCATTGCAATGAGCATCTTAAAACATTGACATTTCCAGGTCGAAAGCAATTGAACTACCTTTTGGATGCTGCTTTTAATAACGTATCTTACCCATAAACAGCACATTTCTTTTCACGAGCCTGCGCAACATTTTTTTTGCTAGCCGTAGCTAGCACCCACCCAAAGGGTTACGCCCTTTATTTAGGATGTGAAATTACTATTCACTTTGATTTGGGGGTATTTTCGAGGGGCAAGGAGGTTCTGTATAATCTTTATTGTTATTAAGTGCATTTAAGTACATGTCATTATGGCCGTTAACCATAATCATCAGGAAAGGTTAGGAATACTGTCTTTCAATTCATTATGACATTAGTGATAGCAAAGCAGTGATGCAGGATGAATCCATGAGGTGCACTTGACAACACAACACAACATAAACAGGATTAGAGAGACGAATGTAGGTTATCTTCTGTCCAGGAGCTACTCTGGACGCAATGAAGACGAGGGGGAGCCCTATTAGTATTGGAAGGTCACAGTGCAACATATGATGGAGTGATGTATGGGGGTGGAAGAGGAACGAGAAAGTCTTCTAACAGTAGTAAATCGGGACTATTTGGCGGAAGAACATGATGATACAAAGTAAAGAGCAGGGAGAGTGGAGAATGTCGGAGAGTAACAGATGGCTTACGAAGAGTGGCTTCGTGGTGCATTGCATCAAAGAGTAGTGAATGGTGGTTCTGGAATCGCTTCGCAACGTATCTAAGCCGGAGATCTTCGAGATGATAGAGTATGTGCCGAAAAGGCGTTCTCTCGTATAAGTCTCTGGTGGGGCTTGGTAATTTAATGCGAAACGCAAGGCGTAGGGCGTGACGCTCAAGAATCTGGAGGCGGCGGTAATATGACTCAGGTGCGGAGAGCCAAGCTGTAAAACCATAAGTTAAAACGGGTCATAGAAAAGTTTTGTATGTGTTTAAAAGGATGTGAGATTTCAAACCCCAGGTTGTCCCAGTGAGGCGACGGAGTAGGTTCAGGCGGTTAGTAGCTTTGAGAATGATACCTTTGAGATGAGCAGACCATTTGAGATGAGAGTCAAAGGTAATACCAAGATACGTCACCGTGGGACTAGCGGCAAGGGGTGTACCGTCAATCGTGACGTGGAGATTGGATGGATTTCGATGTACGCGACTGCGTTTGCCTGGTGGCAGAAAGACTATTGCTTGGGTCTTGCTTGCATTAAGTTTGAGACGCCACGTTTCACACCACTGAAGGAAATCATTTATGGCCGCTTAAAGGATGCGGTTAATATGTTGAATAGTATTACCTATCGCCAAGAAAGCCGTATCGTCTGCATACTGAAATATACTGACATGTGGAGGAAGGGCAGGAAAGTCTGCAACATACAGTAAGTAAAGCAGCGGCGAGAGGGCAGAGCCTTGGGGAACACCAGAGTGGATAAACACAGGGTGAGAGAGAGTATCATGAATGGAAACATAAGTGAGACGGCTAGAAAGAAAATGGTACACGAAGTGAATATAACAGAATGGAAGTCTGAAGGAAAATAGTTTGTATAGAAGGCCTAGATGCCAGACTTTATCAAAAGCCTTTTCTAAATAGAAAAGGACGAGACAGAAGGCTTGGATTGGTTAAACTGAGCAATGATGAATGTGGTAAGACGTAGGAGTTGATCATTAATGCTATAATTCGGTCGGAATCCTGCTTGATGTATGGGAATGAGGTTGTGATTGGCGAGATGTGTGTGGAGGCGTGAGACTAAAATTCGTTCAAGTATCTTACTGAAAACAAGGGTGAGTTGAATAGGTCGATAGGAGAACACAGATGGTGCTGGTTTATTAGGTTTCAGGAACATTAAAGTTTTGGATGTTTTCCAATCGTTAGGGATAAACCCAGTGCGAAGAATGAATGTGAAAATGAGAGATAAAAGATAGTGGAGAATGTACGGTCCCTCTTTGATATGGCGATATGTGATTGAGTCCAGTCCGGGAGCTGTATTACGTTTACGGGCAACGATAGTGTTAATTTCTGTGACGGTGATAGGAACTGTCAACGGCGAATCGTCTGGCAGAACATGTTGAACATTTGGTTGAAGTGAGGGCGAGTCAAGATTTAGTCGAGCTGTAGGATGAGTACGGAGTGAGAGAGTAGGTCGAAAGGGCGTGAAGACGTCTCGGAGTTGGGTAGCAAAAGCATTGGCTTTTTCTTCGTCAGTGAGTAAGGGCGTATCGTTAACAATTAGTGGGTAAGATGTGCGGGTGGTTTTGCCGGTGAGCTGATGAAATCTTTTCCAGTATTCTGTGGGGTGTGTTGTATCAGATAGATTATTGCAAGCGTTTATCCAGTTTCTGGTCTCGTATGCAATGATGTAATTATGGACTGTCCGTTGGTATTGGCGATGTTGCCGAAGCAATTCCAGGTTTCCTGTGTGAGTGAAATCTCGGTAGAACTGTCGAGAGCGGAGTATTAAAGGGAGATATTGTGGAGGCAGCTTAGGTCTGTAGGAAGTAATTGGGGTCTGAGGAATAAATTTAGAGGATGCCTATTGTATACTGCCGGTGATGGTATGCAGGGTATGATAGAGTTCTGTTTCTGTGGTAGGAGCTGGTACAGATTCAAGCCTATTGGAAAGAAATTCTCTATGTTGTGACCAATTTGCACGATCGAAACGTGCTACTGAGCGGGGAGGCGCTGGTTGAGGTAATTCAGGAGGTCCTTTAAGTTGAAGAGTAAGTTTGACAGGGACATGATCGCTCCCCAAAGGATCAAGTACAGTCAGAGTAAGCTTAGTAAAAAGATTGGGCGAAGTTATGACTATATCTGGGGTTGTATTGGAGGATGGTCGTGTCTGTTTAGGGAGAGTGTGAAAGAATCCTGTCGTGTGGGTCTGAATATAGTGGAGAAAAGTGAGCTTTTGATGATCGGAACGGCTGTGGTAGTTAATGTCGGCCATGATAATGTAACTGCGAAACTGGTCTGATATATATTGAAAAAAACTTAAAGGAATAGGTTGGCCGGGTCGGATATAGATGGTAGTAACAGTGATGTAGCATTGTTTGAAATATAAAGTGGAAATGAGATGTTCAGGCCGCGTTCGCTCACCAGTAGTATGTAATCGATGAGAAATAGATGGGGGAATCCAATAGCCACACCGGCATTGGCACGGCGAGCTGAGATGGCATTATCGTGGCGAAGAAGATGATAGGATAGAATTTTACAGGAGATTTTCGGCGTGAGAAATGTCTCATTAAGCAGAAAACAATGGATGTGTTCCTCAAGGAGCAGCTGTTCGAACAAAGGCTTATGTTTATGGAGGGAGCGAATGTTCAGAAATAGAAAGTGAACGGCCATAGTGAAGAGAAATGAAGGTAGATGGTGAAAGAGATTACACTGCAGATTCATGAATAGTGGAACAAAAGTGTGCATACTTGTTGGAATAGGTGCCAGTGAAATTAACATGCAGAATGGTTTTAGCGGCGAGTTGTACTTGTTGGAGAATGTGCTGACTGTGGAAAGGATGAATATTCTGTAAGGTGACTGTAAGAAATGAAAGAAATTGATCGATGGTAATCGGTTGGTGGGCCGAGCTGGGAGGCGGTGTGGTAGAATCAGTATTATGTATCCGGATGGGAACAGTGAGTTCAGGTTTGAGTAAGCCTGCCGCGGGTTTAGCCTTACATTTGTAACTGTATGTGGGATGCTGATCTGGGCAGGTTGAACATTGAGGTGCATTCTGTAGGTTAGTGCAAGACTTAGTCGAATGTGGACCAGCTCAATAACCGCATTTGAAAGGGTTTCCGCAATCGTTAGTATGGTGCGAATTATAGGCCTGGCAGCGCTCACAGCGGACAGGAAGGGGGGCAGGTGAGCGAGAAGGTTCAACTCGATGTCTTTTTAAGAAAATGAATGCACCATTATTAAGGAAGTCGTCTACCGTCTCTTGACTATTAGTGAGAACACGGACCATGTAAGTTGATCCGGATGTGTTCTTAATGCGAATGCATTTAATGATTGAATGGCCATCAAGTTTTAGTTCGTCAGCGATCTCGGCATCTGTATATTGTGGATCGACTCCTCGGATGACGACAGACAGAGCTGGAGACTTGCGAGGAGGTGGAGACTGCTTTGCCTGATTCGTGGTAAGCTTCTGAATGTTAGCAGAGGCGCCGAAGATCGAATAATAATGCCATTCTTCGTAGGTATAAGCTGTTTAACGTCTGAGCGTGGAACATACTTAAGCAGACGTAGGTAGATTTGCTTTAGATCATGGTACTTCGCGTCGTAATTGGTAAGTAGAAAAGAGTGAACAACTGGTTTAGATGGTGGTACTTTATCAGCGGTCTCGGTCTCCATGTTACTAGATGTTGCTGAGGACTCACTTAAAGTATGATAACGTTTGGTTGGCGGTGTCATCTGGAGCGCAGCAGCAAAAGTAGCAACGTTTGTAGAGTGCACAACATTTTTTTGTTCGTCATCCCGTTTAAAGGGTTGTGCCCTTTCTTCGGGTAAGTGCTGTAATGTAGATCAATTGTCTCTATGGAAATGTAGGTGGCCTAAGGGTTGTCAGGTTTATTATTTCTTTATTCATCATATTTATATTAAACATACATGGACTGAAATGATTCCAGGAGAAAAATATATATATATATATATATACGACACAAGCAATAATAGGTTAATGGCTAGAAGTGAATATGGGCAGTTATTACATAAACACAAATTATGAGAAGAAACGAAAGTTGAGGGCTGCAGTAAAAAAAAATGAACAAATGTAATGAATGGATGAAATGCAGTGCTTTGGACGTCACATCACAAGGTTATGTTAGTTTAAACAAATGAAGTTATCTTCTGTTCCTGGGGCGATTCAGGAACTGATGAAGACGGAGGAGGCCCTTGTTAATAGGTATTACTGTGCGTATGATGGATAGATATGCGATGAAAGTTCATGCGGTCGGTGCACAACATTTGCGGCTTTAGCAAGATACAATTGTAAAATGTAGCGCAGTTTTGCAGAAGTTCACTCCTATTGAGGGTGCAACGTCTTATGTCTGACTATGAAAAATTCATTTTATTTATTTATTTATTTTTTTACATTTACTAGATCCAACTGTCAGCTGTCAAATGACACTAAGCCTGACCCGCTGAAAATCATATACACTGAGATTTGGAACCCTAATGCCATCTCGTGTGCAAAATACTTAATAGGTATAGACTACCGGATACAAGTAAATGCATATTGTCAATTTTGTTGTTTGAAATAAATTGATTGCGAAAGACTGGCAGCTATTTCCTCCAGAAAAGATTATTGAACATTGAGTTATCTTGTACTTATGTATGACATAAATAAATATATTTTTTTCTATTAACTTGTGCTACACGGAGAAGGGATTCTTGTTTGGGTAAGCATCTCATTTATATATATATATATATAAATGTAATTTATTTCAATGCGCATAACGAATGCATTACCTAATTAAAATATTCAAACGCCATGAATCAGGTATGCGTTGTAATTTACCATACTTCTTAATTGGATAAGAAGATCTCATAGTTCTTTCATAATAGTAAAGAATGGAATACTTATGTAGCAGAGCAGCATCAGGTTCAACCTTAATTTTAAGATGCAAAGTTGCAAGATTCTGGGAGCTTCTACCTGGTTTACAAGACTGTATTTGAGTATATTCTTTACCCTCTTCGATCTGTGTCCACTAATGAACGCATACGGATCGTAAACAGTCTTCTCGGACTCAGAAATGAGCGATCGAGCTGAGAAGATAAGTTCATACAAGAAGCAGAAAATAAATATCTTAAGAAGATAGTACGTTTCAAAATTATCTTTCAAAATTTAAAGAATATATAATTTATGCAAATAATAATAAATGTAGTTGCTTTAGTATTTTACACTTAAAAAATACCATCATTAAATCATTGTTGTATTGGTTTATTGAATACAGAATTAGGAATGGAATGACCAAATGCAAAAAAAAGAAAAAGAAAGAAAGAAAGAAAGAAAGAAAGAAAGAAAGAAAGGAAGGAAGAAATCATTTGCCATAGTAAGAGGCTCCTTGGTTCGTAGTTGCTTGTCCTTGAGAGAATGAACATAACGGAAATATCTATGAATGGAATTTTTTGTTAAAATAGAATTAGACCTTTGCTCTCTCTGTCTGCTCATCTATCTTGTTATTCGTTTCTTGAATGAACGGTCACAATGGGAAAGGGTAGTCCAATAGCCGAAAATTAAAGAAACGATAACTAATGGACGAACATTCACAATCTTGAAATAAAAATACATAGAAATAAGGATACTACTGGTCTGAAAAAAATACTAGCTATATTGATGCTCCTTTATGATACTAAAATATCTCCACCTTTAGCAATAACATATCGTACTTTCCTTCCACAGTTCACTGATGAGACTGAAACAGAGGATGAAGATGAAAACGCTCCCGAAGAGGCAAGGGTAAGTTGGTCAAATTTATATCTAGTCTATGTTTAGTTCATATCTACTTCAAATCTTCAAATGTATGTCTAGATGGAACTTTGATAGGTTTAATCTCTTTTGTATGATACATTTTGCAAGATAATTATTAATTTTTACATTCAATATGTTTTTATATTCCTGCATGTTTCTTACTTACATCAGTTGGACTTTTATGGAAAAACAGTCCAAATAATTTTAACAGTAGTGCTTATACATACATACATACATACATATATATATATATATATATATATGTATATATATGAATAGATAAATATTACATATTAAGATAACTAATTAAGCTGTAGTTGCATAAAACAAACGTTAGAGCACACATTAAATTCATTGAACAAGGTATTTATATTAAGAACAATCAAACTTTGCTATATGTTAGTGAAGAGATTAAAATTGTTTCCGTTACATTTTTAATTAATACAACTTCTACCTAATTTGTATGGAATTATTATATAAACAATTTTTATTTTTAAACTTAGTATGGTCCTTTGTCAACAAATGTTCGGATCGCAGTTCAGGGACAAAATAGATCTATTTATTGAACGTGGACAGTAGGTTCGACCCTTAGTGAGTCATGTGGTTGGGATCCCATACTAACTTGTAGGTTCATGTCTCAAATAGATATGTGTTGAATGGACGTTAAGTACAAGCCAACCAACTAAGTACAGTGCTATTGATAGATAATTTATATTAGAATATTGTTATAATTCTAAAATACATATTATCCGTAGGAATATGAAACCGTTGGGGGTGAGGTGAATAAAGTCAGTGGAGTGTTGGATGAAATCAATTTCCAGCTTAACTGATTGAAACGTTCACAATTTATTTCCGGAAATTGTATTTTCTTCTGAGAAAATTTATTCTCTGATTCTGCGAACGATTATTTTTATATGTAAGAAAACGACCAAAGAGAAAATTTCTCCCTCTAAGTAACAACTTGACTCTCCTTTTCCCACCAAGGCAAACAGTAAATAAGTGTGAAAAATATTCATTCCCAACTCCTGAATATTTTATCGAATAATAATATTACACCATTAACTATAACTATGTTCAATACTATCAACAGAATTAAATAAATGTTTTAATTTTCAATATTTTGCATTTATACTATTTCGTTTGTGTTTTAGGCTGAAGAAAGCGAAGAAGATGAAGAAACAGGAGAATATAAGGTAATTGATTGATCAAATTAGCAACTAATAAATTTAATCTGGTTAAATAAAAGCGTACTTTGTAAACAGAAAGAACAACATTGCACAAAGAGAATGATTACAGTAGATTTTAACAAGAATTGTTTTCAGAGGAATATAATAGGAGATGCATTAGAAAGCAAATAGAGAATTAATGATAATTACAATTCTTTGTTAAGACGAAAAGATTATATGTATTCAAAAAACTATTTCAACAAGATGGACAAATCCCTTCATGAATACTAATATAATCAATACAATGTGGCACTGTTTGATGAAGCTTATATGTTCAGTTAGTTGGCGAAACTGTTACACAATTATTATTTTTGTTTGTTCAATAAACGTTGCTTTGCTCAGCGATTTGTATTTTTAGTTTAGTATTTTTTTTATCTAGATACAAACTTTACTTACCTTTGAGAACAGTACTACGAAGAAGAGAAGTATCTTATAGAGAGGATCGAAATTTGCTCTGTAAAAGCAGCACTGTCTACTATTTTTTTTCAAGTACTGAGAAAATCAAGTTCTGTAACTGAGAAGTCGAAAGACGCCAGCCAGTATTCATGTAGTGTTCAAATTAACGTAAACTATCCGCCCAACTAGGCGTGCTTAGTCCATTGACAAAAAAAAAAAAAAAAAAAAAAAAATCACCAAGCCTATGTCTGTTCGTCCGTACTTTCGACCCGGTGCAAACGTGTTCACTTGCTTAGAGGCCGTACCGTTCAAAGTGGCCACACTCGATTTTATTTATTTATTTATTTATTTATTGTAAATATAAGATTCCCTAGGGGCATTTCTCCAATTATATTCCTACCATTAAAGTTAGAGGTAGCTTACTGAAGGATGGAAATAAAGAAAAATGAAATTTCCTCAAAAACGGTTCTAAGGATTTTGCAATATATCGTAACTCATTTGGCCTGAAAATATTCATAAGGGGTAGTTTACCATGGGGTCAGTCTTTTCCGGGCGATTTTCTTAATAACGACTGAGGCCACTTTGTGCATATTTTATAAAAGTATTTTATTACTAACCTAATAATGTGGCATAAGCCACCTATATAAAGAAGATACACAAGGACTACTTTAATTATTGAGGATGAGTTTTTCTTGAGAAATTTTGTCAAAAGCAACTGAGACGATTTTATTCATATTTAGTTAAGGATCTCATAATGTGGAATAACTCATTTCTTCTGAAAAACTACACAAAGGGTACTTTGCTCTTAAGGGTAAGTTTTCTCGGATGATCGACTCGAAGCTATCTCTGATTTTCTCCGAGTCAAAACCATTTAAGGCAATTTCATTCATATTTCGTGTGTAAATATTTCATTAATATCCTGATCATTTATCCTTAAAAAAATCCACAAGGTGTAGTTTGCACTTGAGGGTGAGTTCTTTTTGGAAAATTTTCTCAAACATGTCTCAGTCAATTATGTTCACATTTCTTAAACATGTGTTTCATTAATCACCTCATAGCACACAATATGGCATTTCCCATGAAGCAATCAACAAGGGGTAATTTACCCTTGGGGTGAGTTCTTTTCCAGTCATTTCTTTCAAAAACGACTCTTACCTCTGGTGCGTGGGGTTCCCGGTTCATTCCCAGCTTAAGTAAATTTGTGGCGAACAACATCGTGTCCATGAACTTTCTGAAAATACTCCCGTTTCCTTCCACATTCTTATTTCACAAATTCTTCCATAATCATTCACTTGTATTAATCATCGTCTTCCTGAGCCTAACAGGCATAATTGTGGGACATTAAACTGAAATATTTCATTTTCAAAAATTACTCAGACGATTTTCTTCATATTTCGTAAATAAATATTTCATCAATAATCTATAGTGTAGCGTATAATATTTCCTATGAAATTATCCACAAAGAGTATTTTACTTTTGGGAATGAGTTTTCTTCCTTCGAAAACACCTTGTTCGTATTTTATTAATAAACGTTTCAGTTATAACCGTAGTATAACGTGATTTACCTTAAGAAATTCGAGCAAGAAAGTTTAGTGTGGTGATTCGTACCTTTTCTTTTCTTACCGTTTACAGATACTTTAACATGAGTCAACATGTTGAGAAATCATACATTCAAGTAGAATGTGTTCATGTTGTGTATCACGTAATTATTTTCTAATTAAGCTGTAAAAAGTGTTACATCAAATTAAATAGTTGTCCGGTAAACTTATAGAAGACGAGTGACAAATACAAAATCTTCCAATATCAAGTCCAGTCACTCGTAAGTAGGAAAAGCTCATTTTTCGTAATCTTCCACTAGAAAAAAAGATCATAAACAATATCTTACATTATTATTTCACTCATTATTTCACTCATTTATTTATATTAAACTATTCTTACTGCTAAGGATACAGTATTAATTATAACTATATATAACACTATCAACAAAATTAGATAAATGTTTCAGGTTTCAATATTTTGCACTTATAATATTTCGTTTATGTTTTAGGCTGAAGAAGACAAAGAAGATGAAGATGAAGGAGATGATAAGGTAATTGATTGATAAAATTAACAACTATTAAATTTAATCTAGTTAAATAAATGTGTAGTTTGAAAAAAATAATAAAAAAAAACAAGATTGCAAAAAGAGAACGATTAGAGTAAATTTTAGAAAGAAATTGTTTTCAGAGGGATGTAGTACGAGATGTAGTAGAAATAAAATAGAGAACTAAAGAGAATTACAATTATTTTGTCACAACGAAAATATAAGCGGGGAAACGTAGAGCCGAATCTGATTTCTCAATTCGTGGCAAATAATTGCAAGTTTACTTATTCTGTGTTGATGGCAAATTAGTGTATGAACAAACAACAAGAACCCATTTAACAAATTTTGCAAGAAGACAGTAAGGTTCTAAGTTGCTGTTACTTCAAATTTGTTTACTCTTCTGCGTTGAATTCATTGTTTCTTAGCCTATATTGACTGACTAAATCTACGTGATAATGCGGTTTCCATAGACATCTCATACGTTAGACATCCATTTACGCAGTAAAATCAATATCCAGAAAATTTGGCTCGTGTGTCATGTTCGACATTGATGCTTAAAACTGTTTAGTATATCAATTTAACTTAGGACGTTTCCTCAAGATACAGAGAAGGCAAATAACAGATTCTTCATACGAATTTGGCATTTACATGTTATTTTGAATCATATTCCTTGACGTTATAAATATAACTAGAATAACTATTATAATAATAAAATTTCTTTACAATGCATATATAAATGTATATTGTTAGGCCCCATTTTTAAAATCTTATCCTACCTAAGCTAAAGATTGTTATCTCATTTCAGGATCCCGCAGATAAGGATGATGATGAAACAGCTGCTAAGGGTGAGAAGGTAAGAATTAGGAGTTTTATTTATATATCAAGATTGCGCGGGAGAAACAGTATTGTATGTAAAAAAAAAGGTTTTTAGGAGGCGATTTTTTTTTATTTTATCAAGCATAAGTATGAATCATTTATACTAACAATACTAAGACACGATCGAAAATGTCCAGTTTTTTATAGTAAGAGAGCGGAGCAAAGATTCATGTAGGAAAGCCATAGGTGAGTGTTTTTTTTTAGTTTCTAGCCGCTGATGGGTAGAATCCCTTTAGAGGGTTACGCCCTCTCTTAGGGAATAGAAGTATACTTACTAACGAAGTGAGAAACTTAAAGACGATCTAAGGGATATTATTTATTTACTACGTTGTTAGTGTAAATATCCAGTCATAAGAATCTTTACGATCCTTAACATTGGGTATAGTAAATGACAAATAACCATCTCCGTGACCTATGGAACCCGAAAGTTCAATGCCGCGTTTACAAAAGCTCTCCATTGATTTCTGTCCTTAGCCAACTGAATCTAGTTTCTACTTTCTACTCCTATTTCTGCGAGATTCATCTTAATATTATCCTCCCATCTTCGTCTAGGTCTTCCTAATGGACACTTAAATCACAAATAAATGTATTAAATATATTATTGCCAAAAGTTTAACATACGAAATACATAATACAGAGTAGAAATAATGAGATGTATAAATACACTATAAATGTGCTACTGATGAAGATAGAGCATGAAGCGAGGTGCACTTACGGTTGTCTCCTCACCTAGGACTACTCTACGTTTTGATTGAGAAAATAGGAGCACATGTTAGTAGTAAAGCTAATATATATTTAAAAAAACTTTCTTAACGTAGTAATTGTTGTACAGAACAATTAATAGCTTAGGTAACTGCTTTATTCTTAGTTTTAAGTGACGAAATCTTAATTTTTACTAATGTGACTTTCCTCATGAACCGTCTCTGATTGAGCTTCTCACTTATCAACTTACGAAAAATATTGAAATATATACATGTGCGTATGCATTCGTAAATTTTGTAAGTGTGCTTATAATGAAGACTTTGTCCATTACAAACACTGCACCAGTTTTATTAAATTCGTTGCTCTATTTCTTCTTTTAAAGAAAATACACTTTTTATAGTTGGTGAGTGTACTTTCATGAACAAATATACTATGTAACTTACTACTGTACATTTTAGCCTTCTCCATTCCATTTACTTCGTCACTATCCTTTCTATCCACTTTTGGAGTTCCTTTAACTTATGATTCGTAGGCCCGTGTTTATTACATTTTTTGCACTAATACATTTGTGATGCCCTGAATTACATAAAGGTTAAGTACAGTCCAGTGAGTTGCTATATCAATTTCTTTCGAATTTAGTATTTTGTAAATAGTTATAAATCAACAATTAATTATTGTAACTAATGAGTTAGTCGACATTGTCGTTTACTATGTAAGTCTTGTAGGATTGACTGAACTGCCTGCTAAATTCTACCTGCATCATAATGTGAAATATATTTGTATGTGAAGCATTCAGTAAATTTTATCACATATTAATGTATAGTCCTTGTCAGATATGAATTGAAGTTATCTGTACTATTTTTCGATACACTATTCTGCCATTTCGACGTATTTTTTCCAGTTTATTTATGAGTTTTTTTTTATTTAGGCAGTACTGTTTACCCGTTCTTCCATAATTAAAAACCTATTTCTCATCTAATAATTCTTAACACTCATAAATACAAATTTACATGATGCAATTATACAATCTGTGTTTTCTCACAATTAAATTAAGACAACGTAGTTACAGTTTCCGGACAGAAAAAGAAAACTATATGACTCTATACTTCGTGCATTAGTATTTTTTGTACATTTGTTTATCATACATAGCATTTCCTGGGTTGATACATCTGTTAAAGTCATATATCTTACTCCGAAATGGGACATGGTGGCTCAGTGTCAGTGGTAGAGCAGAAACCTCAGATGTGAGAGGTGTCTGGTTCGATCCCAAATCATATGAAATGGCAGTGAACATCATTGCGTCTATGAGTCTTCTCTAATTTTTCAAGTTTCCTTATTTTCCTTCCAAACTCTCATTTCGCCAATTATTTTTTATAAGAATTCACTTTCATTAATCATTTGTCATAATTAACCTAAGGGTTATACCCGTGAGATGTTGAACACTTCAATTTGTTTCAGTTCTTTCTCCGAGAGTTTATTCTGTACTTAGACAAAGTAAATTAGCCAGACATGTCTAGTCTTCTCCGATAGTCTAGTGGCTAGAACACACACCCTTGATATACAGGGTCCCGGTATGAAAGCACGGAACGCGTTACTGTACTGTAGATTACACCTTAAACTGTAAATTCACGTCTCAATGAGAGAATTGCTGAAAATGGGTGCTAAAATTCAATAAACAAACAAGCAGGAAAACAGGCATGTCTATTTTTCCTTGTTTCGAATTCTGACAGTGTTCTTTTAACTTGAATAGTGTACTATGATTATTGCTTGTTTAAATATTGTACTTTACTATTGTTTATTTTCCTCCCTAACATTTGATGAAATGCCCCAGAAATTCCCTAATTTCAAGTAAGGCGACACTTGTGAAGAGCCTACATTCCATTCACTTGTGCATTAATAGAATCAACGAATAAAACTAATGACACGATTTTCAGCCAATATTTTGTTCTTGAATAATGGCTGTTATTTGCATTTTTCCAACACATTTTCTGCTTGTCGTAGTGTCCAAAGAAATAAGTTTTTATCATTGTGTCAGGAATCACCTCGCAAAGATTGTCGGTGTTGTTTGGAAACGCCCTATATCCATAAATATCAGGTCCCATTTTCAACTTGTTTCAACAGTTTCTTTTTGGCTAAAAATAGTTGTCTTATTTCAGGATCCCAAAAGTGAAGATGATAATGAGCCAACTGCTAAGGATGGGAAGAAGGTAAGGAATGGGCAATTTTATTTATATATATCGGTAACTATTAAGCAACTTTGGCTAACTGTCTTTGTTTGCTCCCAATTGATAGATTTACTTCAAAGTTGAAATATGGTTGCCTGTTTAGTAAATCATGTGAAATAGTCACAATTTTTTGTTTGAGGAAGTTTCATTGCCTAAACAGAAAGTGTGTATCAACTCCCTTCTCCTAGGTAATTAACAATAGGTCTTTGAAACTCGTTTCACGATATAGAAATAGAACGCATTGAAGTCACTTGGCTGAGAGATGTATGTCCTAATAAACAAAACATTCCGTACGTAGCAGTACCGATAGTATCTTCCTTTTTCATTCATGAACAAAACTATATTCTTTGGAACTTTATTCAAGATTTGAACAAGGATTTACTATAGTAATATTTACTTATCAATAATACAGAACTGCCACCAAGACTGGAACTTTTAAGTTCATCCTATTTGATAAAACCTTTGCCTAAAGAAAGTGTAGTATGATAGTTACTAGCTTTTGTTTCATTAAGCTTAATATTCGAAGTCATTTTACAAGCTTTCCATACCAAACTGATGATCTTCAACTTTGTGTCAAAATCAGGTATATGATATCATAAAATAATCATTATGGATTTTCACATATGCATTTTTGCGTAGCTTGTAAAAGCTTCTTTGGTGGTCTTCACCGATTATCAAACCGCTCTATCTGAAAATTGAGAAAGAATTGAGCTTGTTTTCAAAGACTACTCAAGTCATTGCTAATGCTATCGATTTGTGTGCTATTTTTAGCCCAAAATCGGATATTTTTTACGCTATGGTATGATTTTGTGTATAACAATACATAACATATAACCCGTAAACATGTTTCATTATGAAAGTGACTATAACAATATCAATTTTTCGTATCTCCAGTAAAATTACAAATGAAAGGTACGGTCACCGTACTAAACTTTCTGGTTCAGTTTTCTTGAACTAAATCATGTTGTGTTGCAGTTTAAACATTTTCTTCTTAAATAGAAACTAGTTGACCGGCTTATGCGGTTAAATTTTATCTTGGTTGTCCACCAATCTATGGTTGAGGTGGACAAGAAGAAAAAAAACACTTAACTAAGATATTTATCTTCTTATTCACAAAAGTGCAATTCTGAGACTACATTAAATTTGAGTGTAGTGTCCCGTTCAGCAGTGAGGCTATATAAGACGTGGATCTACAGCTTAACGTGAGATACGAGCCACATGAGCTTCCGCCTGCAATCAAACCCAGGTCAAAGGCGTGTACGCTATACACAAAGCCATGAGGAAGCTCTGGTTCTGAGACTCAAACTCAATTCACCCTTGGCACACCACTATTGAAGCCCTGTAATAATGCACAATTATTTGATATGGAAATGCGCCAACCAAATTATTTAATTCCCTGTCATTTTAATGGTTGAATTTCTCACGTATGGCAAGATAGTCCCCCAATATAGAAAATTGAAAGATAGCCCCCCGCGTATCACAGCACAAAAAATTGAAATACATCATTCGAAAGCAAATCGTTTGTATCGTTTGTACCGAAAAAAGTTTTGTTTGTACCCTGATAATTTTCGAGAAAGAGCAGATGACATTTGGGGGGCCAAGATAGCCCCCCAGTTGACCTCTCAAATAACCCTATAAGGAAAATGGTACAAACGAAAATATTTTCGGTACAAACGGTACAAAAGTAGTACAAACGAATGACCTAGTCATTGTTTCAATTTTCTGAAGTGGGGGGGGGGCTATCTTGCCATACGTGAATTTCTCGAGAAAATATTCCATTTTTGTGTGGGACACTTGCGTTTTTACGTCTGCCTTCTCTAAAACCCACCATAGAATGTTGCCCGGTTTACTACTGGCAGGCCTTTATTTGTAGATCTTGAGAAGCAATTTTTATAAAAAGAGTTAAGGTACGATTATTTGGCCCCTAAGATAATCTCACCTACTTTATGTCAAATAGAATTCATGACTGTGCTGGTGCGTACATTTTGTGGCCTTTGGAATACATCATGTACTGGTTAGATGGTCTACCGTAACTGTTCAAGAGAAAAATTATTTTATTACTAGTAGTGTGGAAGTAATGAATGCAATGTGCGTCACATGTTGAATGATTTCATTGTAATAATTGTTTTGTTTAACACCTATTTCACTTTCTACTGTATTTCATACTACATACAGTGAACCTGCAAAATAAAGATTAGATATATTGCTATCTTACTTTATCGACATTTGAGTACAGTCATATGTTAAAGCTTGGTACGAGGTATGTACACTTAAGTCCAAAATTATTGTCGCATGTCTATAAATATGTTGTTGGAGGAATATAATTTGATAACGAATTTGCCCAGTATTTCTTATAATGTTAGTGTGTGTATAATCGGCAAAGACACGTATATGGCAAATTTGATGTCAAAAGAGCAGTAAATAAGAACAATAAAACGAAAATAAAACTTTCTTGTCCGTTTAGCAACATTTTGTTTTACTCATTCTAATTTTTGTATTTATAATTCTTTTCCTATGAAATTTACCACAAATATACATTTCCCGGTTATACACATAGTATCAGTATTAAAAGTACCCTGCAAAATCATTATCAAATTATATTCTTACAAAAAGACAGTTATAGATTGCGACAATCATTTTGGACATGAGTGTACATACTGTACATACATACTTTTTGTGTTTAACGTCCCACGATTATGCACCGAGGCGAAGAGATACGACGATAGTGAGATGGATGATAATGGTGAAATTGACGAAAGTAGGAGAAAATGGGAGACACCCGAGAAAACCCACACACATGGTGTTTGCCTAAAACAAATCCCAGTTTTATGTGAGATGGAATTCAACCAGGCATCTCATGCGCCAGACGTAATCGCTCTAACATTGAGCCACTACAACCTCGTATTATTGCTTATGTACATATAATTTTATCGCATTGCTATTATTCAGTTCACTATAAGGGTTCCCTCTTAGCTAAGCGGTTAGCGTACGCGCCTTTGGGGTGGGAGAACTGGGTTCGATTTCCGGCTAGAGCTCATGTGACATGGATCCCACGTTAAGCTGTGGCCCCACTTCTCGTATAGGTTCGTTGTTAAAATTTAAAATTAAACTCAAAACTACAAAAAAAAAAAAAAAAAAAAACAGTGGCTAGTTCCAACTTGTTTAGGAGTCCTCAATATGTGTCCTTAATTTCTAAATAGCTGACATTGTTTTTGATTGATTTTCTATTGTTATCGTCTTGCTGTTTGATGAATGCAATAAAAGGAGAGCTGAAAAGTTTCCTTTAAGTTTTTTTTCCTTAAATAATGTTCAATTTTATTTTTATATTGTGTCCAAAATGGGAGCAGAAACACAATTGCTTGTTAAAAGATTGAGATACCTTATTTATGAATTTTATTGCCGTTCCTAAGGTTTTAATAGTCAAATGATGTACGTAATGTTAACGTAGCGTGCACTAGTATGATGCAAAAATGAAATGAGAAGTCCTAATTTACGTTTGTGGCCAATTCTGTTATCAATATGAGAACTAAAAAAATCGATCTGCTAAAATATGGAACTAAATATGAAAACTTAGTTTTGTTGGCTGTTTCTTAGTAAACGAGTTAAAATTGGCACAATTGTGAGAGTTTTGGGAGATAAGAAGCTTCAGTGTGTGTGTGAGTGTGTGTGTGTGTGTGTGTAAATGTCTAGGGTGAACCAACAAAATGTTCATTAGTATTAAGGCTGAAATCTATATTTTTATTATTGTTCATGTTATACGTTCACTTCTTACCCCCAAAAATTATTGCGTTTTATTGTTACAATATATCCAAAATCAGAGCGAAAACAGAACTAATTTACAAAAGATTGATATATCATATTTATACATTTTGTTGTTTTATAGCAATGATAATGTAGTATACCATAGGGATAGGTGAATTCTAATTAAATCTTTTGTCACGAGATGTTACGCAATATATCATTTGGAAGTTTATTTTACCATTTTCTTTCAAAAGATCAAGAAGTAGGGCTAGATATATTTTGAAAATACAGTATAATGCTCAAAGTTTCTGCATACTTAGTCTATGATAGATTGAAAATATGAAAATATTCGTATCTTTCTTGACACAAAATAGAGAATAATGGTTTACTCAATGAAAGGAAGAGGTAAAATGATTCAGATGTGCATAACAATAACAATAATTTACATTATCACTAACCATTAACCACAGTTTTAATCAGATGAAAAGTGACAAAAAAGGTGTCATATACATAAGTTTTAACCTTTGTGTCAAAGGCTCTTAAAACGTGGTTAGATATTAATAAATGTAATCAGTAGAAGGTGGGCTATAGAAAGTGAACTATTTTTGAAGTTCCTATTTTGGAATAGCTAATTGTGAATAATACTAAAGCACAAAGCAGCAACAGTGATCGGCGTTACAATAACTAGCATTTGAAGAATTTTGAAGGAGAATTGATTTAAACCTTAGATGCTGCCGTTTGCACATGGGATCAGTGAAATTGCCCATAGTTTTGTGGACATACAAGGAACGTTATCAAACGATGCATGTTATGCTATTAAATATTTTTCTCGACGAATTTTTCCGTTTAAGTGAAATATCTAATGGAAACAATAATCGATTCTGCAGTGGTAGATGCATTCTATCACTTCAACATGCAATAAAATGGTATGCATGCCCTTACTCACTCAATGTAATACAAAAAAAAAATACTATATTACTGACTGAATCTTCAAATTTACTACAATAATTACCTTCCAAAATGTTATATTGGAAATTTGTTCAAAATATGATTAGTGCGCATATCCATCACTTATACGATGTAAATAGTAAAAAGATTTGTTGCTTATCAAACAACAATCACATGTAGATAACTTAAGGTAAAAAATGTGTTAAATATTTTCATTATTTATTTCGTTAAACTTGAAGGAAAAGGAATTTTTAATTTCAAAACACAATAAGGCGAGATTATTTCTTTTAGTTTAACGTCCCACTATTACACACCGAAACTAAAGGAAACTGTAATGATGAGATGGAAAATGGTGAAGTTATGAAAGTGAGAGAAAATTGAAGAGCCTCGAGAAAACTCACGCACCGTGTTTGACAACCACAGAGCCCACTTGATGAAAAATGGGATCGCACCAGGAACCAAATGCGGCAGAGGTGAGCGCTCTTCCATTGAGCCACCACCACCGGTTATTTTCATGTTTGTTATCATCATTCATGAAAGTTTTGAAAAAAAAAGTATTTTAAAAAATCCTTTTAAATGATTGTCAGTCAACTGCTAGAGCTATTTAAAAGCTTTAAACTTCATCCTGCTTCACCTCCAGGCAGAGAGGCAAATCTACATATTCATAACTATAGTCTTTAAGCAACAACATGAACAACATATTGGGAAATATATTCATATTTTCAATCGCACTGAAAATAAAATGGCTGGAAATTAAAACTTAACTTTTAGAAACAAATACACCTCAGTTTCTCAACTTTTAATAGCTTATATTACACACACACACACACACACACACATATATATATATATATATATATATATATATATATATATATATATATATATACGTTGTGTAATATGTGATTTGAAAAGTATTTTACTCCTTTAAGTTTTATATATATATATATATATATATATATATATATATATATATATATATATATATATATATATATATATATATAGTAAAGGAGTAAAAATACTTTTTAAATTACATATTACACAACGTCTTTGGCAACTTTAACATTTGAGTTGACCCATCTATCTGTTTTTGGTAGAAGAAAAACACACAATATTCAGCCAAACTAAAAATAAATCTGTGGCATTTTGTTGGTAGTTCACCTGTATATTAAGTAAAATGTACTTAAAGAGGAAGGAGAAGCAATGGAAAACCTAGTGACGAATTTTTATTAAAGACATTCTTATGTAGACCTTCCGGAATATGAAGCAATGAAACCATCTGCCAACTATGCTATAACTCGCGCTGTTAAATCAGTATTCTTCGTAAAATTGTCCAGTTCTGTATTAACCATAAACGTTTCAAAATTTATAGAAGAGAGACCAAATATAAAATTATCTCTTACAAAATTGTCATTTTGCTAAATGTGCCATACCACGAATATTTAGATACGCTCCATTTCTGGAGGGAAAAATATTACTAGACTTGCAGGAAAGAAAATATTAGACAGATTCTCTGTCAGTGAAGAATTGGCACCAAGACCAACTTAATATTTTTGTTACATGAGTAACTGTTTCTTTAATAATCAGTTCGTGCTAACATTAAATATATTGTTTTGATATTTGACAAACGAATATATATTATAAAGTCAAAGATATTCAAAAGCTGACGAAATATGGAATTTTTACACATTATTTCGTCATTGTATTTCGATTACTTAAAAGTAGTGCAAAATTAATAATAAAAAGGTTCTATAAAAATCGTCTTTAATTTTACAAAAATGTTGTTTTACTTTTTTTTAGCATTCCAATACATATTTTATAAAATTGACTGAAATACGTATTTTTTTCTATTCCAGTTACCCAAAGAAAAAGAAAATTAATTCGAAATGGAAGCGGTTGCGGAAATATTCCCGCGCTTAGAAGATAATTTCAATCTTTAGATCTAAAATTAAAATTTGAGACCATTGTATAAACAAGGTCTTTGAATGATTTACGATTTGTGCGTTTTGCTTTTGTTTTTCTTTTGTTCTTTTTACTTTCTTACCTTTTACTTTTTGGTAATTCTTGCTTTTCCCTTTTTCTGCTTTATTATTGTTTTATTATATTTGTGAATGTCAACGATGGCCACAATGTGAATTGATGAATAGTGGGTTGCTACCCACCGAGACTTCTCATGTGAATTACGGTGAAGAAAATTATAAACAACAAAGTGAAATATATTTTTTTCTTTGCATTTTTGTGTACTTTAAGCATTGCAAAACTGAAGATTATGGAAACAAGTTTTAAATACTGTGTGAAGAAACAATAATTAGCATTAACAAATCTCAGCAAGTAACATTTCTTTTTTGAAAAAAAAAATCTAGACACTAAAGTTTAAAAACCACAGACAGTTTAGTAAATTGGAGGATTAAGTAATCTGAATTCAAAATAGAAATTTCAAAAGAAAGAAACTTTACCTTTCGATCCTAATTCTGTTAGAACCTATCTTAAATTATGTTATCCTAATTGTAATTTTATGCCTTGTATTTTTTTTCACAAGTAATGATGAAATCATTATATTGGTCTCTCATTTTTATTTATGTATATCCTGTTACTTTTATTACACAATTAAGATTTGCGCATTGTCAAGTTGGTAATGCTCACAATTAGCCAGAAAAAGTGCAAAGAAAATCACTATAGTTTAAAAGATGGTTCATTGTAGGAATATTTCCATGTAGAAGATCGTATTCGTCATATATATTCGTTCGATGCTCCACTTTAGTATTGAAGTAATATAAAGTTAACTTGTACGGCTTTATACCACTGACAAGTTAGTGGTCCTAAATGCCGAGTTCCATCAATTACTTTCCACTAGCAATATGCAATGCAACTTTTGTTATAAAAAAATACTCACATTGTTAGAAAATTGCCATATGTGAAATGTTTGTTTATGTAAAATGTATGTATGCATTTTAAAATATTATCTTTATGTATTCTCTTTCTTCTTTCTCTACTTTTATTATTTCTCAAAAAATGTATTAGAAAAGTTTGTTTTGATAACATTGTATTTCAAATTATAAGTAAACAAGGTCTTAACTAATGGACCTTTTATAACTTTCTACAGAAAAATGTGATTTTCTAATACAAATAAAGTGTGTATCTAGCAATATAATATTCAAGGAATGATTTATTTACTACAAGTATGACTTATAGCCCAGTCGAATTATAATTTCCTTATAGATGCTCATTGACATTATAATAGATTTCTTCATAGTATTATTGCAGTGGTCTTTCTCATCAACATTACAAGAAGTTCTTACTGATTTGACGTGTACCAGGCCACCATCTTGAAAAAATAGCATACGAAGAGCCATCTTCATTCGGTATTTGGCTAATTTCTCAGAAACGACTAAGTTTACAAAGGAAATAAACTGGATCAATTTGATGGATCACACAATTTTGTATCACATTGAAATTTCTCATTATTCTCAAGGGTCAGCATTCTCCAGAAAT
This sequence comes from Thermobia domestica, assembly GCF_964235325.1. Lineage (NCBI taxonomy): Eukaryota > Metazoa > Arthropoda > Insecta > Zygentoma > Lepismatidae > Thermobia > Thermobia domestica. Next base: position 146,741,503 of record NC_137459.1, on the reverse strand, counting down.
GTTTATCACTTTCGGTAAAATTATAGATCTATTAAAAATTTCTGAGATCGATTAAGAATCTGTTTTATCGGTATGCTGAAATACATTTAGGATTAGCGGTCATAATTCATTCCACTAAAGCTATCTATATTTTTGAGTATCTATAAAGCAAGTTTACTGCAGAGAAGAAACTAAAGTCAGTTGAATCCTATTTGACTTCATGGAGTTTTGCCTTTGGGAAGAATGTAGTGAATATGTTTCCTATAAGAACATATAGGAAAATTTAAAAAGTGAGCACACGAGCATTTAAAGAAAAAGTGCTACAGAAGCAGCTAAGAATGATGATTACTAAGGAAGAAGACGAGAAGTCGTACTTCGGACATTCCGTGGTAAGTAGTGGAGAAAGGATGGTAACAAGAGATGCACATGTGAATTGAAGGCGTCACCTGAACTATATGAATTATCCGAGGTATCATTTGCATTCAATAAAATCTGCATTTTGAGGAAAGAGATGATTTCAACTCACAATAAACTAACTCTTAAGACTTTGACATCGCAGATAATAAAATTAGTAACCTACACTGCGAAGATTGCAGAATAAATGATCCCATAGTTATAACGATTCAGCCTTGTAAAGATATCGAATATATCTTTAAATTGCTTATTCTTTCCAACAATACAAGCTAGTTAAATCATTGCATATCACTTCCCAATAGCTGTATCCCAAAATGTTTCATTCCCAATAGCTGCATCCCAAAATGTTTCATCCCTTTTTAGCCAATCAGAACTGCAATGATCATTCAACACTATATCATCAACAGTTTAACATTAATCACTTATCAACCCTATATTTCGACTAAACTCGTTTTCCCATTTTAACTCGTGGTGATTACTTACGGCCTTCCAAATGTAGTCTAAATGTCAATGATCCAACAACGTTTTCTTAATTTTACAGCAAACTTGTCTCTAATAAATCTTAAATTTTCTCGCGGTCAACGGTTCTTATATTGAGGGAGAAGCGAAGTTGAATTGATTTATTTACATCTTTCGTATTGAGGAGATTTTGGAGGGGGAATGGTAAGCCAATGTCGTCCACAGAATATTTTCGAGAAGACCATATCTAAACTTTATGTACTGACTTAAATAAAGAATATTAAATGCATAGTTACTATATTAATTCGGGTATGATTTTCAGTGTGATCTTCAATGTATCAATATATGCTATGTTACCTTGGTGACATCTTCGAGCTAAGTGACCATATTTGCTATTTTCTAAAACAAATGAATATAGGTCATTGCCCCTTGGGTTTCGCTTGGGTACAGCCCTGATATTAACGGTATAATCGTACGAAAATTACGATGAACGAAAAAAACAGCTTCCGTATTTATATTTGACAAAACACAAAATATAGGTACCTTTAGTAGTAGATGCTGTTCGAATAGGGGCGGTAGCATATTTCCCCTATCGTCAAGAAACAATAAATATAACTTCGCCTTTGATGGAAGGAAATATCACTTGGAGATGTATGATTGCCATTAATCCTGAACATATTTCAACAATACCTCATAATGCTGAGGTATGCTTTAATATAAGTTTCGGAAAGAGATTATCATTTCCAAAGAACGCTGAATCGTTAAAAAAAACTCTGTTTAACAGGAAATATTCTGTGCTTTCATGGTTAAGTTTAGTTTCTTCCTAAAATTAACTTTTCTTGAGAAATCAGCTGAAACTAAATGGAAGTGCCAGTTTATACGTCAGTTTCTTCAAGATGGCATCTTTGGCACGAGTGGGATCAATAAGGACTTTTAATATGTTGATGGGGAAGATGGTTGTAACGATCTTATGAAGAAAGAAAAATCATTACCAATTATGTCAATAATAGATACTTTATTCGACTGGTCTATTAAGTGTCCTTACGATTTGTTTTAAAGTTTTACGTTCTAGGCCTGTAATTTAGGGTAGACGAGAAATTGTTGTGTTCACTTCCTATCCGGGAGGTTTATTTTTCTGGAGGAGTTGCTGGCCACCCTTAGAGTTTTTTTCTCGCTTTCTTCAGTCACATCTAGAAGATAAATATGAGACTATTTTAAATTAAGAGCAAAGTTGTTTGCTGTTCTATTCGTATACTCTAAGCTTAATACTTTCAAACTAAATTTCTGTAAGATTTCACTCTAAATATAAATTAATCTATACTTTGAAGAAAAAGCAACCTAGAATTGATTTTTGGGGCGGAAAGAAAAGAACGTTGATTCATGATGTTTATATAATGCAAATTTTAGTTTTTTTTTTTTTTTTTTTTGGTTTTTAATTCTCAGATTTACTATAAAGTTTCAAATTCATTTCTTTCTACAATTTATAATTGCAAATCTCAAATTTTAGTATGCCACTTCTATATATATATATATATATATATATATATATCTTGTACTCTATGGTTGCAAGGCTTCAATTCCAATCCTAGTAATAACGGCGACATTCCGAAGGACCAGTCAAATTGAACTACAAGGTAACCCAAAAAATTCTTTCCGTTTTGACATCCCATTTGATGAAGTAATCACAGGGAGAAACAAAGTGACTTACGGTAGGTGTTTCTGATAATATTGGCCTGCGCCAATGCAAGGACATTGTGCACACAAAACAATAACAACTCGTCCAGTATCAAACATACATGGTGGTATCAAAGCAGCTCATTTGCAGTTCCTTGCTGTTTGGCTTTAGGGTGTCATTAGTCACATCAAATTGTCGAATACACTAAGCGTTAGGTAAAGATGCCGTGAACCAACGCACTGCAAGACGTTGGTTCTAAAACTTTAGGTCGGGAAATTTGAGTCTTTATCATGAACTCTGTGACGTCATGTTAGTTTTCCCCCTGTGAAGGAAATCGTTTCAACTCTAACTTGTAAGAACGAGAGAAATTGACTATGTTTTATGTTATTATACATCAGAAATATCAACTTTGTAAATTATAAAATATCTCGGAATTTCGTCGGAGGGAATCGAACCGGACCCCTGACTCACGAAATCACTGCTCAAACGACTACCCTAAGGCTGCTTTTCTAAGTAAGAGTCAAGAAACACTCGTCTATATAACAAATTGCAAACGTTTACGATTCCAATATTTTATTAACGATGAAACACTGATTTCGGTCATGATAAAATACTATAGTCCTTAGAATCTAAGTTTTTAAAAAAAATAATTTAAAAAAAGACCAAAAGTATCTCCGTAACTTACCTCTATTATATTCGGTTATTCTCGTTTTACATTTATTTCCAGTAACGTTGAACGACAGGGACACGAACACAAATACATCGAGGACATTTAATATTTCAAAGGTTCTCCCATCGGGAATCGAAACTGAGACCCCACCAACTGAACTATCTGATGGGTGGGGTGCCTGGTTCGTTCCCAAGGCAAGTAAACTTGAGACGGACAACATCGTGCTCGTGGGTCTTCTCGGGACACTCCCACTTTCTCATTCTACCAATTTGTCCATCATAGTTCACTTGCTTTAATCATAGTCTTCCTTAACCTAACAGGCATAATCGTGGGACATTAAACGTAAAGATTACATTTTCTAGCTGTTAACCCAAAGCAATCTGAATCAAAAAGCAGTTGCATATTATTGCTCATTAAAATGTTTTCACAAAAAATATGTAGAAAAAAAAACGGGTAATCGTAATCGTGTTTCGTTTTAGGTGAAGGTATTATGAGTTTGTTGTTTCACTTTTGAATGGAATTATGATTCCCCGTTTCTTTTCTACATACCTTTTGTGAAAACACGTTAATGAGCAATAATATGCAACTGTTTCTCGATTCGGATTGGTTTGGATTAACAGCTAGAAAATATAATATTTACGTTTAATGTCCCACGATTATGCCTGTCAGGTTGAGGAAGACTATGATTATAGCAAGTGAATTATGATGGACGAATTGGTGGAATGAAAAAGTGGGAGTGTCCCGAGGAAACCCACGAGCACAATGTTGTCCGTCTCAAGCTTACTTGTCTTGGGAACAAAGTAGGGACCTCACCCATCAGATTGGCTTTTCGTGATCTCTGACATAAAAGATGATATTTTAGATGTTGACATGTCCACGATTGACCCTATTGGCATGAGCTCATAGGGGGAACCAGTGAATAATTCAGAACAGTTTCTTTTTAGTACGTTTCAATACAATGCGGGTGAAAAGTGATAATGTACAGATACTGATATAACACTCGGAAAAATCAGAGATATAACTTCTGGGGAAACATTAGTAACTGTTCACTTTCGAAAATTTTCACTGCTTTGCAGGGGCGTAGACAAGGCTTTTTGAGGGCATGTTTTACTAAAATGTCTATCATCATGTCTAAAATTAGATATAATTTACAGAAAAGTAGTGATTTCGTGGGGCAGGAGCTCTGGATTGCCAAGGCCTGCATTCTGTGTATGTCCCTACTGCTCTGAATTGTCATAAGCTCCTCTTCAAATGTAAGACGTAAAATGTAATTAAGAAACGTATAACATAGAATACAACATATATAGAAAATATGTTATTATAAATAAGAAATACAGTAGAAAATAATTATGAAACATAATGTTGGAGGAGAAGCTTTTTTTTAACAATCATACTTGAATGTAAAATATAATTTTAAAACAATTTTCCATTTATGCAAGGCTACAAACAAGTGAGGAGTGTCATCTGGTAGCCACTATTCATCTCTTCGAACCAGAAAACTATGAATTTAACACCAATATTTTTTGTATTCTATTACTTTTTTTCTTATAACCCTTTTCCCTCCCTGGAATGTTTTCAGTGTCTTAGCCCCTACAGTAGATTGTTCAGATGGTAATTTATACGTACAGTAAATTCGGTTAAAATTCCTCCAAGAGTCAATGTTGCACTGTACGTTTTTTTCTGAGTCAAACTTTCTTAGTATATATGCATACATTCCAGTAAGAACTGAATTTTGTATTAACACCTGCCTGTCGACTTTGTGCAAACATTCATGATGATATGCCGTATGGAAATGAGTTACATTAAGGTTGTAAGATTTAATATCAAGTTTGAAACATCGCAAGTTAAAGAAATGCATGTAATAACAAATATCATATTTGAAAATAATTTCGAATTAAACTAGCTGTGACTACATTACTTCAAAATTGAATTTGTGGAATGCACAGTGTGAGCGTAGCTCAAATAAAATAATCAATAAGAATGTTCTTGATTCGAAGCTCGGACCATACAAGTAGGAGTAACTTACATTAACCATTCACCTAACAGACAATGACGCACAGGGTTTGGCACTACTTTATCAGATTGTTCTATCAAATATAACCTAATTAACACAATAGTAACAAATTCTACTGCCTAGAAAGTGTTCTGAACAAGGAGAAGTTCATTATGCACATTGTAATTAAGTTACAAGAGGTTTATATCCTATCAGAACGGCGCATCCACCAAGTCAACATTTGGAATATTCCATTAAGTTAGCTTTCACCGTAGCTAAAGGAAACGTATGTGCATGAGTACAAAGTTCTTCGTAGCAGAGTGGATAAAATCATGGTTCGATAACTACAAGGTTCGCGGTTCGAAACCCGTCTCGGAAGCTTCAGATTTTTAAAATTCTTTATTCCTCAGTTCTCAAGATCTTTCTCTCCATTCGTAATCATCTGATGCTCTCAAAAGTGTTTCCCACCTTAATTCAACAACTGCCTATTTGATCCTCGCAGTTCGAAACCTTCTCTTCTTCTGTATCACAAAATCACAACTTTCGTCATAATACGAATGCTGTCCGATCATTTTTCCCCAGTTCTAAACCTGTGTATATAAATCATTCCTCTCTGTCTCCATATTTCAATTTCTCTCTCTGTCTCTCTCTCTCTCTCTCTCTCAATGTCGCCCAGGAACTCGTATGGCTTGAGATCAAACCTTCGACTCTTGAAACCAAATGTAAGATCTCTAGCAATGTGCTATCGTAACTTTATAGGTTTGTCTTTAAAAGCAGTGTCATTTTAGATTTTATTCGGGGGGGGGGGTCTCCGCCGACAAAAATTTTTCACTTTTTTTATTAGTGCATTACTATACATGTGCTCAAACAATATGTATTTATGAAGCTCAAGGGAGGGGAAATTACACCCTCCTGTTCTGCCCAAATGACGCTCTTGGAACATTTCCTTGCAATTACTGAAAGGAAATAAAATGAATCATTGAATAACATTCATTTCTGTCAGTAGATATTCTCGATCTCTTTGCGTGCATTACAGGCTTTAGGACGCACAGAATTTAGTGCCGTTATTGGCAATTTCCATAGACTTCTTAGGGAGTATCTTACTAGCTTGCAGTCTTTAAAGAAGGGAAAGAATGAAACTAAAGGTATTAATGAAGCTAAGGGAAGATTGTGAGACTTTTTTTTTTCTTTTTAAGAAATAGGCTCTTTAAAGATATTTCAGAACAAATGAATGAAAAAGACTGTTGTAGAGCTATAACATTGTAAACTTGATTCCTGTTTTTTTTTTTTCGTCTGAATGGAAAGAGTGTATTACGTCGCACACGCTGCTTCAGACAAGGAGAGGTGGAGGATGGAGGGAGTTAAATTGAAGACAAGAAATAACTAATCGATCGAGACATGTATTTCTGGATTGCATAAGAATACGGGGCAAGAGTTTGTTTCCACCCAGAAAACAAAATGATGTCAATCCTTTCTTCCTTCGCTACTGACATCTCTTTTTCATTGGTTCGCCGGCCAGAAAAGAAAAAAATAAACATTGGCGTGAGATTTTTGGTAAATTATTTGGCAAATTACCTCTCCACTGAATGTCACAACACAGGTTCCATGTGATGTCCTTTCAGTGTAATGCATAACTGTAGGCACCGGAATCACTCTCACTACACACAGAGGAGAATATCGGATGAAATTTTATCACAAGCGTGCTAGATGCGTGCCACAAGGTGTCTCAAATCGTGAATTCTCTCCATACACAATCTTCTTAAGATGTCCCCACAGATAAAAATCAAGGAATGTTATTCCAGTGGGTCTGGGCGGCTACTCCACAGGACCACGACGACCAATCTCTTCTCTGAAAGCTGTGCATTTAACCATTTACGCACACCAACTCCATCGTGTGTGGGGGCTACGTAGTGCTGAAAATAAGATGAAAAGCTGCCGTCTTCGTCCAGTATGGAAAGAAACACAAGGTAATCTATTGCGCCGTTAAGGTGTTGACAATGTAAAATTGCCCAATGATGCGGGTGTCCCGTGTGCCACACTACAGTATTATATTTTCTGGACTATGTTTTCTATTCGGGTCAACCCAGTGCGGATTTGCGTCACACCAGTATCGACAGTTATGCAGATTGACCTCCCCTTTCAAAGTGGCGTACGTCTCATCGCTGAACAGCATACCTTTAGAAAACAAGGGATCCCGTTCCTGTTGTTCGGTAGCCCACATACCGAACTTCAAGCGGCGATCAGGTCATCCTCGTTAAGTTTATGTAGCATATGCAGCTTGTAAGGATGCCACTTATAGGTGTGCAATATTCGGAGCACGAAAGATTGTCTTACTTTACATTTCAATAACAGAAGGAGGGCACTGCGTTTTGGACTTTTCACAAACGATGCTATCACCGAAGTTGCTGTTTCCTCAGTGGTGACAGACTTTGGTCGCCCACTACGTGGCCTATCTTCTATAGAGCCAGTCTCCTGGAATTTTGTGATCACATGAGTGGCCGTGCTGTGCGATACCGATTCTCCCTGTTTGGATGCTGTTTTTAGGTATCTGCAATTGCTCAATAGCTGCCTTCCTCGGATATAAGGATGATTTCTACCTTCTGTGCCTTGGCCAGACCCATTTTAGATCACCTGCAACAAAGTGAGATTATCACAACTTCAATGTAATTTTCCACCATTACGCCTTCACAACTCAAGAACCCTTCAATATTGACAAAACATACACAATTGCATTCATGAAGCCGACCTAATGTTATTTAATATGCCGCATGCCCCTATTTATTTTTTAAAAATGACTAGAATCCAAGATGGCAGCCACGATCAACATACACCTCAAAAGTTGCGGCCCTTCACCAACATCAGTTGCCATACTCACTTCTGATTTGTTCCCTTCCGGCTTCAAATTATAAAGGTGTCCAAGGACTTTCGACTCACCCCATGTACATATATAAACTTATTGGAAACACTTGAAGTTGGAAACACGTTAGATATTTGGGTTGACAATGGTCAGGCAGTGACCGCAGCGCAGAGTTGTTGGTGTTAGGGAACGCAACGAGCAGTACATCGCCAGTGCGTAGTGAACGGAGCAGACGGTGCTAGTCTAAAATATAGTCAAGTTCTCTGATTTTCAAAGAGAGTAAATTGTTGTCACTCGTTTATGTTTCGCAAATATGTTGGCTGTGTCCTTAGGGACAATGCAAAATATAATAGTCCTACAAAACGCATAGCACAGTCACGTCAGCAAAGTGGAACAGTGGTAGGAAGGAAACCCTCAGTTACGGATCTAGAATGTCGTACGATTGCTATGCATGTGACGTATGAATTCAAGCAGTATTTCCCATGCCTGTGTCGATAATCAGAGTCCTCCTTAAGGTACATGACATGAACATAGTGGACACTTTGGAAAATGGTAATATGAATGATTGTAAGGAATATAAATATGGCATACTTATATATATGTTAACAAGTTGAAACGAGAACTGAGATATGGACAGAGATTTTAAAAAAAACAAGTAGAAAAATGTAAACAAAAACGGTAGCATGTAAAATAGAAATGTAAGGGTCGTAAATACTAGAAGAGACATGCTGATATTAATTGTTATCGTATTAATTTTCTAGTAGCATTAATTAGTACATAATAAGTTATTAAGCAAGCAATTAGTGATAAAATATGCAATGTTACCACGTGCTTCTCAGTACTAACATCAACGATTGTATGGAAGTGGAAAGGCCACATAACAACTGATAGCAGCTTCCCAAAAATGCCGCTACATATACCAATACACTTCTTAATGCTTCGGAGAACACCTTGTGCTGCAATACAAAGCCCCAGATCATGTTTACGTAATAAATCAGCTGCATTCAACATCCCTATTGCGAACTTCCAGTTCATTGTGTTCATCCTTTCCTGATAAACCTCCTGTTTCGTCCACCCCATAAACAAAAATCGAGAGGGGTGGGGTCACGAGAACAAAGTGACCAAAAAACCAGACTACCACGAGCATTCCATTGATTAAAATACGTGGCATTCAGATGTTCAGTGGTGAACCGACTGGCATGAGCCAGTGCTTCGTCATGCTGCAAGATGAAGTACCGCCTTATATGCAAAGGAACATCGCCTAACTGGTACATCAAAGCATTTTGTAGCAGATGGAGGTCTGCTGTGCACACATGTGATCATGAAGATAAAGAGAAAGGAGATAATAAGAATGTCACCAACTATGGCACACCACAGGTTTATGGAAAATCCGTCTTGATAACATCTCACAATGATTGTGTTAGGATATTCCCGAGTGCAAAAGTGTCTGTTACGGCTATTATTCACACTAGAATGAGTAAAGATCGACTCATCAGTAAATAAAATATTTTTGCTTGTGTAGTAACCAGGGGCGTCATTTAGGGGGCAGGAGGGAGCAATTCCCCCCCAAGAGTTTGAAAATACATATATTTAATTGATTGTATATTAACATACTAGTACAAGACGTAAAAGTCTTGTGTCGGTGGTGCTCTTGCCCCCCTCAAGCGAAGTCTGAAATGACGCCCCTGGTAGTAAATAATGATGGATTTAAAGATGGGAAGCACAATCAGAAGTCTGTAAGTTCTGCGCTGGTTGTTGGTGAAATGAATTTGTCAGCATGTAGTGTCCGCCACACAGGGGTACGAAAAATAATCAGACGTGTTGGCATTTGTCTGGTACTTGAGGTAAGACTTTGTTGCATCATTGCAATGATTTCTTCCTGTTCTTCACAAATTGTGTGGTTTTACATTTGGAAGTTACTTTAACACTGGAAACTATCTCACCCTCGCTCAATGCATAAAACTTATTAGGAAACACTGCTCTATTTGGTGTACTACGTAATGGAAAACCCTTATATTTTTCAACAGCCGCGTGAGCATTTTCGTCACAAAACCCGTACGCAAATATAATGTCCGCATGCTTCTCATTGGTGTATGTAGGTGTCATTTAACGGTAATTTTGTGCTAATATCTTCGCAAGCAACCCAGATAAAGCATATCACAAATGTTTACTTGTTCTAGGCATACACACTCACAGCACTGAATGAAATGAAATGAAATCTATAGTTTTACGTCCCACGATTATGCCGGTTAGGCTAAAGGAGACGGTGATGATGAGATATGAGTGAATTGGTGGAATGAAGAAAGTGGGAGGAAACGGAAGAACCCCGAGAAAACCCACGAGCACGGTGTTTGTCCACCACAAAGTCCACACGGCGCCAGCTGGGATCGAACCAGGGACCCCAGGCACCGGAGGTGAACGCTCTACCACTGAGCCACCGCGCCCTCGTATGGCACTTCAATAAGTAACTGTGTAATGTGTACTGTCAGGTGTTGGCAAACTTGCAAACTGGATTTGAAACATTTCTAATCGACAACTAAGTACCCCGGACAAAAAATAGTCACCCCGTGGTACTCAGGTTAATACCGTGTAGAACTGCCCCTGACCTGGATAACCGCCTGCATGCGATCGGGAAGGGAGTCCACAAGGGTCTGCAAGGCCGTCACATCCAGTTGAACCCACTCACGGAGGATAAGATCACGCAATTCCACCAAACGCCCGGGGTGCTGATGTCGACGTTTCGCCCGCTGTTTCAACTGGTCCCAAAGATGCTCAATTGGGTTGAGATCCGGTGATTTTGCGGGCTATTCGAGATGTGGTAGGGTACCTGAATTTTCCTCAAACCAGTCATATATTGGTCCAGCTGTGTGAACCCTGCTGTTGTCGTCTTGAAAAATGGGGTGTCTATAGCAAAGTCATCACGAAGGAAGTGACTGAAGGGCAACACCTGTTCGTCCAGGATGTTCAAATAAACGTTCATGTTCGTGGACACCTCAATGAGTGGGCCCACCCCATAGTACGAAAAACACCCCCAGAACATGACAGACCCACCCACGGCCTGCACCTGACCTTCCACACACTGTGGGTGAAATGCTTTATGTGGCCGTCGATGGACACGACGCCGGGCATCATTCGAATACAGGCAAAATCTTGATTCGTCAAACCATATGACACGGCGTCATTCTGCTACTGTCCATGTTTGATGATTATTGGCCCACTGCAGACGTGCAACTTTATGTGCATGTGGGAGCAGTGGCCTTTTGCGAGGTACCCGACTCCATATGTTCATTACATGCAGTTCCCGTCGCAATGTTCTCTCGCTGACAGGTTGGACTGGGCCTGCATTCACGGACTGCAGTAATTCTTGGCGGGTTTCGAAGCGATTTCGATTCACAAGCTTGGCAACCTGTCTTCGGGCCCGAGGATCTTTTTCCGACCACAGTTTTGGCGTTTCATGGCCACGTGTGTTACACCACTGCTTGTAGACACGTTGAACAGCCCGCAGCGAAATTCCAACAAATCGGGCAACTTCCATCACTGTGTGTCCATGGGTACGGCCAAACACTATTGCTTCTTTTTGCCACTCCGTCACGTCCGCACCCTCCCCATCTTGCCGCACACACACCTCTTCGATCTGTTCTGTGTCACTCCACAGTAATGAACTATGATCGCCTCGAGGCAGTGTACGCATGTTTGGCCATGTGATTCGACCAATACGCCATCTGTACCTGTTTGCCGACGCAGCCTTGCTCTTGCGCAGGGGTGACTAATTTTTTGTCCGGTGTGTTTATTTTAACATGTATGAGCCTCGAAACTACTATTCAGTAATTTTCAGGAAATGTGATAGTTTACCTACTAGCTATTATGTAGCTCCTACCTATATTAAATAAGCAATTTACTTCCAAAACATGAAATGGGTTGAACTTCGTGGCGGCATTATTATTTATGATCATATCTCAGCCATCGTTTAAAATCGGACCCTTCTTTATATGAACTTTCTTTCTTACAAACGCCTATCCTATAATTTCCCAATTCAGGAACACACTGTACTTTGACACATGTCACGCTCTACTTCAACTTCATTGAATTTTGGTGTACATCGCTAGTGGTTAAATCAACTATCTCATATAGTTAATGGGAGAATGAAGTGATTTTAGTAAGACTTCATTGGTCTGTTTTCCTGTACAGTTCCCAAACAACTTCATTTGCAAAGCATATTATTCTTTATTAAATGGAAACTACTATTATGGAGTATAATAAAGTATGTGGCTTAAATCATCAATCAATATATATAATAAAAGTAAGTGTGGTTTGTCCGTGCGTGCCACCAAAGCTCCGAAACCAAAACCCGGAGCCCCATGGGAGTTATATGGTATTGTATCCATGTATCTCCCATCCATGAAGAAGGTTTTGGTTTGAACCAGCAGGAGACCTAGAGGGAGAAAACGCCCTAGCAACGGTGTTCCTGTGCTAAAAAAAGGGGAGGTTAAATTTTAACCACAATGCATGCATTTCTTTATTTTCAATTTCAATGTTGCTTTTCGTTTTACAGAAATCATTATTGATCGAATATTCCAGAATGTTCTAGAATTATCAATAATCTTGAAAAATGTTACTGACTGTTATAGAAGTTTCCCAAGTTTCGAGAATGTTCTAGAACTTTTAAGATGCTCTAGAATGATCCAGGAAGTTTTAGAATGTTCTAGAATGTTCGAAGTTGTTGTAGAATGTGCCAGCATATATTATTTTCCTATAGGTTCGAAAACGTTCTAGAATGTGCACCACTAGGAAGATACATATTAAGAATACTGGATCATTTTTATTAAAGTTTACAGGTAACATTATCATTATGCCCAGGTTCTTCTCAACCTATTTAATGCTTTGAAAGGAAAATGGTGGGGCTGTGTCTAAATGATGGGAGCCAGACCACAGAACCTACCTTAACCTAACCTAACCGAATCCTATCTACTACTACTATTTGTACTACTACAAGCACTAGTTGCTACTACTACCAACTACTACTACTCTTGTTTGTACCACTACTACTACTACTATTTGTTCTACTACTACTACTGCTACCACTATTACTACCAACTACTACTATTACTATTTGTACTACTACTTCTGCTAAAGGCTGCCTCCCATATCTAAACACAATTATCTCTGTAGCGCCCATGAAGTTTACCTGTTCCAGGTTGAGTATCGCCATGCACCAACACAAGGCGAGTCTATATAGAGTAGCGACACTATTTCCACAAAGAAACGTGTTTCAGAGTTACGGTAAGAATTTCTTATTCAGAAGCATCATTTACTAAAATTATAGATTACTGCGAAACAACTTTTCTGGGAGGTACAATGACAGAAAGTTAAATACATACCAGTTTTATCTTCAAATTACTTAATGCTCTTTGGCACCAGTGTGCTCAAATAGCACCAAAGAAAGTTAACAGGCAACGATGGGTCGGAGTCTGAGCCATTACATTTATTTACAAGTTTGTTTAAAAGAAGATATGTCTACAGACATCGTCGAAAATACAATGATGGTTTCAGAATTATCATAAAGTACCTAAAATGCCCGTTCTTCGCACAAGGAAAACATGTTTATAGGAAATGAGTTATTCTCAACAAACTGGAAATTAAATATATGGCAGGGAAACTTTTAAAATATAAGATCGAATCAAGCAAAAGTTAAATTGTCAGACAGTTAATTGTATACCAGTGATATGTTTAAAACGTAACAAGTGAAAGTAAATTGCTAAAGGTAAAACTTAGTGAACAATGTATTAAATGAAATTTAAGAGTGTTAAGTAATAATAACGCTATACAGAATGCGCAAATGTAAAACAGGAGGTAATCTAGCCACTAGATAACAAATATAATTTATAAGCAAGTATGGTAATAAAACAACCTAGTTAAGTATGAAATAAAATGAAAATAACATCAAATACTAACCAGACTTTCCTTTCACTACAATTTTCTTCATTCGAATTTAATAGCATTAATGTTGCTTTTTTTTAAAAAAAATGAATTTCCGTTCACTAAATTTACCATTCTTGCATAACCGTGCACTTCATACATAAAAGTACGAAACTTATTAAATAGTAACAAATCAATTTATAGCGAGTCACCTATCTCCTATAAACATAGTTTCCCTGTGCGAAGAACGGGCATTTCAGCTAGTCTTTGATAAATTCTCAGTCTTGAGGCAATTCTTATTCATAATCATATTTTGAGAATATCTTAGAGAAAACGCATCTTGGTCAAGACTGTTCTTCCTGTCTGGTATGAATTAGTGAGATCAAAAATTTGTCTTGCGAAATGTTTATGAGTAAGGTCAAAATGTCATTTTCATCAAGATCTTTTTATTGAAAACCTATATCTCAAAATCTTGGCTGAGTACAATTGAGGCGTTGGATGGCAAAGTGTCGTATCATTTCCATGAACTTGAAACCATAACCTGTTGGATGGCCAAGTTGCCTATCTCAGAGTTAAAAGACAGCACAAATAACCGCAGCACAGGCCACAGGCCAAAAGATGACAGCACAAATAACCCATTTTGTCCTCTTTTTCTATGTCGATTCTAATGAAAGTTTCAACATCTCACAATATCTCAAAACCGAGTTATGCCGCTTTGCCATCCAACGCCTCAATTATGAGACATCAATTCAAACTTCAAGATAGATCTTGAGAAAAAAATTCATCGAGATGCATGCACGAATACGACTTTTAGTTCCTTAATACCAATCCTATGTCGAGACAGAAACTCTGGGCCTCTGTTAACCGCAACACCGGAACCTGGGTCCCGAACTAACACGATAGAGTAGTAGCTAAATTTGGAATACTAGCTTGTGTTAAAATTGAGTTAATACAACTTTTGTGTATATGTGTTGACTCTGGATTTTGTTTTCAAAAGAGGCTCCAGCATATCGTACAAGGATAGCAATTGAAACTTCGAAATAAGGTCCGGAAAGTGTTCGTTGACTATGGACAGTGAAGTTTTGTGGCGAGCTAGAAGTCTTGACCTAATCCCACTAGACAATTTTCCATGACTTTTTTAAAAAAGTAATTGGTTTAAAATAATTAGTATTTTTTATAATAATTGGTAGGAAAACGAAATGAAAATGAAATCTTTGAGTTTTACGTCCCACGATTATGCCGGTTAGGCTAAAGGAGACGGTGATTATGAGAAATGAGGGAAATGGTGGAATGAAGAAAGTGGGAGGAAACGGGAGAACCCCGGGAAAACTCACGCACACGGTGTTTGTCCACCACAAAGTTCACTTGGCGGGAGCAGGGTTTGAACCCGGGACCCCATGCACCAGAGTTGAACGCTCTACCACTAATAATTGGTAGGGATGCTTACATTGCGATTGCGTTTCGACTGTATCTTCTGTTTCTTCGGATTATAATCGAACTCGTGCCAACTCGTGCCAACTCGTGCTAGCAACTGTGGCATGTTCCACGTTGTTCAAACAACTTTCTCACCAACATAACTGTAGCAGATATTCGCTTTCGTCTCACGACGACCTTTATTTCTTCACTGTAGCAACATCTATAGAGCGTCTCAGCCTTAGATTGCAGTACAGGAGTAAATGGCAATGCTTTTCCTTATGCCCATTGTTGCCAAACTTAGCCTGAATTTTAGAAATAGTTTTTTTTACTAGATATGGATTGATTATTGTAGAACATTGTATTCTCTATCAAATAATCTGTTTTCCCCATATCAAGAAGAATTTTCAAATATTGAAATAAATTGAAACAATGAAATCTTACTAATGGCAAATTCTAACATCGCGTTAAATATATCATGTCATAAGTTCAGAACTGTAAGAGGTACAAAGTTGAAACTTAAACAGGTATTAACACCATATTTGGTGTCAATGTTGGAAAAGTTTACATTAAAAAAAATCGAATTTTAAAATAAAAAATGAAATCTAAGAGAAAGTGCGTATACTATTGCGATGAAATATGTAGAAAAGTTGACTAGTAAGAAACTTTCTTATTTTTCAGGTTAGATGGGGGTGCAAAGCGAGAAAAAATGTTGAGAAATGATTGAAGTTTTTTTTTTTTTAATGCAGGTCGATATCTTTCTTTATTTAGGCTTTATGACTTTTACTATTAAGAGTCAACTTTCCAACGTGAGCGCATCTGACCAGAAGAAAGGTAGTGACAAATCTTGCCAATGTTATTTTCCTTATAATTTTTGTTTTAAACTCACTGATATAGAGTTTCTTGCTATACCGATGAGTAATCACTGTTGGTGCTATGCGAGCACGAATCAACTGCTTAACAGAAGCATGGTCGCAAAACTGAATCCTGGACCCAGAGTTGATATGTTTAAAACAAAATGTTTAAAACAAGTGTTTAAAACATGTTTAAAACGAGGGCTGTTGTTTTATTCAATTTGTTTTAAACGTTTTAAACAAATTGTTTTAAACGTGTTTTTTTTTCGATGCTGGTTGGGCATGTTTAAAACAACTCAAATATCAGATTGAAGAAGCTAATTTAATTTTCTAACCAACAACCCATCCTCCGCAGGATTTGTGCATGGAGTAAATTACAAGCAGAGTTATATTCTTATTATAACAGCAATTACTGAACGAAATTCTGCACACCAGTGTGTGTATAACTAAACCAACAGAAATTCAAGTGAAGTATTTGAACATTTCTTAATTTCCAAGAATAACGAAGGTTAAACACACTATACACTATTCTAAGATCCAAATTCACAAATTCAAAACTTGGGTATTTTTTGATCACTATCATTTCCATAATAATGGACAGTTCTCACATAATAAGCTAGAAGAAATGCTCTGGCAAATACAATACAACTCATAGAAAAGAACAATGAGTAGCCTACAAGTAGCAAATGACATATTTTAACTAAACAGTTTTCAAGATACGTCTCTATCTGCAACATGGGTAGCTAATAATGATTAGTGTCTACGGTATAACAACACAATTAACTCTAGACACCCGCCAGGGATTTTAACAAAATGGTAGACTCTTACGTTCGGGGCTCTGGTGACTCCCCTAATTATCACAGAGTCATGAGTTATACACCATTGGAAAGCTTATAGACCACAAATTCCAACGAGGTAACATTCGTGAAATTCCCGTCGTATTCGTAGAAAAAGAACAGACATAAAAAAATCATTAAAATATGAAAATATTGACTTTGCGGTCTCCCTACGCTGACAAAATGGTGCTAATGTGTAGGCCACATACTTGTGACAATAATATAAGAAATGGTAGGCATTGATGCAATACAAAGGGAAGGAATTCCTTTTATGTAGGAAATATTTAAAAAAATATGCGTAGTAAAACATTCATAGAATTAGACATTCTCTCCCCTCCCTCACTATAGTACCACGTCCATATGCAAATCGTTTTTGCTGCACACATCATGTATACGAACAAGAATTATGCTTCTAGACCACTTCAGTGAAATATATCTTGTCTTATATGGGACCCCCTCTTCCTCTATAAACAACAAGTACACATACAGGTTACTATCATATAGGGGACTGCTTCATTGCTTCACATACCAATATTTATGGATGTACCACAAAGGGGGGAGGAATACCCGCCGAAACCTGATGAAAAAAATGATGAAAAATTAACAAAAAACTTCATCCTCCCTCTCTCGGCCGTACATACGTAACCCCTATATCCATAAAATGCAACTGACGGAAAGCTTCATCCCTCAAAAATACTTTGCCACCAAATCATATTTATAGCTTAATTAAGGACTGAGCTATTGATGTTTGTTGTAAAAATAAATGTAATTTACGTCTAAAAACTTAAACTCCAAAAATTGGCTAACTTTGCCTCCTCCCTGCTACCCCATATAAGCAAGAAGTACAAATACACGATATTACCATGTAGTAGCCTACTTCATTGCTTCACGTAACAATTTTTATGAATCTATCCCCCAAGGCCCCCCGAGGGAAAATGGCCCCCCAAAAAACTGTTGAAAGAAAACAGAAAAACACGATATTTATCCTCCTCCCACATACATAAAATGCACACCAACAAAGCTGCATCTTTTAGGAATAAATTGGTACCAAAACCATCTTCCAGCCTTACTTTGAGGTTCAAGACTGAGCCATTGAGGTTTAAAGCCCTGACACAGCAGTTGCGTTAATGGGCGTTTAAAGATTAAGACTGCAGACGACCAGTAGAACGTAACACAAAGAAACTAAACTACATATTCTCTGAACGGAGATCGGGAAAATCCCGATTTCTTTCTTCGGAACTGAACATTTGGGCGGATCGAGATTAGGGAAGTTCCCCAAATTTGATCTAGCGGTTGAATATAGATGGCAAGCAATACTAAGTGTGTAAAACTGTAATATATATGACTATTTAGATTATTGTTTTAAACAAAAATAAACATTTTAAACATGTTTTTTTTTGTTTAAAACAAAGTACTTTGTTTTAAACGTTAAAAACGTTTTAAACAAAAAAAAACATGCTTTAAACATAAAAAAACGTTCTTTTTGATTTAAAAAAAAAATGTTTTTTTTTCAACCCTGCCTGGACCACTCCTACGAGAAACATTGCGTCAACTCCACTCAATCTTATGTTTCACTTACTTCGCTCCTTTGCTTTGATATATATATAAGACTAACATTCAGACGTGTAGTTTTTATTGTCTTTCTTCCAAGAAAGACAAATTTCAATCGCGGCTGAATAGTAATAATAAAACTCCTCACTCATTGGTGATAAAAAAAAAGTTATTAGCTTTCGTAATTGATTCGTTTACAGTTCGCACGTGGTCTCTAATGTCCTTTCGAATGCTGAAAATTTTGACAGTGAAAGTTGGTTTCGTTTCTAATTCAATTTTTCTTATTTACTATGGATACGCTGATTATTATTATTATTCTTTTTTTTTTAGAAAGAAGCGTTCATAACAAATAACTTAATGAGCTCACAAAACAGAATGAAAAGGCTCTTTGTTCTTTCCCCCTATGTTTCTTTAGGAAGCATTGAAGAGACAAAATATATTTTCGGAGAGTTTGATTATTCTGTGTGGTTTTGTTTCTTTGCCCAACTATCTGTACCTTGTTGGATGTCACTAAACGTGATTTAAAGTCACAACTTGTGCGTTTGTTTAGAACAGATATAATAGGGTATTTTTTAATTCTTCTTCTGTTTCCAGTTTGATAATGTGTGTCTGAGGTGTCAGAAGTGAGTATAGAAACCAGGGCAATACAGTTCCTATTCACCATTACATTTGTAGATTGTTGAAATGTTTAAAATATTTTATATGTCGTGTGCAATATTGTATTTACTGTATTGTTCGTCATGGAGAGTGAAGTGTGGAAAAGACGTTCAGTTGGTAGGCTGCGTGGGAGAGAGGGTCAAATAGTGCCGAAAGTGTTTAAGTGGAAGCAGTGAAAGTGATTAAAAGGTATTTAGGATGCGTCTTTTCTCCTTTTATTTTATATTTACAAATCTTTCGTTAATATTCACAAATGCATTTATAATTTCTTTTAACAAAAGAAACGCTACCCAAAGCTTCAAACCCATTGTATTTTAAACTATAATATGTAACGGTTTCGTATATCTAACATATCCTTCCTCAGGCACTATAGAACATAAATGAAAATACAGACATAGTCATTATTATGAACATTTTTTTTAAAGTTCTTTTAACAGACATATATATAGTCATTGTTAAGAAAATTCTCTTGACAGATGTATATATATATAGTCATTGTTACAAAAAAAAATATTATATTTGCTGAGGCCTTCACCCAATCCCGTAAGTCTCCTTGTTCACTTTCCAAATAATCACGTTCCTCCATTTTTGGTACATGTAGGGCATTTTTTATTTTCTTCTTATCTATGCTATCCAAACTTCCTTGCCATAATTCATTAATAGTTAGGCCCCCTATCGAGTTCATCAGTTTATCTCTTCCTACTAGAGTGCGATGGTTCATTTAGACTTTCTGTTATTTGTTAAATATCATACTGTTGTTCCGCGATAAAATCGGATCTAAACCATCGGAAGTGGGAAGCAGCCATCTTTACAGTATACTCAATGATGTAATTTTTATTTGACAAACGGAATTGGATTTGCGGATATTTTGCGTTTTCGCAATACAGACGAATGAGCGTTTTCGTACGTCATATTTTCTCGACACGTATCACTATCACACTACTCCAGTTTTCACTTTTATCCGACTTCAGTAGCAGTATTTTACCCATTGCTATTCCTTAGTTTGCCGCACAATTGTTACAGGAAATTTCTGTGTGAAACGGTTTAGTCTGTCATTTATTTCAATCAGGGGCGGATCCAGGACGGACTTCTGGGGGGCGGTGGGTTGTAATACTGCTACTTACAGCTACTTTTAAGATCTCCAAGCTTTGGGATGGGTTTTATTTATATATAAAAAAATAAAGTTCCCTCTTGTGGCGGGCGACCGCGTGCTCCCCCCACCTGGATCCGCCCCTGATTTTAATCATGTATTCTATTCGTTTCATAAGTTCTTTCGATTTCATATTGCTCTTATCGAAATTTTATTGCAATGATATATAAACCACCATAAAAAGAAATTTCCAAGTGAATTTGACTGAATGAAATGTAAAAAGGGTTCAAAATAGATTAATTTAAGGAAAGCTTTATTTACAGACTGTCACTCTTTTTGTCTATCTTGTTCTTTCTTCAGAAGAAAACATACGGCGGAAGAAATGTGGCAACAGCGCGCTTCATTTACTCTGTACTGCAATCTAAGAGTGAGACGCTCTATAGACTTACGATACAGCAATGAAATTTTGCAGGGATATAGAATTTATACCAAATAATTAAAAAAAAAAAATCTTCCTAAAAAGGGTCTATGCCAGTATGGGTTCCTACTACATAGAACTCCTCAATTACACTGAGTTAGAACATAGCCATTTTTGTAGGAGCAATTTGGCTTAACATGGTAAGTATTCACTCTATTGGCAAAATGAGTTATGCATTTTATCTCTATCAACATTAATAGATGGTGCTGGAATCTGCGTCTGCATCTATTGACTTTAATTTCCATCTATAAACAATCGATGTAACTATTTAGTGGATTGAAATATCTACTCTTTGGTTCTTTACCTACAACGCAACGCGACTTGTCATCTAGTGAAATTCGCGTCTTCAGACTAGGACCAACATAATAGTCGTAATAGGAGGCGTCATTTCCAGTGGAATCCCCTAGACAACCCAAGGGGTGTCTTGGAGACACCCTGGTCAACTTTTAATGCCATTATTCTTAATAGATATTTCGTCCCGTGTCCTGCGCTCTAGAATTATTCTATCTCTTTGAAATACACCCTCTGATTGCGCTTCCTAGGCATTTTTTTACTTTACCTCAGAAAAAAATAGCGTTATTTTTTATACTAACGTAAAGGCCCAAGGGGTGCCTCTGAGGCTCCTATTGAAGTATGTACTTTTCTAATTATTTGATACTGTTCATTTTTTTTTTTTTTTTACCATTGACAAATTATTTCATATCAAAGTAGTGACTAGCCTTTCCAATTAATGACGGAAAAGACAAATGGTCGCAGTGGGTTGAGGTAGCTTGTATATGCAGCAGGGAGTTTCAGAGGCACCCCTTGGGCCTTTTAAGGGTAAAATTAACATGGGCTTCTCGGGTTAAGTTATTAAATAAGATGTGTTAAGATTGAACCATACAAGTAATATAATTTCACAAATGGCAGAAGAAACTTGTTTGGCATGTGTCATTGCATTGAATTGCATGGAAATGTTGGATCCTCTTTCCCAGTTCGCTCGAGAGTTTAAAAATAAGACATATCGTTATATTTCCCTGAGCTGCATATATATATAGTCGCTCACATTAATATTCGGTTTTTATTGGGAATTGCCATAAACAAATTGGATTTGGATAAGAAACGGCCAAGTAAACGTAATTTGTAAGGCAAAAGATACGTGGATACATATTGAACTCTGAAAGAAAAAAATGTGACACAAAATGCTAATCAATGATTGGTAACAGGATGTGAAACAGACAATGGACCAAAAATACCTCCCATTAATATTCGGTTTCGATAACGCCAACGGTGTTTACTCGTTTCTGTACTATGTACAGAGCATGGTATGGTGACAAAACATGTACTGCAGATGACAGCAGAAAAGAAGTCATGGCAGAGGTGCATAAGCAGCACTGAACATTGTGAATGAAACAGGTTACATGGACGGTGGCGAATATGAGTAGAAAAGGTAAAAAATACAAGTCTTGAGCAGTGGCAATTGTAGATCTGTCATCAAGTAAGAAACCGTACATAAGTAAAGTCAAGAGAAGAAAATATTTAATTTCAAACGAGAACATGTAGGTAAGTCGGCAGACTGGTGGGAAAACGTCTAAACCAAACACCTCAAATTTACTTTCGTTCATGAATAAATGTTACCCACATGTTTCCCTGGCCATCACGGTCACCAGACCTCAATCTCATCGAACGCATCTGGGACGCCATCGAAAGATACCTTCGGACTGTGGACCCTCTTCCGACTAACCTGCGGGCTCTGTGGGAGAATTTACAGCAGATATGGATTGAGATGCCACAACAACACTTCAGTCACCTAGTGGAGTCCATGTCGCACCAGGTAGCACCAGAAGAAAGGTGGTGCTACACGGTGTTAGGTAGGTGTCTCTAATTCAACTGGTGATCAGTGTATAAGATAATTGACTTGGCGAATGCAATATATTTAATAAATATATATGGTTCCACTTACCAAGAACTCTAAACTGCAATTTTCTTGTATAATAAAAAATACAGGTGCTTCAAAATTGGAACTATTTACTTTTCCTTATAAAATATTATAGATATACCTTTCTTTGTAGGAATGCGTTTTATTTCCATAGAACGAGAGAGAGTCCCATTCGCCACTCACGAAGCTCAGCTATAACGATCTCTTGTATTTTTGTAAAACTGAATATATTATCGCAAAATCCACACAGAAAAGATGATTGAATAATATTAGAATTGAGGTGGACGTGTCTAAATAAGGTGGGCACTCAAAAAACTTGATGCTCTGAACTGTTTCCTCTCTTCTGTGATACATGTCGGCTGCTCCTTAATGATGTTTACCGCAATTTCCTGGCATTCTGTAGGCCCTGTGCTTAGGCTCATATTACGCGTTATTGCCAATGATTGTATTTAAATTTTTTATCACTATGTGAATTCTTAAGCACAAATGTTTCTTTTTATTTCGGTCAATGACCCAATTTTCAAAGATAAAAATGCACCAATTCGCACTCCTAGAGGTGTTCAGGCGTGGTTTTATGAACATTGGGATGAACTACAACACCTCCCCTACCATGATCGCTATCCAGACATAGACATTACTTAATATCTGTGGTCAGTTCTGAAGCTTATATTCCTGAGCAGATATCATCCTCCGCCCTCACTGATGGAACTGAGTGTTGCACGTCATGAGAAATGGTACAATGTCCCTCCGAAACCTATTCATAACTTATATGCCTCTTTTCCAACCCAAAAAGAGCTGTTCTGAAAGCTAATGGAGGTCCCGTGTCGTATTAATGGGGTAAGTTGCATTTTTGCCTTGCAATTCCATTATTTTGATAACCATCTGTGTATGTATTCATGTTATATGTATTCAAAGAATTTATTTTCGAATGATATTACCATTAATCCCGTTCTTCATGGAGAAGGTGACAAAGAACTTAATCCTTTTAAAATAAAAGTCTTCCGAATAACAGAAAGATTCTGTTGTTAACATCAGCTATAGTTTCAATGTTCCTGATATTTTTACACTACAAAAGTGTGATATGCTTAAGCACGAAAAGTCTAATATAATTACTGTCTGTCCATTCATATGTCTGCCGACAGGTATGAAAGCAAAAAAAGGTAGCAGACAACGAGGAAATATATAATTTTAATCATTAGATATATCGTCTCAAGAATAGATCATACTTCTTCAATTATTCATCTGCGCTAACCGAAAGTATCAGACCTATTACTTTCGATTTCAACATTGGATTGCTCTAGTTTAAAAATCTGTCGAAATTTCAGAGTGTGCAATGAAGCTAATTTGTTTCTTTAGAAGGAGATCTCACTTAGGTCTACCATAAAAGTTGTGTGAATAGGGTTTCTTTTAAAAGTAATCTACTTATTTATACATCTCCGAAGAACTTGATTGTAAATGAGACTCTACACTCTCCTCAAATTTTGTAACTTGTCCACGAACAGAGCGTTTTCTTGTTTGCTCTGTGTTTCCGTGCATCTGTTGTCTTCCTTAAATTTAGCTGATGTTGTTTTCGTAGACGGATGCATCTGAATCTGGAGTGAATGAATCAGCAATTGGAAATATGGGAAACTTAGCAGCATTTGAGCAGAGGGATGATGACATATTAGCTGATGTACCTGGGAGTCAAATTCCTTCTCTCCTACAAATGCTGGAAATAGAGTGGCCTCATACGATGTATGTAAGTACTATGCATATTCTTTTGGTGTAATTGTTATTATCACCAATGTTTCAAAGAATTAAAGAACAAAATTAAGCGTAAGTCTTTTTGTTTTCTATTTCAAATGTAAAACTAATATAATTTACGAACTTTGTATACGTTACGTGGATTTTTCTTTCAACCTCCATTAAACTGACAGAGGAGAAGAATGTAAGATGACGAAACGAGAATAATGCAAAGTTTTTCATTGGACGTTACCCTCTTCCCAGCTGGTAGACAGACATTTCCGTTCAATCATTGTGCAGTAGCGAGCTTGAAAACACATCAAGTGCAATCTATTCGCCCGCCAAGTATGAATTCCAAGTAAGTGATGGTTGTATGGCTAGTGCTGCAGAAAGTTTGGAAAAGGACTTATCGATGTTGATGATTATGGCGACTAAGAATGAAAAAATATGGCAGGAACCTTACTGAACGCGTGAATCACGTATTTTGTGAAAAGCGTAGATTGCGATTCCCAAACTGTCTGCTGAATTTCCTGAAATTTTGAGATTTGTGCCTGAAGAAATTGCATTACACTAGGCGGAAGCTTCGACTGCACTCCATGTGTTTCAAAGCTCGCTGCGCTCCAATGGTTAAACAGCAGGATGGAATATGCTCCAATGATTAAACAGCAGGATGGAATAACGTCCAATGAACAGTTTTCTTTTGTCTCTGTTTCGTCATATCACGTGTTTTTACTCTGATGGTTTAACGGAGATTGAAAATAGAGTACATGTTGATTAATATTCTGTATAAAACTAAAAATGCGCAAAAGGGAGCAACTAAACATTTTTTTCTGGTCTCTTTCACGGAATAAGTTTTTTTTTTCATATAGTTGTTTGATGCTGTTGTGTAGGGGACACTTCGCGAATGTACCTTATAATCTACAGGCCTACGTTTAATATAACCTCAAGACTATACAGAACTTTAAGTACCAAATTAACTAGCATCTACATTATCATAAAGAAATACACCTGGCAATAATACACACACACACACACACACACACACACATATATATATATATATATATATATATATATATATATATATATATATATATATATTAAATAATAGGGTAAATTTGATTAAAATTTAAAATTCTCTAAAAAAAAACAGAAAAATAAATTTCCTACAATCAAAACGTATTTAATAAATTCAAATTTACTGTTAAGTAAATGAATTTAAAATTAACAATATCAAAAGGTGACTGTAACGAAATCTGCATAAATATAAATTTCATGTTTAACTTCGCCGTAGAAACGTGCAATTTTTTCTTTAAGGAAGATAATTTAAAAAAAAAAAAATGTTCACTATTTCGTCCGCTGCAATCATCACATGGTCACTTCAGAACTTAACAAAAAACTAAGGCCATCAACCAAAAAGCAAGGAATTGAAGTTGTAGGTATGTGGTTAGCACATCGCAAAACACTTCGTCATTGTTGTTGGTTTTCTTGACCGAAGTTCACTACCTGTATCTTCCAGGAATCTCTGCAATTATTTCCACGACGCTGGATGAACACCACATTTAATCATATACTAACCAATCCTTGAGGCTAAAGCATTAGCTACGTTTCGTAAATGTTATTCTAGATTCTAGTCGAAACATGTGGTAGCATTGAAGGTTGTTTTTCATGAATCCGAATATGGTTACTATAAGTTTCGTCCCAGGTTTCAAATTTTAAGTTAATACGAGTTTGACATTTTTCTGTTTTGCACATCTTACGTTTCAAAACTATAGTGTAACATAGACAGTGGCGCAACCAGGATTTAATTTTGGGAGGAGCCAAGACTACCTAGTACAATAGTCTGTAAGCTACTTGCTGCACCATCTGATATGAACAAATTGAAAGTTTGAAATCTCCTCATTATAAGAAATTTAGTTATCCCTATTATTAACGGGGGCACGATGGCTCTGTGATAGAGCGCCTACCTCTGGTGCGTGGAGTCCCTGGTTCGATCTGCGGCCAAGTAAGTTTGTGATGGGTCTGTGTCCATGGGTTTCCTCGAGGTACTCCCGTTTCCTCCCAATTTATCTTTCCACCAATTCTTCCATCACCATTCACTTGCTTTAATCGTAGTCTCCCTTAGCCTAAAGGGCATTACGTGGGACTTCAAACTTGTAGATTTTATTTCCTTTCCCTATCATTAACACGGCAAATTGCATTGAAATAAAAATTCAAATTTACAGCTATTAATACGATATTCCGCACATGATGTCGCATGCCTCAGTACAGATCAAGAGCGCTGTTGACGCACGGTACCTGTGTATTTGTGAGTTTACATATTTTTAAAGATACCGGACAAATTAGAAACAGTAATGATTGTTTGGAAATTTCAACAAAATTTGACTGCAGCGCAGTTTGATTGCAGTTAGCCGAGATTAGTTTCGGAGGGGGGCTGGGCCCCGAGTTCATAGCTGGTTGCGCCACTGAACTTAGACTTAAGATTTGGGATCATTTGGGTTTGACTGTCATTGTAAATTTTTGAGAGCAATCAATCTAGTTTTCAAAGATAATTCCCTCTCTCAGTAGTTCTGATTGAAACTCGAATGCGCTTACGCATTCTTTATATGTATATAAAAATAAATGTGTGTATGTATATATGTGTGTGTATGTGTGTGTGTATGTATGCATGTTCCACTTAACACTGAAACACCTGTAGCAATTTTAACAAAACTCAGTGTACATATTACTCTGAAAAAGAGTATTGCTGGGGTAAGATCATCTAGCACACCTAGGGAAGAGTGGGAAGAGTGGGAGAAGTGATATATACATCCCTTAGGTTCAAAGTTATCTTCCAGTTGGGATAGGACTCATTAGCATTTCTACGGGAAGTGGAGGGAAAGACATGTAAAAATGGTCAAAAATAACATATATTAATGTCGAGTCGATGGTTTTCGGGATCGCTTAGATAAATAGTGACATTCGCGATGCCTTCTAAGTTCGATATGAGCCCCCGTTAGCACTCTAGGAATGAAATTGTGACGTGTAAAAATATCGAATACGATGGACATTACTGTCGAATCATTAGTTTCTAGCGTCGCTAAATTATTATTTTTTCAGTCCTGATTCCGTTTAAGTCCAAGCTCAGCCTCAAGTAAAAGCTATATCCCCTTATGGGGTGGAAGGGGTAGACATAAATATGATAAAATGAATGATATTAATGTCCAAAGAATAGTTTTCGTGGTCACTGAGTTGAAATATGATACTTCAGATGCCATTTAAGTTCAAGTTGAGGTTCCATGAGCTCATTAGGATGGTGAGTTTATTGTGGCATGTAAAATAACTGAAAATGGACGAGATTAGTGTAGAATACATAGCTTTGTGAATCCGTAAGTTGATTAGCCTCATCTCCGATGACCTATAAGTTCGAGTTCACCTTTCAGTAGGGATAAGACTCCCTAGGACACCTAGGAAGTGTGAAAGGAAGTAACATATAAGATTGTCAAAAATGACCAATATTAGTGTAGAGTTCATATTTTACGGTGTCGCTGAAGTGGGTACCCCGATGCTGTTCAAATTCAAGTTCAGCCCCATTTAGTACCTCTGGGGGAGGGAATGGTGACACGAAAACATATTAAAAAATGACCGATATTAGTATCGAATCTATAGTTCTCGATGTTTATAAGTTGATTGTCTACACTCCCTCTACCATTTAACTTTACGTTTAATCACCGTTAGCACTCCTAGGGTGGCGGGAAAGGATTGACATATGAAAATAATAGGAAATGATCGACATTTGTGTCGTATCCATAGTTCTCGATGTCGCTGAGATTAACACTTATTGTCCCGATAGCATTCAACTCACAGTTCAGCCGCATAGGCACAGGAGGTGAGACGGGATTAAAAATTAAAAAAAAAATATATATCTAAATCACTGGAACAAATGTCAAATCCATAGTTTGGATTCGTCAAACTTTTACGTTACGATCGCATTCACATTTAAGTTCAAGTTTACACATGATCGGACATGTCACCTGGTTTGGGAATTTACAGGGGAAACGCCAAAAGCGTTGCTCCCACATCTCTCTCTATATATATTTAGGTGTATGTGTATGTAGCTATTTTGAACAAAACTTAGTAGATATATGACTTTCAATCCGAAAAAAAAAAGAATACTGTGAGAGTAAAACACTCCAAGCTGTCGAAGTTAGAAGGAGTGACATTTACACTGTAAAAAATCATTGTGTTATTTCAATGAAATGGGTATGCGTTAACACAATTGTGTTAAAATATAACACAAACAGGTGGTTAGAACAACTAACTCTCCATTTGGAGTTGCGTATCAAATGCCGGTAGTTGAAATGGCACACAGCCTGTGTGTTAAATTAACACAAGTGTATAATCTTCGGTGCTGTTTTCTGCGTAATTGTCAAATATGCTGCCCATCTAATTATAAAGGCTTATTTACTGAAGCTGCAGTCAAACACAGTAGAAAGAAATACTTAAACAAATCCAGGTATTCGCAAAATTTCAACGTGCAAACTGGGCGTTGTGTTCTCAAATGTTTCACATAATGTTTCTGAAGAAATATGTAACACCGTATTACTGTGTCACTTCTACACTGCACTAGAGCTCACCAATCAACACCGGGGACTGTTCCAAAAATGGAGGAAAACCAGTAGAAGCACACTTAAGAGGCAAACATACTATAAGGATATAGGTAAGAGTTTCCTATCATCTTGAACAAGTTGTTGGTGAAGGATGTGTTTCGAACCATCCAGAAATACTTCACAATAAATGTTAGGCACACCACAAGCTTTTCCAGCACATAAAAGTGGTTCAGTCGATACCAAAAAAAGTGACGTAGTAACACAGAACTGGAGTCGAAATAAGACCAAAAACGGTATTAATCTGGTAGTCTGACTTGAATTTTAACACAGGGAGTGTTGAATTAACATCAAAATGGTGTTACTTATACGGTTTTGATCTTGAATTATGACACAGATTGTCTGTTGAAATAATAAGAAAATGATGTTGAAATAACACAGTCTCTGTGTTATATTAATACTTGACATGGTGTAATATTAACACAAAATATTAACACACTACACACTATGTTACTTTCTTCGTGTTGGTGCAACACCGCCAAAAGTAACACTCAACACTTTTCCCCACACTACAGACCCTGATATCGTGTCGAATCAACTCAGAAAATACTAACACAAATCCGAATTTAACACCGCTCAACACCAGTTGTGTGTTAGAAACGTAACACAGCGCCTGTGTTAAACGCTAACACCGCGGGTCTGTGTTGAATTAACACCGCAAAGTTGTAGTCTTCACTACCGTGTGTTAAATTTGAGTTGAATTAACACAACCATTTTTTACTGTGTAAAAATAATGCAAAAAGGCTTATACTAATGGGAAATCTATAGTTTAGGGGGTAGCTGAAATAAATAGTGTCACTCTCAATACAGTTTAAGTTTATCCCAATTGGCAGATTGTGACGAAAATTGGGTGAAAAATAGAATGTCAAAAATGACTGATATTTGTTTTGGGGGCCGAGAAAACATCTAACTCGTTTGAAATGATTTTTGGAAGATAGTTTATACCTACTTCAAACTGGGTTTTTAGATCATATCAATTTGATTAAAGGTATATTCTGTAGGGGCAGAATGTTTCAATATTTATGGCAAAAGTAGAATAATTTCTGTATTTTTATCATTACATTTCCATTGAAATAAATATTCTAAGTTTGAGGGGAATTCAAATATTTCCCACAAACCTATTCGCCCCGTGCGGAAAACATACATTTCAGTTAGTTGATTAAAATATAAAAACATAACTAACTAACTAACTAACTCTATGGCCTATGGAACCCGGAGGTTCAATGCCGCGTTCACAAAAGCTCTCCACTGACTTCTATCCTTAGCTAACTGCATCCAGTTTCTACTTTGTATTCCTATCTCTGCGAGATCCATCTTAATATTATCCTCCCATCTGCGCCTAGGTCTTCCTAATGGTCGTTTTCCTATGGGTCTTCCAGTCAAGACTTTGAAAGCGTTTCTACTTTCTTCCATTCTAGCTACATGGCCTGCCCACCTAAGCCTCCTAGACTTGACGACCCTAACAATGTTGGGTAAACCGTATAAACTATGTAGTTCCTCGTTATGAAGTTTCCGCCATTCCCCAT
The DNA here is from genome assembly GCF_964235325.1 of Thermobia domestica. Taxonomy (NCBI): domain Eukaryota; kingdom Metazoa; phylum Arthropoda; class Insecta; order Zygentoma; family Lepismatidae; genus Thermobia; species Thermobia domestica. Next base: position 146,710,849 of record NC_137459.1, on the reverse strand, counting down.
TCTCGTTCCTCTTGGGTCCGAATATTCGTCTCAGGATCTTGTTCTCAAATACTTTCAGTCTATGTTCTTCCCTCAGAGTAAGTGACCATGTTTCGCAACCATACAGAACAACAGGCATGATTATCGTTTTATATATTTTAAGCTTCAAATTCTTCGACAGAATTCGCGACGACAAGAGATTTTGAATCGAATAGTAACACGAATTCCCTGCTTTTAGTCGGCATTTAATTTCTTCGTGAATATGATTTTCGTCTGTTAATATTGATCCTAAATATTTGAAAGTATCCACTTTATCAAAAGTATTATTTAATATTTTAACGCCTCCACAATTTGCCGTATTACGGTCCCGACGCACTTCCATGTATTTAGTTTTCTCTGCATTTACTTCTAAACCCATGTCCCTGCAAGCATTTAATAAGATCTCTGCATTTATTTCTACTGTTCTCCTATCATCCCCTAAGATTTTTATATATTTTACGTTTTTTTTTTTTACTTCTTGCACAGTTTTATTACCTGATCAAAACCCAAGTTGACTGGAAGAAGAAGGATGACACCCATTACTTCCGAATACTAAGTCCTGGAGGAACTCTAGAGACAAGAACCTTTTTCGTTCTTATTCCAGTGAGTACATTCCTCGACTTACATGCATCATGCAGAAATACAATTGGTAGCAACACATTCCTCATTGTAAATATAATCCATGATTTAAAAGAGCTTAGGCTTAAATTTGGTAGAGACTAGAATATCTAAGTTTACACTGACAAGGGAGGGTCACGAAGTTGCTCCGCTGAGATCCGAACGAGACAATTGTGTTTGTATTCGATATGTTATAACTAGACGAATCCCAAAGTTACATGTGCCACCGGGCGGAATGCCTTCAGTTACAACATATTTTGTAATGTGGAAGCTATAAAAAAAAAATAAATAAAAAAAAAAAAAAAACTGGAAGAATAGTTTGAATCGAGTCATTTGTTCGGAAAAGGTTGGGTAAATGGAAAGCTTGGCGAACATATATCCCATCATTTTCAAAGACATACTTTTGGGGGTAAAAAACTTTGCCCTAAAGACCCCCGCAGGGTCCCAGACGGGGTCCAACTTAAAATTTTCAAAGGCAAGGGGGGTTAAGTAGCACATCGTTTGAAAGCTGTTCTAAAATGAAAGAAAATGGAGCAAGTCTTGACTCTCTACGACAACCCTGTGCAAAATGGCGGTGAGTCAAAAAGTAAAAGAAAAAAGCTAATCCAAAAGTCCATTGCTACCCCTATAAATCGAAACAATGAGACAAATAACATATCAAAACATATCAGTGATATGTTATAATGTTAAAACAGGAAAGGAATTGTGGTATTATTTTCAAAGTACAACGATTTAAGTTAAAGCGTCTTATTGCAGGGCATCCACAGGGTTCCAGATGGGGTGTAACTAAAACGTTTCAAATGGCAAGAGGAGTTAACTGTCAAATCGTTTGAAACCTGTTGTTAAATGAAAGAAGATGAAGCAAGTTTCGACTTTCTACAACAACCCCGTGCAAAATGGCGGCGGGTCAAAATGTAAACAAAATCTTAATTGAATGTCTATGCCCACCTTTAATCCAAGATGACCGCTTAAAACCTATATTGAAAGGATAGGCATACAAAACTGCTGAAGCTAGGAAATCCAAATTTGGCATGAATGTTGATCAGTAGGTGACGAAAAGATGTGAAATGTTAAAAAAAAAACACGACATTTTGAGTTCAAAATGTCGTACTATGTATGGAACGCATGTCCCCCTCAAATCACTGGTGTTGCAGAAGCGAAATGTGGTATTTACGTTTATGGTTAATAGCAGATATTCACAAAATATCAGAGTATAATTTGTAATCCAATACGGCTGCCAGCGTGAGAAATGAGTTTGTATATAAATATGCTATTTCTTGGAATATTGTGACAAGCCAACAAAGTTTGCGCAGCTCGATGCACTGAAATCATTTGCACGTGGTTTGGTACTGCTCACCAATCTTGTAAATGAATGTTTTGTGTATATTTGGTATTGCTTGAAATATTGCATTCAAAATAACGAATGAAATACAAATGTAACTATCACAAATGCGTTACAATAGAACCCCCAATCTGACTGGTGCAGCAAATTCTTTATATATAAGGTACGTGTGACAAAATTAGAAAAATACCCAAAGGTGTTCAACTTTTGTTTAGCAGTATGAATAGGAAGTCAGAGTTATGTGCTCATCGCATATTCGTTATATTCATATAAATTATATCGAGAGAACCGTGAAGAACGTGCGTTAGGAACAAAACATATATGTGTTGTTACAGAATGAAATAATAGTTCAAGTGAATCGAAATTCAATTGTTCTTTATTGTTGCTATTGTTTCTAAATACATAATAGAGAAAAATAGAGATTTAGATTTGTACTGGTATGAATGAGATTTTCAATTAAACTTTTGTTTACATTTTGACCCGCCGCCATTTTGCACAGGTTGTCGTAGAAAGTCGAGACTTCCTTCATCTTCTTTCATTTAACAAAAGGTTTGAAACGATGTGCTACTTAACCCCTCTTGCCATTTGAAAATGCTGGGTTAGACCGCGTCTGGGACCCTGAGTCTGTGGAAAACTTCTTTATCCCAAAAAGTGTGTCCTTGAAAATGATGGGATACGTGTTCGCCGAGGTTTCCATTTACCCAACCGTTTCCGAACAAATGACCCGGTTCAAACTATTGTGCCAGCTTTGTAGCTTTGTGTACATTACTAAATATGTTGTAACTCACGACATTCCGCCCGGTGGCACGTATAACTTTGGGATTCGTCTAGTTATAACATATCAAATACAAACACAATTGTCTCGTTCGGATCTCAGGAAAGCAACTTCGTGAACCTCCCTTGTGAGAAGTTAGCAAAAGGTGGAAAATATACATAAAGTAGTAAAAGCATAGTTGTTTTGGTAAAGGTTTAAATTATTTTATAATTTTGTATTATAAAGTTTACGTGCCTCCAATTTGAAAATCAGTATTTGTTTAACGTCCGAAAACTTGTATATCAAGTTGATTTTTATGTGGAGACAAAACGTTCTGAATTCAAGCAGAAAATATTTCATGTTCAGTACACGTTGAAAAGGAGAAGAGTTGTGTAAATAACGACTTGCTATTTTTCGAACTTAACTTATAACAACTACTATAGGTTGAGCTACATGTACTACAGGTTGTATTAACTTTATTTATAATAACTGTGGTAATGTTTTAAGAAGAAGTTTAAATAGTTATAGATACTTTTTAATTCTAATAGATAAAACTAAGAAAAAATATTTTCTCAAATACGATCCTTTATGTTAACAATAAAGTAATGAACAAGACGATTCGTAAAAAGATGGTGCTGCTATTCAATTAGGCTGACTGATCAAATTGTACTTTCCTAGAAGCCATATCGTTCAATTTACCTGTGTCAAATTTTAAATTTAAGGTTTCTATGTGATTTTCCAGAGAGCTCGGATAATTTGCTAGCGATAAAAAACAAAAAAAAAAAAAAAAAAAAATAAAGAAAATCTCATAAATTATTGCTCTTAACGATTTTGTTTGTGTTTTATAAGCCAATATTTTATCAAGAATTCTATAGTATGGCATTAGTCATTTTTTCTAGAAAGAATGCACAAGAGATAATTTACACTTAGGATGAGTATCTTTCAGAATCGTGTTTTAAACAAACGCAAGCGATTTGTTCACATTTCATAAATAGATGTTTCATTAACAAGCCTACATTATAAAATAAGTCATTTCTCCTGAAAAAATTCTCAAGGTGTAGTATACTCTCAAGATTTTTTTTTTTCGCACGGTGTTCTCAAAATGTACTCAGGACGTTTCTTTCATATTTCATTACATGACACAAGTTGTTTCTCATGAGAAGTGCATATGAAGTTTATTCTTGGGAATTAGTTCCTTTTGGACAATATTCTAGGAAAACTGTTTAGGTGATTTTATCCATGTTTGAAAGATAAATATATTTTTTTAATATCCCTACAACGTCATAAACAATTTCTCGTGAAAAATTTTACAACGACTAAACTGCATTTTATACGTTCTCTTTGGATGAAGTTCTCCTAAAACGCCCATTATCATTTTGTTTATATTTCATAAATAGATGTTTCAGTAATAACTGCAGCGTAATGTGATTTAATTTGAGAAGTGGGAACGAGAAAGTTTCGTGGTATGTACTTTTTATTTATTTTTAGTTTTTCATTGCACTTTGAAGTAAAAGAATAAATGTTGTTGGCTCGTTGTTAACTACTTTTTTGTCCCTCTCTAGGATTGGGAAAACAGCATTAGTTTCTACACTTTAGACCATACCTGTGCTACACTAAAAAAAGTTCTGGATAATACAAACTACATCAACTGGAGTCATCCAATGTTCTTTCCTGGTGTACATGAACGACATTTGTCAGTCCTACTGGAAGTTGCCGATAAAAAAGGGACTACGAATTCAACAATGTGCAAAATCTATTGGCTACATCGTGATGAAGCAAAGGATTTTGAGACTCCGTAAGCTTTGTAGAGAATGTTATTTTAAATTTAAGTTTTCTTGATTCTCTGGAGGGCTATGATACAGGGTGGTTTGCTGGAGGTGAAAATCAAAATTTAAAAATTTCTCATAGACTGTTCTTAACGATTTTATTTATACTTTATAAACCAATATTTCGTTAAGAATTCTACAATACGATATTAGCCACTTTTGTGGAAAAATCCAGTAGAGATGGTTTAGTCTTGGGGTAAGTAACTTATTAAGCTTATCCTTTAGAAAATCATTTTATTCACATTTCACAAACAAATACTTTACTAACTTCATAACCTATAGAACCCAGAGGTTCAATGCCGCGCTCACAAAAGCTGTCTGTTTACTTCTGTCCTTCGCCAATTGGATCCAGTTTTTATTTTATATTACTATTTCTGCGAGATCCATTTTAATATTGTCCTGCCATCTGCGCCTAGGTCTTCCTAATGTTCGTTCTCCGGTTGGATTTCCAGTTAAAACTTTGAATGCGTTGTTAATTTCTTCCATTCTGGCTACATGAATTTGCTTACTTGAGCCTCCTAGACGTGATACCCTAACAATGTTTGATAAACTGTATCAATTATGCAGTTCCTCATTATGAAGTTTCCTCCGTTTCCCATTCCCTTCCTCTTGGGACCAAATATTCGCCTCAAAATTGTATTCTCAAATACTTTTAGTCTGCGTCCTACTCTCAGAATAAACGACCATGTTTCGCAACCATGCAGCACAATGGGCATGATTATCGTTTTATATATTTAAACTTCAAATTTCTCGAAAGAATTGAAGAAGGCAAAAAAAAAAAAAAAAAACTGAGTAATAACATGAATTTCTTGATTATATTCAAAATTTAATTGTCTTCGTGGATATGGCTGTGCTCTTAACATTGATTCTTGAAATTTGAAGGTATCTACTTTGTCGAAATAATTATTTGATATTTTGACACATCCATAGTTTGCACTATAACGATCCCGGCGAATCTCCATATAACTAATTCTCTCTATATTTACTTCCAAACCCACGTCCTTGCAAGCGTTTAGTAAGACATCTGCACTTCTTTCTATTGTTCTCCTAACATCCCCTATATATTTGTATTATCAGCATACGCCATAGCCTGGTCAATACTATTCAGTTCTAGGCCCTGGTTGCTTTCTTTGATTTTTCTTATAGCCTACTCCAGAACAAAGTTGAATAATATTGGAAACAACTCATCTTCTTCTTTTTTTTAGGCCATTCTCAACGTGAAAGCTTGTGGACATGGGTTTTCCTACTCTATCTTGGGATACATTTAAACACATCATAATTAATCTAACTTGTTTCTCGGTATTCCAAATTCTTTAAGAATGTTGTACAATGTTTCCCCCTTAACGGAGTCTTAGGCCGACGTAATGGGGCAATGTATTTCCATTTCTTTCCGAGGATTTGTCAAAGGAAAGTATCTGGTCGATTGTGATGCGATTCCCCTAAATCCACACTGATAATCCCCAATTATTTTATCTGCGCAAGGGGTCAATCTTGCTAATAGAATGTTTGAGGGGATTTTATAGGATGCTGATGGAAGAAAAATACCTCGATAATTATTACAGTCAGTTTTGTCGCCTTTCTTGTGAATTGGAACAGCGATTGACTCTTTCCACTGTTTTGGCATTCCTCCTTGTTCCAAATAAGAAAAACAAGCTGTGTCAATCATTATGTATATGTAATTGTTCTTTCTATCTGTCATTTAATCTATTTTCTCGTTATTTTCTCTTACTACAATTTAGCAAATTATTAGCTAAAAGATGTAGGAAATCTAATAGAACAAAATTGACGTAAAAATCAGTAAATAGGTAGGAAGAACAAATGAATACAACAAACAAAATATATGTTCTGCTCATAATCACATACAAGTTAAGTTTTAAAATTGACATTAATAAGGGTAAAATAATTATACTATCTTCATAAAGCAGAAAGAAAACGGGATCAGACTGTCAGAGTAAGGATAAAGTATATTCCTTTATCCTTACTATCTTTAAAATATATCAAATTACACATAGTAGCTGCATGGGTAGATTTTGTACCCAAACGTCCTCATTCCACTGTACACACCATGTGACAAGAAGGAGGAGACACATTTGTCTATCCCTTGACAGATGAATGGGAGAAGACATTCTATAATTCAAATAACAATCAATGCATTGGTAATTTTTCCGGATGCGGAAAGATTTATAATACGAAATTGAGCCTCCAGTTACTTCATTTTCTTTATTACGATGTGCACGAATATCCCAGTTGAATTCTTTTGATATACGTGAAAGGTGATTAGATAACGCTCAATAAGAATATATATATAATATATAACATTGTTGCAAATTTAAAGAGTAATTTGAAAAGATAGAATTATCCAGCCTTGATCTTTGGAATGTATCGGTTCTAAATCCTTTACAAAGTTACTGAAATGTAATTTTATATTCTGATACCACTGTTTTGACAGCCGACATATTTTTGCATTTGAAGTTAGGATATTCGTCTTTAGAACTACTTTAAACAGAAATTACCACTTTTTTAAATATATGGATCATGGCTGTAGCAATAAGTCTCTTCAGCAAAACAATCACCTATATATTAAGGTAGCAAAGACTTTACTTTGACAATATTTGTTTCATGTTGGTATTTGACGATATCTAGAATGTGTATAAAGTTTCCTACCATTCTACTGCGTTTTTACATCATGGAAAACCAAACGTGAAGGAAGAGAAGGTACTGGGGGTGGGTAAGATTCGAATCGTACTTTGCTGGGTGGAAATTCAGTACGCTAACCACCAGACAACGGGGAGAACTAGTAAACGATTTTCATTTTAATGGTTTTCACGTCACTCAATCTCCCTTGCTTGGTTCTTTAATGATTATTGCGTTTTATTCATTTTTATATCCTGCCCTTTTTTATTCTTGAAATAGCCTATTTAGATATGAGAAATGTGTTATATTAGTTTAGAAATTATTCCGTTTTGAATATTCCTTACGAAAGTATTGCTTTTTTTTTATTCCGACTGCACTGTTGAGTCACTCTAGATATTGTTTTACTTGAGGTTAGAATAGTTCTGTTTCGAACTAATTTAATCAGAAACCATTACTTGTTTTCATGAATTTTTTAATATATGGATCAAAGCTGTACCAGTCCATCTTTCGAAATAAATATCAAAGTTTATAACACTGCTATGAATTAGAAACATCTATTTTTGTTCACTATTGTGTAATCGTCTCATATACGTAATAACATAGCGTAGTGTTCTTTAAAAAAATAAGTCCATAACAACTTGACAACACTGATTACTTACAGTATAGGTGATAACACCTTTCGATAGGCTATATATTGTGCATAATTTTACTGAAATTTCTTCTAGATTACTTAAATGTATTTGAAGTTATTTGCATTTATCTTAAACTTTACCATTGTGTGGGTACCCTTTCCCCAAATCTTTGTTCTGTCAAAAATTCCGGATCAATTGATGGACAAAGCCATTCTGTAAGTCTTCCGAGATTATGCATAGCATAGTTTGGAAGTTAATAATAATAATAATAATAATAATAATAATAATAATAATAATAATAATAATAATAATAATAATAAATATCTTTATCTACTCTAATAAGTTTTATTTGTATTTTGTATAGAACTCCACAACACGCCGACTTTGTTCCTTTGCTACCTTCTGATGCACATAAAATCCAAATGTATTGGCCACACGCCACAGAGTCATCCTTAAGTTACATTAAGAAGACCATCGAACAGAATGGAGGAATTGGATTATTCTCGAAGATCACATCTGAGCTTGCAGCCTGGATTTTGTGGACCAGCTACGGAGGTTTAAGTATGCTACACACTCTGAAGCAATATCGCAGACAAGGCTATGGGAAGCTGCTTGTAAAAGCTCTGTGTAGGAAGCTTTCTGAAGACGGAATTCACCCATATGCTGTGGTTCTCAAGGACAATGAGCCATCCAAGGCATTGTTTGAAAGCTTGGAGTTTATCTTTGCTTGTGTGACAGGCTGGATCATGTACACTCCCCAAAAGGATTCAAAGTGAACACACTATTTGGGGGACTATACTGTAAAATTGACGAATTTAGGAAGAATTGACAATTATAAAAGCTGCTGTTTCGTGTTAATCTGACGAATGTTTTCAATTGTTTTCTACCTTAGTAATAACGACAGTTGAATTTCTTGTCTTCTATATTTTTTCTTAATTGTTAAAATTAAAAAAGGTGACTGTATCGACAAAATTGTAAACATTAAACCAATAGTTGAATTGCGTACTGTAAATTTCATGGGGATAAATTAAACACACAAAAATTATTTTATACCATAAATACATGTGTTCAAGTTATTCTTTCATTAATGGCACTACCAAGATACTTTCAAACATCATATATATACTGCAAACACTGACAAATGACTATTTTCTTTCAAAAGAATGACAAATACTAAAGTAAAAATATTTCTAACATAATTGTCTTCCAAAACCTAAAAAGTTATTATATTAATTGATAGTGTCTAATCAATATGTTTCTACAAAAATACTTAGTACACTTTTGAAAATGTTCTCATTTTGTAAAATACTTTACATTGTTTCAAATTTATACTAAATAAATATCTTTTTAAATTTTAAATTTGAAAATTTCATTTTTTTATATTTTTTAAAACCTTTCAAACCAAAAACGAAAAAAAGAGAAAGAAACTGCATTGCTTACAAGATGGTTACCCAATTTCTGTGGCTCAATATGTATAAGACAATCAGAAAACGTTAAATTTAATCTACGAGGATTATTCATATTTGGACTATATTATTAAATATTGTTACTATTACTTTTAAGCAGACAAAATATTGCCATAATACTGAATGTTGGTATTAAGCTTTATGTAACAGTAATATTTTTATAAAGATAATTTATGTATGCAATAAATTATGCGAGTTGTACTGTACAGTTGTGCAACAAAAAATAACGCCACTGAAAGTGTTTGAAAATACAATTCTAATCGGTACACTCGGTATCAAGTGGAACGCAAATGAGGAATGTCACAAACTTCTTAACGAGAAATAGTACAATTAGTATGGCTTATCCAACATTGTTAGGAAAAATTGAAATGAAATCTTTGAGTTTTACGTCCCATGGTTATACCGGTGAGGCTAAAGCATACGGTGATGATGAGTAATGAATGGAATGGTGGAATGAAGAAAGTGGGAGGAAACGGGAGAACTCCGAGAAAACCCACCCACACGGTGTTTGTTCACCAAAAAGTTCACTTAGCGGGGCTGGGATCTAACACGGGACCTCAAGCACCAGAGGTGAACGCTCTACCACTGAGCCACCGCTGCCCCCTAACATTGTTAGGGTCATTGTATCTAGGAGAGCACGCCATGTAACCAGAATGGAATAAAACAGAAATGATACTAAAATTTTAACTGGAACCAACCACAAAAAGATCATTAGAAAGACTTAAAACCTACCTGTTCAGCATGCCCTCTAGGCGACTATACACAGATTGGGACGGAGAGAGATCCAAAAACTCCTTTTTTGGTGTATAGTTGACACAAAATGTGTAAATCTGTTGAAACCTCGAATTCGATATTTATTCCAGGATCACCGTTTATTGTTCTGTTTTGTCATCCCTGCAATGTTTGATAAAAGAAAAAGTAATAAAGTGTTTCAAGTGATTGCTTGATTGTAACTTAACATCACTTTTCAGATCGAGACTATAGGAGGGTGTGAATTGTCAGATCCAAACCATATATACAGAGTGTATCAGACCACCCGTCCCAGGCATTTCTCTACGTTTGTAGTGCACATAGACATTTCAAACGAAAATTGAATTGCCAAATCGGATGTGAGAATCAAATGGTGATGCTTACATATCCAGTGGCATAGGGGGATAATTCCAAGATAGTCAACCCCAGAATTTCAAACGGGAAGTGGTACCAATTTGGATTTCTTTGGACGTATTATTGAAAAGGAAACAACTTTTACAGGAAACACTTTTCGTTAGATTCTACGGTTTAGCATCTACGTCTGTTATTTGTTGTTGAATTACTACCATCAGACCACCCGTCTCAGTCATTTTTCTCAGCTTGTAATGCACGTAGACACATCAAACAACAAACAGATTTTGTGTCCCAAATAGTTCTCTGCAACATAGACTGTCACAGGGGATGCAAGGAATGAAATTACGTGTTGCATATGTTAGGAGGTATGAAAAAGAACTGAAATGTCATGTGAAACATTTCCGCGCGGGCGACAATAACGCACAAAACAGGACCATTGTTGTGAGTGTTGTGTTAAATTTGTTTCCAAGTGTGTGGGTTTCCGCTCTGTGACCAAAATGCTGCCCAAACTAAACCGGTTTTCGGAAGGCTATGTTGCGGCTCTTCATGAGGCCCACTTTAGTGTTTTTGCCATTAGAAAACAGTGCAAGAAGAATGCTGGCAACATCAGTTTAAGTGGAAAAAAAATGTTATTAAAAAGTACAAGGACAACGAAGCTCCCCATTTGGATCACCAACGAAGTTGCCTAGGAAGCGGGAATGCACCAAGGCCACCTCCACTATGCAGAGGAAACTTTGCAAAATGACAATGCAAGAAAATCCGCCCACACAAAGGTGTATCGCTAATCGTCTTGACGTGTCTTTAGGGACTGTAAGCTGGACGTTACACCATCAACTCAAGCTGGAAAAAGTCATGAATGCTCGCGGCCATCTTCTCACGGATGCCCACCAAAAGGAACGAAAGTGTAACGGCCGGAAGCTGTACGAACGGCATCTGGCAAAACAAAGCTTGATGTACGTTGTAACGCTCGATGAACCATGGATTTACCTTTCCGACTGCGGCAAACCGAGAACCATCATGTACCGAGAGAAAGACGTCAAGAACTTCAGAAGGTGGGTCCGTGTCTGTAAAGCATCCTTCCCAAAAGGGTTAATGGTCGTTACTGGCTACTGTTACCGAGGTAAACTGAAGATTCTTAGGGTGGCGAAGAACTGCAAAATAAAGTCGCAGTATTTTTCAGGAGCAGATCATGCGGCCGTTCTACGAGCATGAGATTCCAACAATGTATGGGAATGATGGGATTCCCTGTGGTAAGTAACCTTCTCTTAAAATGGTCCCAGGTTCGATTCAAGGTCCTGAAAATATGCGTTTATGTTTGTTCAGTGGTAGGGATTCGGGTTTTCACGTAGCGTAACGCCTATAACCGTTCTAAGAAGCTCTGCGTGCTTACAAGATGATACGAAAAAAAAGTCCGATTATGGCTGCCAACTAGCTCATCACATCGACGTTATTCTGAAACAAATAAATGTTACAGTACACTAAAACGGTTTGTAAGTTAGAGCTGCTGATGAGATAAAGCTTGATTTAACTTCATTTCAAGCAATATCAATGTCTCGGTCCGGTTATGGCTTACCAAACGGTTCATCGTCTCAAAAACTTAGTCCCAAATATTTCTTCAAGACAATTAAAGTTTTAAAATCAGTAAACGGCTATGGTTATGCCTTATGAAATGAGTTATGACCAAACAGATCATTCCTATTTTCTTTTTTTAATTTTATGGAGATTTCTCGTCTTCTGAAATGACAAACTTTTATGACTATAAAACTTGAATAGAGGATAGCTATTGATGAAAAGTTACCTTTGCCCAAAATTAGTTAATCCCTACCTCTAACTTCTAGTTCGACCTTGAAATCCATTCATTAATTTTACACTTTGAATTTTAAGATTGCAAATGTAGTCGAAAACGTTCATTTGTTGTAAACCGTTTATTTCTAAGGTGTAATCTAATTAAGTGATCACTTTCAAACCTCTGCTTAATTTTTTTTGAAAAAGTTTGTATGATAATTTCGAACTATTTTTTGTTCGAAACTTTAAACTTTCAGTTCGAAAATTTTGGTTTGAAATTTTAGGTTCAAAAATTTGATTTGTAAGTTTCGTTATATTTTTTTTTAATTTGACACATGTTGAATCTTTTAATTCGAAAATTTCAGTTTGATTTTTTTTCGTTTGAAATAATCTTGATTTCATTTTTTTTTCGAAAATTTTAGTTTCAACTTTCTAGTTCTAAAATTTGGTTTCAACTTTTCTGGTTCGAAATTTGTAATTTAAAATTTTCAAGTTATAAAATTTTTAGTTTGACAGGTTGAAACTTTTCATTCGAAAATCTCAGTTCGAATTTTTCGTTTGAAAAATCTTCATTTCATTTTTGTTCGAAAATTTTAGTTTCAACTTTCTAGTTCTAAAAAATTGGTTTCAACTTCTTTTGGTTCGAAAATTTTGATTTCATGTTTCGAAAATTTGTTTACATTTCTAGTTCGAAAATTTCATTGTGAAATTGTTTGATTTGAAAACTTTGAAATAGATTTTTTTATTTCATCTTTTTTGTTCGAAAATTTGTGGTTTTCCAAAATTTGTTTCGAAAACGTTTAATTCTAAAATTTCAGTTTGAATCTTTTTCTTTGATTTGAAATTTCGAATTTAAAAATTTTATTTCAAGTTTTCTTTTGTTCGAAAATTTTAGTTTCAATTTTTTATTTCTAAAATTTGGTTTCAACTTTTTAGTTCGAAAATTGTGATTTGAAAATTTCAAGTTATAATTTTTTTAGTTTGAAACAGGTTGAAACTTTTAATTCGAAAATGTCAGTTCAATTTTTTTGATTTTAAACTTTTGAGTTCTAGAAATTTTAGTTTCAAATTTTCACTTGAACTTTTGAAATAACTGGAAATTAGTGGACTCAAGATTTAATCGAATAGTTAAAAACCGTTTATTTGTTAATCGAATAGTTAAAAACCGTTTATTTGTTAATCGAATAGTAAAAAACTGTTTTTTGTTAATCGAATAGTTAAAAACCGGATAAGGTTTGACGGTTAACCGTGAAACAATTTCCTCTTTGCACTCACTGAAAAATTTTGGCTAAAATATTTTGAGATGATGATTGTAACAACTGTCAATGTTATTTAAGATATAAATTACAATAACGAACACCGACACCAAGAATGTAACGTTAAAGTATCGTGGTTCTCTCTTATCAAAAAGCTTGAGAGGAGTGCATTAAGGTACGCATATCCTCATTATATGGAAATAAAGTGACAGTAAATTCTACTTTGAAGAGCTCACACAACGTCTATGTAGAGCATAAATCCAAAACAGCACAAAAAATTTGATAATATCAGTCATATAAGCCATCATCGAGAATCAAACTCATGACCTTCGGAAACTAAATCGCGACTGTGGAAACAAACTCATGCCTATAACGTAATAAAGAGAATACATGAGGTTAGAATCCTTCCCAAATTATATATTTAGCAATTTTAGGTGATCAAATACTAAAATTAGTTCTGGAGACCATGACTTTGGTTCTGCCAAATTAACCCACCAATCATGAAATTTTAATGTTCGTTCATGTTCTCCATGCCCTATAAAAGCCTATACTCATGACGTCATTATTATTTATCCACGAACGGAAACAAAAGCTAGTAACTAGGTTCAGCTCATCACTTCCCTATTTTACCTCCTCTAGGAATGAAAGTATTCTTTCAAAGTAAATCATTACACATATATGTTCTTGTTTTGTCATAAGTAACAACTCCTCAATGTTATCTCGTTAATGAGTATGATTGATAGTTATTACAATGAACCAACCAGGTTTAAACAAAACGTAAATGTGAAGTCACAGACGAAAACAAGAGGTATTAACTAGGTCCAAAATAACTTCATCTAATCCCTTTTCTCCTTCTCAAAGAATGAATATATCTTTTCAAAGTAAACCATTACACACTATTTGACAATTAAACACCGTACTTGTTCGAACAAACAATGCCAACAATACTGTGACAACGAATACGTAAGCATATGTAACACGATATAGTTGACGATTCTTTTTCAACATATTATTATAAGTCAATACACAAAGAAGCTTTTTAAATCTTTCCAACCGTTTTGTTTAATCCACAAACGAATACAATATAAATTATTATTGTTAACCAAGTCCGGGATCGCCCCTCCCTCTCTTTTATGCGTCTCAAATAAATGTATGCTTTCCTGGACACACTTTTTGCCAATTGAATATCGTGGTTCGAGTCCCATAAGTCCCGTGAATGAAAACTATACCTTAACCAAAAATCAAGTATTCCTCCCAAAGTTTTCGAGTTAAGTTGATTTTGAGTTTAACGTCCCGTTCAGCAGCTAAGATAGAATCTACTAATTAACGTGAAACCCAAACCGCTTAAACTCCTTCCGGGAATCGAACCCTGGTCTCCCACGTTAAAGGCGCATACGCTAACCGGTTAGCCACGGAGGAACTCCAAAGTTTTCGAGTTTCATATTAATACTAATACTAATTTATACTATTACTGGGATCTACTAATTCATAATGTAATAGATCATCAAGAAAGAGATCAAACCTTGATTTAGTAATTTTATACCCATAAAAAGGAACGAAAAAGCCATCATAACCTCCAAGCTAAAAATCCCAGTTCAGTGACGTCAAACGAACATATTAGCTCGAACCAAATACCTCTAATTCATTCATACCAGTAGGGGTGCGGTGGCTCATTGGTAGAGCGTTCACCTCTGCTGTATGGGGTCCCTGGTTCAAACCCCGCGAAAGTAGTTTTGTGGTGGGCAACATTATGCTCGGGATACTCCAATTTTCTCCCACACTTTCATTCATTTCTCATCGTCACCGTCTCCTTTAGCCTAACCGTGGGATGTAAAACTAAAGATTTCATTTGCACCAGTGTTAGTCCATCTCATCAAAGGGATAACCATCTCCAAATTTTATGCCATAAAAGGGAACTAAAAATAAAAAGCATTCGTAAACCTGTACTATTTCATAACGTAATGAATCATCAAGACACATTTTTTGTAATTTTAAAGAATCATCATAACATCTGATCCAAAACTCCAATTCAATGACGTCATAGCCGGGCCAAGGTACCTCTGACTCATTCACACCAGCGTGCCTGGTCCCTCAATAAGCATAAGCAAAATTTCAATAGGTGACGCAATCCCGGGCCAAAGCATCCCTGACTCATTCACTATGGTCCATGGTGGCCCCAAATTAGATAATCAAGATTTAGATAGGGTGATGCAAATAATACTTTGACAAACCGAAGATATCGACATAAATACAAAAATAATGAGATGAACAAATGACAATACAGATCGCTACATTTCACATATTTCGAATATTAGCTGGTACCACCGAACATGCACGATATGTGAAAAGTATGCTATTCTAGACACTTAGAAGGAGCGATATGAACAAGAAATGAAAGTCACGAAGCTGACAGTCATCACATGTGTAATGGACATCTGTTGATTCGATAGGGGTGCAGTTTCGTGAGCCCAACCATCGCAGGATTCATAGAACGGTTCATCACAAATTCTGTATTCAGTGGTACTCTTCTGTTCGTCTGGTCGTATTTTCTCTTTGTCCGTGTAGTGGTTCATTTGCTTCTTGCTATCTTCCTTTGGTAGTTTGTGTGCTGAAATCGATTTTCTTTCAATTTGAGTCTTATATGGTGAAGATGTTAGTATCGCACTCCCTCCATTTCTTCTGGTTCGTGATGCTAAACATCTCTAGCGATTTTCGGGCAATGATGGTAACTGTTCACTAGAGGAGAGCTCTTTACTAGTTGATGGACCAGAAGATTTTGATTCCTCGGTCATATGTGGAGAACGTGGAGCTGCTGCAGACAGCGAACAAGATGTAGCCCTCTTTTCCTCAATCGCTGCCGAAGTTCAAAGTTGTGGATCTCTACAGGTAGGCTTAGTGTAACATCTTGTAACACGAATCACGTTTGCGGACAGATATTCGGTGTCTTTGAATATTTGAGGGTTCAGCGGATATATTCCGTTGCACGCAATTCCATTGAGAGCAATGTCCATGCGACACACCATTCGACGTGTCTCTGCAACAAGTAGTGCTACACTTTATTCGATATCTTTATTGCAGTATTCTTGCGCTTCCACAGTGAACACGTTTCATTGTATGCTCCTTTAAACGGTTTCATAAAACGCCTGTCAATGGGAGGAGTCTTATGAGTGATTTGCGGAGGAGTACTGAGCAGTGAATATTGTGATCCCTCGAATATTGAATCACTTTCAGTTTATTATGATTGCCATGTCTATCAACAATTAGCAGAACTGGGTTTCGAGGGAAAGGATGACAGAATTTCACAAACTGTTGCAACTAAACTTGGTTTTTAAGTATGACTCTTTATCCAACCAGTACTTTGCACTACAGCAATACTCTCGGTTGAAGTATTGTCATCAGTCTGTCTCTCATTCTCGGAGCTATGAAGAGCAGACTAAACACATTGTACACAGGTTGTTTAGCCTACATTTGTCCTAAAAACTTAGAAGAATCCATGGCGCCAGGTGCGTAAGTGCTCGATGTGTTTTCCTTGGTTCCTAACAATAGCCGACAGCGGAATTTCCATTGTAATAGGCTTCTCTGAAGAACTGGGAGGGGAATCTTGTCCCATTTCCTTTGCACAGCTTTCCAAAGTCCTTCCACAGTTGTCAAACGCCGTTTTCCCAAAGCCCGCTTCAGTATTCCAAATCCACAATAGTCCATAAGACTTTCATCTGGAGATTTAACAGGTACCTCTTTGAAAGCTATCACCTGTATACCACTTGCCTCCTCCATCTCCCTGTAGAATGCGAGAGACGATCGTGAGGTATCTGATGAGGCCTTGTCCATCTGAATGCGTACCAGATTGTCTATAAATTTCACATTCCAAATAAATATTTCAGGCTTGTTTTGGAACAATTTTACATCTTTTTACCAAGAGGCAACTGAATGTGTTAAAATGTCGGGGCTACCCCTTTATCCTCAGGAATGTGCAGTAATATTCGTATCTTTAAAACTTCCTAGATTTACTTTCGTCAAATAATTTGCACTCTTCAGCTAGGTACTAATTTGTGCAAAACAAAAAGTTGGGCGCCATTAAACTCCCCACCTGAAATAAGGGAATGCATTGCCACCTTACATCCCCCTTCCGTCTTAATACGTCACCACGAGCTTTATAATTTCTGGTGGAGGCCTAATCATCCTTTCAAAGATTTTGTTTCCTTTCAGCACAGGCTGCCACCATGGAACAGATAATTAGGCCGGAATAAAGGTCAGTAACGCGGACAGAGCTGTAGTATTCATTTGTTCCACTCTTAAATCCAATTTGTAAAATATAGATACTTCTTTTTTTCTGTAATTCTACCTGATTTGCTATATCTATGCGATGTGCATTGTTAAATAAGTGTACAAAAGCAATTTTTCTCGCTATAAGTGAATACTGCAATAGATCAATGAAAGAAATTAAAATCGTACCAAGACAAACAACATGAAATCAATAAGTTCCGAGCAAAAAAATACCACAGGAAAATATGGATGTTATCGATATGCTGGTGTAGCATTCGGGAAACAAAACTTTAGATTTCAAGTTCCAGCTAGAGGCGCACAATGTAGAAATTGCATCATCAAATATAATCCTTTTGCATAGTATTGTCCAAAAAAGTATGTAAATAGATACAAAAAAAGAATCAATGCATTACCTGATGAATACATTCAGATTGAATACAGGACCTTAACCCTTTCTGAATTACAACCAGCAAATAAGAATGTAGAAGGTGAACAAAACTTTAACTCAATGGAGATTTTATCTTAAGCTCCATTCAGGTAGCCAATACAGAGAAGAAAATATGTCCACTGGTAACTAATCGAATTCATTTAGTAAAAGAAAATTCAGAGGTAAAACACGAGAATCTTGAACATGAAAATCGATAGAAGAGGAATCAGGCCTGTAGACGTCACACCGACAACCTGGTAGAAGAAACGAAACACATTAGTATGAATCAGGGGATACCTACGAGGTAACAATAATAGGAGAAAAGGACAGAATAAGAATAATAGAAGAAGTCCAAAACAAATATGGTAAACAGGTGAGCATAGAAAATAAAGTAACGAAAGAAAGAAACAGAAGAAAACAATACAGAATAGTAGATAGTAGAATAATAAAGATGTAAAGATAAAAGAGAAGGCGAAAAGATAGAAGAATTAGTCAAGGAGGAAAAACGAAAAAGTGATATTGAATTGAAAGAAAAAGATACCAAAAGGAGGGATGATGGAAGGAAGTCTGAAGAATTAAAACAAGCGGTTGAGACGCAGGTGAAGAAGGGGTTACGAAGAAAAAGGAACGAGACACAGGTGAAGAAGGGGGTCAAGGATAAAAAGAAGAAGCTGTAAAAGAGAGAGAGAGAGAGAGAAAGAGAAAGGATAAATTTTGTATGATGGTTGTTTGTGACGAAAAAGACATTGCAGCATGGATGTCGGGTGTCATATGACGAAGTGGAAAGAGAAACGAAAAATTCCGAAATAAAACAGTTGAATATTTGTTTATTATAGTTAAGAGATAGAGAGTTGAATGTTTGTTGATTTCACTCCTATTACCTATTATTGGGTGTGCTTGAGGGAACCAATGCGATGTTTTTGAATATCGAAGCTTTTGACGTGTTAATGGTGTTGGGTGAATGTCGGCAGAATTATCACGAGGCCACGCGGCTGTATGGTGAACGGTTTCCCAATAGTGCTCGAAAAAGTATTTCGGAGCTTAGCACTTCATGTGCAGAGGACTGGGCACGTCCATCCTCACACAACAAACAACAGCAGATCAGGCGCCGTGTTCAGGATAAACGGTCTCCCGACATCCATGCTGCAGTCCATATGGATCCCCAAATCTCGACAAGACAATTAGCCAAGGATGCTGGTATGAGCCACATGACGGTTTAAGATTCTGCACTTTTGTCAGTGGATGAGCGCCAGAAACACATGCTTTTACCAGAACATTCTGTGGACGGATGACTGGATCAGGCCAAGGTTACTACAGAACAGGTTGCCTCGAAACACTTCGGTTTTTGTTCGTAGGGAGTCGGTGAAGATCGTAATACTCACGCGTAGACCCAGCACTTTGAAGACAGTTAAGGACTCTATGATCATTCTATAGCTTTAAATGCATTAAATAGAGTTAAAGTGATTATTTCAGGCAATAACCCTGGCGTACTGGAAACTAACAAAAACACAAATACTGTCGAAAATGAATAACTTATTTCAAGCAAATTTCTTTCAAAATGCGGTGCTGCATGTACTGATGAAATGCTGAAGACATTGACCGAAGACAAAGGTGTTCTTAAGTGAAGTGTGCGACATTGAGACAAAATCAGTAATGGAAGAAGATGGACTGGCGTATATAACAGGTTGGCTTACAAAACTCATTTAAGTAATCAATACAATAAAAATGTTCCCGTTCATCACTCTTCACCATCATTACACCCTGGATGCAAAGCAGGGGTGTAGCCGCGAGGGGTCCCGTCGGGGCCAGGCCCCCTCAAATGATTTCCTGAACCCCCGAAATGAGCAGCTTTTAAAACATCATCGTAAGATTAGCTCGTTTAGCTTTTAAAACATCATCGTAATATTACCTCCCTTCAGTCATTTAAAAATAACAGTTTACATATAATTAATAATCGGTAAATTATTTACCGCTCCTTACCAAACGAACAATAGCACGGTATCTCTTCCGTGTAAGGAATGACCAAATACACAGCTTGCTACCATATTTGCTACAATTGTTTGATCTAGTGCTCCTGTGCGGATAATGTCCAATATGAACCATGAACATATTTTATATAAGCCTATTTTATAAAAATTGTCAATTTATGCCAATATGAGAATTTATATGGTGTTTCTTTAGTCATGAATAATAAATAAATATTTTTGTCAGAAAATCTCAAAGAAATTAAGTGAAATTTCAAAGAAAATCAGTCTTATGTAGATAGGTTCTGTATACAATGGTTTAAATTGTAATAGTTATGCAAAAAGGCACAAGTTTGGTCCGGAGCTATAGTTCTTGGTTAAGTATAAAAATCTACCTGGTACACAATATTTATGGACAAAAAAGCAAAAACAAAAACTAAAAAAAGGTGTTTTTAGTTTTCCGGACGGAAACCTAAAATTTCCGTTTTTTCAGGCCTCAAAATCACTAACTGTAACTCATATTTTGGTTTTGTAAATTGTAGCTGCCCTCCCCTAAAAATGACGGCCCCCCTAGACAAACCTGCTGGCTACACCCCTAACTCAGAGCTTGTCTTATGGCCATCTCACACAGCCGACTGAAGAATGGCTTTCGTGTGTAAAATATAAGGAAAAACAATTTTCATTATACCATGGAAGAACAGTACGCAGGGGAAAAGATACCATGAAATGTCTGAAGGGAATTATTTGTGGCAGTAATGCTAACGTCAATTTGAAATAGTGACTACATTTGTGCGAATGAGAACATTTGTCAGAATTAAGTTTCTGAATAGTTTGGCAAAACAGAAAAGTGTTAAGGTTTCTGTAAAATGAGACGGAAGTTCTCAGGACAAGCGGAAGAAAAAAATAAGGAAAATTGTCCAGTGAGGTAAGGTTTCTAACAATCGAATATTATCGTAAAACACAATTATTATAAATTCTTTTTTATCATTATTCTATGTAGTAAATTACAGACACTTAAGTTCGACTCTGCATGCAAGTAACAAAAAAGTATTTTACTATGTAAAGTTAATTCTGTATGGGGATTCTCACGCGAAAACCCTCTTCCTTATTCTTAAGCGGAAAAAAAGCAGACGACATTTTTTTTTTTTTTGCGCCCTTCAAGGGTCTATACCTGACGTCATTCCAGGACAGCCTATGACCGTGCAGCATGGAGAAGAGGCATCCTGTTCTCTAGTAAGCTTGGGATGAGACGACCTTCAAGAGTAACGGATGTGTCAACATATACAACGCTCAATACTGGTCCAGCGAGAATCCTCACTGGGTACGTGAAGTAGACAATTAACATATCTGGAGTTTAAATGTCTGGTGTGGTATAGTGGGAGGCCAAATAATTGGACCCCATTTCTTTGAAGGTACTTTAACAGGGGTACGGTATGCTAACTTTTTGTTAGATGTTCTTTTTTGTTGTTGTTTTTGAGTTTAACGCCCCTTTCAGCAGCGATGCTATATGAGACGTGGACCTACTGATTAACGTGGAATCCGAACCACATGAGCTCCCGCCGGGAATCGAACACGGGTCTCCCACGCCAAAAGCGCGTATGTTAAGCGCTTAGCCACGAAAGAGCTCCAGATGTTATTTATGAGCTATTGGAAGACATTCCACTAACAACTCGTGAAATGATGTGGCTACAAGACGGTTGCTCTGCTCATTTTGCGAGAGTTGCCAGACAAACTGTTGCACGTTTATTCCCAAATAGGCGGATCGGAAGAGGAGGCCCATTTTTTTTGGCCAGCTCGTTTTTCAGACCTAACTCCGCTCAATTTCTTTTTCTTTTGGGGACGTGTGAAGAAGTTGGTATACCAAGAGCGGGGAGGATATGGTGGAAAGGACCTGTGAGTCTGCCAAGGACTAGGTGCAAATGAAGCGTTAAGAGCCGTCAACAATGTACCGGTATGCATTACATGTGGATCACAGGTGCTCAACGATCCTTTGAACATTTATTGTGAGTTTTTTTTTTTTTTTTTGTCCAAGTATGATACATTGATGAGAACGTTCAGAACTTACAGTTCACATTATTTATTTATTATCTTCAGTTTCTTTATTTGTACTAATCTAATAAATATATGTGTGTAATAAGTTCCTAAAAGTGATTTCTATTAAAATGTTTACGTAAGTTAAAGTCCGTTAAGGAGCCAGAAGAATCGCAGTAATTTCACAAGTTTTTTGGATGTTTTATTGTTGGGGCTTTAAAAAATTGTTTCATGCATAGTTTTACTTGACAACAAAGAGTGTTTTTCTCTGTTTTTTTTCTTTTTTGTTATAAATTGGTTCCGACCCCGGTATTTAAATTACGTATTCTCCTGTATTATTGATTTCGTTTGTTGATACGTCCACGAGATATGTCGTAACGTTTAAACCCTTTTACAGTTCATGGCTTATACTGTATATGGACCATAGCGCCGATCTTCAGAATTTGCATTATATATCTCTAATAACGCTTTCCAAACCGTTTTTTTTTTTTTTTTGCATTCATTCAAGCGGGGAAAAATCAAATAACATGTTTCGTGGGCATTTTGCAGTGATGCATGCGATGCCTAGGGGCAGTGACATCACAAACATGGACTAAGGAAAAAGAAAAGTGTATATTTTCGAGCTTTATTTAAAAAAAAATCCAAAATATTCTGAATTTTTCAAAAATATTCTGAATGTTTCCCCTATTACACATTTTTAGTCAATGTGTTTAGTAAAGTAGCTACAGTGTCATCTCTAAATTTTGTAGGATCATGGTTGGTACCTCATTTTGTTTGTAATGAAGCAACGTTTTCAACGGTACCACTCCCGTGGTACTGTCATGTACCTGAGGGCATAAATTTCCGAAAAGGGAACTCTTTTTAAAACAAAATGTATTTTCCGCTAGTTTTTAATATATTTTGAGTGGGATTTCTCCCCTCAGATATACGATAGGGACATAGAAATAGTACTGTTTGAATCATTTCTTCATTGCAAACAAAATTAGGTACAAACCGTTATCCTATAATAAATAGTCTTGGTGCTAGGACTGATATACTAAATTTCCCTCCCCATTTTTCGTAATAATTATGAATATATTGTCATTCAATAAGCTCTAGCGTCAAGAGTATTCATTGTACTATCATGGTTCGTACCTCATTTTGTTTGCAATAATACAATATTTCAAACGGTATCACTCACGTGGCGTTAGTAAGTACCTGGGGAACAAATTATTCCCGAAAATAGGATTTTTCTTTAAAAAAAATATTTTTCTCACTTTAAGCAGATTTTTTTCACTTTTGGTAAATAATATTGGAATTAGAGTGATACAGTTGGAAACATTGCTTTACTATGAACACAACGAGATACAAACCATGATCCTACAGTAAAGAGTCTTGACGCTAAAGCTTATTGAATAACAATAGATTAGTAGTTATTAGGAAAAAATGTATCGGGAAAAATACTAAATGAATTTTAGCACTAAGACTTTTTACCTCAGGATCATGGCTCATACCTCGATTTATTTGGAATAAAGCAAAATATTTTTTCTAGTAGCATTCGAATGTCCGTGTTGTGTATCTGAAGAGAGAAATTCGCGGGAAACGTGGACTTTTTCTTTCAAAAAATCCTTTTCCCAATTTGAGAGAAAATTTCCTTTCTTATAATAGGGAAATTTGACTAGTACAGTTGGAAAGCTTTCTTTATGCAAAAACGACGAAGTATAAACCATGATCCTCCGATAAATAGTCTTGACGCAATAGGTGATTGAGTGAAAGTCTAAAAATGCGACAAAACCTGCAAAATTTACAAGGGTTGATACTGAATGCTCTAAAGAGTTTTCAACAGTACTATTTGATAAGACGCATGTTATCTGGTGTTCTTTCGAATCATTGTCAACTAAAAGTGTTGTTCTGTAGCTGCAATTCAACAACAAATAACAGACATAGATGCCAAACGAGAGAGTTTAAAGAAAAATGTTTTCTGTAGAAGTTGTTTCTCTTTCAATTACACTTCCAAAGAAATCGAAATTCATACCACTTTCATTTTGAAATTTTGGAGTTGACCCCCCGTGGAGGTATTTCCGCTACGCCACTGAATGATGAAACATCACCGTTTGATTCTTCACATACAATTTGATAATTCAATTTTTGTTTGAAGTGTATACGTGCATTACGAGCCTAGAAAAATGTTTGGGACAGGTGGTCTGATAATAGCAATTCTACAACAAATAACAAGACATAGATGCTAAACCCCAGCATTTAACGAAAAGTGTTTCCTGTAAAAGTTGTTTCGTTTTTATTAATACTTCCAAAGAAATTGAAATTGGTACCACTTTCCATTTGAAATTTTAGAGTTGAACCCCGTTGAGGTATTTTCACTACGTTATTGGATATAAAAGCATCACCATTTGATTCTTCGCATACGATTTGGTAATTCATTTTTTTTTTTCTTTGAAGTGTCTACGTGCATTGGAGCCGAGAAAAATGCCTGGGATGGGTGGTCTGATACACCCTGTATAACACTCCCTCCGGAAATTGCACTCACACGGGAGGGTCCCACAAGTTGTCGCTAAAATCTGATTGCCATCTGACAAAAGAAAATTAGCAAAATCTAAGGTGCTATGGACGAGAAGGGTAGGAGCTACGGGGCTTCAAAATTTGAATATCCAAAAAATTATACCCTGGAATTATGTACGTTTAAAGTAAATATCTGGAAAACCGTTAAAGTAATCAAAACAAAAGTTGCTCAATATAATGAGAACACAATGCCCTATCGTAAACCATAAACAGTGTTGCCATAGGCGAAGCAGTGTTGCCAACTCAACATAAAATATTTTGTTTGAAATAGCACTATATACAAGTGTGCACAGATTTGAAATGCACTATTATCACTAAACAAAACAGTGAAGTGTAGTGGTACAGTGTTGCACACAATTGGAGCTACGTGTGCTGAAAATGTACAATGGACAAGTATGATATGTGGCAACAGATGGTAATAAAGGAATCTGTGTCTCATGCTACGAATTTAGTTCAAATGCATAACACAGATAATATAACATAGCAAAATGTTAGCAATGTCACAAAATATTGATGCATTTGAAAAACGAAATTAAGTGATGCCATTTTTATGTCATGTGTCAGCTCCGAATCTCTGTAGGAGTGTAAAGTGGGATCCGAAGCACTGTGAAAGAGAAAGATTACAACGAAATGTAAGGTGAAAAGTACAACAAAAATGTCGGAGGCGGGATTGGAACCCGGGATGCCTAATATGTTATTGTCTAGCCCTCTAGACCACACGGCTATCCTGGCCGACTAAAAACGAAATGAGGTAGTAATAAAATAATTATAATTCCAATGTGAATACGGTAATATTACAATGTACGAACATAATCATATGGTATGTAGGAGAGGAAGTAAAAGAATATGTCATCACGAAACACAGAAACCGAGAAAGTACTCTTCCAAATATTGATAAGATAATCGAGAACTAGTTTACAGAATTAGAAAACACGTGTTTCTTTCCTCGAGTGTGTCATTTTGTTTTCGCGAGTTGTCTGCTTATTCATCGGGGATTTTGCAGAAGTATAATGCAAAATCCTCACTTGTTTCTAGTGCAGTTCTTTGTGTTGCTGCCCTAATAGTGTTGCTGCCCTAACCAGCAATGCTGCCCTAAGATGTAAATAAATCTTTCTTTCAAAGTGACTGAGCTCTTGTCACCAATACTACATACTTAAAGCAGGAATTGTTTTTACGAATACTGATTTCTTTCGTAATCACTTATTAGTACTCGATTCATACCTTTCTTCAACCTATGGGTGATCGTCTTAAGAAATACTCGACACACTATTTAATTTTATGATAATGAGTGTTTATTTACATTACTTGTATGATTAGGCTAACTGCAACACAAATGGAGATTTAAAGATCCATTCAAAGAGTATTTAGATAAATTTATTCCAAAGCTTTGAAATAGTTGTCACTTTAATTCTAAAATATAATTAAGATGAAACAAAATGATAGCTAGACACTCCATAGGTCATTTAGCGGCAACTTATGTATATTTTTATCTGGTATACATACACAAGAATAAACTATGTTAAATAAATAATGTTTTCCATTTTCCAATTTTTTAAATAAAATGAATTTATTATTTTTTCATATTTTCTTGGTCATGTACGTGGTGATTTGAAAGGTTCATCACAATTATTGGCTGTAATATGATTGCTTAGTCCCTACCTCTAACTCGAAGTTTTAGGTTTGAAACCTGATAAATAATTGTTGTAGCCCTTTGTAATAGTAACTTATTTCACATTTTGAATCTTAGCTTTGTAGCCTAACGAGTGGAATCAATGAGAACCATTTATTTATTAATCAAATAGTTGAAAACCATTTACTTGTTAATCAAATAGTAGAAAATCGGATAAAGTTTGATTAATTTTCGGATTGTCAGTGTTTTTTTTTCCCTGAAGAATGAAGTTTTTTTTTTTTTTTTTAAATGAAGGGCACCTAACAGCTAATAATTATAACCAATTGATATGTATGAACATTTTTAACTTTAGTTACAATTCACAGTCTGAAGTCATTGAATAAAGTTATCGTTAATGCAATCTAAATAAGTGATCATTTTCAAATTTATGTTGAGAATTTCTTTAAAGCTTTTTTATTTAAAACTTTTAGTTTGAAAATTTAATATTGAACTTTTTTGTCTTAAAACTATAGTTTTAAATTACTTAGTTTGAAAATTTATATCTAAAATTTTGTTTGTTTCTTTAGAAATTTTGATTTGAAATTTTTTAATTTGAAACCTTTTATTTGGAAATGTTAAGTTTGATTTTTTTTGATTGATAAAATAGTTTGAAAATTTTGTTTAAAATTTTTAGTTCAAAAATTTTGAATTGATTTTTTTATTTGGAAAATTTTTAATTTGAAAATTCTTGCACACACTGAAAAAGAACCGTTTCTCAAAGAACCGGAGTAGTATAGATAAAAAAGAATCTGATCACACTAAGTTTCCATCAACTAAACACTTGTTGAATTGAACTGAATAACTAAGTGCTGAACGTTTAAAAAGTAGTTCAAACCGTGGACAATGTTTCGAAATCATAATAAAGAACAGCTAATCGTTGCCTCATTCATTTAGTATGGTTAATAATTATTACAATGAACCAATCAGATTGGAGCAACAATAATCAGAATTTAGCAAAGAGTAAATATAGCATCATAATGACGTACTCCTTTCCTATGAAATATAATGTACACACTATGTAATAAACCTTCATTAAAGGGGACAAAAATTTCCAATTTATATATTATTGGTGAGTACTATACATCACCCTACATAAGTTGTTATACTAAATTTTAAAATTTAGTAATTTCCAAAATTTGACGGTGATCCGATACACATCTCCCGAAATTTTAGAGAAGTGCGATAATGTAACCATGTCCTCGATTTCTATACTGATTCATAACATAATAAATCATCATTAAAGAGAATATATGAGGTCAATAACCTTCCATTTCGGCAATTTCATATTTATAAAAGGGAACGGGATGAATGACGAGGTACATACCATGGCCCTACGATACCATACTAAAACTGAAAATTTGACAATTTACAAATTTAAGGTGGACTTATATATATATCTCCAAGGGACATTAATGTACTTCTGTTCAGGACTCCGTACTCAATCATATAACGATATAACGTAACAAGACTTCATCAAAGAGGATAAATAGATCAAAAGCGTCCGAAATTTATTTTTCGGTGATATTATACCATAAAAGGAAACGAGATAGAATACCATAACCTCCGATTCAAAAATCTCGTCTTAATGACGTCATAAAAGAAGGTGAAGGACTAATTTTGAATTACCGCAAGGGTGTGGCCTAAAACCATGTAACCTCTTGATGTCACACCACGTGACCGACCTCACATAGTGATCCGTAAAGTAATGAAACATTAACAAAGAGGTCAAATACCTCCAAACTGTATACCGTAAAAGCAAACTTTAAGGTGGACTATACATATCCCCAATATCTTGTTCTCAACCATATAATGATATAAGGTAATAATAACTCCTCAAAGAAGATAAACATCTCTAAATTTTATGCACATAAAAAGGAACGAGATAAACAGCCCTAGTCCATAATTCAAAAATCCTGGTCGTAAAAGAGAGTGAGGGGCTTATTATAAATTACCCGCGAGGGCGGGGCCTAAAACCATGTAACCTTGTTACGTCATACCACGTGACCTGGTGGCGTGAATAATTTTGAATTTCCCGCGAGGCTGAGGCGTAAGACCACGTGACCTCTATCAGCTTATCAGAATCGTAAAATTTTGCTATGACCCCTGAGTGAGAATTTAAAAAAAATCGATAGGGTGACGCAAAACTACTACTAACAGCGTTTGCACACGTCCTCGGCAATGCCGGGTCCGGTTCCGATGGAATCGGCGACAATGTAATCAAATGGTAGCTTGCACTCACATTCCGACCCAGCAAAAAAGCTGGTGAAACTCCCGGGACCGGCAAATGCAGTCGGCCTAGCTGCCGACAATGTCACTGTCAGCTCCGGCTCCGGTTTTGTCGGCGGCAATGCTTTCTTAAGCGTGGATTCACACGCAGCCGGTAATGCTGGAGCCGGCTTACTGATAGGTTTCTTCAATCTAGCTACAGTGAGTGAGTGATAAGGCGTTGTCTATTCTTGTTTCTTTTCCTGTTTTTTTTATTTTTTTTGTTTACTTCAGTTTTGTCTGTTACTTTCTTTTTCTCACGTCACTTCAATATATAATGAAGAATGAATACTCAAAATGGCTTTGAGGTACCCCACCACAAATATAGCGGCTTGCTATTTACATAAATTCTCAGCAAGGGAAATTCGGATCTTGTTTGAATTGCCCAACTACGGCAACGCTGGAAGTGAGTTTCACATATATCTTATCTTATACAGCCGAACCTTACTAAAACGATTTAAACAAAGGAGTCATTGGATTCGTTTTGATAGAGAATATGTCTCTAGCATACGTGAAGTCATAATAAAAATCAACATGGCGGAAATGAATAAAATGGAGATACGAAGAAATTATGAATCTAGGAGAGTTGCCCAGTGTTTATCCTGTTAATTATGCAACCCAGTATATAAGGTATGAATAACCTCCATAATAAGAAAATAAGGGTTTAAATCTCCATCATAATCGAAGAAGTCGGCATTCCCAAGCATAACAAAGGTTGCAGGAATGCAGTATCTCATTTATGTATTTTGGCGCTAAATATGATTACTAGTTCGTTGTAATAAGAAATCAAACGTTTGTTTTGATATGCGAAAGTAATTTTAAAAAATTCGAATCATATTTCCGCAGCTTTTCATATAATGTATAAAACGAAAATTCCACATGACGCAATGTCAACAATGGATAGATCCAAATCTTTCTAGTTCTGCTTTTTTTCCTCTTTCTTCGCCGTAAGTCCAGCAAGGCAAGGAGATATCGTTTGTTTATTGCTGGACTCATGTTCTCTCCTTCACGTTCAAACTCAAACTACTTCTCGACACCGGCACTACCGGGATGTGTGTACAAAGCAGCGCCGGAACCGATTTTGCCGGCCGCGTGTGCAAAGCAGCCCGGTTCCGGTTCCGGCATTGCCGGGGACGTGTGCAAACGCTGTAGAGGTTTAATGCATGTGGTTATAGTATTTTCAATGACCATGAGTATGGATTGGATCCCCACTGCTTCCCCTTTTTATTTGCTTTTTGCAGCTACGTCGGAGCGTTAAATGTTTGTTCTTTACTAATTGCAAATGATTGTTACATTCAAAATAAGAGGAATTATGGTTACATTTATTCAGATATTCTTCTCTTTCAAAATGAAGAGAAGAATAAAGCAATATGCAAAGACAAAAATATTATCAGTACTTCACATTATCACTAATTGCTACGAAAGATTAAACCGAACACCTGAGCTCCTAACGACGGAACTTTCAATTGTGGCTAAACTATATTAAGAACCACTGTGTTCAGTAGTCTCCAACGGGCTCGAACCCATGTCCACGCTCACCAAGACGTAAGTAGTTCGTTCAAGTGATAACTATACAGTGAAGGTGAACATTTATTGTTGTTACTTTTATTACTATTATTATTATTAGCGTACTTTTGGATTTGAATTTGAATTTGCAAAATTACTGTATAATGTGTTGCCTTTTGTGTAATTTTTCCTAGATTGTATGTTATTTAATTTATTAGTGGGTAATAATTTGTCTCCAAGTGATCGAGTAAATGAATGTCGGCATGCACTTTGGTGTAAATATCATTACAAGAAGAACCTTACCAGTTCATTCCAAACATCAGGGCTGAACTTAGCAATATTTGGCTTATTAGTTTAAGCCTCAAGATAGTATAGGGGTAGCGGGCTGGATTTACGAGTAAAACAGCTAGTCAACATAGGTTCAAATCCGTTTCAAGTCAAAGAGTTTCTACAAAGCGATCGTGAAGAATAGAAGAGTGACTTCTTATACTAAACTAGCAATCCTTAAGAAGGTAGAAGCTCACACCTGTATCACGGAGACGATTTACGAATGTTGGTTGGGAAAGGGCAAACAACACCTACGGGGATTACCATGACAGTTCGAAACTTCATTGGAGTTCTAATATTGGCTCTTTCTAATAGAAATTTAGCAGTAAAAGGTACTCATTTACGTTTTTTTTCTTTGTTTTGTGTGCTCAGTTTGCATTAGTAGTCCGGAATGTAAGATATAACCTACGCTACCTATTTGGTTTATTATAATGTATTTCGGTTCAGTATTTTCAATGAACACCACCGAATTTGTAACCGAACCACGTGCAAACAAACCATGTGTTAAACATCTGACATTATTCTATATGTATCTCAGAGCTCTACAATTTCACTGGAAATTGAGTATTTATGACCACCAAGTTTGGTATTGATTTTGTCAGTGACTTAATGCATTTTTTCAAGCATCCTCTACATATTCAAATAGTCTTGAGAAAATATATATAATCCAAACGTTACTTCTACATTCCTGTTGAATTTCTGGGAACGGGACACTATAATGTTGGGTTCCTTTTTTAATAGTTTAAATTCCATGTTTTTATCTGTGTTTCCTTTCTTTTTCACCATCATCATCATCTTATTCATTTCGCCCCTGTTTTCTCACTGCCTCACTCCTCTATCAATGTCCAACACATATATATCGGTTTCAAGTGTTCATTGTGTGTAAGTTTAAGTTTCTCCACCATCAACTTATGAATCTTGCTTCATCTCGCTTTTATGCTTTCATATTATCGATAATACGCTTATGTTGTTTGCTGATTTTAATATGGGAGAGACGAAAGTAGGAGAGAGAGAGAGAGAGAGGATATGTCTTTACCAGACACTATTATGTGACAGCAAGATGTCAAATGGGTGGTCTAGCAGCACGGTGTTTGCTGTCGCGATGTTTTGATGCGGAGTGTACCTCTTATATTCCACGCCACATGTTTTACGGGCTCACTTGATTAAATTTTGAGTACTCCTTATAAGAATGTCATATAACATATCTTTTCAGTAATTCTCACGCGTTTATACTCTTAATAGACCTTGTTATCTTACAGTCCAATGTTTTGACAAACATACATAAACACACATATCAAGAGAGAAAAAATACAGAAGAGAAGACAGGATCGTGTTTGCTAGATTTACATTTAGGAATGTAATGAACGGAATCAAACATTAGTTTTACGTCTCACGACGAAGTTCTTTCGGCTAAAGAAGATGGATAATTAATGAACGTAAATGCTAGTTAAATTAAAAGTGTAGTGATCCCCTAACGGGAATCGAACCCGGCAGTATATACAGCAAAGGCGCATGTGCTAAGCACTAGACCCACAGGAAGGATTAGAACAATATTAAGAGTGTCATACAAATTCTCCATGTATGACGATGTTTCATAGTCTCCTGGTCTGTTCAGGTCACGCCGGGTCATGGGCTGATTGATTCCAGTTCACGAAATTAATAATCAGTATCATCGCTGCTTCCCAATACCAAGTATAATACAGGGATTGTTCCAACTTCAACTGTTAAGAACTATGTTCAGATACTTTTTTCGAGAAAAGGATTCAGTTCCTGGCTGGAACTCATATAGTACGGATCCCACGTTTACCTGTAGGTTTATGACTCATATAGCCTCGCTGCTGAATGAGACGCTATACTCAAATAAACAACAACTATTAACAGAACCGTTGATGTTACTTGCTCTCCTGAAATACATACAAAGGAAAACACCTCTTGACCTAATATTCGGTGTAGTAATAATCTAATTATTTATATTTATAAACAAAGGAGCTGTTCCAAAAGCGCCCAATTTTCCCGTTTTGGTCATGCGCATACAATTTGGTGTGGGAAGAGGACGTGGCCTAAGACCTGCACATATAAACAATGGTGGCCATAGCTTAGCGCGAACATGGCCAAAAATGGGTTAACAACACAATGTAAATACCTATAAGGCGCACATGTTTTTGGCATATTTTGTTTATATCGCAAAAAAGAGATGGCGCGCTCCATTGAGGTTTTATGAAAGTGAGACTACACATTGATCTCTACAAGCACTGTGAATTCAATCGCACTCGACCCTGCGGAACAGGGAAACAAATCGGGTCAAGTGGTTAAAAAGAGGACAGTTGTGGACAGTGCGTTTCCTTGGGTTGAGGGGTGTAAAAAACGTTACATGCGTTACTTGTGTTACATTGTTATCCTGGTTCTTAAACTTGAAATTGGAGAATGTTAATAGAAGAAAAAGAAAAGTAAAAAATAAAATAAAATAAAAATTAAAAACGGAAAGAGAAACGGATATTAAAATATAAATTGTACGGGGAATTTGTATTTGTTTTTGGCTATTTACTTTTCAGACAGAAAATGTTAAATTTTTGGTAGAGTTCTTTTTTTTTATTAAAAAAAAGAAAGAGTAAGGAAAGAAATGACACGAGTTATAGATCGTGGCAACACTGTTTACGCGAGCCATGATCACAGGTATCTTCCCTTGTGGTCTTGAATTGCATGTTATCTCCCAATGGAAGATGACTCGGCTCGGGGATTGCTGTCTTACATGTATTGGTTTCGCTCTTCCGCGTGATTGAGTTAAATGGTTGTTGCGAAAGAATGCAGGAATTAACAACGAGAGGTAGACTGAAGTCATTTAAAGGCTTTCAAACGATTTTCAAATGGTGCATTTGTTCTTTATTAGTGGTAATTATTATTAATAATGACAAAAACCATAATTTTGTGAAAAGTGAATGTGTGAATTTTTTGTGATAAAGGAAAAACGTGGTGAGTGGGAGACCGCAGTGCATGACACTTTTGCACACGCTGGAAACTGCATTAAATTATTAGCATTTGGTCTATTTCTCTGTTTTCATGGCAGTTTCTATTCCTTTTCTGCATTGTGGTAAATTATTACGAAATAGGTTGATTTTAACCTTCGAAGCACTTTAAAAACGTTTCACTTCATCTCGCATAAATTTGGTTGTGATTTAGTCAGTCCAATTGAAATACGAGCAGCCAGGACGAAATCTTTTGAGCGAGAAAGGTACGCTGGAGAAATTGTCCATTAATACATTTATGGTAAATGACGCAATTTGGTCTGTACTTTCGTAGTGGGTGACTTTTACCTAAGGTGTTGGTCCTTTTGACATTGTAGTTAACTGTGTGAGAGAGTTTTGTTCAAGAGCGAGAACGATATCCGTGTATTCCAAATCTTTTTTCCGTTTTTTAACTGAAGATTTATGGAATCTAGTAATCCCCTCCCCCCAATAAAATTTCGCTTGCATTGAAATTGGCCACGCATGCCAGATTCTCTTATCAGACAATTCAATATGAATATAATGTTGTTAGATTAAGTTTTGATTGGCATTTTTAGATTATTAAATTAGTTTTTTCCCTTAGTTTTCCAATAACCTTGTGTCATTGCCTGTCTTATTCATAAGAAAAAGGGGTTGAGGAAGTGAGAGCTGAAATCTGAGATTAGAACAATGTTCTATAACCTGTGTATTCCAAGTATTCACTTCGTGAGAGATTTGATTTTATAAGTTTGAGAAATTGTAAATGAAGATAAATCGGATTTTGATTGTACTGAACATAATGATTAAAATTTACTTAACCGGGTACAATTAATTTTTGAGAGGTATTTTGATGCAAACGTTAACTGGATCTTGTCTAATTGCGAAAGATTTAAATTTGATAAGGATGCACGCAAGACGCGAGAAGTCTCGTCTTGTCTCGCGTCTCGTCTCGCATTTGCGAAACGAGACACGAGACGAGACTGAAAATTTTGTGCGAGACGAGAGACGAGACTAAACCATGCGAGACGAGACGCTAGACGAGACTCGATTAAGTCTCGCACGAGAAGTCTCGCGAGACTTCTCGCAGTCTCGCAACATTTATGAATTACCTTTAATTGTATATTTAGTGATTTTACTTTTATTGAGTTTTCTAAGTTGAGCGTTAATGCCTCCAGGAATAAAAAAGTGATTGG
Organism: Thermobia domestica; assembly: GCF_964235325.1. NCBI lineage: Eukaryota > Metazoa > Arthropoda > Insecta > Zygentoma > Lepismatidae > Thermobia > Thermobia domestica. Next base: position 146,676,232 of record NC_137459.1, on the reverse strand, counting down.
GGCAATAGACATTTTATGAGATTTATTATTATTCAAGGTTGATTTTCAGAATTAAAGCCTTCTTTAGTTTCTAAAGATCATTAAAAAAGAAAAGCTTTGTAAATTGGAAATTTATTACAGCATCGATTTAGAACTTTATTTTGCGACACAAACACATACACGCGGGCGCGCACGAATACATGAACTTCTGTTTTTGGTCTGAAAAGCGAACAAGACTCCCTATTGCTGCGAAATGTGATATTTCTGTTGTTTCTGTCTTTTTCACATTATTACTAGCGATTAATGTTGGGGGATGGCGGGGTAATCCCCTTTCATCAAAGTTTATCTCCGGCCCGGCTCGCAAAAATAACATGATAATTTTAGTTAGATGCCTCCCCATAGAATGCCTCTCAGCAAGCGTTAAAATGCGGTCTACAACTGTGGTGTTGAAGTAGGAAGTTACACGAAACCGCGTTCTTCTAAGGTCAGCATTTTACTTAGTTCAGGATCAAAAGACATGTGGTCTGTGTCTGCGTGGTTTGACACCAGTGCTGCCGGGTTAACCAAAACTTTTCAGGTTTTGATATTCTGGCAACACTGCAGTTAGTTCAACTGTATGATCTGGAATTGATCCAGAAAGTTTTTTTCGTATCAAGTATAGTTTGCTGGATATTTTGATTCTCGCAATTGTTAACATATTACGTTATCCACACGTCCGATGACACAAGTAATGTTATTCCTTGGTGGTTGGTGTAAAGGGAGATAGGCGACAATAGATGGCAGCACTGTTCTCCTCAGTAGCGTAGCCAGGATGTGTGTTTGGGGGGGCAAGTGCTGTTATAGGTACACATAGAGAAATTACAACCAAAAAATATATATAAACATAAAATATATAAAAAATTACAAACATCAAAGTACCAAAGTACATTGTCGGACCTCTTTGGGGGGGACTGCCCCTCTGCCTCCCCTTCCCTACGCTACTGGACATAAGTAACGTATTTTTATATTTTCTTTGCTGCTTCCACAAATTTAATGCTAGAGAGTTTTAACTTTCTGTAAAGAAAGTTCAAACCTATTCTAAGGGAACAATCCGTGTCAATTTTGGATATTGTGACGTTAGAGCATTCCTCGGACTAGAAGCAGGCAAAGACAAGGTAGAAATCCGGTTAAATAAAGACGAAGAAATTTACATATAGATATAGTAAAAGGATCCGGGTTTGGTTCAATGAGTTCAGAAAAACATATACGGAATGGTTATATTCTTTATATCCTAATTACATTGGGGCAAAAATGTGCCAGCATGGCATACTGGAAAATATTGCTGGAGACAGTTGAAAACAATGTTGGATCCAGCAACAATTTATGCTGGTTTTGCTGTAAATTATGCTATTAATTTGACGAAAATTAATGGTCCAACATCAAAATCCAGCACATTTTTTCTTTTAGTTTGGAGCGCAGGGGACACAAGTTCGGATACCAGTTGAACTCTAGGTTCCGTCTCCTTAGGATGTTACGAACATTCATCCCATGGAAAGCAATGGCAAACCACCATGGATTCACCTTGCCAAGGGACTTTTAGGTCAAATACCTGCCTTCGGACAGAATATCACATCATCATTCATTAACAGCCATACACATTGCAAAATTTTGACCCAGAATATATGCGAGACTGCGAGACCATGCAAGAAAGTCTCGGGCGAGACGCGAGGCGATACTCAAAATTTTATGCGAGACGCGAGACGAGACTTCACATTTGCGAGACGAGACAAGACGGGAGACGAGACGAGACTTTGCCATTTCTCGTCTCGTCTTGTCTCGCGTGCATTCCTAAAATTTGATTTCCATAATCCTTAGAAAATTTGAATGAAGATAAACCAGATTTTGATTATGCTGATTATAATGATTAAAAATTAAGTAGTCGGATACAACTAATTTTCGAAAGATATTTTGTTGCGAATATTAACTAGATCTTGTCTAGTTATGAAAGATCTGAATTTGAATTTCATTCTTTGAGGAATTTGAATGAACATAAGTCGGATTTTGATTATGTTTCACGAAATTTCAGAAATTTTGCTCTTCTGATATAATTGAGTTTGATAGTTATTTTGATATTAACTTCAATTGGATTTGTCTAGTTTGAAGCATAATGAAAAAAAAAACAGTAGAAAAAGAGATTGTGATTCCGATTAGAGTTGGAAACATTGATGAACATTGATGTTATAGTTTATAGTGCTGCCACCTAGGAACTTACGTTTGAGAAATTGACCTATCGAACCTTGCAGTTATACAAAGTAATTTTCCCAGTTAACATGTAATTTACATATTTAACATGTAACATTTTTGACTGTGAACTTGTTTCGAGATTGTGTCGTGAAGATGAAAAGTTAAAAAGAAAAAGTGTATTAGTGGTTTGAATAAGGAACCGGGAGCATTGTGTGTGAAGGACTAATATTCACTAATTCTAAATTTCAAACCCCTTTTTTTATTTGTATATTTTTGGTGAACGTTAAGGTGAGTATAGATCACCCACTTTGGAACGGCCCCGACTTCTATTATATTTATAGTGCATGTAATTCTTAGTGTTAGATTTGGTAAAATATTTCGAAGTGATTTTTTGAAACTAAACGTAACTTCAAAATTTAATCAAAATTATTAGAAATTTAATGAGTTGTGAGAAAAAAACTAATTTTCGCCTTCCGACATTCAACTGTGATTGCGGAGCAATTTCACAAAGGAATCGGTTTGTTAGTTGTTCTATATTTATATATGTTGTTCGTTGAATTATTTGTTCTAATAAATTATATATATCAGTCGAAACTGATTCCTTCTTATTTCAAACTTTTTAATAACCCTTTCACCACGTCTTCCTTTCCGTAACCACTCGGAAAATGCAGTGTGCTTGTCGTTTCTTTGACATGATTGCTGCATAATACTTTTAGTTACCTTGTGTAACTGCCGGAAATATTAAGACCTGGGTCAGAAAGAAAGGGATTTATATTATTTTTGAATTGAACCTGAGCGAGAGAATAAGAATGAATGGAAATTCATTATTTGGTAGAGTAATAATAATACATGAAAATAGCGAGAAGGTATTTCGGTCTAGTATTAGAAATAATAGCATTTTGATTTAAACCTGGGAAAAATGTCTAAACACCTTCTTGAGTGTTTTTCAACAGGGGAGATTAACAAAGGTAATTATCTCTTCGTTGACCTTGGCGAAGGGGAAGGAGTGAATGCTTGCGGAAGCGGGCGAGCAAACGTAAAGGATTCCTCGCTTGAGTTCGCAGGTGTTGTTATTTTTCCAAATCTCGTGTCAAAGCCGGCTGTCAGACCAACTATAAAATGTAATTTTGGTAAGCTTCAAGGTGAAAACATGTATAAAGCTATATAAAAAGAGCTCTTCGGTGGCTAAGCGGTTAGCGTACGTGCCTTTGGCGTGGGAGGCCCGGGTTCGATTCCCGGCGGGAGCTCATGTGGTTCGGATTTCACGTTAATCAGTAGGTCCACGGCTCATGTAGCCTCGCTGCTGAACGGGACGTTAAACTCAAAATCAACTCAGCTCAAAACTATACAACAGCAAGTCAGTAATTTACCTGCAATTGATGGATGTAATGGCTTTGAAGTATGTAAATTCTTATTAAAATTTGACTTGTTACAAGCCCAACTAGATACTTCTATAGAGGCCTTGTTAGTAGCCTCCTTAAGTAAATGTACAGGCCTAGCATTCGAAGAAATGCAGCAGTTGTTAAATGTCACTACTAACTGGGAAAGAATTATAGTTATATTTCTTGAAAGATTTGTTACTCCGCTTGTAAAAATAGAACTTTTGAAAATAACGTTGTATAGAGTAATGCAAGCCGAGGAATCTCTGGTAGACTTAAAAAAAATTAAGCGTATTATTTATTTTTGATATGAAAATGTTGGAGGATGAATTAACTAAAACTATCGCTAACCTTGTACCACCTGAAATACGCGACATAGTGTTAATTACTCCGGTTCCCCATACTGAGAAGGAATTAATTGAATTTGCAGAAAGTTATGAAATGAATAGGCTTTATCGTTTAGATTATAAATTTATATTACAAAAGAAACACCAGTATGTAAAGCCCCTTGGTTATGTTAGTGAGAGGAATAGGCAGAGAAATAATTTAAGTAAATGTAATTCTTGTGGTCTTAATAATTTTTGAAAAGTGTGTCCTTATAATAAAGAAAATATTCGTGGAGAGAAAATTTATTATGATAGTGAGAAACGACCTCCCTCTTTATTGCAAATGCCGATATCAGTGTGTCGAGACCTATATCCGTGTATTATTGACTCTGGAAGTAGTTTGTCGTTAGTTGAAGAACAGGCGTTGAACAAAAGTGCCGGCCAAAGACTAGAGCACTGAATTTTACCCTCTCTGTTATGAATTCTGAACCTATTAAAATCTATAAACAAGTGTAACTAATATATTTCATAAATGGAGTAAAGTTGGTTAACTGGTTTTCGGTAGTTCGACATCCGTCTTGAAAACTGTTAGTGGGACTTGATTTCTTACAACAATATAACGTTAATGTAAATATTGGTAATCCAGAGTTGAACTTTAGGGACATTAATTTAACCGTAAAACTATCTGAATGAAAACAAACCACTTGTGAATCCAGTGATCTGTGTCCTCAATTTTCTCGATTTAGGTCTGGTCCTGAAAACTGTGTCGCCACACGACCTTAACGCAGGGGGAGCGGGGAATCACAGATCTTGGCAGCGAACGTGCAAAAGGTTCGGACATGACCGGAAGCAGCCTTCATCCACTTGTCAACTTGGATCTGCTGATCAGCGGAACAGAGGCAGGTCAGCCCAGCAGTGTTTCCATACGCAACGCAGAAGTGCCAAGCGGAATTTTTGTAAGGAGGAGTCCAAGGCCCAACAACCGAATCCGGGGACTAGGCAACAATTTTCCACTGTAATTCAGAATCATGGTGCTATGGGAGGTGCTCATTCAGACATTCCAGCCAGTGTAGCAATTTCTAATACTACCACCCATGATAATAATCCGGAGGAAGAAAATACAGGTATAGTAAACCTTCACGAAAATATTTTTTCTGATTTAATATCATATGTATAGAATGTGTTTGACAAATATAAGGACGTTATTAATGAAGAACTAAGAACTGTGAAAGACTGTTTATGAAATTAAAATGAATGATTTTAGCCCCAGTTTAGCACAACCATATCCGATGCCTCGTCATAAATTGCGTGAGACAGACGAATACTTGGATGAATTAATAAATGAAAAGGTAATTGAAGAAGTTTCCAGTTCTGCCTATATCTCTCCGTGTTTCCTCGTGAATAACCGAGATGGAACCAAGCGGCTCGCAGTAAATTATTTTAATATTAATTCTAAAGTGCTTGTAACTGGGTTTCCAGCTTCTAATGCTGAAACCACCATTGCCAACTTAGGTAAACATAGGATTTACAGTGTCCTGGATGCCAAGGGTGCCTTTCATCAATTAATGTTAGATGAAAACTCTAAGCAATATACTACCTTTGCTACGCCAACTAGGTTATTAAGATATTTGAAAATGCCGATGGGTTTCATAATTCACCGTTTATTCTTTCTAGTATCATGAATAAAATCTTTAGTGATCCCTTAGGAGATTATTTAGAAATATTTTGTGATATTATTATTCATACAGATACTATCGAAAAGCATAAAGAAATATTAGAGTTAGTTTTGCAGGGATTTCGACAATGGGGTATAACAATATCTAAAAGAAAAACTAAGCTATGTAAAATTAAAATAAAATTTTTAGGATATGTTTTTCCAGGTGGATATATGATGATCGATGAAGACCGAGTTCAGGTAATTAAAAATTTACCTAGACCTAAAAATCGTCGAGCGTTGAGTAAAATGATTGGTTTCTTGCCATACTATTTAAAATTTGTTAAGGATTATGGTGAATTAATGTGTCTTTTGCATGCTTTAAAGTCAAATAAAATACTTTTTCGTTGGGAAAAGAAGAAGATGAGATATTAGATCAGATAAAGAAGGCAATTATTAATCATATTGTATTGAAAGTTCCACACTTCTCTAGTCCTTTTGTAATACATATCGATAGCAGCAGTCGAGCTTATAGTTCTATATTAAGTCAGTATGATGAGGAAGGGCGTCTTCGTTCTGTATATTTCTTTTCTAAGATGATTCCAACGAGTTATTGGTCTAAGAGTATTTTTGATCTCGAAATGAAGAGTTTAGTTTACGCTTTAGATAAGTTTGATATTTATTTACAAAAGAAATTCACTATTTATACTGACAATGCTAGTCTATCGTGGGATTAAAGAAATCAGAAGAGAGAAAAGAAGTATGGTTCTTTAATTGAGGAAATAAGTAAGTACTCTTTTGATATAATTCACCTGCGCTCTTTGAAAAACCATCTCGCCGATTATATCAGCCGTATGTATAATTATGTAGATTTTACTCCACCCAACAGTGAAATGGTAGAAATTAATAAGATTAATGAAGAGAAGGTCCATCTTCATTTGAAAATTTCTGGAGTCATTTTATCTTTAATAAACCACTGGGTGAACATCAAAGAGAAGATCCTCAGTTAAAGGAGATAATTTTAGAATTAGAAAGAAAAGAAAATAAGGATCCTTGCATATTAAAAGAAGTTGTACTATTAAAAAGATGGAATCCAGAAAACGATTTCTAAAGTAGCCTCTAGGTTTACATGGCATAAAATGTATTCTGAAATTAGTGATTACGTAAGACGAGGTGAAGTTTATCAGGAGAACGAACTTAATCGGAAACTTTATGGTACCTATTATTCAAAGGAGCCTCGATACGCAAATAATGTATTACATTTAGATTGCATGGGAATTTTGCCTACTAGAAATGAATTTAAATATATTATGGTTTTGACAGATAGTTATAGTCGATTTGTAATAATAGAACCTTTAAGATCTCTGAATTCAAAATTAATTTGTTCTAAGTTAACTAAGATGTTCCTTACTTACGGATATCCATTTTCTCTTCTTCATGATAATGCGTCATACTTCTCTAGTGAGTACTTCAAACAATATTTGTTTAGTTTAGGTATTAAGAATATATGTACGTCACCTTACTCAATGTCTTCGAACAGGACTGAGCGTATAAGTAAGACAATTAAAGGGATATTCCGAGCATATATTAATAAGAATCATACGAAATGGGCTAAGTATCTTTATCAAATCCAATACACTTTGAATATTACTGAAAATAGTGAAACTCAGAAGACTCCGAGTGAGCTTTATCTTGGTAGAAAAATGTTCAATCCATTAGATGTTAACTGGATATTAGATTTGAGTATAATAGATAAATCACAAAATAAAGAAGAAATTAGTGATAACATAGCAGATAACATTGAGAAAGCTTGGAAACGGAGACAACAAGCTTATAATAAAAACATGTACCTTGTAATTTGCCTGCTGGTGTATTAGTTCTTGTAAAGAAAATGTTAAAGTCATCCTTGCATAAGAAATATTATGCCAAGTTGATACCAAATATTGTGGCCCTTTCAAGATTTTAAACTATGTAACACCCAATACTGTTTGGGTTGGGTTAGTTAGTAATCCTGATGTAAAGTTAAAGCGGTATGTTCAATTTATAAAGAGGTACCTGCCTCCAAGAAATGTAACAGTGTTATAAATATTAACAATAATAACGATAATATGAATAATGACTAAACTATAGAAGAAAAGAGAAAAAGGAGAAAACCTGTTTAAGTTCATTTCCAAGATAATAGAAATTGTAAATATATGTATATTTGTGTGTATTCTATGTAATGCTTTTGTAAGAAATGTAGTGTTGTGTATTTTTACAATTCTGCAGGTACAGAATTATGTGGATCCATTATGTTTGTGTTTTCGTCGGAGAATTCTGATTACTCTGAATCTACTGCCAGGTCAAGAAAAGGCGATTTTGTCAACACTAAAGTGAGTTATGTTTTCCACTCTTATCATCTTATCGGTGCTGCCACTTATTCTGTTGTGGATAAGGAGGAAGATCTCATCTTGTTGTGATCATTTACTTCTGGGACTTGAAATAAGACGTCCGGAATTTGGTAATCGTAGTAATATCTTGAAGTTTTTGGATTACTCTTGGTGAGTCGAACTATCCTTATTTCTGCATGCAGTGATTTGACTTTTTCAGTGAATTATTTTTTTCTTTTTTCCTTTCGTAAAACCATAGTTAAGAAGTAAAACTTCCCAAAGGGGAGGAACTTAATATGAAGCATAATGAAAAAAACAGTAGAAAAAGAGATTGTGATTCCGATTAGAGTTGGAAACATTGATGAACATTGATGTTATAGTTTATAGTTCTGCCACCTACGAACTTACATTTGAGAAATTGACCTATCGATCCTTGCAGTTATACAAGGTAATTTTCCCAGTTCACACGTAATTTACTCAGTTAACATGTAATTTACATATTTAACATGTAACATTTTTGACAGTGAAATTGTTTTGCGATTGTGTCGTAAAGATGAGAAGTTGAAAAAGTGTAAAGTGGTTTGTATAAGGAACCGGGAGCATTGTGAGTGAGTGATTAATATTCACTAATTCTAAATTTCAAACCCCTTTTTTTATTTGTATATTTTTGGTGAACGTTAAGGTGAGTATTGGTCACCCACTTGGGAATGGCCCCGACTGTTATTCACAAAGGAATCGGTTTGTTAGTTGTTCTATATTTATATATGTTGTTCGTTGAATTATTTGTTCTAATAAATCATACATATCACTTGAAACTGATTCCTTCTAATTTCAAACTTTTTAATAACCCTTTCACCAAGCCTTATTTTCCGTAACCACTCGGAAAATGCAGTGTACTTGTCGTTTCTTTGACATGATTGCTGCAAGTTGTCTGAATATTTGAACTGAATTAAAGCAAAAATTAAGAAAAAAATAAATTTTTGCTTTCATTAAATGTTAATTGAATGAATATTGTGCGAAGAGACTTTTTTTATTAATTGTTTGCTTCGGGAAATCTTTTGTCGGGAGTTTTAGGATGTTCTGTAAATTCAGATGTTAGAGCCCGGATTATTGTGAACTCGAAAAATTATTATTAAACTAAGTCTTGAAATTTGTCTAATAAGTGAAAGATAATAGTTAGAAATTAGTGTTTAAAATTTTTGGGCAGTCAGCATTTAATTGTTGGTGACCTTGGGTAAAATATTGATTTATTTTCTATTCCAATCCATTATTTATTAATATTTCATGATTTTTATTATCACTGTTGTTGTTGTTGCCTATGTACATATATGTTGTTGCCTGTGTACATCTAACGAATAAGTACATATTCAGATCCTGGTTTTCTTGTAATAAAATTGTTATCCATTTGAAATTTTGAGTATTTATTTCCATTATATTTCTTAGATTTGTTCCTACCCTTTCAATAAATATTGAATTGTCTGAAATTCTTAATAGGTATGTGATGACCTGGCTGATCCGGAAGCACTTAATTCGGTCTGTTATTGAGGAATTTTTTAAAATTGGGTTAGAGATGAGCAGTCAATATTGTTTTATTTTCTGTTAATTTTTCCTTATGTTGGCTGCTTGTCTTAGATTTGGCTGTGCTCCTGATGGACAGGAAGGTTACATAATAACCCGCAATTCCAAACCTTTTTATTTTTTGGTCATTTGCTAATTGGAAAGTACATAGCTAATGGTTGTGTATTTTAATAATGTTAAATACTCGGAATATATTTATAAATTGGAGTTTTTTTTGTGAATTCCCTATTTAATAAGAGGTTTACTGAATATCCTCTTACGTGTTGAATTGTTAATATGTATTATATATATAAATGGATTATGGGAAAATTTGCACATCTTGTTAGTCGAATAATTTTCCTTTCAAATTTCATGGAATAAATTATTTTTCAATCTCTGGTAGCTATTTCCATTGTGGTTCTCTATAGTTACTGTAGTGGTAGTGGTTGGTATTGGGTAAATATTAGTAGTGGCAATGTACGCTGAACGAGATTACGTAAGCATTGATATTCCAAATGACGATACGTGGTTTGTGATGATGTGTTGATGGCACGGGTCAAGTTGATGTCGCTCAGCGTTCAAGTTTCGGAAATATTCAAATGTCATTGACTCTTCTTACGGCTGAAAGTTATCATATAAGACACATGCCGTCTCCAATTTTTCCAGTTCGTAATCCTGAATTGGGGAATTCAACTTATACGTTTAGTAGATTAGCTAATCCTTATATGTCTGTATATGGAAGATACCTTAGACAAGTGACATTTTCTGAATTTCGGGTGTTTGATATCAGAAGCGATAATACCGGGTGTTCCAATGTAGGAACTGGTAATCAATTTCGAGATAATAGTAATAGATATGTTAATTTGGGCAATTATTATTAGAGAGTTTCGAATATAAGAAATTTAACTCCGAGATTTGGAAATGATCGACGTGGTCAGATTCCGAATGTGAAGGTTGACCAAAATAACTTGAATTTTCTTGTAGAAAGACCAATAATTCACGATGTCAGATTGGATGTTAACTTCGGAATGTTAGATGCGCAAGTGGAACATAATTTGATGTTGAAACATACTTTCAATAAAATCAGTAAATTTCCGGAAAATAAATTTAAGAATTTTAAGAACATTGATGGCAATAATAGTTTGAAAATGTTCGATGTGTTATCTAATATAGAACAAATTGTACCTGAGACTAGTTATTCCCTGGGTATGGTATTGACTGCCTTGATTCATAGATATGAAGGGACAGTGTTGCGAGAGATTTTAAGAGCATTGAATGTAAATGTAAATGGGGAAACTGCAAAACTTGCTGTAACTCAAATTTTTAATGCCTGTTTGTGTTCACTCAATTTCGGAGCGTGTTTATAAAAAAAACAGACTAAATGAGTTGGTTAATTGTTATGTTAGATCTGTAATGATTTCTATGAATGTTTTAGGAATGAGAGCGTCTGAAGAAGAACTTGTTAAAAATAGTTTTGGGAGGAATCAATCCAAATCAGAAATTCCGTTTGTCAAACTTGTATATTTTTAGAGATAGGATAGAACTTTTAGAAATTGCCGATCAATATATTTTAATTACTAGAAAGCATCTTGATTACCATAAACATTTAGGTAGCTAAAGGAAAACTGAATTTAGTACTGTCTAGTAGCAGTGATAATTACAATGAATTACAGAAAGGTAGTTTAGGTCCAAATAATTCAAAATTTGGTAAGGGTTCATCGAATCAAATGAGGGATAGGTCTCGTAGTGTGATGTCTCCAGTTGGTCTTTATCCAAAAGATAATCATTGTACCGGCGTTAGTGAAAACTTAAGTGCAAGTATATCTTCTGAATTAAAGGATACTACTGCATCTTTTATTCTAGGGAAGATTAATAATAATTTTACTGACATTTGTCTAGATATTGGATCTAGTTTTAATCTCGTTGTGGAAGATTTTGTGAGACGCTGTGGTGCGGAGGGATTCGATAAGGAAGTGGAAGGTAGAACAATAATTGAACCATCGGGTTTGACATTCGAGATTAATAGAGAAGTGATTCTGAATTTGAAATTAGCTGGTTATTTTAAAAGAATTGATTTTCGAATCGTGGATAGACTCTCATGCGAGTGTTTGTTGGGGACGCCGTTTGTAAGGAAGACGAAGTCAGAAATTGATTATTCAAATAATAGATTGTTATTGAATAATGGCAGGAGGATTATTTGCCTGAATTTCCATCTTCTGGTTAAGGATAAAAAAGACGATTTAAATCTGGTAAACTGGTGACAATCCGGAAGATTTTGGGAAAGGAGCTTCGAACGTAGCTTGCTTTACGTGTCAGCAAGATGGAATAACGTCTTTATATATTAGAGAAGATTCTGAATCGTTGGGTTTTTCACACAAGGAAACCCAATGCGATCTGGATTATCAAATGCGGAATCGTTATTGTTAAATATTGATCATTAATCTTAATCGCAGTTGAATGAGTTTCGAATAGAGGTTGAAAGGGAATGTAGACGTGGTGATAGAGAGATTTAATTGCAGTCGGAACAGGAGAACAGCAACAGTAAGGAAGACTTAGGGTATGAACAGACGTCAGGTAAAACTAAACCGTCCATGATACAAACAGATTTGTTATATGAGTCAACGTCGATAAGAGGAAAAGTAAGTGAAGTTAACTTCAATATTTTTAAGGATTTAACGATGATTTCAACGGGAGTTAAGGACGAACATAGTGATGTCAATTCTCTGAAAACATTGGATCGTAGTGACTATGAAATCTGGTGGACTTCAGTTCCCTGTGAAAGGTGAAATAAATATAAATGAATATGTACAATTAAACGTCAAGAAAATGATTCCGAAACCAGCTAGGACTAAAAAGAGGAGAAGACGGACGAAGAAGAAAGAAAATAATGATGAGGTTAAGGAAATTGAGAAGTTTGAGAAGGTGAAACTTGAAGATCCAAGTAAAGTATTGAAGGTTTCGAACGACCCTCCGGTGGTTGTGAATAATGATAAACATCGAGAACAGGTTAGAAATTGAAGGATGGATATTTATTCGAAAGCGATTCTGAAGCTTCAGATGTTGATTTGGAGCAAAGTGAAAGCTTCCATGCCTTAGAAAGTTTTTGGTTCATGATAATTGGACTCTGGGTGAGAATGAGAATAAAGAACAGGTGAAAAACCATTTACACATACAGGTTGAAAAACCAAAATTGAATCATGACGATTGGATATATTTTGATTCGGATACCTTGTCTTTCATCGAGAAGATGAAAAATGATTATTCTGATGTGATAGAATAATTTGCATATAGGGCTTCGTAGGGAGAATTTATTCAAAGGAAATTAAGCTATTTAAGGAGAAACCGTTCTCAATACCGCGGAATAAAGAGAAAATTTTCGAAGAACAAATTGGGGAGTTAGTTCGACAAGGGATCTTGGTTGAGGTAGACCATTCAAACTATGCGAATAATTGTTTTCTGGTTAGAAATAAGAATAATAGAAATAGATTCGTAGGAAATTATATTAAGGCCAACAATTTGATAGTCAATTATGTGTACCTGTCTCCAAGAATGCTTAACAGGGTGCATTTAAAGCTGGATCTCCGTAAAGCTTATAATCAGTTCTCATTGCATCAGGACTCACGGCATATTACGATTATTGTGACTCCTAAAAGTTGCTATCAATATTCTAGGGTACCGGTAGCAATTAAGACAGGAAGCAATATTCTAGCTAGAGTTATGAAGAAATATTTGGGTGATTTAGAACCTGAAGGCGTAAAAGTATACTTCGGCGTCGCCTTAATCTCAACCAGCTCCTTGGAAGAGCACAAAAGAATAATTGAAAAGGTACTTGAGAGATTTTGCCAATATATTTCCAGATAAATGTTTCATGCTATATCGTAAAATTAATTACTTACGATACGTTATAAATGGAGAGCAGATGGAAATAGGTCCAGCGAGAGCTGCAGCAATTAAGAAAATTTCACCTCGTAGGAATAAAAGAGGTATGACAATTTTGGGATGTTTATTTTTTATTCTAAGTTTGCAGCAGAATTAGAGTAAACCATGGGACCCTTGCGTTCCTTGATGTCAGTTAATACGAAATTTATCAGGACTCAAGAACATCAGAAAATCTTAGATAAGTGTAAGAATATTTTGATAGAGTACGTAGCTTTAAAAACCCCAAATTTGAACAAAAGGTTCGTTATTAACCTGGATGGAAATCTAAAAGGATTCGCGTGGTGTGTCTCGCAGGATAATAACAACGGGGACTTGAAACCTGTTTGTTTTATGGTAAGAAACTGTCAGAAGCCGACAAAGATAGATGCATTGATGAAATTGAATTCATAAGCTTGGTAGAGACTATTTCTAAATATAGACATTATTTAGTTAATGAATTCCATGTCTTAACTGACAACAAGATTCTGACTTGGATTCTAGGAAATTCAAAACGTCTTCTCATATATAAACCTCTGATCGAGAGTTTGTACCAGTATAATTTTAAGATTAAACACGTTCGCTCCGGGGATAATTTAGTGGCCGAAGTGTTGATCGGGATCTATGTTCTTTTTGAATTTAATATCCTATACAGTCCCGTTGGTTTAGCCACCTTTAATAATAATTTGAGATTAGCTAATATATGGAGATTGCACTTAGATAAACACAATTTAGATATATTACAAAGAGGGATTCTCAGTTGGTTGAAATAATTGAAAAGTTAGTAAGACGAGAAGTATGTGCTGGTTATATTTTCAATAATTAAGATCTAACGAAAAGAACTCAATCTTCTATAAATCCGTTTAAATTTGTTATCCCAGTAAATTCAAGAAGAGTAATGATAGAGTCCCATTATTATGACACACTTTCCAAAAATGATTATCAAGACCACAAGAATTACATTACTTAAATTATTTCTCTGCCTACTCCTCTCACTAACATAACCAAGGGGCTTTACATTCTGGTGTTGCTTTTGAACAATAAATTTATAATCTAAACGATAAAGCCTATTCATTTCATAACTTTCTGCAAATTCAATTAATTCTTTCTTAGTATGATGAACCTGAGTAATTAACATTAGGTCGCATATTTCAGGTGGTACAAGGTTAGCGATAGTTTTAGTTAATTCATCCTCCAACATTTTCATATCAAAAATAAATAATACGCTTAACTTTTCTTTAATAAAGTCTACCAGAGATTCCTCGGCTTGCATTATTCTATACAACGTTATTTTCAAAAGTTCTATTTTTACAAGCGGAGTAACAAATCTTTCAAGAAATGCAACTATAATTCTTTCCCAGTCAGTAGTGACATTTAACAACCGCTGCATTTCTTCGAATGCTAGGCCTGTACATTTATTTAAGGAGGCTACTAACAAGGCTTCTATAGAAGTATCTAGTTTGGCTTGTAACAAGTCAAATTTTAATAAGAATTTACATACTTCAAAGACATTACATCCATCAATTGCAGGTAAATTACTGACTTGCTGTTGTATAGTTTTGAGCTGAGTTGATTTTGAGTTTAACGTCCCGTTCAGCAGCGAGGCTACATGAGCCGTCGACCTACTGATTAACGTGAAATCCGAACCACATGAGCTCCCGCCGGGAATCGAACTCGGGCCTCCCACGCCAAAGACGCGTACGCTAACCGCTTAGCCACGGAGAAGCTAAAACATGATATTATAGGTTCAAAAAAGTCCTATTTAAATAACACGGTGAATTTCTTCATTCCCCTTTAGACCCTCTAAAAACTAAAAATTATTCGCTTTTGTCAATTTTTCTGTGAGTTAGTCCCGGAAGTAGACAATCATGCCAAATTTCATCATTCTAAACCTGCCAAAAGTCTAAACATTTTGGGGTCTAGATGTCCCATGTAAATAGCATAGGAAATATTTTTCAACTCCCCATATAACCACTCTAAAATTTAATTTTTTTATTTTTAGTGAGTTTGTTAAATAATCCCATTAAAAACGTACAAGCATGCAATCTTAAGTATTTATTCCAATTATAAGTATCTAAAACATGAGACAATTATCCAAAAATGGCCCATTTAAATAACAAAACATTTCTTCAGCTCCGTTTAGACACCCTAGAAACTAAAAATATTCACTTTTGGCTATTTTCCTGTGAGTTAGTCCCGAAATGCTAAAATCATACCAAATTTCTACTTTCCACGTCAACCGGAAATGCCCGTCATTTTATGGCAGTGAGTGAGTGAGTTCATGTAGTTTTATATAAGGTATATAGTTAGGATAGGATACTTTCAGTTTGCATTCTTCCCTTAAAGTAAGTAGGGTCTGTTTCGCAACCGCACATTACAACAGGCATAATTTATTATTTAAGTTATTTTAATTAATATTACTCTTACATAATGCTTAACTTCAATATTCAGTAGCATGAAAATGTTTTATCTGCATAAAATCAAATAGTAATGATACTTAATAATTATAATCGAAACATGTAAATCATCGAAGATTAAATTTAATGTTTCCTGGTTGTGACATATGGAACTGGATAACCCCTTTTCTTTTTCGGAAGAAGAGTTTTAAAGTATATGAAGAAATAAATTTTCAAATTGCAAATTTTAAAAAAAAACTATTTATTTAATATAAATTTGAAACAATGTACACTACAAATATTTTACAAAATGCGGAGACTTCTAAAAGTGTACTATATTTTTGTAGAAGCATATTGATTAGACAATATCCATTAACATAATAACATTTTAGATTATGGAAGACAGTTTTGTTGGAAATATATTTACTCTAGTATTTGCAATTCTTTTGAAAAAATATTCATTTGTTAGTCTTCGCAGTATACATATGATGTTCGAAAGTATCCTGGTAGTGTCCCTAATGCAAGAGTAACTTAAGCACATGTAAGTACCATATAAAATATATTTGTGTGCTTAATTTAGCCACGCAGTTCAACTATTGATTTAATCACTCATGACTTTACGATTTTCTTGATACAGTCGTTTTTTAACAATTAAGAAGGAATACAGAAGACAAGAAATTCAACTGCCCTTATTATTAAAGTTGAAATTTTGAAAATACATACGTCAGATTGTCATAAAACAGCAGCTTTAATAACTGTCAATTTCTCCTAAATCCGTGAAATTTACAATACAGTCCTCCAAAGAGTGTGTTCACTTTGAATCCTTTTGGGGAGTGTACATGATCCAGCCTGTCACACAAGCAAAGGTGAACTCCAAACTTTCAAACAATGCCTTGGATGGCTCATTGTCCTTGACAACCACAGCATATGGGTGAATCCCGGCTTCAGAAATCTTCCTACACAGAGCTCTTACAAGCAACTTCCCATAGCCTTGTCTGCGGTATTGTTTCATAGTATGTAGCATACCTAAACCTCCATAGTTGGTCCACAAAATCCAGGCTGCAAGCTCAGATGTTATCTTCGAGAATAATCCAATTCCTCCATTCTGTTCGATGGTCTTCTTAATGTAACTTAAGGATGACTCTGTGGCGTGTGGCCAATACATTTGGATTTTATGTGCATCAGAAGGTAGCAAAGGAACAAAGTCGGCGTGTTGTGGAGTTCTATACAAAATACAAATAAAACTTATTAGAGTAGATAAAGATTATTATTATTATTATTACACTTCCAAATTATAACTAACTCTTGGTCTGTGGAACCCGGAGGTTCAATACCGAGTTCGCAAAAGCTTCCAATTGATTTCTGACCTTAGCCAACTGGATCCAGTTTCTACTTTGTCCTACTATGTCTGCGAGATCTATCTTAATATTATCCTTCCATCTGCACCTAGGTCTTCCTAATGAACGTTTCCCGATTAGATTTCCAGTAAAATCTTTGAAAGCGTTCCTACATTCTTACATTCTGGGTACATGATCTGCCAACCTGAGCCTTCTAGACTTGATGACCCTAACAATGTTTGGTGAACGGTATAAACTATGCAGTTTCTTGTTATAAGGTTTCCGCCATTACCCATTCCCGATCTTCTTGGCTCCGAATATTCGCTTCTTAACTTTCAAACTATTCTGTGCGTAAATACCGGAAGTCTTGTTTAACGGCTTTGTCTGTCCTTCCACCCGCCGTGGCCGGTCCCAAGCCCGTGCTGAGAAAGAGGGAGGGACCCCCTGTGTATGGCCGGGTCACATGTTTTGTGGTGGCTCGGTAACCCTCAGGGGGAGATAGGGTTTCGGGAGCAGCGTGGGAACACGCTTAACTCTTGTCTATCCTCTGCTAAAAGCTGGCAACGATTATTTAGTTGTCGGTGCGAACCAGGATAACAACCTACCAGCGGAGGTGAGGCTGCGGCTATCCTCCGAAATGGGCGACTAACTCGTGCCATTGGATCTGGGAGAGTACGCGTGACATCATCACGTCCTCAGTGAGGTAGGTATTCTTGACTGCCGTACCTACCGGCGGAGGTGAGCCTTCGGGTATCCTCCGAAATGGGCAACTAGGCCGTGCCCTTGGGTCCGGGAGATAAGGCTACGTGGTGCCCCAACACGTATGAAAGAGTGGGTAGCTGGTGTGCCCTGGGTGGGCAGATCCAGTGCCCTACCGGGAGGATGATCTAGGTTATCCTCAAAGAGAGTGCTATGCATTCTCTTGGGTCCGGGATGGGATACTCAGTATCCTAACGCATACTCGTACCTCAGGAGTGCTGAGGAAGTGGGTTTCTCCTTCGGCCCAGGCTTACACATTCACTGGGTGCAGGGGCACATGACCCTACCAGGGGAGCCGCCGCTCCTAAATGGCCATTGTCTTTAAAGGTAGACAGTCTACATCAGCCATTGGGTCTGGTAATGTACGGTGTACCTCTACCGTCATAAGAAGTAGTTCCGTATTGCTTGAAGGGTGTGGGTGTCCCTTCTAATGGTGGCCTGCACGTACCATTGGGTTTCGGACAAGTAGCTTAGCTACAACGTGTACGTGGTACCTAAACAAGTAAAAGATAGGTAGCCCCGTATTGTTTGAGCGCGCCTACCAGGGAGACACGGCTCCTCGGGGCTTGGGGAGACACGGCTCCCAAATGACAATGTCTGCCTTGAGCAGACGGTCTACATCAGTCATTGGCTCTGGTAATGTACGGCGTACCTCTACCGTAAATAGAGGAAGTACCGTATTTTTCGGACGACTCTACCGGGGGGGGGAAGTGCGGATTCCAGCCTGTGGGGAGACCAAACGGAAGTGGGGGAGGGGCAAATCCCAGAGATCTGGATAACGGTTCTGAACCTGCTAAAGGGAGGAAACTCTGTGGGATATCGGCCGGCACGAAACTCAAATGGTGACTTAACACGTACCATTGGGTCCGGGATGAGATACGGGAGTATCTCGACGTGTGCGTGGTACCTCTACACGACAAGGCGGTTGCCAGTTGAATGATAGAGGTAGGCAGGGCCGCGATTGAATAAGCCCCCTCGGGCATCGCCTCGGGCCCCGGATTTGGGTTGGATTCTGCCGGGCTGTGGTCATACCGTGGGATTCGGTACCATGCGGGAGCTAATCCCAGGAATCCGGGTAACGGTGAGCGTATGGGGGAGGTGAGCTCGCCTTGAAACGCTTGGGCGCCATGCCTGCAGAGCATGGTAGGACTGACTCGCTAGCATTCTGCCTCAACCAATAGGTTTACTGGTAGGCACTCAGGACTTCGGTCTGGCCGCGCAGTGGACGTATCCCACTCCCTCAGAGAATGGGGGTTACATCGCTTCGGCGAGTCAGAATTAGGGGACAAATTCTGACGGTGCACTTCGTGCACGAGGAACAATAGCGTATATTGTGGAACTACGGGCGGGGTGCATTACATTCTTGCGGAACCAGTCCATTAAATAGACCAAACGGTCGCGGGCATGCTCCCCATGCATGCAATTAAGCGTGGCATAGTAGACCACTAGCGAACAATGTCCTTCCACCCCCAGCTTATGGCACAATAAAGATTTAGGAAAAGTGAGCTCACACAATGGTAAAGTATTAAGATAAATCCAAGTAACTTCAATTTAAACAATCTGTAAGAAATTTCAGTAAAATTATACACAATACAGCTACCGCCTATCGGATTTTACAAATACTGTAAGTAATCAGTATTGGCAAATTGTATTGTTTTATTTTTAAATAACACTTCGTCATGTTATTGTGTATATAAGATGGTTGCATAATAGTGAACAAAATATGTGTGTTTAATGCGTAGCAGTGTTGTAAAGTTTAAGACTTATTTCGTAAGATGGATTGACACAGCTCTGATCCGTAGATTGAAAAATACAAGAAAAAAGTAATGATATTTGATGAATGTGGTCGCTCTTAAATGTTACTGTAGCATTTTAACAGATAGATAGATGAATTGCTACACAGATGCCGGAGAAAAGAATCTATTTTCAGAGTTAGTTTCGTGGATTTTTTTTAAGTACATGCTTCTACATTCGAACGTAAAAATGAAGCGTTAAGGTTTTAGGATTTAAGTACGTGTACCCCCGGTTGAATAGCAGTGCCCTAAGGAACATTACCGACATGCCTAGTACATTCCTGGCACATGCTAAGTAAATGTGTCAAGTACATACACGGTACGTGATATACACATAATAGATACATTCCTCGGTATGTGTCATGCACGTACTTTTGGGCGGAAGTAACCTTATTCCTTACATGTGTATTTCACATGATTGCTCTATTCACGTACCTATCATGTACATTCCAATGAACCTCGAGGAACATTCTTTACACATGACCAGTATGTACTTGTGTTGGGTGGGTGCTTGAGAGTTGTCAGTTCCTATCCCCATTTGCACCCCTTTGTTTGGGTAATTTATAATTCATAAATATATTATAAGTCAATATTAGAGCTAATTGAACTGACATTTAGCACCTGCACAATGGAGATAAAAATTGGAGCCCACCAGCTCTTAATCAAACCTCTCTTCCAATTCCCTCACAGATTTGACGTAGATTAAGTTAGAGCTATAAGCTTTATGTCCCCTTAACTCTAACATGCCAGACACACCCATGAAGCAAAGGGTCTGCGATAATCAAAGCAGTTTTGACGAGGAAGATCACATGAGAGAGGTTGGACAACTGCGTTGGTTTAGTTTCGGTTGGAGATGAGTGTAGCTCCCCTTCATCAGCGAGGCTATATGAGACGTAACCTACAGCTTAACTTTGGATTTGAACAACATGAGCTCCCGCCAGGAACCAAACCCGGCTCTCCTACGCTCTGGACATAGCCACGACTCAACACAACTACGTTGGAAACGTTAATGGGATAATAGGAAAAATAAGGTAAATGAATGACTTTTCAGCCTACTCTTAATTATTAGGTGTTCTTGTAAAACGACACGTATGAAACATGGGCTTGTAAAAATGAAAATGAAATCTTCCATTTTTTTTCCCCACGATTATGCTCTTTAGGCTAAGGGAGACCGATGATTAAGGCAAGTGAAAATGGAAGATGGAAGAATTACTGTAATGAGAAGGTAGGAGAAAACGGGAGTACTCCAAGAAAACCCACGGACACGATGTTGTCCACCACAAACTTACTTGGTTGGGATCAAACCAGGGCCCTAGGCATTAGAGGTAAGCGCTCTACCACTGGCAGAAGGACTTATGAAAGATGACGCTGCTATCAAGGCAACATTTGCTTTTCATTTGCCGCACGGTGGCTCAGTGGAAGAGTACTTACCTCTGATGCGTGGGGTCTGTGGTTCGATCCCCGGCCAAATAAGTTTGTGGGGACAAAATCGTGTTCGTGTGTTTTCTCGGGGCACTTCCGTTTTCTCCTACTTTCCCATTCCAGTAATACTTCCATCATCATTCACTTTTCTTAATCATCGTCTCCCTTATTCTGAAGAGCAAAACCATGGGACGTTAAGCTGAAATACTTCATTTCATTTTTTTTTCATTCACTGCGTCGCATTGTCACACGTACTTTCATCATTATATCATTTTGTATTGTAATCTGCTTATTTTGTATTTTATATGAACAACTGTTTTGTGACAATGCAAAGTACGTCTGCCATCTTGTAGGGATAGATTTAGAATGCAAGATGTAGGGACATTTCATGCAGGTAATGGGAGGGTGACCTATCAGCTGTTTGTTTTCTTTAATAATGCAATTCATATTTTCTCGTGAGGAGCGAATCATATTTATCTAATTTAATGGTTCTCAACCTAGGATAGCACTCCTTGTGGGTGCAAGAGGGCTCAAGCTACTGAAAGAAATAGTATAATTTGTGAAGTTATGAATAGAGCAACGCTTGTAATGACAATTTACAGTTCAGCTGTAGCAAACTTCACAGATGTTATAAATGTTCGACATTTTGTCTTTGGCATGGGAGGAAGGAGGCGGGAAGTGAACAGACTTTACAAAGGAGCGCTAGGTAAACAAGTTACGAACCAGTGATCGAATTGATAACAGAAAAGTGAGAGAATTTAAATAATATGTACTCATATTACACGATAAATAATATAATCTGCTAAAGAGGATCAAGAGAAATATGTTCATTTATGGAATATGAATAACCACCGTTAGTCACCATTATTCGATAAGATGTTAAGTGTTTGACTTCATTAACGAACTAAGTCACCATTATCCCTAAATATGTTAATGAGTTCGCTCCATTAAAGAAGGCAACCAAGATAACCACTCTATCTATCTACTGCAAGAAACAGAATTAAAATTTTCGCATTCCCTCAAAAGTTATCTTGCAGAGTAATGGACAGACGAACGTGGCAACAATACAATATTATAAGTCTCAGTGTGTGATCTTGATCAAAAACATATAGACAATTCAAAGAGTATGTGTCCTATACTACTTAACTGTCTCCCTGTAACTGTTATGGAGTTTTCTGTATTTTCAAGGATCTATATAACAATGTGGAAACTAAATTTCAATAATAATAATAATAATAATAATAATAATAATAATAATAAAATAATAATAATAATAATACGAACTTCATAACAAACATGAAATCCGGGACATTTTAACGTTTCGACAGAGAAACATGGGGACACGAGAAATTTACTCCAAAAGAGACTGACCCGATAAAATTGGGACGGCTTTTAACCCTAATAAAAAATAGTTATCAACATCTGCGTTGTTAGCAAAACACTTGTTCACGAAATGTAAATAAATTTGTTTGATTTTTCTTTAAGATAAACTTCTGAAAGATACTGAGTCCAAAATTAAACCACTGTTTGTGCATTTTTCCACAAAAAATAACTAATACCATTATTATATAATCTTTAATGAAATATTGGTTTATATAATATGAACGAAATCGTTAAAACCAGTACATCAGATATATATTTTTTTAATTTTTACCTCCAGCAAACTATTCTGTACCAGAGCCCTGCAGAGAATCATATAAAAACCTTAAATTTAAAATAGTACTTTCTATAAAGCTTACGGGATCTCAAAATCCTTTGACTCATCTCGATGTAGCCAATAGATATCGCACATTGTTGAATCCGTAGTCCCTTTTTTATCGGCAACTTCCAGTAGGACTGACAAATGTCGTTCATGTACACCAGGATAGAACATTGGATGACTCCAGTTGATGTAGTTTGTATTTTCCAGAACTTTCTTTAGTGTAGCACAGGTATGGTCTAAAGTGTAGAAACTAATGCTGTTTTCCCAATCCTAGAGAGAGACAAAAAACTAGTTAACAACAAGAGAACCCAACAATATTTATTCTTTAGTTCAAAGTGCTGTGAAAGAATAAAAATAAATAAAACTACATACAAAGGCACCAAACTTTCTCGTTCCCATTAACAAATTAAATCATATTACGCTGCAGTTATTACTGAAAGATTTATTTATGAAAAATGAACGAAGTGATAATAGGCGTTTTAGGAGAACTTCATCCAAAGAAAATGAAATGAAACGAAATCTTTTAGTTTTACGTCCCACAGTTATGCCGGCTAGAATAAAGGAGACGGTGATGATGAAAAATGAATTAAAATGGTGGAATGAAGAAAGTGTGAGGAAACGGGAGAACCCTGAGGAAACCCACGCACACGGTGTTTGTCCATCACAAAGTTCACTTCGCCCAACTGGGATCGAACCAGGGACCCCATGCACCAGAGGTGAACGCTGTATCACTGAGCCACCGCGGTTCCAATTTCATCCAAAGAGTACATACCAAATGCAATCTAGTCGTTGTGGAACTTTTCCAGAGAAATGGTATAATGATATTGTAGGAATGCTAATGAACTCTCTGAAATATGAACAAAATCACCTAAACAATATTTTGAGAAAATTGTCCAAAACGAACTAATCCCCAGGAATAAACTTCATGAATATGTGCTTCTCATGAGAAACAACTTGTGTCATGTACTGAAATATGAAAGAAGCGTCCTGAGTAAATGTTGAAAACATCATCCGAAAGAAATATTCCCAAGCGTACAGTACACCTTAAGATTATTTTCTTTTTCAAGAGAAATAACTTATGTTATATCGTAGGGTTGTGAATTAAACATCTATTTGTGAACAAATCGATTGTGTTTGTTTAAAATAAGCTTCTGAAAGATACTCACCCAAAGAGTAAATAATCTCTTGTGTATTATTTCCAGAAAAAGTGATTAATACAATATTATAGAAAACTTGAAGAAATATTAGTTTATAAAATATATACAAAATCGTTAAGAACAATTTATGAAACATTTGTTACCTACCGTTTCCCTCGGGCGCTGGTTTTTGGAGAACTTTTTAAGAAAATAGCTGATAACAATTTTGGTCTAGGCTAATGTTTTGTTTAGGCGCAGATTGATGACATTGAAATACAACAAGTGATTTGATATGAGCAACGTTGGTGCTTTCGAGACTTAGGTTGGATTATATTTATTTTTGCGTATGCATGCGTATACATATACGCGACTAGCAAGCCGACTGCTTGCAGGGATTTATACACACATGAATGAAGACAATAATATTTTTCTAGATAAATTTTTATTTATGAAATAGGCATATATGCGAATGTGGAAGAGAATGAGAAATATTAATAACATACAAAATTTTTACTATACAGAGCTTAAACGCTTAAATAGAAGAAATTGCGCTTATGCAATTGAATAAACGAAATAATGAAAAAAGGGACACTTAATATTGCATAGTAGATGTAGATATGCACACATTATATAAAAACACTAGAAAAATAACCCTTTTTATTTGATATTACTTGCACTATATACTTATTATTTGCACTATAAGGCTTTCACTGTGTAATTAGGCCGAGGGGGACGGGGAGATATGGGAAACACTAATTCATGATGAGATTTTTTGACTCTGAAGAAATGCTGTATTTAAAAAAAAACGGTTGTTTACTTTTTTATTTAATACCAAAATAAGACTTTAATTGTATACTTAATTATTTATCGTATTTCACTTATGTTAATATAGCGGCAAAACTTTTTGTTTCTTCTTACTGTGACGGCTTAGGCTCACTCTTCGCTTCTACCAACGCTTGGGAACATCCCGTTCGCTATACTTAGGGTCGGTAGTGCGTTATACAAAATAATAAAGAAATGTTAAAGTTTTTTGCATTTTTACACAACACAAATATGACGCCGGTATAATGGAAAGCACTGGCAACACATGTTTCGGTCCCGTGGGAATAAAACTTGGAAGTGATAGTTAAAAGAGTGTTGCAGTTTGAACTGGTAGATTCCTTCTATGACTGTTAGATTTTTTACACTACTATTGTACACAAAACAGTTCAGTGGAAAGGAGCGAATGTTGGTAGTTGTGGGAATGAGTTATTTTACCTACGACTTCTACAAGCCATGAACACTGTTTTTACAGTAGGAAGGATGACGCAATATGAGTGCACGAGAACACAACCGACGGCGAGAATTTGTTTACACATAATATCAACTTTGTGTTTAAAAATATTTTCAACTTTAATAAATATTGTTATGAAGAAAGTACATGGGAAATAGTTATAGTGGCGAAAACCATAAGTTGGTAACTATTTTTAGGGAAAGAAAAAACTGAGTTTGCTGCTAGGAAGCACTTTGTTTAGACGATAAGCATTGTATTAGAAAACAACAAGTTTTTTGTTTTACCGTGAGAAATGATAAAAGCAACTGAGGAACACCTGCAGAAAGAGTTGAGTTTTTACTAGCAAGCAAAATAGCTTTTTTATGAGTAAAATAATGATTTTGTTGCATGAATAAAAGTTAAAAAAGAAATACACTGTTCGTCCAAAACATAGTCTTGTGGCCAGGCTGACGGTTACAAATTGGGATTTGCAAGGGAACAACACATTGCGAGTTAGCGAAGTAATGTGTTGAGAATCCTGGATAAGCACATATGGGAAAATAAGTTTGGAGGTTTATACTTTTTTAAACAAATATGGAGTTGGCAACATTACTTTTGATTCATTGGGTGTGGAGGATTATGGGATAAACAATAGCAACACTGTTTTTGGTGGACACTACCCACCCAACACAAGTACATACTGATCATGTGTAAAGAATGTTCCTCGAGGTACATTGGAATGTACATGATAGGTACGTGAATAGAGCAATCATGTGAAATACACATGTAAGGAATAAGGTTACTTCCGCCCAAAAGTACGTGCATGACACATACCGAGGAATGTATCTATTATGTGTATATCACGTACCGTGTATGTACTTGACACATTTACTTGGCATTGGCATGTGCCAGGAATGTACTAGGCATGTCAGTAATGTTCCTTAGGGCAGTGCTATGCAACTGGGGGTGCGAGTACTTAAATACTAAAACCTTAACGCTTCATTTTTACGTTCGAATTTAGCAGCTTGTACTTTTAAAAAAAAGCCAAGCAACTAAATCTGAAAATATATGCCCTCCTCCGGCATCTGTGTGGCAATTTAACTATCTATTAAAATACTACAGTAACATTTACGAGCTCAGCTCAGCTCAGCTCAGCTTGAAAGTGTAGTTTTGTGTCGAGTATCGGACAAAAGTCCCTGACTCGATGACAGCTGTAGAAGAGAAAATGATTAGACCTTTGGGGGGTGAGTTAGAACATGAGATACGACGACGTCATGTGGCCTTCAGCTGCAACTGTCGCAGTGAGGGGGAGAGTGTGGGTAAAGAGTTATGCTACAAACGTGGCGTCCTGTAAGTTCGTCGGTGTGTATGCGCTGTGCCAATGGCTGCAATAGCGGGGTTGACGTGGCGGGGGAGGTTGGCCCAAAAACGAGTATGGTGTTGATGTAACACGTCCCGGATAGGATATATGTTTAAGTCCTCTAGAAGTTGACGATTACGCGTATATCGGTCATGGCCTGTTATGATACGAGCTGCCCTGGTTTGCACACTCTCGACCGTGCGCAAGTGACTGAGTGCCGCATGTTGCCATGCTGGACATGCATAGGTGATTGTGGACAAAATTACCATTTTAAAGACGTGGAGTCTTGTTTCATGACTTAAGGCACTGCAACGCAGAATAGTATAGAGGGCAGATAATTTTCGAAGGGCTCGGTGTTTAATGTCCCTGATATGAAGACCAAAAGTAAGGCCTCGATCTAAGATAACTCCCAAGTATTTAGCATGCAGACGGTGTGGAACTTTAATGTTGTCATAATATAAACGATGGATGGTTCTGCTGCGTCTTTTGCTATAACAGACTGCAACGCTCTTATCCGCGTTGATTTTTAGGCGCCAGGTGGTAGCCCAACATTGAAAGACATTGAGTTGCCGCTGCATGTAGTGGTAGGAAAGACGAAGATTGCTGCTGTTCGTGAAGAAAGCAGTGTCATCGGCGTATGTTGCAGGAAAACAGTGTGGCACAATGGGTAAGTCTGCGGTGTATAAGGTGTAAAGCAGTGGCGAAAGAACCGCGCCTTGAGGCACACCAGCTTGAATTGGTTTGGGAGCAGACTTGGTCTGTCCCACAGAGACATGGAAAAAGCGATGAAAGAGGTATGAAGTGAGGAGTTTGAGATAAGGTAAAGAGAAACCTTGTAAGCGAAGTTTATAAATGAGGCCTGGTAACCACACTTTATCAAACGCCTTCGAGATATCAAGGTATACACCTACAACATAATGTCGTCGATTAAAAGAGGTAGTCAGATGGTCGACTACCCTCACTAATTGGCTTGTTGTGCTGTGGTTAGCACGAAAACCAAATTGATGGTGGGGGAGTATATCTAGAGTGGTGACGTGCTCCTGAAGTCGGGCGAGAAGCACTCGTTCGAAGAGTTTGCTCACATGAGATAATAGGCTAATTGGTCTATAGTTTTCTGGGAGAGTCGGATTTTTACCTGGTTTAGGGAGAAGAATGACTTTCGCTTCTTTCCAAGCACGGGGAAAGTAGCAAACCTGAAGGATGCCTGTAAATAAAGCAGCAAGATAGAGGAGTAGCTTCCGTGTCCCATGTTTCAGTAGTTCTGGGCGGATCTGATCAACTCCAGGCGCTTTTTTGTTGGGCAAGTGACAAATTTGACGCTCAACTTCCCTTGGTGTTACGACCTCAGGCAGGGGAAGTATTGGTTGAAAATGGAGCATGCGCATAGTGGCCCGAACGTCCTGCCGAATATGAGGAACGACAGGAGTCGCATTAGGTGTAAACTGGCGCTCTAGAGATGCAGCAAATAGGTCTGCTTGCCCTTGGTCGTCATGTATGACCCCATGCGGACCTTGCAGTATTTGAGTTTGACGAGAAGTCTCTCGGCGCTGGAAAAGGCGGGAATACTGCCAGATTTTAGTGTCATTAAGTGTGACCCCACGAAAAAGTGTCTCCCAGTACTGCTCGGTTTGTCTTCTAGTGATTGTCTTGATTTTGCGGCTTAAGGTGTTCCATAGTGTTTTGTAGAGTGGGTGTCTAGTGCGCTGCCAAGTACTTCGAGCCCAGCGTTTGAGATGGATATAAAGACGAAGTAATGGAGAGTCACAGTGTGGATCGGACTGCGAGTCAGGAATTATTGATGTGCTGAGGGAGTCAGCCGTACGTAGAGCAATTGTGAGATGGGCGACCGCCTGATCAATTTCCGCAGGAGAATTTGGACGAGCGGCTATGTCGAGCAAAGAGTTTAATTCCTGCTTATAGACATCCCAGTTCGTAGTTCGGGAGATATGAGCGGGTGCAGGACGGGAGATATGACGATGCGAAATTTTGAAAAGGACCGGATCATGATCTGAGTCCAGTGCTGAGATCACGTAAGGACGTGTAGCTAAGATGGTATCTTTGCTTAGAACTATGTCCAACACATCCGGTTCTCCGCCTGCTTTAGGATGGTGAGTTGGATCAGGTGGCCCATAGGCAATGAATGGAGATGTGTGCAGATACCGGTGTAATATTCGTCCGTTTTCGTTGGAACGTCTGGAGTGCCATTCCCCATGTTTTGCATTGAAGTCCCCTGCCAAGATGATCTTGGGGCCCAAGGTCGAGATGGCGTCGAAATCATTGGGATCTAAGTCATGTGCTGGAGAACGGTAGCCCGTGACCAATATGAGAGGAATCCCGGGGAGGAAGACTTCTATAGCAAGAGCTTCTAGTGTGTGTAACTGGGGTAAAAGGAGTTGTCTAGCCTTGAAACTTCGTTTCAGGGCAATCAGTAATCCTCCTTTCCGTCCTTGAACTCGATCGAGGCGAAATAACTGGTAGTTGGGCAGTCTCCAGTGTGTAACCTGGGCAGTGAAGTGAGTTTCCTGTATAAGTAAGATATCGACCTGATGTTCTGCTTGAAAACGAATTAGGAGACTCTTCTGGTCGGTAAGACCATCTGCATTCCAGGTTACAACAGTTATAGTGTGATGAATGAGTGGTTGGTTAGAAGCAGCCATCAGCAATCATGTCAGCAAATGTCTCTATGACGAGAGCAGCCTTGGACGCAAGATCCGTGGCTTCCCGAAATCTAGTAAATCCTTTCTTGATATGAGAGATAATGCGGCCAAAGTTGAAGGTTTTGATGTATGTGAGGAGTGAATGGAGATTGAAGTCATTAACGGATGGTGTAGACGCACTATCTGGTGTGTTGGGCGTAGAGGGAGCATCCTGATTTGGTGGTGGAGGTCGGTCGATGCGAGGTGCCTTATTGTCCAGTGAAGTTGATACAGTAGGACCGGAGCTGCGGCCAGAAGGAGTTGATTTCTTGAGAGCATCTGAGTATGAGCGAAAGACGGGACAACCGCGATAATTGGCTGGGTGGTCCCCTCCGCAGTTTGCACAGGTTGCTGGCGTAGATGCATCTGGTTTGGCACAGGCTTTCGTAAAATGACTTTGCCCACACTTGACACACTTAGGTTGAGCTTTGCAAGTGTCTTGTGAATGACCAAGACGTTGGCAGCGGTAACACTGCAGAACACTCGGCGGCCGATAAGGCTCAAATGAAACTTTATAATGAAGTAATCCTGATATGTTGTAGATCTCCTGTATATTTGGAGTTTTCTCGAGGGAGATGAGAAAAAGTGGCATGAGGACTCTATCTCCACCAGTGGGGCCCCGACGAGACATTTGATGAATCGTGAGCGGCTTAAAACCTAAAGTGAATAGTGCAGACTGAAGATCAGCGACGTCGGTATCGATGGGTAATTTGCGAACGACAACCTTTACGGGTCGGTCACTTTTGGCGATGCCAGTAGCGTATTCAGTTTTCGTCTGTTCGCAGTAGTTTTTGATAGTTGTGAAATCGTCCCTAGAAGATACCTGAATCACAATACGTTCTTTGTTATGCCGAACCTGAGGTGATTCTCTGAGGGTCTTGGAAAGGCTTTTGGTAAAGTTGTAAGTGTTTTTGATGCCGTAAATGTAAATAGGAGGTGGTTTAATCTCTTTGGTGCTTTTGGGCCGTGGCTCTATCACAGGAGACTCGTCAGCTGTGAGAGTAGATAGAGGCTCAAATCGGTTACTCATCGGTAAAGCAGAGAAGTCTGATGAATGTTGTTGGCTCAGTGTGGACTCCAAGGACGAGCGACGTCGCTTGGGTGTAGTAAACAGGGTAAAGTCCATGGCATTGTCGTCCTGCGGTGGAGCAAGGGATGGAACGTCTGTCGTCGACCAGTTAGTAGAGGATGATCCTGACTTGGCAGTAGTGCCGGAGGTGGAGGGCCGCCCCAGCGGAACAAGGAAGTCCTCAGGCCGGTATTGAGATCGGCTGACTATCTTCGTTGGGATTTTGGTCTTCTTTTTCGAGATGACTGGCTTGGACGTAGCCATCATAGGAGCTCAGATGACGAGTGAAGTTGAGATGTCAAATGTATAAGCTACCCTCCGAAGAGGAGAGTAACTTAAGAAATCGTTTAGCCAATAGAAATTGCAAGGTCGTCAACAGATAATATCAACGTGGTGCGTTAACCTCCGTGGAGGTATTAAATATAATTCGACGGTTGTTTCCTCAGCCTCAAAGAGGCAAGTAATCCAACCGTATGTACGAAGATCGCGACTAAAATAAACCAATGGGGATGAATACCTAAGTGACTTGATTATTTTTCTCCGCCAGCTACGGATACCCTATTTTTTTACCTGGTTAGAGATTCCAGGTGGCCAGTTCATTTACGAGCGACCGAGCTCTAACCTATAATCTTAGCATTCAAACCTTTGATTTACGGTTATTTGTGATTTCACGTTTATAACAAAGACAAATATTTTTAAAAGAGTGTAGTTTAAATAAATTACTGAAATAAATATTTTTCACAAAGTTTATCCTTTTAAATTATTGTTCAAAGGCCTTTGCCTTTAGTAAGCCTTCTCCGAAATACATGAAAATGAATTGTGCTGCCATCTTTGGAGCTCTTTTAAAATACACATATATGTTTCTCGACAATGAGATCTCAGAAACTACAGGCTCTAGAAAGATGACGTTTTCACTGATCGATTGCAAATTTCATGTAGATTGTCCAGTTCTAATTGAATATTTAAAAAACATGGGCACTATTTCTTTAGTACATTTTTACGGGTACATTGGAAGTGTTGAAATTTCAAAAAAATAAAATAAAACATCACATCCTAATCATTACACATTCCAACACCACACTGTTGTATATAGCGGTTGTATATGTCTCCGGCATTTGTTTCATAGCCAAATAAAAATGGAAAAGGAAGGATAACCATTTCTCCAGTCTAAGATGAACTTTTTTGGGGAGTGTTTTTCCCAATAAGCACCATATATAACTGACAATATATTAATTTTGTATGTATATTACA
This sequence comes from Thermobia domestica, assembly GCF_964235325.1. NCBI lineage: Eukaryota > Metazoa > Arthropoda > Insecta > Zygentoma > Lepismatidae > Thermobia > Thermobia domestica. Next base: position 146,644,657 of record NC_137459.1, on the reverse strand, counting down.
ATATGGCTAAACTCAGAAAGTGGCTATAGAAGTGAAAAGCATATGGCTAAAAAGCCACTATTGGCTCTTTGGAAATTATGTGACTAACGACGTTCTCAAAATGGCCAGATCTCGTCACAAAGTGGCTAAATTGGCAACCCTAGTCGCAATACGAAGCAACTTACGCACAACCATGCCATGGTACATGGGGTATGTGCCATTCACATTCCTCACATTCCAGTGAAGCATGTAAAAGTACCTTGCAAGTGTCAGAAATTCCTCGAAAGGCACGTACCTAGCGACACGTGATATGCATATGAAATGTACATGTTTCAAGTACCAGGTACGTAAACGGCACATATGGAACTTAAATGGCACGTTCCTAGAATGTACCTGGTTGGGTGGGTATTCGCAGTGAATAATTAAAATAATATAGATTTTTTACTATGAATCACTAGGGCTATTTATTTTGTTTAAAACACAGTTGATTTCGATGGATGGCTATTAGCTGATTTTAGATTCCATGAGTTGTTTCTGAAAATTCCATATTTTGATGTTTTTTTCTTCTTCTAAGATGAGAGTTCCAATTGGTAAAATTTAGTTTTTTTGACAATTGGGGATATGGGGTGTGAAGACAATTGTAGCACATGAGTGAAAGCCTCCCTCTTTTTTTCACACTTTAATGTGAACATTTGCTTTAAAACAAGCTTTGGCATACTCACTGTTTGTGATATGTATAACACTTTGGACGAAACTGATTACGTGAAAACGAATACGTCGTTTCACCTGTATGTGTGAAAATGTTTATAGGGCTGTATAGTTTTGCTTTTATTTATTTATTTTTATTTATATTTTTAGTTTTTTAGTTCTTTTTTTAATATTCATACTTGAATTATTAAAATATTTAAATGAAAATTGACAAATATAGATAAAATGTTGTAATACAAAACACTAAATATTTTTAAAATACTGGAGTAAAACGAATGAATATGTTAACTTTAAAGAGAATTTTAAAAAATTCGATTTATTATTCTGATTATGAATAGTTGTAAAAATATAGGTTAATTCACCTGGAAACAGATGTTAATTCGTAACAATTTTGAGGGTTTAGACGAATAAATATTCGTGAGATTAATTTTGTGTGAACTTTAAGAACGCAAAATCTTGCATACTGATAAAGAAAAAGATTTTAAATTTCCAAATATGGGTAGGATACACATATATACTTCCAACAAAGAACATTTTTTAAAAAGCATTTACGAGTTACCCCTTCATCCAAGTGTATCTGAAACACTTTACAAATTTGCATGCCAGTACACATATATCTTGTTGAATCATTTAACTAATTTTATCCATTAACTGACGAAGACGCAGGGTTCCATCTAAACAACCCTTTGGTTTTATTAAAGCAAAACTGGTTAACCATTATCGAAAATGCGTGAAAAAGAATATTTATTAGTCTTTATGTGGTAGTGAGATGTTATACAAGACGTTTGTAAAACATAATTTGTTCAAAACAAAATATAAGAACGTAAAGAGATACTAATCTTAAATACTTCCAAGGAAATTTTTGAAGTCTAACTCTTAATGCTTATAATAGGATAAGAAAATTTTGTTAACACAAAATCAACAATTCACCTTCTAGAAAAGAAATAATAGGTAAATATTTAAAATCTTCACGTTGTAACCAGCGAAGTTTTTCGGGTGATATCTTAAGGATTTTATCTTGGATGACCTGTAAAGAATAAACACGTTTAGTAGATAGATCTGCAGAAGGAAATAAACGTGAAAGTGCATCTGCACACAAATTGTCGGAACATTTTTGGTAACGAATCTCATAATTCAGTTGCTGTAATTTAATACTCCAGCGTAAAAGATGGGTGTTCCAAGGTTTAGCTTTGTCCAGCCAGCTGAGATTTTTGTGGTCTGTAATGAAAATGACATGATGACCGATTAATAGTTGACGCCAGTTTCGAACAGCAAAGATGATCGCCAAACATTTTAACTCATTCACACTGTACCGGCACTCTGGTGACGTCAGAGTCCTACTAATAAATTGGATTACTTTTTAATATTGCCTACATACTGACAGAGGACTGCGCTGATTCCGAGCCGAGAGGCATCCGATTCAATATAGTAGGGTAGATTAAGATCTGGATGTGACAAAAGAACATTTTTACATATATTAGATTTGATTTGTTGAAAAGCGTTTTCGTGGACATCCTCGCAACGCTATTTCTTACCTTTTTTAAGAAGTTCGAAAAGTGGTTTCATTTTTTCTGAAAAATGAGGAACAAAAGAACGAGACCAATTGAAAAGTCCTATAACAGGTTGTAAAGATTTTATGTTAGTAGGTCGAGGTAAGTTGCGTATAGCTTCCGCACTTTTGGGATCCTTTTGGATGCCTTCAGAGGTGATGAGAAAACCTAAGAAAGGAATAGAGTCTGTACAAAATAAACATTTTTTAATGTTGAGAGTAAGGTTAAATTTTTTAAATTTTTGAAAAAAAAATGTTTTAACAGCTGAAGATGTTCTTCGAAAGTGTCAGTAAAACAAGCGAGATTGTCGATGTACCTTAATATTTTAGCGTGCAGTTCTGGTCCTAATACTCTCTGTAACATACTATTCAATACTCTACTACCATTTTTATATCCAAAACATGTAACACGATACTGATAATGTTGGCCTTTAAAATTGAATGCGGTGTATTCCTGTGATTTGGGAGTAAGTAGTGCTTGATTAGAACTGCTCACTAAATCAAGAGAGCTTAGAAATGGTTTATACCTTACCTTTAGTAACAGGTCTTTTGTACCTTCTGATTTTGTTTGTTGTAATTCGATATACTTGTTCGGCAAACGCAGATCGACGCATACTCTCGGTTTGCCATTTTTCTTAGGTACAACTAAGATGGGATTACTGTGGATGGAATTAGAGTGGCAAATTAACCCTAGCTCTAATAGTTTATTAATTTTTTCTCTACCGTCAGGTAAATACTAATGTCGGATAGCGTACTGTTTTTGGACCAGTGGTTTGTCAGTCTTGACTTCCATTTCATAAAGAAAATCCTTACAAAGTCGAGGATAGAAATGAAATGAAATGAAATTGTTGAGTTTTACGTCCCACGGTTATGCCGGTTAGGCTAAAGGAGACGGTGATGATGAGTAATGAATGAAATGGTGGAATGAAGAAAGTGGGAGGAAACGAGAGAACTTCGAGAAAACCCACGCACAAGGTGTTTGTCCACCACAAAGTTCACTTGGCGGGAGCAGGGTTTGAACCCGAGACCCCTAGCACCAGAGGTGAACGCTCTACCACTGAGCCACCGCGAAAATCCAGGATAGTTGGTAAAGATATCCCTATATTCAGATAAAAGAAAACATAATTGTTTCTTTTGCTGTGGTGTAAGGTTGTGAGTTCGATTCACAGCATCTCGAATTTGTTCGTTCGTAGCATGTTGCCTGACGAATGTGGACGCAGAGATCAAAAAGTTTATATCGGCGATACCAACTTCATCGTCTGAAATTTTCTCTAATTTGTGCTGATCAGGTAAAAGATCGACAAGAGTATTTAAATCGTTGTACTCCATAGAAATAGTACCCTGAGATAGATCTATTTTACTACTTAGAGCTGTAAGAGCGTTTAATTTTAGAATAAGGTCTTGGTTAAGTAATTCAGTAACATATACTTTTAAGTAAATGGAAATGTTATGAATTTGTACTGTAATTAACGTATAGCCTCTTACTTTTCTTTTTACAGACCCACTAAAATCAACTAGAAAAATGTCATCGGCTGGAGTTAGCTTTGGTGCCGTGACGTCAGCACTGATACGTCTTTAAACAGCTAGAGATAAAAGAGAAAGATCCCAGACTGTATTGCATAGCCATTTTACATTTGTATTACAAACTTTTACTTTAATTTTTGAAGAAATCTGAGTTGGCTTAGAACTAACATAGTGGTCTATACTATCGGTGTCCGATTCACAATCACTTCTGGGTAAATTTGGGTCTTTACACTTGCATATATGCGTATGTGTAACATAAAAATATTTATTTGGGCCTTTAGTAAAATTATTAACATTGGCTGATACTCGACCCCTAGTACAGCATTTTAGCGGTTTCCCTGAGAATCAGAGTCTCGATTGTTACGATGTTTTGACCTTTTATAATCATGTTCGTCATTCCTATTCTGGTTGTCATTATTACGAGCATAAAATGGTTTGTTACCTCTGCCTTTTTTTATTTCAGTGGTCATTTATTCGATCCTTAGAATTACCAGTACGTGGTTTTGGTCGTTTGTTGTAATTGTGAGGGTTACGATTTCGATCTTGCTCGTGGTTAGTGTTCTGATTACGAGAACGTGATTGTCGATCGTTGTTGTTACGATCATTTGTATTCTCCTGTTTCAATTACCGCCTATTTGGGCCTCGGTGTTATTAACTGTTTTGTTGTAATATCTATTTTGATTACTACTAGGAATGCAATGGATATACCCGATTGCAATGAAATGAGCTGAGCGAGCTTAAACTACGTAATCATGACTTTTTCCCCATCTTAGTCTATGCAAGCGTTTTTCGGTGATTATTCCTCGATGGTACATCGGATTTTTGATTTCGACCTATGTTCTCACTCAGCACGACATACTCTATCAGCGTGCTAAGTTTGGTTGAGATCGCCCAAACGGTTTAGGAGGAGTTCGCGGACAACCAAACGGCTAACCCGAGTATAAGAGCTTCGCTTCGCTCAGCTCAATTACCATAACTAAAAGATCTCTGATAATTCTGAGAAGTTTGATTCTGTCTATTGTTAGAATTGTTACCCTGCGAATGTTTTTCTTCTTTAGTTTGCTGAAAATACAATGTTTTTAATTTCTGAATAGACGCCAAAAATTCTCTAATATTAGTGCAAGAATGTAAATAAAGTTCTGTACGAAATCTTTGAGGTAACATATGTATGATGTCTGTTAATATCAAATTCTCTGGCAATTGCGGTGTCAGTTTTCTAAGTTTATTAAACTGATCTAATGCAAAACCATGTACTGAGTCGTGAGTTTTTGGATTGAATCGGGTTGCTTTACAAGCCGACAGCCTGTGCTGTATCGTTGCGTTTCCAGCGAAAGATTCAATTAGCGTTTTTTTTAACATTTTCTAAAGTCTTAAATAACTCATTGCGTGTGTAATACCAGCTTAAGGCTACACCCTCCAATACATGAGGTATGGCTTGTACTAAAGCTTTTTTTGACAATTTACCAACTTCTGCAGCTAATGCTAACTTGCGCAGGTATGCATGTACTGACTCAGTAGCAGGATCACCTTTAAACTTAGGTAAATACGCAATAATTTTCGGTGTAAGGTGGTTTTTCAGTTTAGCTGTTCCTACGATTCTATGTCTAGTTTCCCTATTATTACGTCTAAAATTTCTGTTGGTCATGATCTTAACATGAGTTTCGTCACTACTGCTAACTTCACTATGCTCAGTATAAGCTGAGTCATTGTTAGATTGGTATCCAGTTCTGACGTGATTGTCACTATCAGTATTGGGTTCCGATTCCCGTGTTTTGCTTTCGATTCTTTTTATTTTTGGTATACTAACGCCAAATCGTGCCTAATTTCTCCTATATTTCGCATTGCTACTTTAATTTCGGCGTTGTTCTCGAAAGCCTGTTTGTTTTTAACTTTAACGTGATAATCTAATTGCCTAATCTCTTCATAGCACATCTGAAGTGACCCTTCATTCTTTCGAACCTGGTTTTTTTTAATACAACTTCGTCATGTATTTCGTCTAAATGACTTTTGGTTTCTCTATGCATTAGGAGACAACGTTCTTTATTAGCGTTACAGATGGTGTGGTTAGCCGCTACCTGTCCTTGTGCCAAGTCTAACCTTTCGGATATACCCATTAGATGATTTGTGCTTTTAGTTACTTTCATTCCCATTGAACGTACGTCGCGAACTAGGAGCTCTATATTATTTTTATTCTGCTGAATACCTACTGTGTTATGTTCGATTCCCCTCTGAACCCTTTCAATATTTTGATCTACTTTGTTTTCTAACGCTTGTATTCTATCAGCTATTTTTGTAGTTCCTACATCGCATTTAATTTTAACTGCTTTTATTTGTGCCCGTAAATTAGCAAGGTTTTCCTTATTCTCATTCTGTGCCTGTTCCTGCCTATCTAATACCTCTCTTACTTCTGCAAAATTGTCCTTGTTTTCTTTCTGTGCCTGTTCTTGTCTATCTAATTTTTCTTTGTTTTTCTGAAAATGTTCTCTATTTTCTGCTTGCATTTGTTTAAGTATCTTAAGTAAGTCAACTTGTTGGTGAGCCATAATGAAAATACAATTACTAGTTACAAATAATAAATGTAAATAACATTCAAATAAAATGCATATGCTACAGAACACTATATGAGTACGAAAATGCTAAATTTTACTATAATTGTTTATATTGGGACAACCTGCAAAAAGAAAAATATGATTAATAAAATTTCCTATTCCAATATTGGTAGTACTTATTTGTATATAACTACTGTCTCCATGCACAAGTCACTAACGGTCCTGGCGTGTCCCTGTTAGGGCGCCATTAAAATTGTTACCTGCCGTTTCAGTCGGGCGCTGGCTTTTGGAGAACTCCCTAACAAAACAGCTGATAACAATTTTGGTCTAGGCTCATGTTTTGTTTAGGCGCAGATTGATGACATTGAAATACAACAAGTGATTTGATATGAGCAACGTTGGTGCTTTTGAGACTTAGGTTGGATTATATTTATTTTTGCGTACGCATGCGTATACATATACGCGACTAGCAAGCCGACTGCTTGCAGGGATTTATACACACATGAATGAAGACGATAATATTTTTTCTAGATGAATTTTTATTTATTAAATAGGCATATATGTGAATATGGAAGAGAATGAGAAATATTAATAACACAAAATTTTTACTATACAGAGCTCAAACGCTTAAATAGAAGAAATTGCGCTTATGCAATTGAATAAACGAAATAATGAAAAATGAGACACTTAATATTGCATAGTAGATGTAGATATGCACACATTATATAAAAACACTAGAAACATAACCCTTTTATTTGATATCACTTGCACTATATACTTATTATTTGCACTATGAGACTTTCACTGCGTAATTAGGTCGAGGGGGATGGGGAGATATGGGAAACACTAATCCATGATGAGACTTTTTGACTTTGAAGAAATGCTGTATTTTAAAAGACGGTTGTTTACTTTTTTATTTAATACCAGAATAAGACTTCAATCGTATACTTAATTATTCATCGTATTCCACTTATGTTAATATAGCGGCAAAACTTTTTGTTTCTTTTTACTCTGACAGCTTAGGCTCACTCTTCGCTTCTACCAACGCTTGGGAACATCCCGTTCGCTATACTTAGGGTCGGTAGTGCGTTATACAAAATAATAAAGATATGTTAAAGGTTTTTGCATTTTTACACAACACAAATATGACGCCGGTATAATGGAAAGCACTGGCAACACATGTTTCGGTCCCGTGGGAACAAAACTTGGAAGTAATAGTTAAAAGAAGTGTTGCAGTTTGAACTGGTAGATTCCTTCTATGACTGTTAGATTTTTTACACTACTATTATGCACAAAACAGTTCAGTGGAAAGGAGCGAATGTTGGTAGTTGTGGGAATGAGTTATTTTACCTACGACTTCTACAACCCATGAACACTGTTTTCACGGTAGGAAGGATGACGCAATATGAGTGCATGAGAACACAACAGACGACGAGAATTCGTTTACACACAATATCAACTTTGTGTTTAAAAATATTTCCAACTTTAATAAATATTGTTATGAAGAAAGTACATGGGAAATAGTTATAGTGGCGAAAACCATAAGTTGGTAACTATTTTAGGGAAAGAAAAAACTGAAAAATCTTTGAGTTTTACGTCCCACGGTTATGCCGGTTAGGCTAAAGGAGACGGTGATGATGAGTAATGAATGAAATGGTGGAATGAAGAAAGTGGGAGGAAACGGGAGAACCCCGAGAAAACCCACGCACACGGTGTTTGTCCACCACAAAGTTCACTTGGCGGGGCGGGGATCGAACCCGGGACCCCAATCACCAGAGGTGAACGCTCTACCACTGAGCCACCGCGGCCCCAAGAAAAAACTGAGTTTGCTGCTACGAAGAACTTTGTTTAGACGATAAGCGTTGTATTAGAAAACAACAAGTTTTTTTGTTTTACCGTGAGAAATGATAAAAGCAACTGAGGAACACCTGCAGAAAGAGTTGAGTTTTTTACTAGCAAGCAAAATAGCTTTTTATGAGTAAAATAATGATTTTGTTGCATGAATAAAAGTTAAAAAAGAAATACACTGTTCGTCCAAAACGTAGTCTTGTGGCCAGGCTGACGGTCACAAATTTTTAGTTTTTAGCTTTTACCTCTAGCAAATAATCTTGTATCCGGACTCTCTGGAGAATCATATAAAACCTTAAATTTAAAACTTGGTACAGACATATTGAACGGTATGGCTTCTAGGAAAGTGCATACTTTTGTCAGTCAGTCTAATTTAATAGTACCACAAACTTTCTATGAATTGTCTTGCTCATTACACTATTGTTAAATTAAAGGATCGTATTTGAGAAAAGATTTTGGATTGAACTGTTAGAATTAAGAGATACAAATCTATAATTCTTTAAACTTCTCCTTAAAACATTACCACAGCTACTAAAATAAAATTAATACAACCTGTAGTGCATGTTGCATGACCTATAATAGTTGTTATAAGTCCGGAAAGTAGCAAGTCGTTAGTTATTTAACTCCTTTCCCTTTTAAAGTGTACTGAACAGGAAATATTTTCTGCTTCAATGGGGAACATTTTGTCTCCACATAAAAAAATCAACTTGATATGCAAGTATTTGCATGTTAGACAAATACCGATTTCCTAATTAGAGGCACAAAAAACTTTATAATACAAAATTATAAAATAATTTTAACATTTACTAAAACAACTATGTTTTTTACTATTTTACGTATGATATTTTCCAACTTTTGCTGACTTCTCAATGTAAACTTAGATTTAAATACACCACTCTCTACTAAAGGGCCTGTGACACATCCATGAGGTGTCTGGGCCACAACAACCGATTGATGAAACTTGGTAGACTAATAGGACACCTTGCAAAACTAATGTAACTAGCAGGAATTTGTCGAAAAAGTTGTAGTTTCTGGGATACAGTCGATTCACTAACACATATAGGAACTCATGTTCATTATAACGTAAAGGAACACATGCGGTCATTTTGACTGTGTATGCATTTTTAATGTTTTTTTATTTATTTTACTATTTAAAGCATCGTAAAGCAATGAAAAGTTAAAGAGCATTTAAATTAACAAACAAAGATTATTAGACATGGCTGATAATGTATTATAATTTTGAAACTTTTACAAAAGCAGAAATTTATTGTTATTGAACATTATCAAACATTGACATACTATATGCTGGTGTACGGTAACGTTCACAAACTCCCCCAATTTCTTTCCTGAGACTCACACACATTCTTCAGCACAATCTGTACATACTCCTTTTTGACATTATTCAGATATTTTGAGGTTACACCTGATGTATTTGTGCTATCTTTGATGCATTTTCTGTCACTTCCTAATGGACACTTCTTACGTGTTTACCTTTCTAGAATCGGTGATTAGGCACGTATTCAACCTGGGGAGCAGCATTGTTTTGCGATATTCTGCGTGGTGATAGGGTTGGGGGAGGGAGGAAGGTATTGTGAACGACGAGCGCCAAAATCAACCAGTGTTGCCAATATCAAAAGTAAAAATGCCTATCGGTCAAATTGACCGATGTGTACTTATAGGTGTTAAATATGACATTTGTCGTAATATCTCTGGAACGGCTCCACCGAGATCAAGCAAATTTTGCAAGCCATAGTAGATACATGATAGCTTTAAAACGAATTGTCTGCACATGCGCAAAACTGCGCATAATGCACAAATAATTGTGCGCAGGTCCATATCTCGAAAACGTAAAGACTGCGATACATTTTTCTCTTGCTTAGATTGAACTACATGACGAGTATAATATAATGCAAGCAAAAAAACTAGACTCAAAGGTGAGCGTTTTCAAGCAACTGAGGTGAGAAGATGTTGGAATGGTCTGTCCCCGGATACCCGCCTCTAGTTACGGCACTCTGTCTGGCTTCTCAATCATACATTTCGATTACACTTGTGTATAGGTCATGTAGTTAACGTTAATAGTCGCCATATTCGGGCCGTAGTGATATCAAGTACTGTAAGTCATCAATGTTACACAACAGTAACGCAGTATTAACAGTGCGTAAAGATACACTATCAGGCATATGGTCGCGGTCTATTGGAACACATCAGTGTGATGCAGGCATCTATGCTTCAAAGAAACGTGCCAAAACCATAGGCCATAGAGTTACCTATATATAGTTAGTGTGCCATGAGACGAAACCTTTGGGATTGTCTCATCTCATCGCGTGAAACAGTCTCGTCGGAAACATAAGAGGCTGGTGTCGTCTCGTAGAACATTAAGAGACAAAACTCGTGATAAAAATGAAGGGAAAACCGACTATATCCTAGTCGAGTCAAGACCCGAACAAGCCTGCGAAACTACCGTCGCGGATTTCTTACGTTAGCCTTTGCTTAATACAACTGGGTAGTATTGCTACGAGACGAGACGGGATATTGGGGCTGTCGCATCTCGTCTCGTAAATAATAGACAGGTCTCGTCTTGATGTGTTTACTCGTTGTGGAGACGAGACGAAACATGAAAAAAGGCTCGTCTCGTGGCAACACTAACTGTATATAGATAACCTATGGCCTAAGATTTTGGCATGTTTCTTTGATGCATAGCTGCCTGCATCACACTGATGTGTTCCAATAGACCGCTACCATAGGCCTGATAGTTTTTCCTTGAGCTCACTTAATACTGTATTACTGCTGTGCAACATTGATGACTTACAGTACTTGATATCCCGAATATGGCGACTATTAACGTTAACTACATGACTTCTACATAGGTGTAATGGAAATGTATAACTGAGAAGCCAGACAGAGTGCCGTAACTAGAGGCGGGTGTCCGGGGACAGACCACCCCAACATCTTCTAACCTCAGTTGCTTGAAAACGCTCACCTTTGAGAATATTTTTTGCTTGCATTATGTTATAGTCGGCATGTGGTTCAAACTAAGCAAGAGAAAGATATATCTCAGTCTTCACGTTTTCGAGATATGCGCATGCGCACAATTATTTGTACATTATGCGCAGTTCTGCGCAGGTGCAGACAATTCCTTTTAATTTTGTTTTAAAGCTATCATGTATCTACTATGGCTTGCAAAGTTTACTTGTTCTCGGTGGAGCAGTTCCAGAGATATCACGAAAAATGTCCCCTATAATGAATTGACTATATCTCAGAAACTACAACTTTTCGACAAATTCCTACTAGTTACATTAGTATTGCAAGGTGCCTTATTAGTCTACCAAGTTTCATCAAAATCAGTTGTTGTGGCCCAGACACCTTATGGATGTGTCACAGGCCCTTTAAGTGAAATCCCTCTTAAATAACGCATTATATTTAGAATGAGGAATGTGTAAAAAAAAAAAAAAAAAAAAAAAAAATCTGCATGTTGCATATGACAAGAGATCTGTACTTACTGGAATAAGAACGAAAAAGGTTCTTGTCTCTAGAGTCCCTCCAGGACTTAGGATTCGAAAGTAATGGGTGTCATCCTTCTTCTTCCAGTCAACTTGGGTTTTGATCAGATAATACAGCTGTGCAAGAAGTGAAACGTAAAATATATGAAAATATGTTTTTATATTTTAATCAGCTGGCTGAGAGAGAATAGGTTCATGCGAAGTACTTCAATTCCCCTTCCACTTAGAATATTTATTTCAATGAAAATGTAATGATAAACATACAAAAGACACTCTATTATTGACATAATATTGAAATATCCTACCTCCACAGAATACACCTTCAACCAAATTGATATGATTCAAAAACCCAACTCAAAGTGGGTATTAACTGTCTTCCAAAAGTCATTTCAAACGGGTCAGACTTGTTCCCGATCCCCAAAACTATGAATTCGACCCAAATAACAGTTATTTTGACACTATTTTTCACGCCCACCCTCTGTCGATTGAGATGAACTTTGACTTAAGCGGTATTGAGAGAGTCACTATTCACTTCAACGACCCCGGAAACTGTGGATTTCACACTATTATAAGATGTTTTACATATTTTTACATGCCACTCCTTCCAACTCAATCACATTTGGGTGTCTCACTTTCATATATATATATATATATATATATATATATATATATATATATATATATATATATATATATATATATATATTTCAGGTTTTACGTCTTATGTCTACCAAGTTTGGTTGAAGTTATTCCAGACGTTCCGGAGTTACGCTGGAATATAATTTCATAGATATGCATCCAAATAGAAATGCGAGCAACGCTTTTCGCGCTGCCCCTGTAAAATTTCCAATCCAGCTGACATGCTTGTTCATGTCCAACTAGGATATACATGTGATTACAATTTTAACATAATAGCTTGGCGAATCTGAACTACGGATTCGACACTTATCTCAGTCACTTAGATATTTTATTTTTCACCCCTTCTCATCTCTCATATCGCTCGGGGCTGAACTTGGACTTTAGCGCTATCGAGAGTAATTGTTAAACTCAGCGACATCGAGAACTATGAATATGATACAAATATGGATTGTTTGCATTATTTTTACATGCCAACCCTTTCCCGCCATCCTAACAGTGCTTATGAGGGTTAAACGTAAAGTTAAATGGTAGAAGGAGTGTCAACAATCATCTTATGGACCCCCGAAAACTATGGGTTCGATAATAATATTGGTCATTTTTTATTATTTTCTGATGCCATCATTCCCTCTCCCAGAGTTACAAACGGGTCTGAGCTTTGATTTAAACAGCATCGGGCAGTGGCAGTAATTGGACGTTAAAAGTGGGGGAGCAAGGCATGATCTGAATAATTGTATATCAATGTTAGTTTTCCTGATTGTTTTTAACACTGTTTGACGAAAGGTTGTATAACTAATAGGATACTATATTTTTTAGTTAAAATACCATATATCGTATTTCATATTTTATTAAGTAAATTGACAAGAGCAACGCAAGTAGGTACTCATAAATAACGAAAGTGTAAGAAGAGATTTGATTGCTTGCTCATGAACATCTTACAGTTCTGTCTGGAATATTGTGTGATCAAATTATTTAATAGCAAATTTGAAAAACAAATAGAAGGGATAACTAATCACAGTAATGAATAATGAGGCTTGTTTTGTAGAAGTTACATTGAAACTGGGGATTAATGAACAACTTATATTTTTAATTCCACACATGCCATAAAATGTATGTTATTACTCTTACGGTTTAGATAATGAAAGACAGTAAATACTACAAGCATATCCTATGACATTTAAAGAAATACGCAATTGCACTATTAATTGCAATTAAAACGCAACTTCTGTAGCTTTCTTAACTCCACGAGAAGACAAATAACCAATACGTACTCACGTAACGACAAATATTAATGGCACCATTTTTTCTATGAACCAGTAATACATACAAAAACTGAGTCACTTCAAAAAAGTGGGGGGCAACTGCCCCTCTTGTCTCCCCGAATCGCCGCCCCTGCCATCGGGTTAGTCACTATTCATCTCACCGAGCCCTACATTTATAAAATCTACACTAATATCGGTCGTTTTCGTTCATTTTATGTTACCTACTTCCACTCTCCCTAGGCGTCCTAAGGGGTCTTACGCCTACTAAAGGCTGAACTTAAAGATCCTCGAAACTGCCACAAATCAACTTACGGACCCCAAAACTATGGATTTGACACTAATATCGATCATTTTCAGTTATTTTTATTTGTCACAAGTTCACACCTCCCTTCAGGTTGCTGGTGGTGTCTGAACTTGAATTTAAATTGCATGTGGAATGTTGTTTTTTATCATTTTGTGTCTCTTCAAAGTACTAAAAGGGTCTTTCCCTTACGAGGGGACGGCATCAGGACTGCCAATAATTAATTTAGCGGCGCTAAGAGCTAATGATTCGACACTAATATCCATCGTTTTCGATCTTTTTACCCATCACTATTTCATTCCCCGGGTGTAGCGGGGCTTAAATTGCACTTAAATGACATTACTATTTATCTAACCGATCTCGAAAACTATGGACTCGACACTAATATCGGTAGTTTTTGATCATTTTATATGTCTTCCCATCCACTTCCCCTAGGAATGCTTGGCAGTCCCACCCGAACTGGCAGCTGACTTTAGACTTAAAGGGCATTTTTACATGTCTCACTTTTCCCAATCCCCCTACGTGTGCTAGGGATCTTACTCCAGCAGTATTTTTTTTCAGAGTGTAATATGCACACAAAATGTTGTTAAAATTGCTACAGGCTTTCCAGAGTTATGCTGCAGTATGCATGCATACACACAGGCACATCCATTTTTATATGCAAATAAATATAAAGATTACGTAAGCACATTCGGGTTTCATTCAAAACAACTGAGATAGGGAGTCCCCTTAACAACCTAGAATGATTGATCTCAAAATTTTACAGTGGGAGTCAAACGCAAATGATCTAAAATCTTAAGTCTAAGTGTAAGTTACACTATACTTTCTAAAAATAAGATGCGTGAAACAGAAAAATATCCAACTCGTATTAACTTAAAATTTGAAGCCTGCGACGAAATTTATTGTAACCATATTCGGATGCATGAAAAACAACCTTCAATGCTATTATATGCTACCTTCAATACAATTAGAATCTAGTAGCTAATGCTTTAGCCTCAAGAATTGGGTAGAGTCTGATTAAATGTGGCGTTTATCCAGTGTTGTGGAGACAATTATAGAGATTCCTGGAAGATACAGGTAGTGAACTTCGGTCAAGAAAACCAACAACAATGACGAAGTCATTTGCGATGTGCTAACTACATACCTCCTACAACTTCAATTTCTTGCTGCTTGGCTTAAACCCTTAGCTATTTCTTAAGTTCTGAAGTGGCCTGTGATAATTGCAGCAAACAAAACAGTGAACGAAAATCCTTTAGCACTACCCTCCTTAAAGAAAAATGCAGGTTTTCAAGGTGAAGTGAAGTATGAAATTAATATTTATGCAGGTTTAGTTACAGTCATGTTTTCACATTGTTAATTTTAAATTAAATTAGTTGTCAGTCAAATTTAATTTATTAAATACGTTTCGCGTATAAAAATTTATTTTTTTGAAAATGTTAAATTATGATCAAATTTCTTTTCATGCACCAATTATTTTTAAAACCATTATTCCCAAGTATATTTTTTAATGATAATATACATGTTAGTACGATATGTTGGTTAAATTGGTATTTAACGTCCCGTTTGGTCCCAAAGCTATATGTAACGTACACCTACAGCTTAGACTGACTGCATGAGATACACCTACAATCGAAGCCGGTTCTTCTGCGTCAAAGACGTGTTCCCTAACAATATAGTCACTAGGAAGTTCACCCATGTTTTTTTTTTATGACATAGTACTCTCGATGAGTTTGATAATTTTCTACGATTTTTAGAAATATTATTAAACGTTTCCTCTCCCTAAACCTTCGTTTTCAAACGATTTGGAATCCCGTTTAAATTTGTACTTACAAGTCCTTTTTTTTGCACTAATGTCAAACAGATATTTGAAGAGACTACTCTCTCTTTGACGAAGGCTTAATAAAAGTGTAAAAGGAAACATCGATATCTGAGAACGAGACGCGCGTCAAACAAAAAGCCTCGTTCGAAAAACGGTCGTATACGACCAGAACACAAAGAAGCAACTATATTAGAGACGAAATGCAAATTCTATTATGGTGATAAGTACAGGGATACATGACAAATAACTTAAATGTTAGTTTTACATTTCTAGATTAATGCTAACGTGTCAACTAGTTACTGAGAACGTAATAGACATGTCATACTATTACACGCAAATTGATCTCGATTCATACTTGAGAAGTAAGAGTGAAAGAGTACCAATAAAGTGATTTGTTTGCTAGAAATGACTTGTTAGAATGCAAAAGGAAATCAGATTTCTGATCACAGAAAACAATAAATAAAATATATTTTAACTTACTGTCTATAGGTGTTAATCAATCTCGGAAAGAAAAATGCGCAATTTTACAAACGTAACCAAGAAAGTTCGTTCGCTTTTTCACCCACCATTTTCGAACATCGATATGTCACCTAAGACATACCTGGAAGATCAAAAATAGTCCCCATCAGCATCGACAAAATTTGCCAAAATTCTGGAAGGCCAAGGATTCCACCGCGGTAGAACTTGGTGGGCCGTGAAGCGAAGAAGATATCAAGTGTATTTTCCACCTCTACTAGGGATTTGAACTAGCATCCTCTAAGCTAGTTTTCCAATGAATAGAACAGGTGATAATCAGACGGTGCAATGTCTAGGGAGTATGGTGGATGCAATAGTGTTTCCCATCCAAGGCGTAGAATGGTGTCGCGGGTCATCGTAGCCACGTGGGGCTTAGCGTTGTCCTGTAACAGGAGAATCCTTATGCGATTCAGATGTGCTGGCGCCAGAGTTTTGAGTTTCTCTTGAACACAGCTCAACTGTTGACAGTACACAGTTGTATTGATGCTCTGATCAGCTCGCACCAGTTCCCGATGCAGACGCCGAGAGCAGTCTACCAAACACACAGGAAGACCTTCTTCTGGTGCAGTGATGGTTTCGGCTGTTTTGGAAGCGGATCATGGGATGCTAACCAATGATGACGGCGCCGTGGAGCTTCGTACAGGACACAGTTCTCATCACATGTCAACACTCTGTCCAGTAATGGCTCCTTCCTCATACGAGGCAGCAAAGAAACACAGATCTCTGCTCACGTTGCCTTCTGACCCAGAGTCAAATCATGTGGAACCCCTCGACCCAACTCGTAGTGCTTCCAAGTTGATGGAGGTATTACCGCATGGTTCCTCCACTCACACTGAATTGTAGTCCCAAATTTTCACATCATATCTGGCCACTGTTCGCCTCAATTACTGCCTGAAGATCTTCATTTTGTACATGTACTAGTCTTCCGGCAAGTGTTGCGTCTCCGAGTGTATCGTCACCGTCCTCAAACTTATCAAACCACCGCTGCACTGTCCTCGTAGTCACGACACCTTCACCAAAGGCCTGGTATATCTTCTGTCCCGCTGCAACGACGTTTGACCTTGAACTTGTACAGCACAGTTGAACTTGTACAGCACAGTTGAACTTGTACAGCACAGTACTTGGACAGTTTGAACTTGTACAGCATACAGTCACTTATGACGCTCTGTGGAGGTCCCATGTTCACTCTGTCCTTATGCAAGTTCACGTTGTAATTGAACTGCTACAAACAGGTAGTATGTTGGATATACCTACAGCAACAACTGACCGTCTTATCTCCATTCAAATTCAACACACGGTGTGTGGGTCAATTGAACACAGACCTCTACAGAAAGCGACATAACTTTCTTGATTACCTTTATAAAATGAACTTTCGGAATTTCTGCGAATATCTGCAAATCGTTCTGACAACATGAAAAGCAATTAATAAACCATATAAATCTTCACTGGCATGTGGGAAATAGTTTCTAAATACTCAAACTAGATTAAATTAACTAAAGATTAGATTTTTCCTATTTTCAAACAGCATCAAACAACTAAATGAAAAAAAACTTATTTCATGAAAGCGACTTGAAAAAGTCTGGTTGCTTCCTTTATGTAATTTTAGTTTTATACAGGATAGTAATAAATATTTACTCTGACGGCTATTTTCTTTCCGCTAACCATCAAAAGGAGAACAACGTCATATGACGAAACGGAGACAAAAAATGTCCATTAGACGTAAGCTATTCCTAGTGCCGCTAAACTTAGTCTCTTGTTCAGTCATTGGAGAGCAGCGACTTTAAAACCTATCTAGTGCAGTCGAAGCGCTCACCAAGTTTACTGCAATTTGTCCAGGTACTAATCTTTTAATTTCAAGAAATTCAAGAAACAGTTCAGAAATCAAAATCTACGGCTTTCACAAACTACATGATTCACGCGTTCAGCAAGGTTGTATGCTGCCATATTTTTTTATTTTTATTTTTATTTTATTTTATTTTTTTTTTATCATTGGCCTCCCTAATCGTCTACATCGGTAAGTCCTTCTTAACTCTCTGCAGCTCTGGCTCACACAACCATTACTTTTCCCGACGCAATCCTTATTCATTCAACGTTGAATATTGCAACTGTATTATGCCCTTCCGTCTAGAGCAATCGAATGACATAACGTAATTCATATTTGGCGGCTGCTTCAATTGCAATTGGTATATTTTCAAACTTGCTGCTCCGCAGTGGTTAGGCGGAAGAGTCTGTCTATCAGCTAGGGAGGGTTCAAAGAACAACTCTGTATTATCCATGTTTTGTCATCTTACCTAGTTCCCCTCTGGTGATCTAACGGATGTTGAAACAAATTTCATGTAAAGTATACAAAGTTTGTAAATTATAGGTCTATTAGTTTTAAGTTTGGAATAGAAAACAAAAGGACTTACGCTTAACTGTGTTCTTTGATTCTTTCAAATATTGGTGATAATAACAATTATATCCAAAAAAATGTACATAATACTTACATACATCGTATGAGGCCACTCTATTTCCAGCATCTGTAGGAGAGCAGGAATTTGACTTTCAGGTACATCAGCTAATATGTCATCATCTCTTTGCTCAAATGCTGCTAGATTTCTCATGTTTCCAATTTCTGATTCACTCACTCCAGATTCAGATGCATCCGTCTACAAAAATAATATCAGCTATGTTTAAGGAAAATGAGAGATACTCGGAAACACAAAGGAAACAAGAAAACACTCTGTTCGCGGAAAAGGAATACATTTTGAGAAGAATGTAGATCCTTATTTGCAAATAAGTTCTTTGAAAATTTGGAGATGGATAAACAGGGAGATTACTTTTAAAAGGAACCCAATCACACAATTTTTATGGTGGATCTGAATGAGTTGTCCTTCTGAAGAAACAAGCGAGGTTCATTGCAGATTCTGAAATTTTGAGATTTTCAACCTAGAGCAATCCAATGTTGAAATGGAAAGTATTAGATCTGACACTTCAGTTACAACAGATGAATAAGGGCGGATTTATAATTTATTTTTGAGACGCTAAATCTAGTGATCCTATACCTGTCGAGAGATATACAAATAGACGGACAGTCGTTCTATTAGTCTTTTCGTATTTAAGTATGGTATACTTTTGCAGTCTAAAAATATCAGTTAGGAGCAATGAGATGCTGCTAAGAATGTCTGCGGGTGTAAACAACGGAATCTTTCTTTACTTACCTGAAAGACTTATTTTAAAAGGATCAAATTCTTTGTCACCTCCAGGAAAAAAGATTTTAATGGTCATGTTGCCATTTGAAAACAAATTCTTCATATACATATAATATATACACACAGGTTATGAAAATAATGGAATTAACCGGCGAAAATGTAATTTATCCTGTTAATACGTAAGACATGGAACCGACGTTAATCTGCAGGACAGCTCTTATTCGCTTGGAATTGAGGCGCATAAGAATGTTGTTTCAGAGGGATATCAAGCTATTCCTTATGAAGTACAACACTCAGTTTCATTAGTGAGAGTGGAGAGTGATATTTTTTCCGGAGTATAAGCTTCCGAACTGACCATTAAGTAATGTTGCTGTCTGAATATTGGTCATGGTAGAAGAGATGTTGTAATTCATCCTGATGTTCATGAAACCACACCTCAACACCTCTAGGAGTGCGAATTTGTGCATTTTATTTTGGAAAATTGAACCATTGGCTAAAAATGTAAAACAAAATGTACCTTCGGATTCACTTGGTGATAAAATACTTAAACACAAGCTACTACGTTAACGCGTAATATGATCCTAAGAACCCATAGAATGCCAGGAACTTGTGGTAAACAGCACTAGAGAGCCACTGACATGTATCGTAGTAGAGAGGAGACCGTTTGGAGCATAAGGTTTCTCATGCGTTTACCATACTTAAACATGTCAGTCTTTGAATATAAGCTGAAAGAGGATTCATTAGACCATATTACGAATTTTCAACCATTGGCGCTCCACTTTGCAATTTCTCGGACCACTCTCATGGTGCTAAAACGTGTTTTACTGCGATCGTGGTTAGAAACATATCCCGTTTCCGGATACTCAGAATATGCACGTTACGTCAGGTTGTGATTAATACAATAGGGTGTTCAAGGTACTGATTGATTTCTATAAATATTTTAACCGCGTTTTCTCTACCGTCCGTTCAGACGACCTTCAATGCTCGGCGAGGCCTGTCACTGGTGCTTCTCTTCTGTCAACTATTGTTCTTCGTTGATGATGTTTTGTTGTAAGTTCTGTAAGTTATCATTGCCTTAACACTGTTGCCCGTGACGCATCTAGCAGACTGAGCATCTGTCGATACACACGTGAGCTACCTGTGCATGCAGAATTTGGCCTCTATGATACGCACTGGTTGCCTAACACGGCTTTCTTAGTATAGCGCCCACGGGTGTTAACCGAAAATTTTAAATGGAAAGGTATGAATTCAATACATTCTTTAAAAAGACCTTGCAACACAAAACATTTTTGTAGGAATGTTTTTCATGTGTGCATCGTTTATGAAATGAACACAACTTAACAATGAGTTTTGTCTGACTGTGTAGCAATTCATGGCTAAATAATTCATGGTCACAAGGTGCACACATGAAAACTACTAAAAGCACTGCTGCAAACTGTGCATTCGGTTTCACTGTCACAGCGTCGTTTTTAAATATAGGTCCACTCTTTAGAATAATCCTCCTTACACTTGCATACACGCTTAGACATTGTTAAGCAGATAGCACAGAAAGTAACAATAAGCAACTCGTTTTCACAATAAAAACAACCGCAACATGTCATATTTGATTTGAAGTTTGACTTACTCTGACCGAAGATAACATTACTCTACAGAAACATAGGCAATTACAATGTTAAACTCATGTACAAAGTTTGCGGCTGCAGCGATCAAATCTTTCACCTGTGCAGAATTTATAGCAAACTACTCTCAGCATTGGATTCCAACTCCCTTTATTTGCTTTTTCTTAGTTTTAAACACTATTTCGCTTACAACTAGTTTTAACTTTCACTTTTATAGTTCTATACTTTTATTCTTCTTTCGTAAATGAAAACACTTTACATCTTACAGTTAGTCAAATCACGGAAACACTATACTGTACTGATGACAGTGCCTCAATCTTCCACCGCCCAAAAGAGAGAGCAAGAACAGATTACATTTGTTTTTCACAAGGTTTTCAGCCCCTTCCACTGTCGTGTGTGGAGTGGGTGTCTTGGAGTGGGGAAACCTGAGAGGAGAAACAGTGCATCCACCATATCCAACATATAAACAAATAGCTTACAAAATAACAAGTTAGGAAATTTTAGCGATTGGAAAGAGTTTTAGTACCCAATGTAAATACGAGACTTTGACGTCCCTGGAGATTTTTTCAGGACACCGGGAATTGTAGTGAAAGAACGGGGCAATCCCGTTTTTACGGGATGGTTGGTCACCCTAGCTATGGGAAGCTCCAATGCGTGACGAATATAGTGCATGGAGAGCTGAATGACAAGATACTGTATTTTCAGATGAATCACTCGCTTTTGTCTTCAGCATTATGATGGCTACATCCATATCTAGCGCTACCCTTGCACTAGGCTGGTCGACCCGTGTATTTCTCATTGCCACGTCAGTCCGGCTCCAGGTATTATGGTGTGGGTGTCATTTGATTCCGTACTTTTACGCATTGATGAATATTTTATCAGTCAATGGTTTATTCGTAAGGTGCTTGAACCCAATCGTAGTCCAGTAAGTGCAGGACTTGCCGGGCTATATTTCAGGAAGATAGCGCGCGTCCTCATGTTGCATATACTTGACTGGACATCATATTCCTATGCTTCCTTGAAGAGTGTGTTGCCCCAATCTCTCGCCAATTGAACACGTCTGGTTTATGGTTGTGCAACCCCTCTCATACCTTCAAATTCCGCTAGCTATAGATGAACTGTGGCTTCGTGTCGAAGACATATGGTTTGCAATACCCTATTTAACGTATATTACATACTTATAAACACAATTATATATTGTAATCATATATGAATTGATTTACTTAATCTACATATGCCTACTCAGATTACAATCTCAGTCTTATTTCTCGTATATGTTCACACTGCCCCAATATTAGAGTAAAATTCTCACATTATACAACTTCTTGAGGTTTTCACTGTCTGAAATTTTCTGAAAACACTTCTTGAAACCGGATTTACACGTTCCGATCAAATTTGAACTAAAAATCACCGGGCTTTTTATCTATTCCGCCCATGGATGGTAAATTATATCGTAATTTTGGAAATCTTTTGAGACTTTCGCGGTCTGAGATTTTGTGTAAACATTATTTGGGACCTCAAGAATACATTGTAATCAAATTTGAACCAAAGAATCGCGGACCCTTTTATCTATTCTGCCCATAGATGGTAAATTCTATCGTAATTTTGGACAACTTGTTGATTTTTCCGTGGTCTGAAATTTTCTGGAAACACTAGCTTAGACCTCAAGAATATATTGTGATCAAATTTGAACCTAAAATCCATAGGCTCTTTTATCTACCCACCTATCTGGTCTGGAGTTGCAGCAAGGCATACGATATGCTTTCCTATGACCAGTTCTGACCGTTTTTATTTTTAATTATTAATTGTACTCCCACTAGTTGTTCACAGTACAAATTTGAATCTAGTGTTCAGCCCTACAGCAGCAGCTTATGATGCATGATGCTTTTTCAAGCTATTCATGTTACATTTAATGTTATTTTTACGTATTTGTATGTTGTAATGTTTATAATTATTTTTAAAATGTAAACTTTTGTTCAATTTAAGGCTATAACCACGATGCATCAAGGGGTACAAGGCAAAATGTGTCTATCATCAGTATCGAGCCAGATACACAGCCCTAAAAGTGCCAGTTCTCACGAGCGGGAAAGTCTGCTGCGGCCCTCGGTGAACTCACAGAAGACTCACGCGGGCGTTACAGATCAACCAGTTCAGACGAGCGAAAAGATTGTTGCGGGCTTGAAATAAACTCGGGCGGGTGTCTCAGTCCAACATAGAAAACAGCTTATTTTATTTCCAGCTGCAGTTTTCTTCCATGTTTATTGATTTATGGAATGGCGAAGAAAAGTTCTTTTATTATTTTCGCATGAGCAGCACTTCATTTGATCAACTCTTAACGAAAATAAGTTATAAAATTAAAGCAGAAGATACTATCATGAGACTTGGAGACTTGCGATACCACCAATTAAAATGTTGGTTGTTATATTAAGGTAATTATGTTAACTAACTATCGTTTGTATGAATATAGAAAGTAAAACGTTCGGGGACCTATTTATTGACAAATGAAATGAAATGAAAGCTTTGAGTTTCACGTCCCACGGTTATGCCGGTTAGGCTAAAGGAGACGGTGAATATGAGAAATGAATGAAATGGTAGAATGAAGAAAGTGGGAGGAAACGGGAGAACCCCGAGAAAACCCACGCACACGGTGTTTGTCCACCACAAAGTTCACTTGGCGGAGGCTGGGATCGAACCCTATTTATTGACATTTGCAGTTGTTATTAGCAGCCACTGGCGTGGTTTAACTATCGCGTGACTAATTTCGATTTTTTGACGTATGATGGCAACTTTAAATTAAAAAAAAAGATACTTATTTGAGCGTTTCCGAATATCCCGCCCCTAAAGGGGTTAAGAGGGGGAATTTCAATAATAGTAAAATTTCCCTTTACTCACAAAGAGCCAAATGTGAGGATTCGCTACAGTTAGAGATGTAAAATTCGGAATGTAAACTCCTAAATAAAAACAATAGAGCACAGGTTTCAGCATTTTTGAATTTTTTTCTCTTGAAGGGGAGAAGGGAGATTTATATAGTAGTGGAGTAGCGGAGGCTCAGTGGTAGAGCGTTCACCTCTGGTGCGTAGCATCCCTGGTTCGATCCCAGCCCGAGTTAAGTGTGCTTTGTTGTGGACAAACACCGTGTGCTTGAGTTATCTCGGGCTCTCCCGTTTCCTGCCACTTTCTTTATTCTATCATTTCATTCATTCTCATCACCGCCGTTTCCTTTAGCCTATCTGGCATAATCATGGGACGTAAAATTTAAAGATTTCATTCCATTTTTATAGTAGTGAAATTATCCTTTATATATTGAGAAAGTGTTCAATGTGAGGTTTCACTTAAATTCGAGATGTGGAATTCCGAATGTAAACTCTTAAATAAAAAGAATGGATTTAGTGTTTCGTAATAGTTCATTTCTAAGGTAGAAAAAGGGAAACATTTCTATAATTGTGACATTTCCCTCTATCTATTCATACAGTGCTGAATGTGAGAACCTCTTAAATTAAAGTTGTGCGATTGGAAATATGAATTGCTATATAAAAACAATGGAACATGTTACATGGCTTTCGTAGCTTCCGCTCCTAAGAGAAGAACGGCAGTCATTTACTGACATCAAAACTTCCATTTATTTATTTACGTTCTAAGTAGGTAGGGAAGTTAAAATTTAGGCCAAAAATAGAATATCTAATGGGGTTTCTAATTACACTTTCATTGAAATGCGATCCTCAGGGGGAAGGAGGTTTGAATGTTTTTCATAAACCTATTTTCCCCGAGTGAAGAACTGGTATACTAGCTAGTTTTGTATAATAACGTTTGTGGAAACGATTTTTAAAAAAAAGAGAGACAGAATTGAAAGTATATACACGGTTGTTAAGAGATAGCCATCGCTTAAAAACACGATTGACAATTAGATAATGGGCGCAGTAGTTCCAGGAATTTCTTATAATGATAATTATCTTTGCAAAAGTTAGTATTAAAAACGTCTAATTATCCTGAATGACCAAAGAATATGCAATAGAGTTGCTTTCTTTAATCTTATGAGTACCCTGATGTTCAACTAATTTTTGTGTTAAATCTATTGTTTTTAAATAATAATAATAATAATAATAATAATAATAATAATAATAATAATAATAATAATAATGCACTGACAAATAAAACCAACAAATCGTAAGCTGAGAAACGATGTATTTTTTTATTTTCTTTTCCCCCCTTATTTTGCTGATGGTTGTTTTGGACTTTAGCGTCCCTTTTCAGCTCAGAGGCTATGCTTATAACACATGACCTCGATCTAGAGTATAATGCTGTGTTATAAATGATCCGTCATTCCGAAGTGAATGACAAAAGAAATCTCATGAAAGAAACTGCATTAACTATAGTGGCTCGTTCTCCAGAGCTATTTGTAGTCTATTGTTGTTAATATCACCAAAAAAAAAAATGTTCATAGCTAGCTGCTGAAAGGCGACGCTATACGAAAATCAAATGTAAATACTACATGAATATTTTTTGCATTAAAAAGTAGTAATAATACATGTTTTTTCTTCTGTTTTTATCATTAAATTTCTCACATACAATCTCACACACCTTGTTCCGTGCATCTTGCTTTTAATTTCTGTCTCGATATTTTTCAATCCCAGGTCTCGGGATATTTTAGAATTTTGTTTATAAAGAGTTCTACGTCGAGTTCTTCGATTTCCCTTTCTGCAGGAAGATCTGCTCGTGTGGCTTGACTGATTGCCAGCAATGGTTTGCCGACCCGCTCCACTTGCGTGGACTCGCTGCGAGCGAGCAGTTCCTGCAACTCAATTTTTGCCCGTTGGGGCACGGTGGCTCAGTGGTAGAGCGTTCACCTACGGTGCTTGGGGTCCCTGATTCGATCCCAGCTTGCACAGTGTGGACTTTGTGGTGGAGAAACACCGTTCTCGTGGGCTTTGTCGGGGTTCTCCCGTTTCCTCTCACTTTCTTCATTCCACTATTTCATTCATTTCTCATCATCACCATCTCCTTTAGCCTAACCGGCAAAAACGTAGAACGTAAAACTTAAAGATTTCATTTCATTTTTCAATTTTTGCCCGCCGCGAGTCCGCAGCAGAATCACGCGAGTCTGCAATTAATGCGGCATGAATGGTAAGAATCAATATATTCCCGGTTCGCGCGGGTCCGCAGCAGATTTTCCTGTCTGTGTGAACCGAGGGGAAAGATAAATAGCACGTGGGTCGGTAACATAGTCCAGACAGGTTTGAGGTTTGACAAATCTCAGCCCAAGAAAGGAAAACAGCAGTTGATTGTCTGATGAAATCGTTATGTTGTTGATACTATAACACTTGATTTACGTTTCAATATAGGCTTATATACGTATATAGTAAGCTCTGGTCAGAAAGAGTTATTTATGTAGCAAGTTCCAGAGTTGTAATTGATATATACTGGTTATAAAAGTCATGGTGGAAACATCTATGTACTGGAACACACGGTCTTTGTGAACTAGTAACACTGAACATTCGTGCACTTGGACTGTCTTTTCTTTATTGTTGTTTTTGCTGATAGCGGATAGTATGTAGGGCGCAGTAATGTGTATTACTTAGTATAATAGAGCAGACGGTTTTGGTGGAAAGTGGGATTACTTCCCAATACATTAAACGATAAAGTTACACTTTGATAGAGTTCTTCGTTGTTGGAAAGAAGTCTTCATTCAACAAACTCATTTACTTTTTAAGAAGATAGTAACTGTAACTGTCTCAAATCTCCCACAGTACTCCATACTGGTCTAGTGACTAGTGAGTGCGCATTTGCTGCACCGTGTTCCGGGTTTGATTCCCGTTGGGTGAGCCTTAAAATTTGAACGCATTACGATGATGTGCATTCCTCTTCCTTCAAGTTTAAGCCAAGCCCAGATTTTATATAGCCATAGTGCTGAAAAGAAACACTGAACTCCAGTTAAACTAAATTTTCCACATAAATTTTTGTTTTGCGGGGCGACGAGAAGCGGTCATGCGTTGTTGCAGAGGATGATCACTGTGTCGGAGATGATCCTTTTTCGATTTTGAATGTTCTGAAACTTTTTACTATGCTATATTTTGTGTTATCATTGGTAGTTTGTTGATGGTTTTTCATAGATCATAGGCCAGTTATTTTCAACTCGATGCTATGTGATGTCAACTTGCTACTTTTACTCTAATTAAATTTCATGATTATGCAAGGAGCAGATGAATATTGATAAAGGCAAATGTGGCGAGCAAACATGAAGATTGATGGTTTTGCTGGTACACCACTAATTGATCTATGATAATTCGTACTTGAAAACATTTCTAGTAAATTCTTTTGCCTTTTCCTCTCTTTAACTGTTTCTCTCGTCGTCCCTCAAACATAAAAACGTGTCGAAATCTTTCCTCGAATGTCAAACATAGGCCCATTCAAAATGATTGGCATAAACTATACAAGAAGTGGACCATGTCTGTCTCACAACACAGTGGTCATTATCTTGTGGACTGAAGTAGGTCAGTGGTCATTATCTGGCTTTCTCTGGTTTTGTGACTGACCCCTGGAAGTATCATGTACGAATAACACGAGTATATTATGGGCATATATAGTGTAACAGTCATTTTCTTAGTTACTTGGAATAAAATGAAAGCTTTTGTCTATATCTTGATCGGTTTCTTATGGCGTCTTTTTGGTTAGAAATTTTCATTGGCAAATATTTTGATTATAACTGTTCTGGTGACGATTGTCTGCGGTATGAGCAAGCACTTCAGCGTGAGCTGTTAGATGTGTGCTGGAAACCGTACTCGACGAATCTCTATTATTTCCCAGCTTTTCCATACAACGCTCAAAATTATTTTAGGTCAAATTATAAAATTATAGCGTATTTCCGCGTATTACTAGTGAAAGTGTTTGGATTAGTAAGGTGTGATGCATTGAATCATAATTATATGGATAAGTTGTTGAATTCTTTACTTCTTCAGTCAGACTCCACATATTCTAATGGAGCTGTTAAGTATTGAGTTTGATATAATAACATAATTGGTTGCTAATAATAATAATATCTTACAGATTCCAATATTAAATGAAAGCGATAAGTTTTGTTTTGGTTGTGCTAATTTGAAATCATATGTTTCCACATTTAAAGTTTTAGGGCAGTGTGGAGTAACGACCTCCTTTCTATAAATGAACGTTACAATATCTAACCTAAACGTACTTAAGTCTCTTGTCACGATGGAAAACCAAAAGATGACGCATTTGTTTATCATGCCAAAGACAACAATTCAGCTACATGTAGACTGTCCCAAACTTCGTTATTGTTGCTGCTATTTGTGGAAGTTTAGCATACAATGCAGTACCGAAGTTATACGAGACGTGTACCTACTCTTTCACTGGGGAGTCTAATCCGATATACCGTTTCTGCAAAACGGCGTGCGAGCTATCCACCAAAACCAAGCAACCAAACTTCATGTATACTGAAACGAAAACTAGCAGAAAAGTGTAATTTGGTAGGACTATATATGAAGATTACAAGTTTGCTTTACACTTAACAAGGTCATTGATTCTAGAAACTGATTAGTTACAGAGTCATTAGTCATAAAGAAATCCTTCCATTATGGGATTGTATGTTAGATACGACATACCACTCTTCTAAATGGCAATATTGTAATGGAAATGAAGAAATGAAATAATGGAAGCCAATTTCTTTTGGATCTTTTTGGCATCACACCAAAAGCTATCAGGACTCGAAATGGTTTTAATTATAAAAATCTACTAAATCGTAATGGTACAGAAACTTACCATTAGGACTATCCAAATAAATAGATGTGATACTCACTGGTAGTTTAGCTTTGATGATCTCCAATCTATGTCTTTTCACTATCCTATCTTAATTCCAACTCACAAGTCAACTGTCCGTACTCATTCAGCACAACCCTTTTCCAGGATTCGACGCTTCTTGGTTGTAGCGTAGAGTTTAGCTCAGGTATCCTTATGAAATGCCTTACTTTGTTATTTCCTTATAGGAAAACTTCCTATAACTATGGTGTGATGCCTACGTTATCTATTTTTATTTTCTTAAATAGCTTGATTATCGCTTCCTTGTTTTACAATAAACAAAATAAATTACCAAAATACATGTTTGAATTTTGGGTACTTTACAAAATTTTGAGTTGAAAAGCGTCTGCATAGTTCCGATTTGAAGTAACTCGGTAATGAGAAATGGGTAGCTATGTAGTTAACAGTGCCCGGAGTTTTTGTATTAAATTTGATCACAATGTGTTTTTGGGGTTAAAAGTATTTTCAGAAAAAAATCAGAACGTGGAAACTAAAAAAAGCTGAAAATTCGTTAATTTTAAATGGGGCAAGTAATAATGATGATAACATGTTTTTCTCTAGATACAATTTGGTTTTACTATATTTTTTCTATATGTGATGTTTTGAGCAGTGTTTCCAGAAAATGTTTGACATCAGAAGTCAAAATTTGCTTAGAAATATTGAGTCTTGATTGTATGACACATCAAGATTTGTGGAATCGCACGAAATGTGATTGTCATACTTGTAAATTTTTGACTTGTTTACTTAAAGGCAAGTGAGTAAAGCTTGCTTTCAGGAAAGGAAGAAACACTTTGGTTACAATCTATTGCAGTTTCAAGTATTAGAAGATGGTCGATAACACTACTTGGAATCTCATAAACACACTATAATTAAACTTAAAACAAAATAGTGCGGGTCCTTATACACATTCTGCCCACACACGGTGAATTCCATATTAATTTCGGGGAATTTTTGAGCTTTTCGCTTTCCGAAAATTTTTATAAGCAATATTTGAGACGTCAGGAACGTATAAATCAAATTTGAACGGATAAACCGCCGTCTTTTTTATACACCTATCGAGAGTTTTGTTGAACTTTGGCCCCAGCAGAACCCGTATGATCTGTTAGAAGGACGCTCCTATCAACAACTAGCGGTGTATAATCAACTAAATCGAATAAGGTGAAAATGAATATACAGAGTGTCCATAAAGTCCTGTAGGAAAGTAAAAATCTATACCTTGAAAACTACGTAATGTATTAACAAATACTTTTTGATGTACTCACAGAAAGGTTCAAAGTTTTGTTTCAGCTAGTTCATGTTCATCGCCAAACCTCCAATTGTGCACCATTCACGTCCAAACACTCAGCATTGAGCATTGTGGCCAGAACGATACTTTAAACTTCCCTTCTTCCAATCCCAAAAATTTATACACTTAAACGTAACGTTTTCGAAGTTTTGGAGTTTTAGTTTCCTGTAGGTCTTTATGGACTCCCCGTACAGATGAAAGATCTATCAAAAGAATAGTTTAAACCATGAAAATGGTAATCATGTTACGGATCTTAAGTTTCCCACTTCAAGTATTAATAGATATCAATTTATTCGACTCACAAGCCAGTAAATTAATTATTAACCTAGGTATAAAATCTGAACCTTCAATCATCATTTCGATCACAGAAATGAAAAGCTGAACTCTGATTCCTAGCATGCTGCTACCAAGACTATTCTCAACTAAGCTAAATCGTGTTTATATCGCATATAATGTAAAGACGAGCAAAACCTGAAAAAATCATTACTTTACAAAACAACATTAAAGAACTTATGGTTCTCTACTTCTGTACACGCAACATGATATCTTGAGCAATTCTTTTATTGAGTATCTTGATGAGAAGAAAGATGTGCTCGAGGTTAAATGTTTAAGCCAATTTGCTATTGTTAGTCAATTTCTTGCTAGTATTGTTAAAGCATCCCTGTAAACCAATTATTTGAGAAAATTTCATGGAAAATAATCAAGACTTCTAGCTGGACACTCCACCTTACTATCCATAGTGAACGAACACTTTCCAAACTTTCTTTCGAAGTTTTAATTGTTTTTCTAGTATGATATGCAAGATCCTCTTCTGATATTGCAATTCGGGGTCAACACACATACACAAAAGCTGTATTAACTAAATTTTAACACAAAGCTAGTAGTCCCAAATTATCTACTAGTATGTTATTTCAGGACCCAGGGTCCGGTGTTGCGGTTAACAGAGGCCCAAAGTTACTGTTTTGGCACCAGAGTTGGAATTAAAGAACCAAAGGTCGTATCTGCACAGTGCGTAGAAAAAGAAGAAGAAGAAATAAACCTACATGTAAGTTTATTGTGAAACTACGTCTAACAGCCCAGAGAATCAACATAACGTCTAAATCGCACGAACCACGCCAGGAGAAACCTCGGCGTCCTCACCTGCACACTTAGTTTGGAACAAAAGACTTCTTCGTTGCACAATAAACTTACATGCTCGTGTTGCAGGATTTTTTTATGCGGACTGTACATGCACCGCAAGGAAACTTTTTTCTTTAGATCTATCTTTAGAAGTGAATTGCTGTCTCATAATTGTACTCAGTCAAGATTTTGAGATACAGGTTTTCAGTAAGAAGGTATTGAAGAAAATGACATTTTGACCTTACTTAAACATTTTGCAAGACAAGTTTTTGATCTCACTAATTTATACAGGCAAAATGAATTTTCGCTAAGAAACTCCCAAAACATGTTTGTGAATAAGTTCTCTCAAGACTGGAAATTTATCAAATATTAAGTTTTACTCAAGACACGATCTTGACTGGGCATCATCTATGAATACGGCCCTAAGTGGATGCGGAAATAATAACAGCGCCATGCTGTTTCAATATTATATACATACTAGGGATGGCCAGAACCGGTTCCCAAGATAAGGTTTCGGAACCGGGTTTTCGGATCTACCTCTGGAACCGGTTCTGGAATCGGTTCTGAAAACGGGATCTGCAAGAACCGACCGCCGGAACCGGAACTTTGTAGCCATCCCTACGCTAAACCCAAGCTGCTGGCAGGCTATGAACAGTGTGCTGGATGAAATGGTGGAAGCGACAGGCAGGCGCCCAGGCGGCAACCGCTTGTCTCATTTGGCTAAACAAACTGGGTAACTGGCAAACTCATTGGCTAAACAGGCAAACTGACAAACTCATTTGTCTAAACGCCCACTGGTGGACCAAAAGTTTTTTCTGGGTGGCACAAGCGGGTCTGGACGGGAAGGGCACAAGCGCGTGGTTCTCTGAGCAGTGTTTTGAAGATGATGTTTGTGTCTCCTTTACGGGTCTTTGGGGGCTTTCGGATCCAAGTCTGAAACCGGTTCCTAAGATCCGGTTGTGGAACCGGGTTTTTGGATCCTGACCTGGAACCGGTTCCTAAGATCCAGTTCTGGTACCTGGTTTTCGAATTCAGGTCTGAAACGGGTTTCTAAGATACTTTTCTGGAACCTGGTTTTCGGATCAAGGTCTGAAACCGGTTCCGGAACTGGTTCTGAAAGCCGGATATTCAAGAACTGGTTCCTCGGGGAACCGGTTAAGCCAGAACCGGAACTTTGTGGCCATCCCTAAGATTATATATATATATAGGATGTCCATAAAGTCCGTTGCCACCCTCTGTATCTTCGAAACGACTGCGAATATGACAGAAAACACTACCATCATTATTTAAAGAGACTTAAATTTTGAACTATAAAAGGTCCAGCCCGGACACCCCATATAGGGGTACGTGGGATCAACTTGAAAATGTTAAATCGCAAAGGGAGTCGAGTAATGCATCGTTGGAAAGGTCTCGACAAGAGAAATATTTTCTAGACCGTTTCAAGTCCCTATGTTGATCTCATACAAAATGACGGGGTTCACATTTCATTTACATGAAGTCCGTTACTCCCTATATATGGGGGTGTCTGGGGTGGACCTTCTATAGCTTAAAATTCAAGCCGTTTAAAATAATGATGGAAGTGTTTTTGCGTTTTCTCATATTCACAGTCGTTTCGAAGATACAGGGGGTGTGGCAACGGACTTTATGAACACCCTGTAAATAGGGAAAACCGGGGTATTCGCGAACACTAGGATAATGCCAAACACAAAAGTTTACGCCCAAGGACGCTTGTTAGAAAACAGACGATTTTACTGCACGCTAGCGGAGAAACCTGGAAAAGTGTAGCACAAATTTGGTGACAGTTGAGTAGATTGCCTGGAAGAAGACGTTTTGTTGTTTTTGCCGATTCACTTATAACGTTGATTCAACAATCTTGGCATGATAAGTTGGCTCTCATCTTATCTATATTGTTTCAGATAAGGTTATATATTCTCCTATATTTGTGCATTAGTTCTTTGTAATTTTACTAGCCTGTATGCAGTCAATAGTTTCAACTTCAACAATAAAATGATATATTACGGGGAAATGACAGACATAATGTTTGCCATTACCCCGGAGTGAAAATACATGGTGTGAAAAATTATCAAAAAATTTTAAATAGTTTTATTTTAATTGAAAAGTAAGCAATAAGTTAATGAAATTGGTTTGTGAAATAGATCATGTCTTGGGAATAAGCGTTATTAGCTTTATTAAATGAATAGTTTGCTACACTTATTATTTTAAGCCATAAGTAGCCTACTTCATTATTCTATAATCAGTAAGCGTATTTTAGATATCTGATCCTTCATCATAGGCTGCACTTGTTTGCTGTGTGAGATTCACAAAGTGTTTTACAAATTTATTTAGCCTAGTACCATCTATTAGCAGTTAGTCAATTTTGCTCAGCCTATTAACCGCATTTGAGCTTTGGACTAATAAAGAATACTGTCTTTGGGAGCAAAACATTAATGCGTATATCTGTGATTTCAACAATTCCAAATAATGTTTTCATTTTAATGAATATTTTACTTAATGCACCGTTATTTCTGAATTTGTTTCATAAGAGAACATTTTGTTTAGCCTATTACCTATTAGTTTTCAATCATAATAGATTCAAAGATGATGAGATCTGGTCATGTTTCTCATTAACTTGAGTTATGTTTGTAAATATAATTGTTATAAAATATTTAAATACTAAATTTCGGTATAATTACAATGTATTTTAACGCATTTCGCTTTTATCGTAAAGGAAAGTTTAAAGTAAACAGTATGTCTGGATTACCCCGACCACTGGGGCAATCCTGAACATAGGTACACTCATGTTCAAAATGATTGTCGCATATCTGTAACTGTCTTCTTGTAAGAATATAATTTGATAATGATTTTGGAGGGTACTTTTAATACTGATATTATGCATATAATCGGGATCTCTCTCTCTCTCTCTCTCTCTCTCTCTCTCTCTCTCTCTCTATATATATATATATATATATATATATATATATATATATATATATATATATATTACCGAGCGAAGTAGCTCAAGTGGTAGAGCTTTGGCTTCGCATTCTTTTTGGAGGTCGTGGATTCGAATCCCGCTGCTGACCATCCTGACTGAGGTTTTCCGGGTTTCCCTCAGTCCCATTCCTCAGGACTGAGGTTTTCCTCAGGCAAATTCCGGGATGGTACCTACTAAACAGGCTCTGGGCGATACCTTCCCAAATCCTTTCCATTGTTATTGTTGTTGTTGGATATCTAGTGTAAAATGGCCTCTGAGCTGTATCTGGTGATTCTTACATAAATAAAATAAATAAATAAATAAAATAAATATTTGTGGTAAATTTCATAGAAGAAGAATTCTAAATACGAAAATTAGAATGAGTAAACAAAATGTTGCTAAATGGACAAGAAAGTTGTATTTTCGTTTTATTGTTCTTATTTACTGCTGTTTTGACATGAAATTTGTCACATACATGTCTTTGCCTATTATTCACATACTAACATTACAAGAAATACGGTGCGATTCTTTATCAAATTATATTTCTACAGCAACATATTTATAGACATGCGAAAATAATTTTGGACATTAGTGTACATTTTCAAACCATCTCACTGATTTATTGAAAAATGTTAGTTTTGACTTTCGTCTGCACTTTCGTAAACAGGAAAAACTGCAAGCTTTCTATACACAAGAAATCTTAATTTTATCTCTATAAACAAAAGAGTTATTTATAATCAAAGCTTAACAAGTGTTCGTAAATACCCCGGTCTGCTGATGAAAAAATAACCGATAAAATCTACTGATATTTACTCCAGCTAGAAAATAAAGCACGTACTATGCATTTATATTATAAACATTATGCAATGTTATATAATAATCATGTGATAGTGCCGCTTTACGGAGTTACGATGGTAATCCCGTTCTATGTATGTCCAATGAATAAGCACATTAACTGGACAGTTGAGTACTGATGGATAGCTTGGTTCCTTTTGTGGAATCGATTCCTTTCGAATCATTCCAAACAAGGATTTTTTTCCTCCAGATCGAATCCTCTGTTTTCGATAACTTCAATATTTCCGAGTTCCGATGTGTTTCTCCCATATGATTCTTCAACCAAAGTAGTCAAACCACTTTTATCGGTTAAGAAGTTATTGCAAAGTGCTTTTTTCAGTGTTAAGGGAGACTAAGATGAGTAGAAATGATATGAGAGATTGACATGTTTGGAGACATGTTCAGAAGGTTACATATCTCCTGATAAATATATTTAGGAATTTATGGCCATTTAGCCCGTGACATATGACGTTCCTCGGCGAGAACACTATCCAGGGAAGGGGAAGGAAGGAAGGAAGCGACGTGAGAACCATAAGTTAGGTACCACTCTGGCATTTGCCTGGTGTAAATGAGGAAAACCCAGAAAATCCTCATTCATTCTTTGTCTCAGCGCACTTCAACCCATGGACACTCTTCAAAGTGGTGCTAAGCCAACAACGTTTGTCTTCGCGTTCGATTACTTTGCTAGTCATTTCTCAACTCTTCTTTCATTCAGAAAGCGTGGTTGCCAAATCTCAACACTAAAGTCTACCATATTGCTCTTCCTCGTAGACTACATCTCGTTCCCTGCAATCATTTATAAATAATTTATGCTATGTACTTTATTATCTCTCACAATAGTAATTTCCGTTTAATACGAAATAAAATACTTTGTAAATGAAGTTGTTTGACAACTGTACATGAAAACACACCAATGAAGTGTAACTAAAATCATTTCATTCTCCAATTAACCATATGAGATACTTGAATTAACCACTATCTATTTACACCAAAATTCGATAAAGTTGAAGTGGAACCAGGCATGTGTCAAATGGGAAATTGGAGTATAAGCAATTCTAGGCCAAAAGGTTGATATGAACAAGAGTCCAATTTTGAACGATGACTGAAATATGATCATAAATAAAAATGCCACCACCGAGATCAACTCCACTTCATGTTTTGGAAGTAAATAATTTACTGAAATAGAAACTACATACTAGCTGCTAGGTAAACTATCACATTCCCCAACAATTACTGAATAGTAGTTTCGAGGCTCATATATGTTATAATGATTGTCGATTATAAGTGTTATTATCGAGTTTGCAAGTTAGCCAACAAATAACAGCACATATGACACACTCACCGAATTGTCACACGTACAGTGCTGAGAGTGTGTATACTTAGAACAGTGCACATTTGTGATCTCATTTACCAGAGTTGCTTCCGAAGCATTTCACATAAAGTTACCGTACAATCGTACCTTACATGTGGACATTATGTTTATGTACAGGTTTTGTGATGAAAATGCTCACGCGGTTGTTGACACACAGAAACAGAGATGGCGTGAGTCAATGAAAACTTGACCTATGACCCACTGAACCACCATCCAGCGTGACCCACGACTCACTGTCTATCGTGACTTACACTGACCCATCACCCTTCGAAATCCATTGTCATCAACTCTGACCTATGATCCACACCCTCCTCTTCACTGACTAAATAGTTTATACTTGTAATAAAACAAGGCTGTGAAATTATGACTACTCGGTGAATTAATTTCTACGGTCAATCGCTCAAGCACCGCTCTATTACAATACCGGTGGATCTGACCTTTACGATATAAAATGTTCAAGTGTTTCTCATGAGCCATACTGCGATGACTTTCAATTTAAATATCATATATAATTATTTACTGGAAAATAGGATAACATTTGAAAGTCTCAAATCGAAGTAAAGTATACGAACGTAAAGGAAAATAAAAACACTGTAAAATTGGACTGTGTCTCGAAAGCCAAGGAATAAGTCCTATTGTTATTACAATTACAAATATCCAGAAGTGCCTGAAGTTCTTTTCTCACTTAGATATACTCATCTCAGGTAAGTAAATAGAAACAAATGAAAAAGGAAAAAAAATGGAGGCCTTGAAATTAAAATGGAGACAAATTCACCAGTATTCATAATATGATGTCTACAATGCACTGATCCACTCACAAATCTTGACCCACTTAACCCACGACCCATTGACCCACTCCATCTCTGTACAGGAGGACTTTTCCATTACGTAGGTCACTAAATAAAGCAGTGTTTACTAATAAGTTCCGTGCATCGAGAGAAGATGAAACAGTTTCCAGAGTTAAAGTAACTTCTGGATGTAAAACCAGACAATTTGTGGAAGAACAGGAGGAAGTAATTTCCTTGATGCAACAAAGTCTTAACACAAGTACCAGGCATATGTCAACACGTCTGGGTATTCCTCTTACCCGTGTATGGTGGACACTATATGTTACTTTTCACGAACAACCAGTGCAGCACTTACATCCTGTGATCATTCTTCCCATTTTAATTGTGTCGTTCGTTATTAAACAAGTTCCATACATTTTATTTACTAATGAGTCGATCATCACTAGTACTAATGTGAATAATAGTCGTAACAGATACTCTTGGATTCGGGAAAACCCTAACACAACAATTGCCAGGTGATACCAAGACAGATTTTCTATAAACGTGTGGTGTGACATGGTTGGGACATTCTTGTTGGTTCCTCCCTCTTATTCTTCATGAACACGAGTATGCACAGCGGTAACTTCATCTGATACAAAATGATGTGATGAACCAATTAAACGATGTTCCTTCGCACACAAAGCGGAATCTCATCTTGCAGCATGACGGAGCATTGACTCACGCTATTATGTTGACCACTGAACATCTGAATGCCATCTATTTCAATCAATGGATTGGTCGTGGTAGTCTGGATATTTATCCACCTTGTTCTTCTGACCCTACTCCTCTTGATTTCTGTTTTGGGAGGGGATAAAACAGAAGGTTTACCAGTAATGGATGAACACAAGGAATGAATTGCAAGTTCACATAATAAATGTAGGAGTCTGTCTCCCCTCGTAGGCTCGCCTAACTAATACAGGGGTGCATATCTTTAACGAGTTTACGTAACTCGTACACATCGTAGCTAAGCTACATTCTGAGTCCAATGGTACACGCACACCATGATTAGGGGGACTATCACACTCTCCTTCGGTAGGGTCGTTCAAGCAATACGAAACTACTTTTAATTACGATACAGGTACACTGTACATTACCAGATCCAATGGCTGATGTAGACTGTCTCCCTGTAAAGATAAAGATCATTTGGAAGCGGCGGCTTCCCTGGCAGGGACATGGTTCCTAAACCTAGTAATGACAACGAAACTTGAGACGAATGATTCCACTACCTCATTTACTCTTGAGGTACGAGTGTACGTTATAATATTAAGTATTCCATCCCGTACTCAAGAGCACGCAAGAAACGCTCTTTGAGGGCAGTGCCTACATTATTCTCCTGGTAGGGCGTGGATCTGTTCCACTGGGCACACTATCATCCCTTTTTTCACACGTGTTGGAGTACCACTTAGTCTTATCTCCCAGACCCAAGGGCACGACCTTATTCCCCACTTCAGAGGATGGCCGAAGCCTCACCTCTTCCGGTGGGTTGTTGCAAGCTTAATTTTCTGTGTCCATTAAGGGGCAGACATTGGTCATATGCATGTGAGACAGCGCATGTTTCATATACTTCCCATCAGCCTATCTT
Organism: Thermobia domestica; assembly: GCF_964235325.1. NCBI lineage: Eukaryota > Metazoa > Arthropoda > Insecta > Zygentoma > Lepismatidae > Thermobia > Thermobia domestica. The sequence continues at coordinate 146,605,857 of NC_137459.1, read as the reverse complement.
CCCCTTTAGGCATCCAGATCGCTAAAATTCATGCGGATCCGTAAGTGTTGGAGAGGGTACCTTCTACTTTCTCAGCACGGGTTTGGGATCCACCACAGCGGGATTATGTCTTGGAAGACACAGAGTTCCTCCATCACTTTCACAGCAATCGTACGACGTTCTAGAACTGTCACTGAGGATTTCCTTCCAATCACTGTTCCTCTTTGCCGACGAGACTTTGCCGTGAGTTTCATAGGCCGCATTATATTGGACACTGTCCCTAAGGACACAATCAACACACTTACGCCACATAGGTGGCAACAATTTGCCCTCTTTGAACTCCCCTATTTTAATCTAGCGCCCTCTGCTACTTTCATTACGCACTGGCGTCCTACTGTTCGTTGCGTAGTGCAAAGTTTTCTGTAACACACCACCACCAACAGTCCGGCGCTGCGGTCACCGTCTGGCCATTGTCAACTCAGATATCTAACGTGTTTCCAACTCCAGGTGTCTCCAATAAATTGATAAATATATATGGTGAATCAACAGTCTCCACACAAATTGTCAAAAAGGTGACTAATGTTCATTTTTCCTTTCCTAGCAAGTGAACCAATGAAAAAGAGGTGTCACTAACGAAGGAACTACGGATTGACACCATTTTGTTGGGTGGGAGTTGTACCACCCATAATGTAGTACGTACATTCAATGAAACCCACTGAACGCAGATAACCCATGACACCGTGGCCAAATTTATCAAGAAATTCACTAGTACAGCTCCCATCGCCATCGAACGAAGACCTAGAAGACCAAAGACAGCAACAGATGAAAGTGTGTTAACAATGGTGCTAACAGCAGTGACCAGGAGTCCAATAAAGGAGACTAAAGCAATTCTTGGAAATTGAAGTGCACGAATCATTGGAGCAGCAGTTTTTACAGATATAGAATCGGTCGACATGGTCCGGTGGAGTGACCACCCAGGTTACCAGATCTCACTTCCATGGTTTTCTACTTTAGAGGATACCTGAAATCGATTGTATATCAGAAGAAAATCCGTAATATTAACCATTTTAAAAGTAGAATCGCACAAGCTTGCAATCAAGTAACAGGAGAAACATCGTCACGTGTTCACCAAAATTAGTTAGAGCGCCTATAGTTATGTTTGGACATGGAAAGAAGGCACGTGGAACATATCCTTTAACTGTAGCATAATATAATAATCCCATTTATAAAAAGAAAATAAATATTAGTCATCGTTTTCATAATTTGTATCGAGACTTATTACTCCTCCTACATATTGAAGTGGTCGTTATTTTTCGACTTCCAAGATTTTGAGTCTCACATCCTGCAATAATTCAATGTCAGACCGATTAAATCCATGAGAAAATAAGCTCAATTGCATAATATTAAGTAGTGCCCAAATCGACCTCAAGTTTTGTATACATTTACAATATACAATATCGCGCAGAGGTACCATATAAGTTTGGAACTGCTAGAAGTGACACCATATCTTAGTTAGGGAAAATGAAGGCAGATCAATGTCTATTAATGTATTACACCATCAAGGTAATAATCTTGAAGTATTCCAGATTAGATTCAAATCCAAAATTTTTAAAGAGGAAAGGGGTCATTTAATACAATTTTGGGTAGCTTTTCACACCAAACACACAACTGACGTTATTTCCAACCTACCTCTAACCATTCAGTACTTATTACTTACACAGTATCTATTTATAACCTTACAAGTTTGTTTCTAAACTCAGAAGGCATCTTTACCTCATGTTGCGTATTACAAGTGTATTCAAAGCTTGAAGTGGTTGGGTAACCATATAACATTATTCAACTGAGCACATTTTTCTTATGGTTTACTTCGGTCTGATGTGGAACCATTTTTGGCGGTAAGACTAAAAAAGAACCCTCTGATAACATATTATATATACAAGCAGGCATCATAATTTGAAATACTTGTATAGAGTAGTATTTTCATTTGATTTGTTTATGAGTCGATTATACATTACTCCTTAATCACCTTCTTGTGATTTGTACACTCTTTGTTCGAAAACCTGCTCATCCACCTCTTTTCAAAATATAATCTTGGAATCGTATGTAGGAAAGCATATTGCGAACTGTTACTAATCTTGTCAGTTAAAATTTGATCGAATCTCTTCGACGAATTATTGAAAATAGCATTGTAATAAAATTCGAAATATACAAGGTAGCCAAAGAAGTTCTCAACGGACATTCATATAGCAAATGTCACTCATTTTTAGGTCTCAAGATAATGTCCATCAGGACACAACATGCTTTGCCTCATTGTCGAAGAATTTCCCATGGAGGTTCTTGTCCAGTGAATGGAGCAAATGGAAATTTGATGACCCTAGATCTGGCGAGTATAGTGGATGATACAGTGTTTCCAAGTAACTGGATGGTATCACTGGTCGACATTGCCACATGTGGTCTCTCATTGTTAAGCATCCTTGTGATTAACCAACGCTGGCTCCTTCTATTGTAATGCATGCTGCACCCGTTGCAACTGTTGTGAATACAGATCCGCACTGATGGTGTGGCCTAGTAGTAGGATTTAATAATTCACCATTTAGTAACTAGTCTAATATGATCTTGTGTGGCAGAGGCGGTGTCTTGAGGTGTGAGGAATAGTGTTGCATGATGAAAACTACTGTGTGGAATGTCTGAGAGTGTCATACTGAACACACTTTTCGTTACTCATGAGCATTTGACAATGTCGAGACAGCCGAAACTTGCAGTGCCGAAACAGCAACGACAAACAGGCTGTAACTCTTTGTTCTTTGTTGGGTACATATAATGCGTGGAGTACCTATTTGCTCAACTTGAACACCTGCCGTATGTGTTGCAGGTGATGTTTCATTGTTTCCTCGGAAATTTAGAGCGTTAGGCAAATTTATCATATGTTTGACTCGTATCCTCCTCTATGGCTACCTTCAGAACCTTATTATCCAACACTTGTTATCGCCTACTGCGGGGTTCATAATAAAGGCTCAAATTTCCCGGCCTAAAATTCTAGAAAAACCCCTGGTAGTGCGTACATTCACGGCATCTTTTCCCAACGCCTGATGTATTCGACAACTTGATGTGGCTACTGACAGGCACCTTAAATTCATACAGCAAAGAATTGCAAATGAGTTGCTTTGATACTTCTATTTTTCTTCGATATTGGACGAGTTGCGGTTGTTGTGCGTGCACAACGTTCCCGTGTTGACGCAAGTCAATAGCCGCACAATCGTCAATCCTAAGCCACTTGGTTCCTCCCTGTTATTACTTCACAAGTGGAACGTCAAAAACAGAAAGAACTTTTTGTTACCTTGTAGTTCAATTTGACAAATTATTGGTCCTCCAGAAGTGTCACCCTTATTACTAGGATTAAAACTAAAGCCTTGCAACTATATATGGAAATGACATACTAAAATTTGAGAATTGCAACTAAAGTTGTAGGAAAAATGAATTTAAAACTTTATAGTAAATATGAGAATTAAAACGAACTAAACTAAAAATTATGCTGCATACATATCATGAATCTGTGTTCTTTTCTTTCCGCACCAAAATTCAATTCTTCGTTGCCTAGACTAATTGATATATGATTCTTATAGAAATTTGATTCGAAAGTATTAAGCTTAGAGTATACGAATAAAACAGCAAACAACTTTCTTCATAATTTAAAAAAACTGTCATATGTAACTGAAGAAAGTGAAAGAAAATCTCTGAGGATGGCCAGAAACAAAAATATACCTCTCGAATAGAAGTGAGTACAACAATTTCTCCTCTACCATAAATTACAGGCAGAGATCGTAAAACTTAAAAATAAAATTTTCGTAAGGTCACTTAATAGGTCAGTCGAACAAAGTATCTATCGTGGACATAATTAGTTATGATTTTTTCTTCATAGTATCGTTTAGCTGTCTTCCTCATCAACACACTAAAAGTCATTATTCATCCCATTTGCGTTAAGGATGGAATCTTGAAGAAAATGGCGTAAGAACTGGCATCTCCACTTGGTTTTAACTTATTTTTCAAGAAACGACTGACCTCAGGAAGAAAAACTTACATTATAACATACCTCAGAATTATGAGTTTTATCGGAATGTTGAAGTGTTTTTAGAATTAATGGCCATAATTCAACTCCAAATGTTGTTTTATTTTATGAAATTGAGAGTTTACGATATTTATTGTTTCTTGACGATAGGGGAAATATACTACCATTCCACTCGAACTGCCTCCACTACTACCTATATTTGTGTTTTGTCAATTGAAAACACGGATGCTATGTTTTTGTTCCTTGTAATTTTAATACGATTATGTCGTTAATATCAGGGTTATACCCAAAAGAAACCCAAGGGGCAATGATCTAAGCACCCTTGACAAAATATTACTAAGTGTCGTCATCCAGGGGCTTTGTGGAAAGCAACTTGGCATAGAAATATGCTTGTAGATATCGCTAATGTGGGTATTGTATAATATTTGTGACAGTAGGCGGCTTGTAAGATGTGCTTGTGGATGTTGTATCATTTCATTGCATGTTGAACCGTGGAGTGAAGAATTAATGTGACCGACTGGTGAAAGGAAACCATTATCTTCGGGCGTGAACATGGGAGCAACGAGGTGGCACAATTCGTTGGAGTGTCCGAATCCACGGTCAATATTGTCCATGCAGAGTAGAACACGCTTGGCAGAAATCCATTCTGTCCGAGCGCGACCGTAAATGTCTGGGGAGATTAGCGACCTCTAAACGGTTCCAAACCCGGCAGGAACTGCTACAGGAGTATAATGCAGAACCCAGCTGTCAAATCTCTGAGTGAACTCTGCGACGAGAACTGCATGGTGTAGACATATTCAGTCGCTTCGGAGATACGATCCAGGCTGAATGCCATACTGAAGAAAAATAGCCTGTTCTTAGCCGACGGATCACCGCCACTGGACTAGAGACAAATGGCGACGCATCTTCTGATCAGACGAATCTTGGTTCTATCTCTATTCCAAGTACAGCCGCTCCAGGGTGATCAGATGGGCCGGAGAAGCCTACAAAGCTGATCGTGAGTTTGTGCGAAGGGCTGTACAGAAGGGGGTGGTAGTGTCATATTGTAAGGATGGATTTCGAATGCTGGTGTGTGTCCTTTCAAAGATGTGCTCAACTGTAAAGGAAGTGGATTTTGTCCATTCTGGATAATGAGTTGTTACCATGTGTCCAGTTTCTGCGAGATGGTCATATCCCAGAGTCGCAGTATCAAGACGGCAACTGTATCGTTCACTGAGCCAGGATTGTGCAGTAATGATTTGCTGAATATGAGGTGGACATCCCATATCTCACCCGAACCATGACTTCGCCTGATCTCAATGTTATCGACAAAATTTTGAACATGTTGGAACAGGCCGTAAAGAGGAAAGATCAACATTCCTCCATGTTGGCCGCTCTGCGGAACCAGTTGTTCAAAGATTGAGCCAAATTGGAATTAAATGTCATTTTCTTCAACTTTGCCGGCATGTCACAGAAAATCAACGTTCTAATCTGAGCCCAGGTGATATAACGGTTTATTGAGCAATGGAATAAGCACTTCATATTTTTGTCCGGGAGTTTATATTCAATTGTTTCAGAACAAAACAAATATAGCCACATAGCTTGAAAATGTCACCATGGCGACATAGCATATATTGGGAATTAATCCGTTTTATCCCCGTGATGCCATATGACAACGGAAAACAACATTCAGAAAACCAACGCTAAATATCTGCACATTTACCTTGCTGATTTACTAGTAAAATCTAATTCCTTAACTAGTAATGAACAAAACGAAAAATGTCATTTTTTTATGTTCTTACGTTGTTAGGAAAGTACGTAAACACAATTCACGAAAAACAAATTTTAAAAAATTCGGGATAATAAGGGTTAAAGGTCATACTGAATTAATATCGCAATGACGTATTTAGTACCGTAAGACGGGTTACTTTGCACACCATAAAAGCAATTTTAAAGAAAATCGTATGTAACTTACAAACGTAAAGATTTAGAACACTGTATTTTAAACACATAATAGCTAGATATATATAGGAAAACATTAGTGCAAGTTCATTACTAAACATTCAGTATGACCATAGTTATTGAAATATAAACTTTGGTGCAAAGTAACCCCATAGGCGGGGCAACTTTGCACAACATACAAAAAGCTATGTCCAGCATACGAACATAACGTTTCTGTGCAATGTTTTCCCTTCAGTATTTATAAATTTCACTTCCTACACAAAACTGCATCCAGTCTACAAATATTGATATTAGAATGATGGTACTGGCACCAGTACTTAGTATGAATTATCGATATTTGTAAAGAAAATTATGTATTATCTGGTACCGGCATAAGAACCACATTCTGATAGTTATATACGTCACACAAAAATGCCAACTCAGGAACAGAAAAAAAATCGCTGTGAACTGATTTGCCTTGATTATTCCTTATGTCCAAGAATATCATCCCAACCGTAATCAGTGGAAGATTTACGGGGTTTGGGACTTTCAGGCTGAGGCCAACCAAATTCATGATTTCCTTGTTTAAAAAATCTAATGTTAGTCATTCCTATGCGTATAAGCTGCAAGCCCTCCCCCAAAAACCTAATGATTTCTGTAAAAAAAAAAAAAGAAAAAAAAAAGAAAGAAAAAGAAGCCTTTGTGAATGAAACCCCTCTCAAACTACTTTTCTGGATCCGTCACTGTTCATAACTTATTACCCAACAAGAAATTCATTTCAGCATCTACCTAAGTAGGAAATTTACCTAAATTTGGAATGCAGGAGGTTCCAGTAGTAATAATTTCCTATCTAAGCTGTATTTTGGACCGGTGCAAAGTGACCCCGAGTAGAGGCTGAAACCGTCTTCTCCCAGTTTTACCATTTTATGACTTTAGAACGTTTCACATTTCAATTTCAACTATTGCATCAAAGTCCCATTGTACACAGTAGTATCCTACGAAACTGACTTAATTTTGACGGAAATTCTTCTACATGATATCTTTCATAATTTTGACGGCCTTTACAGTGACTGCTTTCCATACCTCTACAGCAACGAACCCTCCCGGTAATTATAACTGATGTTAACCGCCAACATTATAGCCAAAATACAGTTAGATGTTCTATCTTATGGTGGCAGTTGAAACTTCTTCTTTACTGTTTATGGTTTTGCCGACAGAGAACTGTGAAACTCTTTTCATATTTTGTGCAAAGTAGCCCCCGGTGTGCAAAGTAACCCCGTCTTACGGTATTCTTTTCCTAAGTCAGTAAACAAAGTTTAGGTATGCTCTTCTCGAAAATGTTCTGTGAACACAATGACACCCACTCCAAAATCCCCTCAATACGAACAATTTGTACAAAGCAATTCCACTTCGTTTTCCTGCCATATAAGAATCGTCGACCGAGAGAAAATTTGAGATTTATTTGAAACAAATTTGCTGTAAAATTATAGAAACGCTGTTGGGTCAGTGATATTTATATTGCACTTGCAAGGTATGGAATGATCACCAAGACTTAAAAGGAGAAAACGAATTTAGTACAAATATAGAGTTGATAAGCGCTTGATGTGAGTTATTGTTGGTTAACAAGGATGAAACTATTGGGAATTGATGTGTAATGATTTGACTAGCTGCTATTATTGAAAAGGATAAACAATTTAAAGATATGTTCGGCATCTTTAAAAGGCTCAATTGTTATAACTATGGGATCATTTCTTTGCAATCTTCGCAATGTAAGTAACTAATTTTATTATATGCGATGACAAAGTCTTAGGAGTTGGTTTATTGTCAGTTGAAAATCGTCACTTTCCTCAAGCTGCAGTTTTTATTGAATGTAAACGATATTTTGGAGTATTAAGTAGTTCAGGTGACGAAGCCTTCAGTTCACATGAATATCTCGTGTTATCATCTTTTCTCCACTACTTAGCACGGAATGTCCGAAACAAGACTTCTCGTCTTCTTCCTCAAACATCGTCCTTCTCAGCAGCTTTCTGTAGCAATCTTTTCTTTAGATGCTAGTGTGCTCACTTTTCAAATTTTCCTATACTTTCTTATAGGAAACATATTATCAAATTCTTAACTACATTCTTCCCAAAGGCAAAATTTCGAGAAGTCAAAATAGGATTCAGTTAACCTTAGTTTCTACTTTACAGTAAATACTCGTATGCTTGTAGCTACTACAACACCTGCCTCAAAACTAGCTCGAAATAAAATTAAATGAAAATTTTCAGTTCAACGTCCCACGTTTACGACCTTTAGGTCAAGGGAGGCGGATGATTAAGGCAAATGAATGAATGATGATGAAGGAATTGGTGTAATTGTGGGAGGAAATGGGAGTACCCCGAGAAAATCCACGGACACGATGATGTCCAACACAAACTTTCTTGGCCCGGGATCGAACTAGAAACACTACGCAACAAAGGTAAGCGTTCTACCACCGAGCCACCGCGCCCCTCAAAACTAGCTCGAACAATATATTTCCTTGTATATGCAACGGCTTCCTACAAACATTATGAATGTTAAGCGAATCTTTTATTTTACGATATATATAGTATGGCGCTAAATTCGTTGTACAAAAGCAGAGGAGTGATTCCTGAGAGTAAAACAAACAAGGCTCCAATAAATATAGTACGAAAACCCCATCGTTTGCGTGTTATAGGCTGCCGAAAACATGAAAATATGAATTTTAAAGTTCCATAGTTCCAAAACTATGGGACCTATTGTAGTCGGGTCAAGACTTGACTTAGGAACTAGTATGTGCTCTATCCAAAAGTACATGTTTCAGATTCCTAAGGTACTCACGCAACAATTTTTATGGACATATTCTAGTTGGAGAGTATTTTATATCATAGGCCCGTAGTCAAACTCACACTATAAAAATTGTTGTGGAAGCACCTCAGGATTCGGAACACGCATTTCTGGATAGGGCACATACTAGTTCCTAAGTGAAGTCTTGACCCGACCAACGTAAGTCCTATAGTTTTGGAGCTATGAACCTTTAAAATTCATTTTTTCATGATTTCGGCAGCCTATAACACGTAAACGATAGGGTTTTCGCCCTATGTTTATTGGAACCTTTCTGTTTGTTTTACTCTCAGGAATCACTCCTCTGCTTTTGTACAACGAATTTAGCGCAAAAACTATATATATATATTCCTCCAAGACCTTACCTATAGAGTGATTAAGTTTACATTCAGTTTTTCATCACAACAAATAAACCATCTTTTACAACTTATAACTATTTTGCTTAGAATAAAACACGAAAATGGCAGCCTATTACAGAAAATGTTGTATAAATATACATATGACGAAATTATATATTACATTTATATGTTCTTGGTATTCTTTATTGTAGTTTCAACAACACGAAGTACCAAATTATCGACAAGAAATTATGTTTGTGTCTTCGTACTTCTTGAACCACATGATCGATCTCGATCAAATTTTCAACATGGATGAGGTTCGGGCCTGGGATGGATTTTACCAATTCACTTCGACGGTACAATTTAGGGGGCGGGATATTTAAAAATGGTGAAAAATGGCCGATATTAGTATCGAATCCATAGTTTTTGGGATAACTGAGAAGCACAGTGACACTTCCGATGCCGTTTAAATCCAGATTCAGCCCTTTATGTCCAAAATGAAACGTATTCTTCCCGTGTGAAGAATGGGTATTCTGCAAGTCCTTTCTAATTATAGGAGGTAGTCAAAATATATCAACATAATAACCACACTCCAAATACTTTAACTTTATTAGTCAATAACAAATGCAATAACTCACGTCATGCACTTTGCAACTCTGTAGTTGGACTCAATTCATGCTGCAATTTTAATTAAGGGCTACTGTTCCGAATGCCGTATATCAATGTGCCAACAAAGAATTCTTTCAGAAATTTTCATCTACTTTCAGACTTATTTCATCTATTTTCCTTTAACAACAGCTTTCCAAAGATATGCTACTTGATCCTCCTTGTCGTTTGGAAACTTTGAGTAGGACCTTGTCTGGGACCCTATGGAGGACCCTGGGACAAATATTTTTAGTTTCAATCATTGTACTTTTGAAATGATGACACGTGTATTTTGCTGTTTTGGCATCTGTCTCACTGTTTCAGGATTTTTTGGGGGTGGCCATAAACTTTACAATGACGTTTTGCTGCCATTTTGACCCTCCTCCATTTTGCACAGCGTAATTTTTAGAGTGTCCAGACCTGTTCCGTCTTCTTTCATTTTCCAACACGTTTCCAACAACGTGTTACTTTGACCCCCTTACCATTTGCAATTTTTGAGTTGGACCCCACCTGGAACCCTGTGGGTTCCCCTGGGACAACATTTTTTCTTTAATACGTTGTACTTTTAAAATGATCAAATACGTGTTTTCCTGTTTTCGCATCTGTTTCACCGTTTGCTATTCTAGGGGTGGAAACGGAATTTCTGGACACCCTGTATATTCATGTAACTCGCACTGTATATGCATTCGGAAAAATTTTATTACAATTTCGTGATAGGTGTCATTAGTTCTTTCGATTGGCGTATAAGCCATCTTCCACTTCGATATATAATCTCCCTCTCTTCCCTTGTTAGCTCCGAAGGGGTGGTAGCAAGGTTACTCTCCGGAAGTATGTCTACGAGAAACACTGGTACTAACAGCGCTTTTTCTTTCGCTTATTGCATAACTTAAATAAATCTCAATCTTCTTCTGGATAATTGTTGTTACCTGAAAGAGAAGTAAAGTCGAGTTGTTTAATATTAATCATGGCTGTATTCAGGAAACTTTGAGGGTCCGAAGCCAGTTCCATTCTCATGATATTTTCAAGGGGAGTATACCAGAATTTTATGTACAAACTTAGAGAATACTAAATGTGTTGTTTCGATATTAATTCGAGTATGAAGTTCAATGTTGTATCACCTTAACAGCACTTCGATCTGTGTGATCATGTTTTCTATCTGTAAACTCATTATTTGAGAAGGGTTCATGGCCTCTTTTGATTACGGCTCTGATATTAATGACAGAATAGTTTTGAAATGAAATAAATATAATTTGTGTTTTCATTAAAAAATAAATAAAAATAATGAAACCCAAAATATAGGTAGCTTTACTGGAAGGAATTATGACCGCTAATCCTAAAAGCGTTTCAGCATTCCCATAAAACTGATAATTCTCAAATACTTTTAAATAGACCTATAAATTTACTGAAAAGTTTCAAACATTTCTGGAGAATGTCGAGTCTTTTTTTGAATAATCTGAAAGCTCAATTTGATGCAAAATTTTGTAAACTTTCAAATAGGTCCAATTCGTTACCTTTATAAAATTAATCATTTTTGAGAAATTATCCAAATGCTAATTGAAGGTGCCTCTCCGTCCTCTATTTTTACCAAAATGGTGGTCTAATACAAGTCGAATCAGAAAGAACTCTTTGTAATGTTGATGAGGAAGGTGATTGCAATACGGTAATACATGAAGAACAATCTATTATAATATCCATGATCATGTATAAGGAAATTTAATTCGACTGGCTTATAAGTCATACTTGTAGTAAATAAATCATTCCTTGAACATTATACTACAGCAGTTACACTTTATTTGTATTAGAAAATCACACTTTTCTATAGAAAGCTATAAAAGATCTCTTAGTTATGAACTCATACCTTGTTTTGTTACAACTTCGAACAACTATAAAAACAAACTTTTCTAATACATTTTTCATAAACAATAAAAGAAAAAAACAAAAAAAGAAAACAAAGAAGATATTTTAAGATATAAACATACATGTTACGTAAATATTTCACATATGGCAATTTTCTAACAATGTGAGTATTGTCAAGAACACAAGTCCCACTGCATATTGCTAGTGGAAAGTAATGGACGGAACCCGGCGCTTAGAACCACTAAGTTGTCAGTGGTATGAGCCGTACAAATTAACTTTATGTTACTCCAATACTAAAGTAGAGCATCTGTGACGAATACGAGCTTCTTCATGGAAAAATTCTTCCAATAAACTATCTTTTAAACTATAGTGATTTTCTTTGCACTTTTTCTTTGGCTAATTGTGAACTATTACTAACTTGACAGTACGCAAATCTTAATTCTGTGATAAAAAGAAGTAACAGGGAATATATCTATAAAATGAGAGACCAATTTAACGATTTCACCATTACTTGCGAAAAAAAAGACAAGTAATAAAATTACAATTTAGATAACATAATTTAAGAAAGGTTCTAACAGAATTAGCAATGAAAAGTAAAGTTTCATTCTTTTGAAATTTCAATTTTGAATTCAGATCTTTTGTTGGTAATTATTGTTTCTTTACAGAATATTTAAAACTTGTTTCGATAAGCTTCGGTTTTGTAATTCTTAAATTTCACCAAAAAAATACAAAGAAAAATAGTATCTTTCACTTTGTTGTTTATAATGTTATTTACCGTAATTCACATGAGAAGTCTCGGTGTGTAACAACCCACTATTCATCAATTCACATTGTGGCCGTGGGTGACATTGACAAACATAATAAAAATCAAGAAAGTAAAAAGAGCAGAAAAGCAAAAAAAGCCAAGGCAAAACGCACAAATCGTAAATCATTGAAAGGCCTTGTTTATACAGTAGCCTTAAATATTAATTTTAGCTCTGAAGAATAATTTCTCTTCTAAGCACGGGAATATTTCCGCAACCGCTTCCATTTCGGATTAATTTTCTTTTTCTTTGGATAACTGGAATAGAAAAAATAGGTATTTCAATCAGTTTTATAAAATATGTATTAGAATGCTAAGAAAAATAAAATAACACTTCTGAAAAGTTCAACTCGATTTTAATAGAACGTTTTTATTATGAATTGTGTACAATTTTTAAGTAGATAATCGGAGTACAATGACGAAATAATGTGTAAAAATTGCATACTTCATCAGCTTTTGGATATGTTCGAAATAGTAATATTTTATTTATTCGTTTGTCAAATATCAAATCCATATATTTAAAGTCTGCACGAACTGATTATTAAGGAAACAGTTACTCATGTAACAAAAATACTAAGTTGGTCTTCGCCCTAGTTCTTCACTGACAGAGCATCAGTCCAAGAAGGGAAAATTTGATATTTTATTTTCTCCAATTCTAGCAATTTTTCCCCTCCGGGAATGAAGTTAATCTAAATAATTCTGGTATGGTACATTTAACGAAATGACAATTTTGTAAGAGATTTGATTTGGACAAAGAAGGAAAGCTCACAGGAAGTCGCCAGTAATGTGACAAACCAGGATAATGCGTACTTTTCAGTAACACGAGAAACATTAAATTGATTTTAAAATTGAATAAAAATGTATTTCGTGGAAGGATTGAAAGTCTAGTATGCATCATCTGACAAAGTCTACTATGCAACAATGACAAGTCTAAACACTAGAAATAATTTGATACTTCGTCTCTCTTCTACGTAAATTTTGAAACGTTTATGGTTAATACAGTACTGGACAATTTTATGAAGAATATTTGTTTTAACATTGCGGGATAGCATAGTTGGTTGATGGTTTCACTGCTTCGTATTTGGGAGGGTCTACATAAGATTTTCTTTACTAAAAAAAATCGTCATTAGGTTTTCCATTGCTTCTCCTTCCTGTTTGAGTACGCTTTACTTAATATCCAGGTAAACTAACAACAAGATGGAGCTCCTTCCTGCCTAAGCGGTTAGCGTACGCGCCTTTGGCGTGGGAGACCCGGGTTCCATTCCCGGCGGGAGTTTATGTGGTTCGGATTCCACGTTAATCAGTAGGTCCTGTCTCATATAGCCTCGCTGCTGAACGGGACGTTAAACTCAACTCAATAAACAATAACAACAAAATACCACAGGTTCATTTTTAGTTCAGCTGAATACTGTATTACAGAACATTATGTGTTTTACTCTTCCCAAAAACAGATAAATCGGTGAACTCTAAAAGCTGAAGTAGCAAAAGAGGTTGTGTAATATGTGAATTGAAAAGTATTTGCTTTTTACAATATATATACATATATATATATTTGGCGGTACTCAGTGGTACGGTCTAACGACACCTTTTAATGAGAAGGGAATATGTCCTCTTCTGTCTTAGAAAGCGGCAGAGTTGGCGTGGGTCAACGAAAACTTGACCTACGACCCACCGACCCACCACCCACCATGACCCACTCTGACCCATGACGCAACACCCACCGTGACCCACTCTGACTCACCATGACACAACACCCACCGTGACCCACTCTGACCCACCATGACCCACCATTCACCATGAACCACTGTCATCCACTGTGACACACCATGACCCACTACTCACCATGAACCACTCTCATCCACTGTGACCTACTCTGACTCACCAATGTCTATCGTCATCAACTCTGACACATTATCCACGGCCTCTTCTCTACTGACTGAAGAGTTTACACTTGTAATAAAACAAGACTGTGAAATTGTCACTAATCGGAGTTTGAATTTCTATGGTCAATCGCTCAAGCACCACTCTGTTACAATAACGGTGGATCTGACCTTTACGATATAAAATGGTAAAGCATTTGTCAGTGAAGAAATTGAAGCACTTCGAGGCGGGGGGAAATTAGTGTGTGCCTAAAATGTACTAAGAGATTATTCTGGCAAGTGTTAATTTCTTAACGCATTCCAAAATAAACTTCTATTCGCAGGAAAATACCTCTGTGCAATATGGAAAGGGTTATGATTTCTCAGTTCACAGTATTTTTCTCCAAAAGACTTGAAAAATCAGTTTATATATATATATATATATATATATATATATATATATATATATATATAGATAGATATAGATATATATATACGGCGTATAAAGGTGCTCGGGTACCCTCTGTGAGAGCATCTCCATAAAGTATGCTCATAATTGTAATTTGAGTAATCACTAAAACACCACGTTAAATTTAAGTTAGAAATATGCATAATTGCAATTATTATGAATATTTATTCAAAGTAAATTAACATTTAGTTTATAAAAAGGAAAGAAGAGACTTATTAAAAATTCGGCACAAAGTTGAATAACACAAATAAGCCATTAGTAATACAAGTATACATTTCCCATAACTCGTAATTTGCCACCTTAAAACAAATCTGAAATCGGGTTTATTTCCTGTTGGCCTCCAGGAGTTTTTTTTTGTGGTAAATCATCCGTAGCGGAATGATGTCCATCCTTCAGCCAAGAAATAACTAGCTCGTCTACTTTAAGCTTGTCTACCGGTGGGCCATTAACATTGATGAACAAGTTCGACAATGTTTGAGCATTTAATATATTTCTAATATAAGTCATCTGTAAATTCATAAGGGGAAATCCCCGTTCGCACTGTGTCGTGGAAATTGATAATACTTTTAACCCACGTAGAAATTTCAGCATCTCCTCATCGACAATATGCTTGTTAGACTTACAACGATTTTCCTCGGTCAGTTTTGAAATACTCACCAAGAAGTATCACCTCTATATCGCAAAACATCTTGTCCATATCGACCATGTCAGTTGGCAATGTCGACTCATGGAGAACAAAAACTTAATCTACCACACCTTCGATAGGAAATCTTGTGCATAAATTATCAGTTAAAGCATGATAAACTGATGATTTCTTCTTTGTTTATAAATTTAATTTATGTAATTATACATTAAGGTTTGATTTCATTAC
The DNA here is from genome assembly GCF_964235325.1 of Thermobia domestica. Lineage (NCBI taxonomy): Eukaryota > Metazoa > Arthropoda > Insecta > Zygentoma > Lepismatidae > Thermobia > Thermobia domestica. Next base: position 146,590,210 of record NC_137459.1, on the reverse strand, counting down.
CAAGTTCCCTCCCCCATAGAAGGAAAAGGGAACGAGGTTCCAGGGAAGTTTTCAAAGCTACCTGGGAATTTCCCCCTTCTTCCCCTTCAATTACCACACTGCTGTTTGTCATGGGCCAAATTACGATGAATTTCAATTAAATTATCATAGTATAATTATTTATTGTTGAATTATCAATACTTATCGGCGGAAAAAGGGATGAAACTTGAAAGTCCCAAATCAAGGTAAGTAGACCAACGTAAAGGAAAAAAGTATAAAGTATAAATTTTCCATATAATTATGCATACAATCCAAACTTAAAATTTCCGTGTAATTAAGCTTACAGTACAAATTTTATGTCTATTTTCCTCGCAACTTTATGAGTTGATTGCCCTATGCTGTAAGCGCTCCATATAATGAACATAAACTTCAGCAATTATTATAGTAGAAAGAAATGGATATGCGAAGCGAAGCACTGTATTTTTTGTTTCTGATTTTTTTTCTTAACTAATATCGATCGTTTTTGATCCCTTTTACAAACTCACTACAAATTTTCCTTATTTAGAAAGTGTCTCCCTTCCAGAAAGCAGAATTCTAAAAAATGCTAGGACAAATTCTGTTTAGTTTCAATAAAGAGTTAATACACTGAATTTCAGCTCCGTAAGTCTAACGGCTTGCGAGATACTCATTTTTCTTTTCCCAAAAATTCGGATCCTCCCTACCTCCTTAGGATATGTATTATAATGAAAGCAATATAACATCCCAGTTTGGATTAAGGCCTAACTATATACCAGAAGTCATTTTATTTGACTTTGCAATTTGGCCATTGTGATCAGGCTCACATATTTACATTCAATTTTTATATAATAATTTATATATTACAGTGATTCAAAAATGTATTTTTCCAGTAGTTAGCTCCTCTAAAAACTCACAGGCATCGAAAGCCAAGTAGTAGTATAAGTCCTATTGCTATTATTACAATTACAAATATCAATATCCAAAAGTGCCTGAAGTTCTTTTGTCACTTAGATACTAGCTGAACCTGCGCTCTTTACACAGCGCATCATTCATATATGAGCATGAATCTCCTTGTTATTCCTCACATCTGTACATGTCCCTTTGCAGACACAACGAAGAAAGTACTTATGAGAGTCACTGGCAAGAGGATGTAATAAAAGGGGGTCAGGATATGAAATAAGTTAAGAATTACTAATCTATACTGAAATATTCTGTACCCAACACACTGTAGTCTTAACCAGGATAAAATAAATGAAAAGATCGGTTGCAAGAACAAAAACGTCTGAATAAATACGATTTTGAAATATGTTTAAAATCATGTTTTAAACTACTCAAAATGTTTAAAACTTGTTTTTTTTCGTATGTGTTTTAAAACATGTATAAAACACTTTGAACACCTTTTTCATGTTTTAATCACGTGTTTTGTTCTTTTTGAAAAAAAAAATGTATTTTTTCCAACCCTGCTGGTAAGCGGTTGACGAGAAAGTTTGAAAATACCAAATAGTAAATAAGGGGGCCTTATGAAGAGTTGTTCTGACGCGTGATTAGAGCCATACTAAAGAGTACGACTAAGATACGTTTCCTGCAGTAGTTAGCCTTCAGTATGACGCTAACCATACGTCAAAACGACTCTGCATAAGACGGATATAGTTTAATGGAATTCAGAGTTTTTATTTTCTTAATTTTTCCTTTTTTTATTTCTAGATAAAAGAGTTTCGAATCCATGTTTATTTTTGAAGTCAGGTAATTGTATTCAGGGACTAGAAATATTTGGGCCCTTCTGTCTCTCGCCAGCGCCTCCTTTTTTCGTACGGTAATATAAAGACTCTGAAACGACCTAATATTTTTCTGAAAAGACTGACCTCCCACAACTGAATAATCCCAAGAAATTTGTCTCTCACTGAAGTTCAATGGCCTTGAAGGTGGGGTTCATGAGATAAATAAAATGGGAGGTGAGCAAAAGTCAATCTCTCTTCCTCTCTCTCATACACACGACACACATACACCTCACGCACATAAGCTCTTCCGTGGCCAAGCGGTTAGCGAACTCGCCTTTGGCGTGGAAGACCCGGGTTCGATTCCCGGAGGGAACTCATGTGGTTTGGTTTCCACGTTAATCAGTAAGTCCCGTCTCACGGGGTTTTCTCGGGGTTTACGTCTCCTCCCATTTTATTCACTCCAACATTTCGTTTATTTATCATCATCACCGTCTCCTTTACCCTAGCCGACGTAACCGTGTGACATAAAACTGCAAGTAAATATTTTTATAGGAGATTGTATTGATTGGTAAATTTGTGTACCAATCAATACAATCTACAAGATACCTGAATATTGACGGTATATTGTAGACCCTGTGATCGAAGGGGGTGGCTTTTTCGTTCATCCAGAGTACTTAATGGTAGCCATGACACAAGATAGACAAAACTGATAAGAAAGCTCAGACTTCGACGAATTTTATAGGTGAGACTGTTAGATCAAAAGTAAATTATTATCAGAACATTCATGGCGCCAGAACTCAATTTCAAGGCTCAAGACTGCTCGAAAATGATTAACTAGATGGACTTTGATTTATCTTCTTCCCCATTAAATTTAGGATCTTATGGTATAATTTGTACCATACGGGTGTTTAATGGTACATTGCGTTATAATTCTCCTATTTGAGCTTTTTTGTCCGTTTTGTTTGTTTGTTTTTCAAGTCCAGAGGCATTGTAGAACACGTTACGTATGGTTTCACACCTTCCTGCGTCGAGACATAGGTGGTGGTGACGTCATAACTTTAAACGATATATTTTCTTTCATTAGGCCTATGTTCACTATTTTTTGGCGGGCTTATTTTTGCACCTAGAAAGTTGAAATTTTGCACAAACATTCAGTCCACCCAGTAGTATTTACCAGATTTTTTTTCTTTCAGATTTCAGCATTAGCAGAAGGGGGGCCAGAGGGGCAAAAAGGTAAAAAAGGGATTATTTACCAAAAAAATTCTTTTTCACTATTTCTACGCCTCAAATATATGATGAAGACACGTAAATGGTACCGTCTGAAAGGAAGTTCTATTCTAAAGAGAATGATGTGCGAACCATGATCCTAGGGTAATTAGGGATGTCTCAGGGAATTTTTACAAAATATCCTTCTGTATATGGAAATATTGGGTATTGTCGGAATTTTTTTTCTTTTTGGCGGGCTTACTTTTGCACCAAGGAGATTGAAATTGTGCACAAACATTCAGTCCACCAAGTAGTATTTATCAGATATTTTTAGATCTCTGCGTTGAGACACGGGGGTCCAGAGGGGCAAAAAGTTGTAGAAAAAGGGATCTTCAGAATTTTCCCGCCTCAGATACATGCTGGAGATACATGAGTGGTACCGTCTGAAAGGCAGTCCTATTCTGAAGAGAATGATTGGCGAATTATAATCCTACGGTAAATAGTGGTCTCAGGAAATTTTTACCTGAGATCGTCTTTTCGGTACTCTGGGATTTTGTGGGGATTCTTGTTAAAAGTTCTCCCGCACTTACTATTCAAGATAGAAGCTTGAAATTTGGCACACACATTCAGCCTACCAAGTAGTATTTATCAGATTCTTTTGAGATCTATACGTTTACATAGAGCCGTTCCAGAGGGGCCCAAAATGTGAAAAAAATCAACTATATTTTCCCTTTGACATCACTTTTTCCTCTCCTGGTATATGGTATGAGAATGTAAGTGGTACCATTTAACGCCTGCTGTATTCTGAAGAGAATGAAATATGAACGATGATCCTAGGATAAACAGTGACGATGCAGTAGCTGCTTGACTGAAACTCTAAAAAGTACCCCAAAAACCCAAGATCTTAAAATGGTTAAAAGACATCAGTAACGATAAGATTAAATCAAATATTCAGAGTGACTCAGTCCTTAATTGGGATATAACATTCAAGACATTTCCAGTTCATACAAAGGCAGTTGAATGATGTGTTAAATTCGTGAGAGAAGCATGAGGAAAAGTTCGCGAAGCTAAGCCTAGAGATTATCTTATCAGAACGACTCTGTTGTCAAGGCCAACCATACCTAACTTTGTCCATAGATCAAATTTCAAAGTACCTCCACCTAAGAATGAGTGAAAACGGAGACGTTCATGTTCAATTGTTCAATATGAGTTTCTTGGACTACGACTCTTCACACTAAAACTTACTTTTGTCAATAAAAATCTATTTATAAATATTAACGGGTTACAACTAAAAATCTGCACAAAATGTGCGGAGTCATAAAATAAAACCTATTGACACAGTCATCGCTCTTCTTTGGTATGTTGATAGTACATTCTTTGTCTAATTCACAATATGTTTGCTTTCTTTCAGATGTGAAGTAACTGGTAGAAAATGGCGTCAAAGGAAGAAGTCCTCCGTGCACGCATTGTAAATTTCCACGAAAAACATCACGAATTGGGAAAATCATATTGTGTGAAGCACTTTGCTGCTGAAGGTGTGCCAAAAAGAACAATTTATGCGATACTTAATTCCGGAACAATAGAAAGAAAAGTAGGAAGTGGTCGAAAGGTAGCAATTTTGACGAATAAAAATAAACAAAGACTAAAAAAGATGTTTGACAAGAAAGACAACATTAGTCAGAACGATGCAGCAAAAACATTTAAGTGTTCACAATAATACATATCTAAAACATTAAAATCAATGGGAATCAAAGCATGCAAAAAGGAAAAAGTTGCATCTTACACAGACACGCAAATAAAAACTGTGAAATCAAATTGTCGTTGGATGGTCAGAAATTATAAAGAAAAATCGTTTGTTTTGGATGATGAAAGTTACTTTAGCCTTCCTGAATCCCAAATGCCCGGAAATGACATTTATTATTCCTCAGACAAACAACACTCTCCTTCTAATATAAAATATAAAGGCAAGCAGAAATTTGAAAGCAAAGTGATGCTTTATTTAGTTGGATCGCACAAAGGTGTGTCGCAGTCTTATTTCAAGCTTAGTGGGTTAGCAATCAATCAAGATGTGTACGTGAAGCAATGTCTTCAAAAGATCTTAGTTCCCTTTATACGAAAATATCATTCTGACAATAATTTTATTTTCTGGCCTGAAAAAGCCAGCTCTCATTATGCGAGAAAGGCTCAGGAGTACCTCATGTCCCAAAACATCCCTTTTGTGCCCAAAACCAAGAATCCAACTAACTTGCCCCAGGGCCGCCCAATCAAAGATTTTTTGGACAATTGAGTGAGAAGGTGTACAAACATAATTGGAAGGCAAAAACTGTTTAGCAGCTTCAAAGAAAAATACGCAAATGTGTAAAAGAAATTGACCCAACTGGCGTCCAAACAGCCTGTGCGTCTATTCCAACTCGTTTGCGGACTGTAGCTGATCAAGGACCATTTGCAATGTGTCATTAGCATTTTCTTTTCTGCCTATGTATATACTGTAAATAAACGTTAAAACGTAGTTTCCTTTTGTCGTCTGATTACTTTTATCTTACCCCATATTTTGTGCAGATTTTTAGTTGTAACCCGTTACTAATGGTCTAAAATATTTTTTTAAACATTTAAACTTGTATTCAATAAAGAAAACAAAAAAGTAAATTGTAAGTACTTTTTCCATGAAGTGTGATCTACCATTATTCGTATTTATTTTTTATTTTTTTTTCAAAATTTCATTAACTTTGAAGGTAATCCGCGACCGGAAGATGTTGATGGATTCTGTGGTTCTAATACATAAAAATTTGAGCTTTACTTCTGGAAGAAGCTAATTTAAAAATGTTAAAAATTATCGTAGAAATATGAATTTTTTGAAACTTTTAGCAAACTTTAGAGCATATCCTCGACAGAAGAATATAAACAGATTTTTTTCACTCCTTTTTGTCTCCTCAATTCGCAAGTTTCTCGCTGTATTACAACCTGATATTTTTTTCGACCCACTCTAAAATAGGGCTATTTCAAAAGTCCCCTGACATAGAGTAACCCTGTTATTATCAGAATTACAACAAAATGTAAGAAAGGAAACTGTCTCCAAATATAATGTTTTTAATCTAAAGTGGAGGAATATTTTAAACCAGACTAGCCATATATATATGTGTGTGTGTGTGTGTGTGTGTGTGTGTGTGTTTACTTTCAGGCAGATATGCTGCTACTCGCGTGACACATTGGAAGCAATTGTACTCACTTCAATCGAAGTAACAATAAAAGCCCAGGTTTATCCACATTCAAACATTGATTTATCAATCTTTTTGTATCTTTTGCAATTTTATCAAATTAAAATGAAAAATTAAAACACAAAAATTGCCCCTTTCCTGCATTTAGAAGTGGAATTTTTGAAACTGCTTGAACACTTTATTTTAATAAGAAGTTTTTGTGTAAAGGTTCATCTTTCTAATATGGGGTATTGGTGAAATATTCTATATTTGGCATACGCTTTGAAAGCCTTCTTCCGTTAGGATGCCGAATTCATTGCAGAAAACTGCATCTCGATATTTTTCTCCGTTTTCACTCTACAGAAATCAGTATTGTAACCAGAAGTAATAGTAAATTTGAACCACTTAGGTTTCTGTAGAACATTAAAGATAGTCATGATATATTGTCTTGAGACACTGAGTCGTTGTCAAAATACCGCTTCGCCGTATTTGTTAATGTTTCTATTCTATAGCAGTAAATGTTGAAAGTGAGAATGGCTAATTTGAACCATATCCGTTTTGAATAGAGGGTCAAGGGAAGAGATTATACCAATACCTGGAAAGCTGAATCGATTGCAAAAATAGCATGTCGATATCTCTTACCGCTTTTGCTCTGATACTTGTCAGTAGACGGACAAAACTGTTCTATAAGACTTCCGACACTTAGGCATAGAAAGTTTGGAAGTCCAAAAGTATCCCAGTTAACTTCCATTGTAGAAAGGTCTAATACAAAAATTAATTGAATATTCATAAGACCGAAAGTAATATGTCCGACTATTCCTATCTGAAGGTTAACCTCCAAGCATATCTAATTGAAATAAGGGTACAGACGTAGTTTATGCATCCATAGATGAATTTATTATATACATGTACTTATTTTTCTCAGGAAATCGACTTCTAGAAATTTGGAATATTATTTTTTACGGGAGGAGTTGGATTTCTGGGTGGATATTCATTTCAGGAGGACTTAACATTTATCCGTATAAATATAGCGTGCAGATATATCATCCAAATTACCAGCTCTTTTCAGATAAGAAGCAACATCAACAGTGGCCAATTTTAAACAATATTTAGCGCAGGGTTGCGAGATTGCGAACTCCTCTTTTCCTTTTCGCTGTTTCATTATCTAGTGTCATTGCAAATGAATTGATAGCATTATCAATAATGTCAAAAGTGATTTTCCAGTAAAACTTAGAATATTCACTGTAGATACCAGAAATATAAATAACTTAATTAATTACCTTTTGATTATTCCACTAGAACTGCTAAAAGCTTGTCATCTGTCTCATCCTGTAATGGTCATAGTCTTATTTATATTCTCTATAACTCACAAAACAAACTTCAAAAAATGAAATGAAATCTTTGAGTTTTACGTCCCACGCTTATGCCGGTGAGGCTAAAGGAGACGGTGATGATGAGTAATGAATGAAATGGTGGAATGAAAAAAAGCGGAAGGAAACGGGAGAACCCCGAGTAAACCCCCGCACACGGTGTTTGTCCACCACAAAGTTCACTTGGCGGGGGCTGGGATCGAATCCGGGACCCCAAACATCAGAGGTGAACGCTCAAAATCAACTTCATTCACTAAAAAAGAATTTCAGTTCTACGAGTAAAAGTAAGATGTCATGTTTTTGTCCGACTATATCAGCATTCCTACGTATCTCGAAAGAGTCGAATTTGTTTTGAGTGCGATAATTGATTCTATCATTTAGATGTCTACATGTTTGTCCAGCAATCTTGAATCCATATGTTGAGTAGAAGAAAATATAGAAGGGGAAAATGGATACCTGAACATGTACGCGATGCATTAAAAAATCACATTGACTACAGAGCCTACTGGATAAAAAAAATGAAATATTTGAGTTTAACTTCCCACGGTTATGACTGTTAGGCTAAGGGAGACGATGATTAAAGCAAGTGAATGTTGATGCAAGAATTGGTGGAATGAGAAAATGGAGAGAAACGTGAGTACCCCGAGAAAACCCACGAACACGATGTTGTTCACCACAAGCTTACTTAGCCAGAGATCAAACCAGGGACCCCACGCACCAGAGGTAAGCACTCTACCACTGGAACACCGTGCCCTTATCGGATAAAAAAAGTGTTTGTTTCAAAATGCTTTACGAAATAGGGCTATGATGTTAATGCTTTCTTTCTCTAAACTAACCGTATTATACGTATGTATTTTTTTTTATTGGGTGGCATTTAGTAGCTCCCCCAACTCTTTAACTTGCCTATTCTACGTCGAGAACAGAACCCAACCAACTCTTGCGGAGCTTCTTACCCGTTCCTACTACTACTACTACACTACTCCTACTCCTACTACTTACATTGGGGAAACACTAAATATCGGCTTTTTTATTAAATACAATTTTCTTATGCATCTAGCAGCAAAAGCAGCAATAAGTACAGTTAGTACGTTATTTTGTTTATTACTGTAAAATAGATTACAGGTTTGATTTGTTATAACAAGACAATATTAAACAGAAGCTTCAGTCCACATGTACACTCATGTCCAAACTTATTGTCGCATGTCTATAAATATATTGTTGTGGGAATATAATTTGATAACGAATTCTCCCGGTATTTCGTATAGTGTTAGTATGTGTATAATAGGCAAAAACATGTATGTGTCAAATTTCATGTCAAAAGATCACTAAATAGGAAGAATGAAACGAAAATAAAACTTTCTTGTGTATTTAGCAACATTTTGTTTTACTCATTCTAATTTTCGTATATATAATCCTTTTCCTATGAAATTTACCACAAATATACATTTCCCGACTATACACATAGTGTCAGTATTAAAAGTTCCCTGCAAAATCATTATCAAATTATACTCTTACAAGAAGACAGTTATAGATATGCGGCAATCATTTTGGACATGAGTGTACCTACATTTAAAAAAATGAAATGAAATCTTTGAGTTTTACGTCCCACGGTTTCTCCGGTTAGGCTAAAGGAGACGGTGATGATGAGTAATGAATGACATGGTGGAATGAAGAAAGTTGGAGGAAACGGGCGAACCCCGAGAAAACCCACACACATGGTGTTTGTCCACCACAAAGTTCACTTGGCGGGGGCTGGGATCGATCCCGGAACCCCAAGCACCAGAGGTGAACGCTCTACCACTGAGCCACCGCGGCCCTACCTGCATTTACAGGCGAGACAATTTATTATAAAGATTTTCACAATTGTTTTATATGGAAACATTTAAAAGGCTATATCTTGACAATCAGTTGACACAGAAGCACGCAGTTTGCACTTCATAATTCATTTTTCTACTTGCTAAAGAGAGCAATTAATATAGTAATACAATCAGTGGCGGCTGGTACTATATGTTGCATGGTTGTGCAACCGGATATTTCTTTAATACTAAAGATATTTTTAAGTATTAAAGTAGTGTATCAGTAAAAAATAAACCTTTGCTCTTGAGCGCAAAACAGTATTGATGCATTTCTTAAAAAAATAATTTAAAAAAACTGAAAGAAAGAGAGTGATATACAAATCCAGTGGCAGCAAGCGTTGCCACTGGAAGCAGTAACATTGAGCATATGGCAGCGAGCTCCTATCTCTTAACATGAGAAAGCGGATTTATTCTTGCATCGCTGCTATACTCCCGTATAACACGTTTCCAGTTGCTATTTCGTTGCAACTGGTAGGCTATATAGTCAGCTTCAGTAGTAGTTACGAATTCCTCCGTTTGGCAGCGCTTGACTCAATTGATAGGTTGAGTGAGATATAGACGCTTGGAAGAAAGAAGTTCGTCACCAAACAGAAACTCGCAAAGAGCAAATACGCGTCTGGTGGTAGCAGGGGCGGATCCAAGCTGAATATTTGGGGGAGGGCAGTCGTTCGAAGTCAATAGATTTTATTTTACATTTATAATACAAAGGTAAAAATTCTTGGGATAATTTTATTTTTAAAATAAAAAATATCCTATTCTGGGGGGAAAAGGGGGCGATCGAGATGAGACTCGAAGAAGAGAATGTCTTACCACTGGTCTAATTCCTAGCTGTGTGTCGCTTGTGCACATGACTCCGTGTTCAATTTCCGGCGGAGAGCATAAAAAATTAATCTCAAATTATTCACTTTCAATACTCATCGGTCTTCTTTAGCCTAAATTGCTGGAATGTTAAACTATTATTATTATTTTTTCATTTTTGAAGGAAAAAATCTTATACTTCATGCTTCTTTATAATAGAACAGCAGACAAAAATACTTAGTTACTGAAAATGAACTCTTTGTTCCTTATATTCATATAAAGAAATGCTAACAAAATGCATATTGTCGGAGGAGAGAGGTGTTTCTGTACCTTAAAGAAAATAAAGCGGAAAATATTTCCAGTAGTGATGCTTTCTATTCAGAAAAACTTGGCGACCAACATTTCAGATTTTAATGAAGTCATAGAAGAATTTGAAGCTCGAAAAGAACGAAGAAAGACCTTTCATTTTAAAACAATGCATAGTTTACTTAATTAAATAATTTTGTTTAACTGTGTGCATGAATATATGCAATTTTCTTGCTTTTTTTCTTCTTTCTGGGTTAACGATATCATTCATGGCTTACAGCACATGCTATATATTCGATTTATCTCTTGTTTAATAGCAGGAACGTAGAAGTTTTGTATATAAATAGTGTATAAACGTACATTGATAGTGGTTGTTTGAAAAAAAAGGAAATAACATATATTAAATCAATATTAGAGAATACACTTTAATCAATAAATATGCTAATGGAGCTTATAAGGACTTTCCTCTTCATATTTCCTGAATATTTTTTGGATAAGACTCAAGAATGCTGGGGGGAGGGGAACACTTGCGCGTAACTACATACCTTTGATATTGCAACATTGCAACCGGTACTTCTACAGACCACGAACCGCTACTGAATACAATATTACTAGATAGCGCATCTGACGGCAACATTCGCGGTAGTACGAGAGGTCAGTTTGTCCTACTGCCTATCGCAAAGTGACAGCACTGAGCAACTACTATTGGAGAAAGTAACCCCCTCCCCTTCAATACCTTGTAACTTCTTATATGAAAAGTGCTATACAGTGCCAAAAATACAAACCAACTTGTGTTAATGTCCGCTAAAAAAAAAGTAGTGTGTCTAACAGAGTCAAGGCAGGGTAAAATTGGTGGGCCCGTGTTATCGTGGGGGGTGCTTCCGAAGGAAGATGATGCATCAGCGACAGTGGGTATACTTGTAAATTAATATGTTGAAAAAAACGCCTACATACTAATTCAGTACATTTAAAGAGAAACTACTGTCGCATATAAGATATTAAGAACATAGCTTACACTGGAACATTATCTTTACATTACACTTCACTTCCTTATGGCGCAACATGTTAAAATACGCAATTCGCATTGTTATTTTGCATCAGTAATAATGGTAGAAGTAAGATTCCTAAATATTTTGGTTGCTCATACATTACTCGTTCGAATTAACATTAGATATGACTCCTGTAAATTATACAAATATATGGACCTATAAACTATCAACACTGAAACAAGATTATTTTTGCAATCATTTTTATTCTTTAAAACTAGGTCCTTAATTCGGTACGGTCTCTTCAGTAGATACTTTTAAATTATTTAATTCACTTATCTGCGAATATGTCCTGTAAGCTAATGGACGAATGAAAATTTCTAATTTCATGTGCCAGGGCTATGCACATTAGACTAAAGTAGAAGGGTGATTAATGGAGAATGTTAACGAAAGAAATAGTGAAAGTGAATGTGGGAAGAAACGAGAAAACCTGCTGACACGATCTTGTCCGTTACAATCCCACTTGATCTGGAATCAAGACAGCCCTGTAGCACCAGAGGTGAACACTCTATCACTGAACTACCTTGCGTGCTAAATAATAGATGACTGCAATATGAAACAAGAAAGTAGGTAGAAACGGAATATCCGAGGGAAGCAGTGCTCTCTGTAAGTCACCTTATGCGATTACGCTTTGTGTAAAATAAAGCCAGCGTTCATTCTGAGCATTTAGTTTAGTACTTTACTTGCTTAGTTGAAGAAATGTAATGTTTTCGTGATAGTATATACATGAACTACTGTACAATCCATACAAAAACAGAGCACTGACACAGTTCTTGTTGTTTACTTAACACTGAACCCTTCTCAGTTTGACTACATGAGCCAAAGAACAATTACACAACAGGAATTTACTGATTCTATTTTAAAAATGATATTAAGCTGTTCGTACTTACATGCTGCCTGATTGAGTAAGAAGATACGGCACACGAACCACTTTCACCTGGCAAACACGTACCACGTGATAAACTGCCTTGATCTTGTTATCTCGTCAGCTACTGTTTGTGTTTCCGGTGCCTCCCCCCCTCCCTCTTACATACACACATACACGACAGCATTCCACCTGAGATACACATATTTTTCTATCAGCTGTCTCGCGCCAATATGAAATAATAATAATAATAATAAGTCTTGCTACTTATAGATCTAGTATGAGTTTGTGAGGTTTAATCAAGGTAAATTGAGAAGCGAAAAAAATGGAAATGTTTTACTCAGGTAATAAGAGCAGTCATAACAGTATGGGAGTAATTCTTGCTAAACTGCTGAATAAAGTACTGTGAAAGTCGAGTTTGTTGATGATAGGCTTGCAATATTAGGACATAAACCCGTTTAGACCAGAGCCCTGCAAGGGCCGGGCGCGTCCGTTTGGCCCGGCGGATTGCCCGGCCCTGCCGTTTCAAGTAATATCAAACTGGATCGGGTCCTAACCGGGCCGGACACAAATGCTATAGGGCCGAACCAGGAACATGTATTTTCGGGCCGAGACGGATCGGAAACTAATGTTGTCAGCCTATGTTAATCGTAATGTGTTTGGGAAACTGACTCTTTATTCAAGACTGAAAAGTACTGTAATACTACTAATATTACTACTTCTACTACTACTACTTCTTCTACTATTACTACTACGACCACTGTTAATACTACTACAACTGTTACGACTTCGCGTCAGAGTTGACATGTCTGGTGGTACAGAATTTACCTTCTAAGTACAGAAAAAAACGGAGAAATGCTGGTTATTATGGCCGGTCTGCGTAGCATGTGAACCGATGCTTGATCTACGAGGGACAACGGTGTTTCAGTAGGGAAGTCACTCACATCTGGTGCTAGAGGTCATCGGATCAATCCCTGCTCGTGCTATGTGAGTTTTGTGGTGGACAAACACCGTGTGCGTGGGAGTTTTCGGGGTGGTCCCGTTTCGTCCCACTTTTCATTACACCAATTCATCCCATCATCATCCCTACAGCCTGAGCCGTAATTACGTAAATAACGTATGGTAAAGTCAAGTACTTGACCTACTAAGTAAATTTGGTACGCTACCAATAGACCACAGAGGCCAAAACCGTGAACTGGCTTGTTCATAACATCAGTGCAATTTGTAGTAATGTTCAATTAGCAAGGCAAATACCTAATTATGTTACATGTTCCTGTATTGTTTATAGTATGATACTACAAATATAACAAAATACTGTATAATGATCAAATAAATCACCAGGACGCTAGAGTCGATCAGGTGTTCCTGGAACGGTGGCTTAGTGGTTGAGCGTCCACCTCTGGTGCATAGGGTCCCTGGTTCGATCCCAGATTCCGTCAAGTGAACTTTGTGGTGAACAAACACTTTGTGAGGGTTTTCTCGGCGTTCTCCCGTTTCGTCCCACTTTATTCATTCCACCATTTCATTTATTTCTCATCATCACCGTCTCCTTTAGCCTAGCCGGCGTAAGTGTGGGACGTAAAGCTCAAAGATTTCATTTTCATTGTTTTGTTTTCGCATTACTAGTAATAGCAATAGTGGTATTTGTTTTCGTATTAGTATAGTAATGAGTAGTAGTAATATTAGTAGTAATAGTAGTAGCAGTGGCAGCAATAGTGGAATGAACACTGGTATTCGTAATCGTAATTGTAACAGTAATATTAGCAGTAGTAGTTGTAATATTAGTTCTATGTACGGTGTAGCAGTTTTACCTATCTTCTCTGTTACTGTAACGCACTAATGAGTGTAGTATAAGACTTTTATGTCCATGAGCTGTATTATGTAGTTAACATGGCTGGACAGATCAAGTACAGATAACAAATAGACAGACAGAATAGGGATATAGAAATCAAACCTTGGGTAACCTTTCACACGATTTTCCCACTGGAGAAGGACAAATAGATATTGCAATATTATTACGACACATTTCCCATTTTCCATTGCATATTGAAGGATTGACTTGACATATCAGACTTGATTGTTCTCAGGCCGGTTACGCCCGGCTCGTTTAGAGTACGGCCCCGTTAGAGCCCGGCCCGTTCTCCGCCCGGCTCGTGATCCGGGCCAGACCGGGCCGGGTCGGGTCGAGTCGGGCACAGAATACAGATCCATCCGGGCCGGGCCGTTTTCTGGCCTGAGTTTGCAGGGCTCTGGTTTAGACACGATCATGTTTTTAATGCACGTAACTAAAAATGAATGTAACTATGTTCGTCCGCGAACTCCTCCCAGTTCGTGAGCTCATTCGTGGCTAAGCTGTTACCATACGCGCCTTTGGCGTGGGAGACTCGTATTCTATTCCCGGTGGGAGCTCATATGGTTCGGATTCCACGTTAATCAGCAGGTCCCGTCTCATATATCCTCGCTGCTTAAAAGGGACCTTAAACTCAAAATCAACTCAACTCCTGCTATTTCGATTTACCAATTCTAATTTTTGATACATGCCTGGATCATGGAATAATCTATTTATGTTCTATATGGAATTCTTACCTACATCACTGGTCCCACAATTTACTTACGCCTCACGCCAGGCAGATATATTGAGTTTCAAATCTTTATGTCTTGATGTAATGAATAGAAAACAATGTTATCGCCTTTCTTTTTCAAATAATGTAAGCATAATAAAATGATATAATTTAATTCATAAGTGAGCTAAGCTTTTTCCTTCTACTTTCTTCGTAGAGAGCTCATCAAATAAAACGTAGGACTATCATAATAGGACTACCAACTCTGTCACAAATAGGACTCTAAATTTCAAATCACCGAGTAAGAGATCAAAAAAGGATGTGAGAGGATGAGAATAAGAGATCAAGAAAGGATGAGAACATACAATTTACGAAAAAGCAAAGAAAAACTCCTACAGTGGGCGCTCTCAAATATTCCAAAACCTCCGAAACGCCGTGTTACACGGAAACCGTTATCTGTTGAACCCAATTTAATAGATATTAAAAAAGGATGGCAATGCGTATTGCACTTCATCAATTTTTCCTTAAAAACATTTCCTGTTGGTTTCGCTAAATTAATCGCAGACTCACACGAAACTTTCGAAATACAGAATTTCAACGATCTAGAAATATTAAATGAACAAGGTGAATTAATAAAAATACTTTACTCTACAAACAAATACAACTGTAAATTTTTACACATAATGTCAAGCAAATAATCCTTTCTGGAAGATCTGAAATCAGTTTTAAAATTTTTCCAGGACTTTAGGACGAAAATTCATCCTAGACTGATTATGATTCCGGCTATCGGCATGGCTCTATGGAAGAAACATCCTAAAGAAGTACTCCAGATCTTTAAAGAATACCATAGTACACCAGACCAAGGAATCTATTTCACAATAAACACTGACAAGACCCAATTATTCGTTGAGATATACTGGATGATCAAAAAATTTGATTACAGCCTTCGAAAACCAGCATCGACATTATATGATGAAGTCCAAGAATTAAATAAGAAAACTAGACTTTGCCAAAAGGAGCCTCACGTTTTTCCGACAATCTTAGAAGAGAAGGAAAGACAACTAGAAGATTATAAAGGTAATATTGTAGAAGAAAAAACTAAACCAAAACTTCAACCACTCGAAACTCCAGCAGATGGAAGGAACAGTGAAACAAACGATCTTAGAAAACAAAATTCGGAAATGTGATCCTCAAGAAGAAACCACCAAGCAGGTCATAACCTTAAAACATTAAGGATTATTCAGTTTTCTCAAGAAGAAAAAGGCCAAAGAAGTTAAAAATAGATCGGAAATTACTACATTAGTGCAACGAAATGAACCTATATCACAGTCAACGGATGTGACAAAGCAATCAAACTGCGAATCTATCAATAAGCCCAAACTGGAGCAAGGCGAAGATGTTTTCTGAGCTTGAAAAACTAAGGAATTACTCAATAAGGAATTACTCAAAATGGTTAAGAATTATTGTTCGGATAGGATAGTAACGTATAATGGCCCAAGGTTTGTAACAAGATTGTAACAAAAGGCTGCCCACAGGGTTCCGTATTGGGGCCATTATTATGGGACGTTGTATTACAACCGGGTCTAGAGAGAATCAATGAACTAGATATAGTCTCCAGCGTCGTCGCCTAAGCTGATGATTTGGCCCTAGTAATAAACGCCAATACTAGATCAAAACTAAAAGAGAAGACTAACATGGCCATGCAGGCTCTCTCAGAATGGACCAGATCTACAAAATTGGAAGTGTCTGCTAATAAAACAAAGTTCATTCAGGTCAAAGAAAAGCTAAAGAGAAGCCCCATTATTAAAATAACCAATAATTCAATAAGCAGAGTAGACTCCTTTATGTACAGTAAACCCTCGCTAACACGAATTCCAAGGGACTGAAAAATCAGGAGTTCGTGTTAAAAGAATTCGTGTTAACCGGGGACCCAAATTTTATTATTCGAATATACTTTCTACATACATACGCACTACAGTATACATACTATACATACCACTACAGTATATTATGTATGTCATAGAAAACACTAGAGATGGTATCGACACGAGACTGAGTAATCTAGGTCTCGTCTCGGTTCCAAATTCGAGACGAGACCAAGACTATTCTCTGTCTTGATACCATCCACAGAATTGTATCGAGACGAGACTGAGAGTTTCGGTCTCGTCTCGATTTCGAAAAGCACTCCTCGGTCTCAAATTCGAGTTAAGATCGAGATCGAGACTAGTTTCGGTCTCGGTACCATCTTCTGAAAAGTGAAAACACTACAGTAAGTTTATTGTCCTATCTTCGAAGATTAAAAAAAAAAGTTTCCACGCAGAAAATCCAGGTCAAGTTATAAAATTGATAACTCCGCTAGCAGGATGAGTACCGCTAGTAACGGAAAGGTATTTATGATTGCTGTCACCAGTTTGGACTTACAGGGGAGAGAAGATGTTTTGTCTCGAGCTGTCGCCAGCTCGTCTGCCAAGCACCTGCATGTTCAGCACTTGACTGAGGACAGAATCAACACCTCATAAGAGAGGAAAGATACCTGTTTCTGATTTTTCTCTTATTTACAAGGCAATTTTCGCCTGTATAAATACTGTACGACAAAAACTGATTTGGAGTGAAATCTGAAATAAGAAAAATGATCTAAAAAAAAAGATTGAAAGTTCGTGTTAAATCAAAACCTTTACTGACTAGAGGGACTAAAAATTAGTTCGTAATTCGTGCTAACCGAAATTCGTGTTAACCGATAAAACTTCCTTTAAGACAACGTACAGCGATGCCGGGACCGAATTTTTTTTTCGTCCTAACCGAGTTTTCGGCTTAATCGAGTTCTTGTTAACGAGGTTATACTGTATCTAGGTATTTGGATAGACGAACACTTAAATTTCGACAGTCATGTGACAAAACAAAAAGAAAGAAAAAAATAATTGGAATAGCAAACACAATTTTCTACATTATGTCCAAAGAATACCAAAGCACTGTGATGTATACTATAAAACAATTTTCCAAGCGATAGTATCGTATGGAGCCAGTGCTTGGAGTCATAGAATAGTTGAAAATATAAAAATAAGGAAGAAGATTGACAGTGCTCAGAGAAAAATTTTGTTAAGAATATCTGGAGCCATGGCGACTACACCAGTGGAAGCACTACAAATTATATTGGGAATAGAACCATTGCACTTAGCAATCTAAAAGACAGCTGGAAAATATTGAATCCTAAATGAGAATTCCGGAAAAACTGAGAAATTACTTCAAAGAAGAATTTTACTGAACGACTTAGGTAATTTTATTCTTACCAAACGGCAGGACAACGGAGATTCTTCCGAGAAAAAAAGAAGAGTGTATGAAATCTTTCCATATATAAGACAAAGATTGCAGTTAGGATATCTTGACTTAAATAAACACGTTGTTCAATTCCTAAGTGGCCATGGTCCCTTTCGGACAACATTTCATAAAATAGGACTTTTAGAAAGCGATATATGTGACTGTGGACAAATAAAAACCCCGGATCATCTAGTGTTCAACTGTGACCGAATACATTTAATGGATGAAGATCAAGGAGTAAGGAGAGACTTAAAACAAAACAGAAACACTTATAGACTACTCGAAATAATTGGTAATGAACACCATAGGAAGAATCTAAACAAACTATGTACAAAAATACTAGAGATCAGCAGAGTTCAAATAGGACTAGGCCTTGCAAGGAGATAACAGAATGAATAATCGGAAATGAAATAACAATAATAATAGTGATAATAATAATAATAATAATTTCTGTCCCATCTACGGTTTTAATTAATATAACAAGAAAATACTTTATCAACTTCAAATAACAAATAAATTTTTACAAGTTTGATAATTAGATTTTACTATTGTGTTGTGTTGTGTCGTGTAGTGGTAGTATCTAACTGTTGTGGAGAGTAATTGTGTCAATGAGTTTTAAGAGTTTACTGGTTTACTACAGGAAGACCGCAGTTGAAGAAAAAGAAATTTAGAAAAAAAAATAAAATACTTTAATAACTGTTTTGTGAGAGATTCGGAAGACCGTTTAACAAATTTAAATAGAGAATTATATACAGTTCAAAAATCTGTTAAAATGGGTTTTCTACTTTAAATAAATTATAAGTGCTTCGAGGTAGAAACTAGGGATGTGCACAAGATTTGTGGCTGTATCGTGTCGAAAATGTGCTGTAATAGTGATATCTCGACTCGAAAAATGTATATTTCTCTATTGTAAGAGCCGTGTCTCGACTCGAATTTTGTCAGAAAAATCTTGTCTCGACTCGTCTCGTGCGCATCCTTAGTGGAAAACTCTCATACAGGAGAGAGACCAATAATAATATTAGTAATAATAATAAAAATCTTAAATAGGTGAGAAATCATAATATTTTAGAATAATATTTATCTTCATTATTTCATTTAAATAATATTCTCATTGATTTGGGGGGGGGATTTAGGGATTTAGATTTCTGGGCTTTCGGCAATAAGGCCATTTAGCCCTTCACGATTTGAGGGATGACGTCCCTCGGCGAGCACACAATCCGGGGAAAGGGAAGGAAGAAAGGATTGGGGAAGGAAGGAAGCGGCCTGGGACCTATAAGTTAGGTACCACCCCGGCATTTGCCTGGTGTCAATGAGGAAAACCCAGGAAAACCTCATTCAGGGTGGGTGGCCTGAAAAAGCAAACACAATTACGCTTTGTGTTACGCTTTTTCGACCGAGTGACTCTCATTGATTATGTGTATTATTGTATTAGTATTGTATTGTTATGTTGTGTCTTTTATGTGTTTTATTTGTATGTATCTATGCACTTTGTTTAATAATATCTGTTTTCAATTTTTCAGATTAAGGAATAAATAGAGGATACAAGGCCTGATTTAATAATAAGGTAACCGGAAAAAAAAATGAGCCCCACACCCAGCGTTTGGGAAATATTAAAACGAAAGAGAGTAGAGATAAAGTGCTAGAGAGAGATTATAGAGAGTTAGGAGCAGGTGCGTCTGCCAGTAAGACCGTACGAACACGGCAAAGGCAGGGGTAGTGTCAGACTTAAGAAAAAGGACTACCATACTGAATTCTCTCCATCCCATCTTTTAAAAATTAAATTATGTAATTCCGAACTTATTACGAGAACATTTATTTATGAAATACTAGTGCCAATTAGCCGCTTCGCTGAATTAAAATAAGAAAACTCTGAACTCGAAACATCGCACACAATTCGAACGCCTCGTATGGGCATCTGAGTGGCACCTCTTTTTCTTCCATTCTAGAGCAAAGATCTAGTAACGCTGAAGCATATGTTTAATTGTTTTAAATGAAAAATCAAATAATCTTACCAAATTTTGTCTCTAATTTTAAGAGATTCTGATATATTGACTTATTTTTTAATAACAATTTAAACCCCACCCCATTTTTGTCATCTATTTTCCTCCTTCCTAGGACAATCGTCAAAAATAGCCGAAACACGTGTTAAATTATTTTAAATAAAAATTACAAAAATCAAATTTCATGTGTCTAACATTAAATGATTCTGAGATATGATCGCCTTATTATAATATGAACATGTTTTATAATAATTGTAATCACACATTCTTCTTCCTGTTCACTACATTTTCTTCTCTTTTACCTCAAATTAAAATAAATAAATAAAAACACTTAAACACGTGCCTTATTATTCTAAATGAGAAGTACAAATACCAAATTTATGTCTCTAATCCGAGTTATGGACCCTTATTATGATAATTGAAACCCTCACCCCTTTTTATTTCCATTATATTTACTTTTCTAGAACAAATAAAAAAAAAAGAGTTTAAATACGTATCCATTTTTATTTTTATTTTTATTTTTATTTTTATTTTTATTTTTATTTTTTTAGATGAGAAGTCCAAATGCTAAACGTCATGTCTCTAACCTTCAGAGATTTTGAGATATAAATTTTATAATAATTCCCACTTATATTTTCCCCTTCGTCGTCGAATTTAAAAAAATATCCTTCCTTAATGGTGACTTACTTCACTCATCTTATGCGCTCTCCAAATTTTAAGTTTCAAGCTTAAGCAGTCTGTTGTACGCGTTGATTACATAGTGGGGCTGCGGTGGCTAAGTGGAAGAGCGTTCATCTCTGGGACGTCGGGTCCCTAGTTAGATTCTAGCTTGGGCCAAGTGAACTTTATGGTAGACAAACACCATATGCGTGGGTTTCCTCGGCGTTCTCCTACTTTGTTCATTCCATCATTTAATTTATTTCTTATCATCATAGTCTCCTTTAGCCCAGCTGGTATAATTGTGGAACGTAAAACTTAAAGTTTTCATTTCTTTTTGTTTGATGACGTAGTCTGTCAGCCACTCACTCAGATCTTCCTTATATTTATAGATTGTAGGGATTTTAATAAAAATATGTATTTATGATGGATGAACAATGTACCCTGAACATTTTTTTAGAGAAATATCCAAAATGTCAATTGAAAAATATTGTCCAAAATTAAACGGTAAGTAATTAATATTGATTTGCGACACAAAATACCACAGAAACTGATAACCATTAACAATGATTTTGTTGTGTTTGGAAACAAGCTCCTCAATTCTTTCTCAATTTTCAGATCAAGAGATTAAATAATTGGTAAAGACCATCAAAGGAGCTTACAAGTTATGCAAATGTGGATGTGTGAAACTCCATGCTGTACTGAGTACTTGATGATACCACAAACCAGATTTTTTCACAAAGTTAAAGGTGATCATTTTGATATGGGAAGCTTCGAATATTAAGCTCAATAAAGCTAGTAATTATATTAGACCTTCTTTAGACAAATATTTTATTTGACAGTTACGACTGACTTTAAACCTCCAGTCCTGGTGACTGTTCTGTATTGTTGATAGGTAAATTTTACTATAGTAAATTCAGTTCAAATCTTGAATAGAGTTCCAAAGAATATAGTTATGTTCATGAACGAAAACGAGAGGTACTACCGCTACTACTACGTACGATTATAGTTTCTATTAGGACATAGGCCTACATCTATCAACCAAGTGACCTTCATATGTTTTGTTTCTATATTGTGATATAAGTTTCGAAGTTCTGTGGTTAATTACTTACGAAGAGATAATCGAAAACTTGGAATATATATAAAACTGTTACTATTCGATATGACTTGCCAATCAGACAACCACAATTTCAACTTTGAATTAAATCTGTTAATTGGGAGGAGCAATATTAAGACACTTAACCAAACTTGATTGATTGTTACTGATATATATAACTCTCCTGTTTCTTACCTTCTCCTGGTCCTCAGCAGCTGCTTTGGGATCCTGAAAAGAGGCAACATTTTTTTTAGCAAAAAAAGAAAGAAACTGTTGGGATAAGTAGAAAATAGGACTTGACATTTATGTATATAGGACGTTTCCAAAGAACAAGACAGCATTTGGCAGGTGAGATTATGATAAAAGAAAAAAATGTTTTCTTTGAGCGCTACGAGAAGCCAAAAAGGTGTTGGAAAAAATGCAGATAACAGCCATAATTCGAGAACAAAATATTGGATCAAAAACGGTCATTATTTTTAGTCTTTGATTCTTATTAGTACACAATGGAATGGAATGTAGGATCGGAATAAGGGTAGTCTTTGCTGAAATTAGGGAATTTCTGGGACATTTTCTCAAATGTTAAGAAGGAAAATAAACAATAATCAAATACAATATGTAAACAAGCAAAAATTGTAGTAAGTTCTTCAAGTAAAAAGCACACTGTCAGAATTCGAAAAAAAAAAGAAAAATAGACATGTCTGCTTGCCTGCTTCTTTGTTTATTAAATTTTAGCACCCATTTTCAGCACGGAGGCAACTGAGACGTAAATTTACAGTTTAAGGTGGAATTCACAGTACAGTAACACGTTCAATGCTCTCTTACCGGAACCCTGTGCACCAAGGACGCGTGTTCTAGCCACTAGACTATCGAAGAAGACTAGACATGTCTGGTTAATCTAATTTATCTAAGTACAAAATAAATGTTCGGAGAAAGAACTGAAACAAAAATAAAGTGTTTAACATCCCACGGATATGCCCCTTAGGTTAATTGTAACGGATGGTTAACGAAAGCGAATTCCTATGAAATAATTGGAGGATGAGAGAGCGGAAGGAAAGAAAGGAACCGGGAAAAAATAGAGAAGACTCATAGACGCGATGATGTTTACTGCAATTTCATATCACTGGGATCGAACCAGGCACCTCTCGCACCTGAGGTTTCTGCTCTACCACTGATACTGAGCTCTATTTCAGAGAAAGATTGCTGGATGCTTATTCCAACACTATTCACGAACTGAAAAATCGCAACTCTTAAAAAATGTAATAAATTTAGAAAACATGAACCAATGCAACATTTGCAAAGTGCCAGTTGGAATCTTAAAACATGCAGTGAAAATTAGGAGTGTTTCCAGTTTTAAAGATCGAATAATGGACGTTTGGTGCACATTAGAAACAGTCCTAAATTCATACTAGTTAACTATAGAACAAAAATAAGCATACTATTTCCTTTTTGGGAAATTTTACTATTAAAATGAGGTGTCACATGCTATGGTTTTCATTTTTCAAAACTTCACTTTAATTCAAAATGACGGATTTCAAGATGGCTGCTGTCAAAGATACCCTTACCGTATCACTTCCCTCTAGGCATAATATGTATTACCTAAGCTTTTATCGCCTCTTATCATTAATACGCGGGTTAGAAGCGGAGGTAAGAGACTTACGCACATAATAAGTATAAACAATTAATATGCCTGTAACTTTTCCCCAAATCGGTGTATCTTAAAAATAACTTCACCATTGTCTTCCTGATTAAATTCTAGCCCGAAATTGTGTATCATATTACCCTATTCCCATTTCAAAAACTTACCATTAATTCAAAATGGCGGATTTCAAGATGGCTGCTGTCAAGGTGATACCTATCATACGACTTCCCCCTAGGCCTTATATGTATTTACATGGTTGTTTTTTCATTAACACTCCGTTTACAGAGGGTAGTAAGGGACTTCTGCAGTAATCTCTAATAACCACATCACAATTCTTAAAAATTATAGAAAAATAGAACACGCAGCATGTCAAAAATTTCTGTCATAACAAATAATACATACATGCACTCTATCAGCAAAAAAGAATCATTGAAATCGGAGCCGGACAATTGGGTGATGTCCCTTGTTAGTATATTTGCTTCTATTACCTAAGAGAGGGCGCAACTCTCTAAAAGGACTCTAGCCTTCAGCTGCTAGCCACTAAGAAACACACTCACCAATGGCTTCCCTGTATGAATATGCGTTCCGCTCTCTTGCAATATATATATATAGGGTGTTTCAAAACAACACCGACAACGTTTGGGAGGTGATTCCTGACACCAAGATAAGACAAAAAGTATAGACCAACCTGGGTGCACAAATGCTTCCTTTCGGAGCTATAGGCTGCCGAAAACATGAAAAAATGAACTTTAAAGGTCCATAGCTCCAAAACTATGAGACCTACCGTAGTCGTGTCAATTCTTCGCGTAGGAACTAGTGTGTATCCTCTCCAAATATCCAAGTTTAAGAATCCTGCGGTACTTCCGCAACAATATTTATAGAGGTAATTGGTGAGTACTTCAATTTATATCCGGGACCGCGGTGGCTCAGTGGTAGAGCGTTCACCTCTGATGCTTGGAGTCCCGAGTTCGACCCTCCAAGTGAACTTTGTGATGGACAAACACCGTGTGCGTGGATTTCCTCGGGGTTCTTCCCTTTCCTCCCACTTTCTTCATTCCACTATTTCATTCATTACTCATCATCACCGTCTCATTTAGCCTAACCGGCATAACCGTGGGACGTAAATCTCAAAGATTTCATTTCATTTTTTTCAATTTATATCCCCGTAGCCAAACCCTCTACAAAAATTGTTTCGTGAGTACCTTAAGACTCTGAAACATGGCTTCTTGGATAGAGAACATATTAGTTCCTAATTGAAGTCTTGATCCGACATAGTTTTGGAGCTATAGACGTTTAAAGTTCATTTTTTCATGTTTTCGGCAGCCTACAGCTCCGAAAGGAAGCAATTGTTCACCCAGCTTGGTCTATACTTTTTGTCTTATCTTGGTGTCAGGAATCACCTCCCAAACGTTGTCGGTGTTGTTTTGAAACTCCCTATATATATATATATATATATATATATATATATATATATATATATATATATATATATATATATATATATATATATGTATGTATGTATGTATGTATTCGATTGACATGCTGTCCGTATCGCCTTTCATATCTCCCTTCCTAGCTCGTACACTTATTGTGTCTCCCTTCTTACTCGTAGCTTGTACAGTTATCCTATTTCCGATTCCAAAATTTCACCTTGAAGCGCTCCGTCAAAAGTTTATTACTGAACTTTATGCTCATCACTAGCCTCGTCTTCTTGAATATGTGCACCTCCTCGATTATAAAATGGGGCCTAACAATATACATTTATATATGTATTGAAAGAAATTTTGTTGTTATAGTAGCTACTTATTCTCATCATATTTATGACCTCAATGAATGTAATCGTTTTGTTTTTAAACAATATGTAAATGTTGAATTGATACCAAGAATCTGATTTTGCTTTCTCTGTATTGTGAGAAATGTCGTTAAGTTAGATTGATATATTCAAGCAGTTTTAAACCTCAATTTCGAACATGACACACAAGTCGATAACAGTGTCACTTTTGTGATAACAAGCGGGTGAGTGCTCAGGGAACTGGTAAGTAACCAATCAGATTTCCCGTGGTTGGAGGTGAGGAAATATTTTCTCTGCTACCGTACGCAAAGTTTCATATTAGTACTCCTTGACGCACCGAGACAAATCCATAAAATTTCGTGGTTGATACTACAAAGCTGTCCAGTGGCTATTATTAAGTGCAATTAAACAACTCTAGAAAATTAGAATAATGAAAGCTCAGTGAAATGTCCATAAGGATTTCTACAGGAATTTGCAATCAATTGGGCGAGTCAGAAATAAATGAGTACAAATTTTCTTGATATTGACTTTACCATGTAAATGGATGTTTAATGTTCGAAGAAATGTCTATGGAAACCACATTACCACGTACATTTAGTCGATATAGGCCAAAAAATAATGAATACAACGCAGAACACTAAACAAGTTTGAAGTAGCAGCAACTTAGAACCTTCCTGTATTCTTTCAAAATTTGTTAAACGTACTTCTGTTTTTTCTTCATGTACTAATTTAGTTATCATCAGCGTAGAATAAGTAAGCCTGCAATTAATTGCTACGAGTTGAGAAATCAGATTAGGCTCTACATTTCCCTGCTAATATTTTCGTCTTGACAAAGAATTGTAATTCTCTATTTTCTTTCTACTACATCCCCTATTATATCCCTCTGAAAACCATTTCTTGTAAAAATTTACTCTCATCCTTCTCTTTTTACAATGTTCTTCTTTCTTCTTACAAAGTACACATTTATTTAACTAGATTAAATTTAATAGTTGTTAATTTTACCAATTAATTACCTTATCTACTTTCTCTTCATCTTCTTTGTCTTCTTGAGCCTAAAACAAACAAAATAGTATAAGTGCAAAATATTAAAAGCTGAAACATTTATTTAATGCTGTTGATAGCGTTAATGTAGTTAGTGTTGACAACGTATCCTTAGAAATAAAAATAGTTTAACGAGAGTATATAAGTGAAATAATGAGAACCAGCTAAAACATTACTTATGAAATTTGTCCAATGAAAGATAACGAAAAATTAGCTTCTCCTTCTCCTATGAGTGGCTGGACTTGATTTTGTATTTGTCACTCATCTTCTATAAGTTTATTTGACAACCATTTCATATGATATAATACTTTTCAGAGCTTAATTAGAAACTTACGTGATACACAACGTGAAAACATTCTACTTGAGTGTATGATTTCTAAACATGTTGCTTCGAAACTAATACACAGTATTTGTAAACGGTAAGAAAATAAAAGGTACGGATCACCGCACTAAACTTTCTTGCTCGGTTTTCTTAAACTAAATCACGTTATACTGATTTCTGACTACTACTGACTTCTGTTAGTTTTTGTATGGTGGTTAGTGGGCACAGGTCAGAGAAGATGAAGAGGATAAGGTAGTACAGCTTTGTAAACTCAGTGCAAGCTTCCAGGGTGATTTTCGTTTTTTATTACGCGTTCTGTGTTATTCGCATTGATCTCTGTTGTCAGTTTGTACTGCTTAGTGTTAAATAAATGTGAGCAGGTTAGCATTTTGGTATTAATTGATTTTCCTACCCCGTTTCAAGGTTGGAAATTTGTCTATGTGGTTCATTATATGTCATTTTTAATGCAGCCACTTTTACGATTAAATCTTGCGAGTGTGTTTCAATGAAGTTGCTTCAGTTAGTAAGATGTGGATTTGAAGTATTATGCAAGCCTTAATAGGTGTCCAATAAATAAATAAATAAATAAATAAAGTTCAGTTGATGAAGATTTGAGAATATTTGGAGCGAGTTAGAATAAGTAATTTTATTTCATACTTATTTTATGTTTAGGGGCCGCTGTGGCTCAGTGGTAGAGCTTTTATCTCTGGTGCATGTGGTCCCTGGTTTGATCCCAGCTCGCGCCAAGTGAACTCTGTAGTGGAAAAACACCGTGTGCGTGAGTTTTCTCCGGGTTATCCCGTTTTCTCCCACTTTCTTTATTCCATCATTTCATTCATTTCTCATCATCACCATCTCCTTTAGCCTAGCAGGCATAAGGGTCGGACGCAAAACTCAAAGATGTCATTTATTTTAAGTTTCCCTTAGTGGGAAAGGAAGAAGAATCGAGCTGCTACTTTGAAGTAGAAATTTCCTGCTTGGTATTTTTCTTACATATAAAAAATATCACTCACAGAGACATAGAAGAAATTTTATCAGAAGAAAATAAAATCTCCCGGAATAAATTTTGAAACTTTCTGTTAGTTAACTTGATAAGTGATTCTAGCCGACAATCCATTGACTCCATTCATCTTGCTCCTAAAGTTTTCACCAGGACTATACTAACCAGGGATATAGGGATGCGCACGATACAAGATTTGTGGCTGTCTCGTCTTGAAAATGTGCTGTAAAAGTGGTGTGTCGACTCGAAAAATGTATATTTCTCTATTGGAAGAGCCGTGTCTCGACTCGAATTTTGTCAGGAAAATCCTGTCTCGACTCGTCTATTGCGAATCCCTACAGGGATGACTGCAAATTAAAGCCTTGAGTCTGGGGATAACCTATATATTTCCTAAAATTGTTTGTCGAGCAAATTCCAACACAGGTCTCAATTCCTTGCTATGAAGTGACCCCACCCCTTCAGGGTTGGAAATATATGGAACAACTTGACCTGTATGTCTTATATATCAAAGTGATCTGTATGACTAATAGATTAAGAATGTAATATGCACTAGTCAATTGCATCCTACATTATTGAAGAAAACCAAAAAGCATAATTATTTCACTATAAATATCCTATATTAGTGAACCTTTAAATTGAGAAGAGCATATCCGTAATATCCAGTCAACATCAACTCATTTGGTGTCACAACTAATGTAACTAATTTTATGGCTAGATGTGACAATTTAGGTGTATTTCAATTTCCATATTTTCCCCGATTTCACCTATATACCTTTGTCAGATCACAACGTTCATTCTATACTCGTCAACTGCTCATCTAGATGAGTTGTTTGATAGGTCACAGTACAAATACAATCAATAGATTTTGAGTTACTAATTAATGAAAATTAGACATGGTAGTAATTTGAGCTCATTTACTCGGTTCTAGCAGCTCTTTCTTTGTAGCTTTATAAACCCGATTGGTCATCCTTCAGGGTTTAAGCCCTCTATCCACGACGAGGCCCGAGAAATGAGAAGGAAGAAGACTCCGGCTGGATGTTCTTTGCCGAAACTTGGCTTTAGTTTCTGGCTATGTGTGAGAGTCATATAACTCACACGTCACGGTTCTAGTAACATGGCGCTGTCAGAACTTGGCCTTTGTTTTTAAGGTGTGATGGTCACGTAACTCACAGTCTCACGATCACTTTACGGCGTGATAGTGAGGTTCACTAATATAGGATATCTATAGTGAAATAATCGTTTTTTTTTCGTTTATTGCCTTGATATAGGCTATAATTGGGTAGTGCATATTATATTCTTAATGTACTAGTCATGCGGACCACTTTGATATATAGAATATATAGGTTAAGTTGTTCCATATATTTCCAACCCTGAAGGGGTGGGGCCACTTCCGGGGAAGGAATTGAAACCTGTTTTGAAACTTGCTCGAAAAATCCTTTCAGGAAATACCGTATTTAGGCGTGTATGCCGCGCCCCCGTGTAAGCCGCGCACAACCAATTTCTGGAACGCTAAAATTAAAAAAAAAAACTCGTGTAAGCAGCGCACATCAATTTTCTCAAAAAAAAGTGCAATGTATCATTAATCATTAATCATTAAACTCGTTATACACAAAGACAATCCAACAATACTTTGATTACTAACAGAAATCACTACCGTGTCTAGCTTTCTTCGTTATCGTCGTCTCCCGAGGAGCTGGAGCACGTATCACCATCGGACTGAATAAAGTCTTCGCTCCCATTTTTGGCATTGGAAATGCAGCAATTTTTTACAGCTGCGGACGACAAGATCCTCTGGAATTGAATTCCATGCTTCAATAATCCATTCGCACAAAAGGCGAAGTGCAGGTTTCTTAATTCGGCCAGTTGGCATAGTTTCGTGTACTGCAGTCGCCATCATTCAGTGTACAGTCGCCGCATGTAGTTCTTGAAAGGCCGGTTGATGCAAAGAGGAAAGATGAGCTCTAACTTGTCGTTTTATATTAAAACTTTTCTACTCTTGAAAAATTACTCACAATATTCCAGTATTAGGTTAATAAAAACTCCCCGTGATTTTAAAGGTTTGGTGTCTCAGTCAATTCTACATTTCCTCGTGTATGCCGCGCACCCTGTTTTTTGACTTCGTTTTTGTACAGAAAAGTTGCGTGGCACACACGGATAAATACGGTATATAGGCTATCCCAGATTCAAGGTTCGACTTTGGAGTTATCCCTGGTACGTTTTAGTTATGTTTATATAATAATTTGATAGAAATTAGGTAGAAGTTGTGTTAACTATAAATGTAACGTAAATAATTATCATCTCTTCACTAACATATAACAAAGTAAGTTCAATTATTCTTAACATAATTACCGTTGTTCAATGCATTTAATGCGTGCTTTAACTTTTGTTTTTATGGAACCACAACGGAATCAGTTATCTTAATATATGATTGTTTTATATGCATAATATTTGCACTACTTGTAAATTATTTGAACTATTTTCCTGTTTTCCCATAAAAATTCAACTAAAGTTTCTTTATCAATGGAAGTAAGAGACTTGCAGGAATATAAACACATATTGAATATAAAAATTAATAATTAAATTACAAATTCTATCATAAAGAGAGGTTAAACCTATCAAAGTTCCATCCAGACATAAATTTGAAAATTTGAAATAGATATGAACTAGATATAAATTTGACCAACTTACCGGTGCCACCTTGGAAGGGTTTTCGTTTTTCTTGGTGTCAGTCTCATCAATGGTCTGCGAAAGGAATGCACAATACGTTATTGTTATCAGTGGAAATATTTTAGTATCATAAAAGAGCATCAATGTAGTAAGTATTGTTTACCACACAATAGTATACTCATTTCTATGTATTTTTATTTCAGGGTTGTGGATAATCGTTCGTTGATTATTGCTTTGTTAGTTTTCAGTTATTGAACTACTCTTTCCTATTCTGATCGTACATTGAAGAAATCAACAAGAAGAGAATGAGCAGACAGAGAGAGCAAAGCTCTAATTGAGGGGGTAAACACAACAGTCGTCTAACTCACATTTTTAAAAATGGAAAAAAATCAAGTTAAACTTAAACACATGTGTTTTTTTGTGCTATATATATACGTACAATATATGACACCTTGAACCATTTGTGATTGCTTTTAGTATATTGTACAAAAACCACATGTGCTTAACTTTAACTTGATTTTTCTCCACTTTTAGAAAATGTGGGTTAGACCACTGTTGCGCTCACCCCCCCCCCCAATTCTATTTCTAGAATGTTCCATTGATAAAGATTTTTACTATGCCAATTGCCTCAAGAAGAAGCAACAACGAACCAAGGAGCACAGAGCTATGGTAAATGATTCTGGCAGTTTATTTTTTTTCATTCCTTTCCTAACTCTGCGTCAATTAAACCGATACAACAATGACTTAGTGGTGGTATTTTTGGTGTAAAATTTTGGAGAAACTACGCTTATTATTGTTTCCATAAATTATGTATTATTTATGTTTTGCAATATTTTGGACCTTATTATCTTCTTAATATACTATTTTTCTGTTTCTTGTATGAAATTCTCTTTTCAGCACGCTCGTTCATTTCTGAGTCCAAGAGGAGTGTTTATAATTAGTGGACACAGGTTGGAGAAGATGAAGAAGATACTAAAATAGAGCCTTGTAAACCGGGTACAAGCTCC
Organism: Thermobia domestica; assembly: GCF_964235325.1. Taxonomy (NCBI): domain Eukaryota; kingdom Metazoa; phylum Arthropoda; class Insecta; order Zygentoma; family Lepismatidae; genus Thermobia; species Thermobia domestica. The sequence continues at coordinate 146,558,757 of NC_137459.1, read as the reverse complement.
CAGGATCTTGCAACTTGCCATTTTAAAATAAAGGTTAAAACTGATGCTGCTCTGCTACATAAGTATTCCATTCTTGAGTACAGTGACGTAACTAGGAAGCAAACGGGGCTTGTGCCCCGAGCGCCGGAATGGAAGGACGCAAAATTGGGCAAATATTTGATGGAGCGTTTTGGTGTGGTTGATCAGGGGGCGCTAAGGCGAGTTGCGACAACTAGCGTATTTGCGTCGCTGCTTGAATATTATGGAATAATTAAGATATTTATACAAATATATCTTCTTATCCAATTAAGAAGTATGGTAAATCACCACGCATACCTAATGAATGCATTTTGAATATTTTAAATAGGTAATGCATTGGTTATGCACACTGAAATATATTTCATTCTTTCTTTATAAATGAGACGCTTACGCAAATCAAAATCCCTTCTTGCTGTAGCATAAGTTAATAGTACAAAATTATTTATTTAAATTGAACGGAACTAGAGGATAACTCAATGTTCAATAATCTTTAGTGGAAGAAATAGCTGTTGGTGTTTTGCAATTAATGTATACTTCAAGCAATAAAACTGATATTAGACACTTACTTGTATCCGGTAGTCTAAAACCTATTGAGTATTTTGCACACTAGATGGCATTAGTGTTCCAAATCTTACTGGGGATGTACTTGAGCCTGAACCCACAAAGTGGGGGTGATGTATATATTTCCTGAAAATTTGGGTCAAGGTAAGATCAAAATCGGTTACCAAAATTGGGGAGGTCTCATGCATTCCGCTTGGGAGCAACACTTTACTTATTGTTATTAAAATCTTTAAGCATGTCCATAAAGTCCGTTGCAACCGCGAAAAATCTGAAACGGGGAGTCAGATATGAGAACAGAAAAACATGTCTTTCATCATTTCAAAAGTACAACGTATCAAAGTAAAATAAATTGTCCCAGGGTCCTCCGCAGGGTCCCAGACGGGGTCCAACTCAACATTTTTAAATGGAAAGGGAGTCAACTTGCACATCGTATGAAAGTTGGTGTTAAATAAAAGAAGATAAATCAAGTCTCGACTCTCTACAATAAGCCTGTACAAAATAGTGGTGGGTAAAAATCTCAACACAATCTTGATTGCAAAGTCTATGGCCACTCGCATGAATCTGAAACGGTGAATTAGGTATAAAAACAAAAAAAAACACGGATATGTCATTATTTCAAAAGTATAACAATTCAAAGTAAAAATAATGTTCCATTGTCCCTCGCACAGTCACACACGGGGTCCAACTCAAAATGATGAAATGGGAAAGGGGTTCAAGTTGAGTATCATATGAAAGCTGATGTTAAGTGAAAGAAGACGAAACAAGTTTCGACTCTTGATGATAAGCCTGTGCAAATTGGTCTATCAGAACGGGAGCAATTACAATGCAGCATTAAGTAAATATCGGTGTCTGCAAGAAATGTGCAGGAATAGCCATTATAATCTTCGTACGTGAGTGTGTGGTGTGAATTCACATGAACGTTCGTTATTGGCCCGTTTTTCTTTGAAAGAATGACATCCCAAGAAGTTGCCACCTGTAACGTGACATCGGCACGTTATAGGAAACTTTTAGTGCGACTTGTGATTGCTGTGCAAAATGACGGTGGGTCAAAATGTCATCACAAGCGTCATTGAAAAGTCTATGGCCACTATTATTAATTTGAAATGGTGAGAGAGGTGTGAAAACAAAACAAAAATAAAAAAGAAAAGCTAGAATATATCAAAGTAAAAAAGAAATGCCCCAGGATTACCGCAGGATCTCAGACGATCACGTGAGGAGAAGCATGGTTATTGATAAGAGAAACCATACAACGTTAGTAAAATTGGTCTATCAGAACGGGAGCAATTACAATGCAGCATTAAGTAAATATCGGTGTCTGCAAGAAATGTGCAGGAATAGCCATTATAATCTTCGTACGTGAGTGTGTGGTGTGAATTCACATGAACGTTCGTTATTGGCCCGTTTTTCTTTGAAAGAATGACATCCCAAGAAGTTGCCACCTGTAACGAGACATCGGCACGTTATAGGAAACTTTTAGTGCGACTTGTGATTGCTGTGCAAAATGACGGTGGGTCAAAATGTCATCACAAGCGTCATTGAAAAGTCTATGGCCACTATTATTAATTTGAAATGGTGAGAGAGGTGTGAAAACAAAACAAAAATAAAAAAGAAAAGCTAGAATATATCAAAGTAAAAAAGAAATTCCCCAGGATTACCGCAGGATCTCAGACAGGGTCCGATTCAAAAGTTTCAAATGCCAAGGGGGGCAAATAAGCACATCATGTGAAAGCTCAACTTAGACCCCTTTCCCATTTCAACATTTTGAGTTGGACCCCGTCTGGGACCCTGCGAAGGACCCTGAAACGTTTCTTTAACTTTGAATCATTTTACTTTTGAGATAAAGACATAGCCGTGTTCTTGTTTTTACACCTATTCCATCGCTTCAGTTTCATACGAGTCGCCAAAGACTTTGCAATGAAGATTGTGTTGAGATTTTGACCCACCACTATTTTGCACAGGCTCATCGTAGAGAGTCGAGACTTGATTTATCTTCTTTCATTTAACACCAACTTTCATACGATATGCAAGTTGAACCTCCCCCTTTCCGTTTGAAAATTTTGAGTTGAACCCCGTCTTGGACTCTGCGGAGGACCCTGGGACAATTTATTTTACTTTGATACGTTGTACTTTTGAAATGATGAAAGACATGTTTTTCTGTTCTCATATCTGTCTCCCCGTTTCAGATTTTTCGGGGTTGCAACGGACTTTATGGACATCCTTAAAGATTTTAATAACAATAAGCAAAGTGCTGCTCTCAAGCGGAATGCATGAGATCTCTCCAATTTTGGTAACCGATTTTGATCTTACCTTGACCCAAGTTTTCAGGAAATATTTACATCACCTCCACTTTGTGGGATCAGGTTCAAGTATATCCCGGATTAGTGTATATGTATCTCAGCGGGTTAGATCTAGTGCCATTTGACAACTGACAGTTGAAGCTAGGAAATGTGCAAACAACTTTGGAATTTACGTAGTGAGACATAAGATGTCGCACCCTGAAGATAAGTGAACTTCCGCAAAATTGATCTACATTTTACAATTTTATCTCGATAAAGGCACTAATGTTACGCAGACCCGTGAAAACAATTGTATTTTTTATGGGTAAGATACGTTATTAAAAGCAGCATCCATAAGATAGTTCAATCGCTTTCATCCTGGAAATTCCGATGTCCAAGATGCTCTTTGCCACTGGTGACCAACCACAGGAACAGTGGATGGTATTCTGGCAAAAGTCTAAGAAGTAAGCAGTTGTGGCATCTCTAATGTCTAAAAATTAATTTAACGAACAGCATTACAACATTTGGAAAACGCTGACAACAGAAGGAACTCAACATTTGGGTGTCACACAACTTGACTCAAAAAAAATTACTCGATCGACTTACTATCTGCAAGTCTCTACTGAAACGTCCCGGCGGAGCTCATGTGGTTCGGATCCCACGTTAAGCTGTAGGTCTACATCTCATATAGCCTTGCTGCTGAATGGAACGTTAAACTCAAAACAAATCCTAACCGAAATTGGTGTGTGAAAACCTAGTGTCAGGATATTTTGATCAGAAATTATGGAGGTTCTAGAATGACGGCCGCATGGTGATGCCGGAGAATGGCATAAGGCCATCAAACAAAATGGTTCATATGTGGCTGCAAGAATCAAGTCACGATGAATATGTTGTGAGTTTTGACCTCCGAGGGCTGAAAACGTTTTAGATAACCTGATACTTTCTATGAATCTAATTAGTATTATATTAACTTACGCCAGGAACTATCACAGGCTCTGGCGCTTGCACCTGAAATGAAAGAAAATAAGTATGTGTTTTAATAAGAATGAAAAAGGTAAAGTTGCCATTTCAATAATAAAAATAACTCCAAAATGATATGTGAAAAATCCTAAAAATAGAGATATACTCGCAGTTGATGGTTGAAATGTATTTTGTGTCTACTTCGCCTTTCACTAATGTCAAGTCTGGGTTCAGGAATAGAATCAGAAACTTTGTTAATAATTTCATTTTTACCTAACAATTTATTAAATTAATGATAATAACATCCACTTCGTTGTTTATTTTACAATTGTAGTTATTACAAAACATTGAAGTAATACTAAAATTTATTACAGTCCTCCGGCATAATGATACTTCGGAAAATGATGAACTTATTATTATTAGTTGCATTAAATACAGGGTGGTTATAATTAAAGTGCCCCTATTCACGGCAGTCCAACGCAGGCTGTAATCAATGTATTACATTGAAATTTGGTAAATATGCTAATGAGACCATGTGGAAGCGAGTTACGCTGGAAAACATGTTAGTTCCACTTTCCACCACCAGGAGAAAATGCGGCGCACTACAGGACATAACACACGCGAGCTCACACCTAGTACACACGATCACGTGAGGAGAAGCATGGTTATTGATAAGAGAAACCATACAACGTTAGTAAAATTGGTCTATCAGAACGGGAGCAATTACAATGCAGCATTAAGTAAATATCGGTGTCTGCAAGAAATGTGCAGGAATAGCCATTATAATCTTCGTACGTGAGTGTGTGGTGTGAATTCACATGAACGTTCGTTATTGGCCCGTTTTTCTTTGAAAGAATGACATCCCAAGAAGTTGCCACCTGTAACGTGACATCGGCACGTTATAGGAAACTTTTAGTGCGACTTGTGATTGCTGCGTTACAGACACGAAACTGTTTGGAGACGACTGCTCTCATGTAAGACGAGGAAACACCGCACACCGGTCTGCATCGTAAAACCTTCACTGCCTATCGCGTCATTTCCCGAGGTTTTCCAGATGCGTGGTCAGAAAGGTCCCCCGATCTAAATCCATGTGACTTTTGGCTGTAGGGATATCTGAAAGCTTGGATCTACCAGAAAAATGTCCAGTCGCTGCCGGATCTCAATGAAAGCATATCGCGATGTGTTGCATAATTCCCCCGGAACTGCTGCAAGTAACTGTTGCGCACGCCATTTTGCGGTCGATGTGTCTGGTGGCAATGTAGAACATGTTATGTAAATTGGTCACTGTAACCGCAAATGTTGATGAGGTTATTCTCTTTCGTTACCGTTAAATGGAAGTAAAGTTTCATCGTTTGTTACCCTCACATTGTACCGAAAGTTGTTCCCTTTGCAGCATTTGTTACAATCACCTCCTGTCCACCTTGTTTGCATTACATTTATCTCACATGTTTGATCTCTTCGAACTAGCTAATCATCTTACTCATACATTCAGGACCATTTCCACGTGCGTTATCTGTACAGCGCCACATTTTCCCTGGTGTCGGAAAGTGAAACTACTATTGTTTACAATGTACATCTCTTCCGCATGGTCTCATTAGCATATTTACCAAATTTCAATGTAATATGTTGATTACAGCCCGCGCTTGATCGCTGTGAATAGTTGCACTTTAATTGTAACCACTTTGTTTATATCAAACCAGTAAACTATTACTGTACTTCATTTCTATTCCTAATTTTAACAGAATTTTAAATTTACTAAAGAAAAAGAATCAAAATGTAGTTTCTACTTAGGATTATTATCTTTCCGGATTTTCAAATTATAGCCACACCCTGTATATATAATGCAGGCGCTCTTTAATTCGTTTACGCTTTGGTATTCTGTAATCCGGCATCGATGAAGCTAGTTGCGTTTTCCAAGTATGAGTTCGAGTTTTATTTACTTTAACGGCCACGTCATGCCACTACACTTTTCGCAATTTTAGCTCGCTCTATGTTTATCGTGCTGTCAGGTTCCATTTCAATACAGTGCTTTCTGTTTTCAAGTAGGTTGCATATGAAGTTAACGGTTGTCCGGGCCAGCTAATTTTGTAAAGTAGACGGCTACTGGGGCCTTACCAACTCGATTAGCCTTAACAACTCGATATGTTCTTGACTAACTTGGACTAAAGATAGCAGAATTCAGAATTTTATGTCATCGAAATATTTATGGTTATTGAGAAAATTCGAAAAAAAAAAATATGAAGCTACTGGGCCTGGGAGGCTCCGCTTGCCCGGATAAGGGGTAACACAATATTACAACTGAGTTCATATAGTGTATTCTACTGTAAAATGTTCTCAAACCCCGGAACTAATTCTTCCAGTGCTATAAAACTAATAAGCGTAAACACAGAACTCTAAATAAACAGAAAAGCTGGAGATAATTAATCATCTAGAAAAAGGTGGAAACAGAATCATCCGGGGATATTTGTATTCTTTGTAGATGTTTAGAATGTGAGTAAACACATAAAGTACATTTAAAAGTATATATCTGCATTTTTATCACGAGGAATTTATTGTTGGAATTCTTATTAAAACATTTTAAGTTCGACAATCGTGCAAAATTGATAATCCTATACGGCCAGTCCAGAACATGCTGGACTTCAGAGCGCCTACTGGGTAATAATGTATTTACAATCTGAAATGCTCCTGTAACTTTTTAACTAATGGATAAACAAAACAATGAAATTACGTGTGATGAAAATGTCCGCAGCGGACATTATTTGATATATTCTGCAATATTACCAAATCAACAGTGTTGCCAATTTAACATTTTTTTTTAAATTATACTACCTCAAGTCATTACATATCACAAATCTATATGGTAAACAAAAACATGAAATACCATATTTATTATTCAGTTTTGCAAACTAAGGATGCAAATACTTTGTTAAGTATCACACCCAGACATGTAGATGACTTTTGATAGAAGTAAAGAAAATAATGTTTGTAGTGATTTTATATCTCAAACCATTCCCGAGATAAAAACAAATCATGGATAGAGATTGATATACTACTTAAGATGACGTATTTAAGAGAAATATTTAAAATTATTGTTGCTTCCCTTTGTTTCTAAAACATTGCAGCAATAGTCTTTGGCACTTGTTGTGTAACAAGTTCTCGCAATTACATAACTTCAAGGATTTTTGTAAACTTTAACAATGTCTATTATACGTTCGGAACTATCTGAGCTGTCGATTGCCTGCCTGATACTAATTGGTGTCGCTACCTGCGCTATCACTTCCATGTATAATGAGTTCCTTGACTAATTCATAATCCGTCAGTCAGGGGGCGTAGTGGCGTATCTTGATTTTTATTAGTTTGAAGGAGTGCGATTTAAAATGTTTCGTTTAACGTTATACCATTCTACTCGTTAGGAGTTGTATCATTTTTGAAATGTTCATATCTCTGTTAATATAAGGAATTAAGCTATAAACACGTTATTGTTGATAGAGCAGCTTAAACAAGAATAGGTAGTAATCCCATCTGTAAATCACGTTTTCGAGTTTCGCCACTACGCTTTACCAATGAAATGTGATACGGAGTTTCAGGTAGTTGGTAGACAAACTAAACTAATGAATATTGTATATGATTAGAGCTTTTACTTGAGCACGATTTTAACCTATAATGTACAGTGGGCCAAGGGCTCAGACGAAATAACTAGTGTTATTACAAAGATGATGTTCCCAGATCTATACATGGTGTTCCCAGAAAGAGGTAACATTCTACCATCACAAGCAAACGGTTTGAAATTCACCAAAAAATGATATATATATATATGGGCGGTGATTAGGGGGGCAAGAGGGGACAGTTGCCTCCCCCACTTTTTTGAAATGAAGACCTAATTTATATTGTTTCATTTGGAAATGTAAACAGGGTGTCCACACAATTTGGAGAAAAGATCTCTGACTTTTCCCTGATTTGCATGACGAAAGTTCCAGAATTCCCTGACCCCTGAATAACTTAATAATATAGAAAAAAGAAAGAAACTCCAGCCTCCACACTCCCCATATTTGGCCTTGTTTTCTTCCGCTTCTGTTTCTTTCTTTTTTCAATTTTCTTTCCAAACAAATGTAAATTTACAAACGTGTGTATTAGGCCAATATTGATTAGACCTACATATTACACAAAATGTAAAGTTACAAACAAAAGTGTCCAGTATACAGAGTACTTAAGATATGAAAAAAATTACACATTATAATACCAATTACACAGCATTATAATATTGCCTATAGTAATAAACAGTTCATACATGATTTTACTGATTATTTTTTTAAAACACAAACACACACACATTATGTAACACACACACACATTACTTTTGCTGGTGCAGTTGTTAAATGCAACCCATTTAGAAATTTGTTTTCATCCTTTCTCGCATAGTTTTCTTCTCATTGATCTGAATATCTTTCTTGTTGTCTCTGCAGTTTAATTTTCTTTTCTTCTTCCTCCAGCTCCTTTAGTTGTTGCTGAATCTTCCGTTTCTCTCTCCTCTTCTCGTCTTCAGCATTTATTTCTGTTTTCTTTTCCAAATACACCTGATATTGTCTCATTGAACTTCTTACTGAATTTATCATACCTCTTGTAATTATTAATCCTGATGATCCACCTATTCTCATCAAAGACTGGAGTTGATTTTAGTTTAGCGTCCCTTTCAGCAGCGAGGCTATATGAGACGTGGACCTACTGATTAACGTGGAATCCGAACCACATGAGCTCCCGCCGGGTCTCATCAAAGAATCAGATATGATCCGTTGAGCCACCAGAGATTCTTCTTATAAGTTGTCAACAATGAGAAGTTTATTTCTTGTAAAACCACTTTCAAAAAATGCCATTTCGTGAAAGAAGATAAAACACAATTTCATAACTGACCACAAGTCAACGAAGTTCTTCCCATTTCCTAAGACTAAGTAAAAAAATTCCATCAAGTCCAATACCATCTCTGTCATTGGCTATGAATTCATTCGAGTGTTTCTTAAATTCTTCAGTCGAAGCTTTCACTGTGAGCTGGAGATAATATTTGTTTGTGTTCTCAGCCACTTGTCCAGATATCCTCTTGGCACCATGCAATTCTTCTAGAACAGCGTCTACCCTTTTGAGAAAATATGCCAGATGCAGTTAGATGTGTTTCTCACAGAAAATTAGAAATTAGTTTCAACAACTATATCAGAGAACACTGGCTCCCTCAATAACATCACTGAGAACACTACATTTTGCATCCAGAAACAGTCTATCATCAACCCTATTTCATCAACCCTATTTCATAAATTCAGTAATTGAGCAATGAACCTAAATCGATTTTTCCCTGACTTTCCCTGACCAATTCGCCATTTCCCTGTCTTCACCTGATAAATTTTTACTTACCTGACCTTTCCCTGACTTTTACTTATTTTCCAGGATATGGACACCCTGGTAAAGGTTTTGTATGTATTAGTTTCATAGAAAACATGGTGCCATATGATATTTACCATTGCGTAAGTACGTATTCGTTATTTGTCTTCCTTGGAGTTAAGAAAGCTACAGGAATTACGTTTTAATTGCAGTTCAAAGCAATTAATATTGGAATTGAATATTTCTTTAAATGTCATAGCTATGCTTGCAGTACTTACTGTATTTCATTTTCTAAGAGAAAAATCATTCATTTAATGGCATGTGTGGAATTAAAAGTATAAGTTGTTCATTAATTCCCAGTTTCAATATAACTTCTGCAAAACAAGCGTCATAATTCATTACTATGATTAATGTTATACCTTCTATTTATTTGTTTTGCAAATTTATTAAATAATCTGACCACACACTTTTCCAGACAGAATTATAAGATGTTTATGAGAAAGAACTCAAACATCTTCTTACACTTTCGTTGTTTAAAAGTATAAATTACTAGTACCTACCTGTATCGCCCTTATGAATTTACTTAATAAAATAGAAATACGATATACGATATTTTAAGTGAAAAAGATGGTACGGTATCCTATTAGTTATACAACCTTTCATCAAACAGTTTTAGAAACAACCAGGAAATCTAATATTGATATACAATTGTTCAGATCATGTCTTGCCCCCCCACTTTTAACGTCCAACCTCCGCCACTGTATATATATATATAGGTAACCAAGAAAGTTCTGTCGCTTTTTCACCCACCACCTTCAAACATCGATATGTCACCTAAGACGTACCTGGAAGATCAAAAATAGTCCCATCAGCAGCGACGACTTTCTGCCAACGTTCTGGAAAGCCATAGATTCCATCGCGTTAGAACTTGGTGGACCCTGAATCGAAGAAGATATCAAGTGCATTTTACACCTCTACTAGGGATTTAAACTGGCGACCTCTAAGGTGATAGTCCAAGGAATGGAACAGGTGATAATCGGAAGGTGGAATGTCCGGGGAGTATTTCGGATGCAATAGTGGTTCCCATCCAAGGCGTAGAATGGTGCCCAGGGTCATCCTAGCTACGTAGGGCTTACCGTAGTCCTGTAACAGTAGAACCCCATTGCGACTGAGAAGTACTGGCTCCAGAGTTTTGAGTTTTTCTTTAACATGACTCAACTGCTGACTGTACGCAGTTGCATTGATGCTCTGACCATCTGGTAGCAGTTCCCAATGCACGATGCCGCGAGCAGTCAACCAAACACACTGGAGGACCTTCTTCTGGTGCTGTGCTGTTTTCGACTGTTTTGGAACCGGTTCATGGGATGCTAAGGAATGATAATGACGCCGTTGAGCTTCATAGAGGACCCACTTCTCATCACATGTCACTCTGTCCAAAAATGGCTCCTTCCTCAGACGAGACAGCAAAGAAACACAGGTGTCTGATCGCGTTGGCTTGTGGCCCGGACTCAAATCATGTGACGGGGCCGCGGTGGCTCAGTGGTAGAGCGTTCACCTCTGGTGCTTGGGGTCCCGGGTTCGATCCTAGCCCCCGCCAAGTGAACTTTGTGGTGGACAAACACCGTGTGCGTGGGTTTTCTCGGGGTTCTCCCGTTTCCTCCCACTTTCTTCATTACACCATTTCATTCATTACTCATTATCACCGTCTCCTTTAGCCTAACCGGCATAACCGTGGGACGTAAAACTCAAAGATTTCATTTCATTTTCAAATCTTGTGAGACACATCGACCCAACTTGTAGTGCTTCCCAAGTTGATGGAGTCGCTGCCGAATGGTTTCCCCACTCACATTGAATTGTAATCCAAGTTTCTCACATGTCTTGTCACTGTTCGTCTCAATTGCTGCCTGAAGATCTTTATTTTGTGCATGTGTTGGTCTTCCGGCACGTGGTGCGTCTTCGAGTGTTTCATCACCGTCCTTAAACTTGTTAAACCACCGCTGCACTGTCCGCATAGTCACGACCCTCACCAAAGGCTTGGCATATCTTGCGCCCCGCTGCACAGCATACACGCCTTTATGACACTCTGTGGAGGTCCCATGTTCACTCTGTCCTTACGCAAGTTTACGGTGTAACTGAACTGCCACAACCAGGTAGTATGTTGGATATACCCACACCAACAACTGACCTTCGCCTTATCTCCATTCACATTCAACTCACGGTGTGAGGGTAAATTAAATACAGGCCTCCACAAAAAAGACAGAACTTTCTTGGTTACCTTCATACGATGATGAATTTTGCACAGCTACAGAGGTAGGGTGGCAACACATCATTGTAACTTATATATACAAGGTTTTATTTGTTGTGTGATATTAAAGATTAATATAAGAATTTCCACAAGTAACCTGCTTTATTTTCAAGTAAAACAGATTGTCTATTATGGAGGAGTTAGAATAAAATTTCACATTTTTACAATTTCTGAGAATACATTTGAATATATATATATATATATATATATATATATATATATATATATATATATATATATATATATATATATATTAGGGCGGAGTGAAAAACCACTTTTTTATATATCGAAAACGCAATAGTGCGGAAAAGTTGTCAATTGATGTTGATAAAATAATGTAAAAATTTCGTCGCTGAAATCGAATATCTTCGGGTGGGGAATAGCCAAAACAGATTTTGTGTCTTTATAGGGTATGCAAACCCGCCGTACAGAGCACTCTTTTGCGTTTCTACGGTAAATGAACAAAAGTATAACCTACATTTCTTAAGTTAAGTAATATATAAAATTTAAGAAATGTTTTCTGCATGATTTAGGCACATTTTGGATCACACACTAGTCAATTTGATCAAAATAACAATCTACTTAATCTATTATATAAAAGAGAACGCACAAATCCTTTGTTAGCTCATCACGCTAATACGGCTGAACCAATTTCTTTCATTTTTGGGGGGTTATTAGGATTTGGACCCTAGATGGTTTTTATCATATCACTTTAATTTTTAATTACCAGTGTCTTGAGATAATTGACCATTCAAGTGTCCATAACGTACAAATCCTTTGTTAGTTCATCATAGGTATAAAAATAAACGTATTTATATGCAACCCGCATGACCGTGTCACTCGGCGGGTTAACATAAATGACAGGCGCTATAATGTTAACATTTACTGCAATTTGAAAGCGAAAAAGTAAAAATTATCTAAGTAACAAAGTTTATTGCGTTCCGGGGTGACCGCAGCGAAGCGGGGTGAACGCTGCTAGTACAAAATACATATTTTTTCTGCACCTCTTTGCTTGTTTCAGCGAAATGACCCAGGACCCAAGACGAGGACGTGGGTGCCGGTCAGGTCCCTCCCATACCCACCCTACCATTCATACACGTATGTTCAAATTTAAATCTTTGGTTATTTGCAGAGCATAGTTTGCCTTTGTTTCTACTTTTGTGTTTACAAATCGATATTTTTAGTTTAAGTCTGATAAAACCATCTCTGCCACAAACTGCTGTTGATGCTTCTGTTACAAGTCTCACGCAGCGCTCTGTACTCGTAATGTGACAGGAATATTTTAAAGCTTTTTTTATGACTGGATGTTCACGGTTATTATTGTAGATTTCAAGTTCTTTGTTGGAAAATAAGACAACGTTGAGGATGCATCACTTCAACTGATTCCCAATTAATAAGGTCTGTGTAATCGTTTGCATTCAAATTGAGCTTAGGTAGCTTTTTTTTTTTTTTACATGTGACTCATTGTCTTTTTAGCTGGTCTTCCTCGTTTCATTTTCCTACTGATACTACTGTCATAATATCTACTCTTCTCATTCCTAGCTTCTCCCATTACGTTGACTATCTTTCTCTATGCCTTTTTTTCTATGTGAAGTCTTTCATCGTCAACCATAGAAGGCAATATATTCTCCGGGTGTGCGAAATAGCAGTTATTTTGGATTACGCACTTCTTGAACCAATTGCTGCTCCTTTTTTGGTATGTACCTTGAAGAAGTTCTCATTACCCACACGTGTTTAGCTCCATCTTTACAAGTATCGTATCTCTTTACTGAAAATCAGCGACCTCCAGTCTCTTTCCTGCATAAAGTTTGATATTTAAGACCATCAAAGTACAAGCCTCTAAGATCCTTTCCTTTGGCCATTAGCACTTCCTTTTGTTCTATATTTTCCCTTTCTCGCCGGACTTTTGGGCAGTCTGTCATCTAGCCAGCATTTTGTGGATCAATTATTCCAAAATATTGTAATGTAGCTGTTGCTATCAAAGCAGTTGCACGATCAAATGTTCGAAATCGGTCTTCCAGCATACCGAGAAGTCTAAGGACATGTCGTTGCTGCTGCTTCTTTTCTCTCTAATATTCTGTTGTTTTGCAAAGTAATCATCAACACCTGACTCATCGCTATCAGAAGATGATGTCTGGAGTTCATTAGAAGTACTCGTTTGTGATGTGTAAGAAGACTGTTGGCAGGTGGTCTTTCGTGATCTACTTTTAGTGAGTATGATTAGTTTTAAAGTCTCCTCGTAGTCAACTCTCTCTATTCTGGCTACTCGTATTGTTCTCTGATCTTGCAGAAATGTCCACTCCTTCCTAGGTATTTTCTTTCTTAATTCACATGAGCACATGAAAAGTTCAGGAGCATATATCAAAAGACTTCATGTAATCTTGTTTAAATATATCCAGTTTTCCTGGAAGCTTGCAGAAGCTTTCGTTTTCTTCTCAGATTTAACAAACTTCTTATATATTTTCCGTGCAAAGCAAGTAGAAACTGAACTACACGTTCTAACGACAAAGTAGGGATGGAAGCTTTGTCCTAAACAGATTTCACACATTGAGCAACGTCTCTCGTCAACTTCTTTACCGACCGATCATACCCTTTCTCACACTTTTCCAGCTTTACCAATTGAAAATAATGCTTCATTACATCTAATTTTGTGGGCAACTACACACCTGAAAGTTCAGCTGAATGTCCAAGCACGGGGTGAGTTGTTATTGATCTTGTTCTTATCTTCGGCATGGTTAGAGTTTCTATATTCATATAAAATACAGATCTCACACGCATTACATAAAGTTTAATTCACAGTACAAAAACAAACTGTTTATACACGTACCAACTACACATAACGAAGTAAACACTGAAACGCAATGTTAAAACCGTAAAATTACCTTGAAAATATTGTCTACCACACTCGAACAAAGTTATCGAATACTAACGTTGTTTCTTTTTAATACTGCTACTATCAATTTGACTAGTCCAAATTGAATTCATATTCAGGGGAAGAAGTTAAATTCCATAAAGCAGTACGAAAATTTTTAAAAGGAAAAAGAGTGTTGAAGGAAAAGTTATAATGAACAATGAACACATTTATCGGCATATTAATTTAATGCTAGAACCTTATAAGAAACCACAAGTACAATATATGATATGCAATACTTTGTTTAGCTAAAATGGGCTATTTTATGGTTCTAAATCTGCCTAAATCATTTAGACATTATTTCTTCAATTTTATAGACTACTTACGTTAAGAAATATAAGTAATAATTTGTTCATTTGTTGTAGAAACACAAAAAAGTGATGTGTGCGGCGGGTTTGCATACCCTATAAGGTACAAAATCTTTTTTGGCGATTCGCCACCGGAAGATATTCGATTTCAGCGACGAAATTTTTACATCACTTTATCAACATCAATTGACAACTTTTCCGCACTATTGCGTCTTCGATATATAAAAAAGTGATTTTTCGCTCCGCCTTAATATATATATATATATATATATATATATATATATATATATATATATATATATATATATATATATATATATATATATATATGTATATATATATATCAAAATTACGTGCCTGCTTTTAAAAAGAAAAAAAAATAAAACAAACATTATGAAAAGTAAAAATGATTTGTTTTTATGAAACTTAGTTTCTTCTAAATGTGCATCTATAAAAAATAATAACATCACTTCATACTTTTGCTAATACTGACAGGCTATGGATTCAAAATTGCAGAAGTAGAGTAACTTCCGGAGCAGTCTCAGTTCTCAGTACTTCATTCCTGCTTCTCGTACGTTATGATATGATTTTTTTTTTTTTTTTTTTGCACAAATACAAGCTAGTTGCAATATTGCACATGGCTTTCGTATGATACCTCTGATATACGTGCATTTATTATACATAAATACATAGGATTTACTGAAATGTAACGAAACATCAATTTTCAGACCTGCAGTAGAAACAACATTCAGAAATATTTTGATGTGAAAATTAACACTTGAACTTAACTCCGTCCATGGTAAGTATGTAGTTTGCATTCTCCTAGCTTTCCACAGAGCTTCCATCCGCCGAAACGTATGGACAGGGGAAACTTTCACAATATGTAATACCAATTTCATAATGCATATGTATATGACTCTCTGTGTATATCCTGCTACCCACGTTTTTACTTTTTAGTCATGCGTAAATGTATCTTTTTGAAATTATTTTTCCAAAAAGCAGATTTTAGTTTATAGTTTTAGCTCAATTTAGTCTCCAGGGTGCTTCTAACTTTGTTTGTTTAGGAACAAGCTTTCTTTTATTGTTAGTATTCATTCTTTCAATCAAGCACTCGGATCATAACCAATATATAAAAAGGGGAGTAAAGTTATGAGAAAAAAAAACAGAACTTAACTAAAACGGTCATGAAGAATGAAATATGCAGTACTACGAGCACAAGCTTTCAGACTACTCTACGAGAGACAACAATGTATCTGGCTTCAAGGCTACAATATGGACGGTATTCTCTTTTGTTAGGTCTTGGGTCTTTTTGATTTGCTCAGATTATTCAAAAATATCGGATTATGCCTAATAAAACTTGAATTATCGAGATTACTATTATTCCCGATACATTTCTTAATAAATAACCATATATCTGCTTGCAGAGTTCAGTTTGTGTGTGTCTGTAGTTCACATCATCTAGACTTCTCCGGTACTTGCAAGTTAGTTCCAAATGAAAAAAATCACATGTTTGCCTTTTGAATTCCATATACAGGGGGGGAAGTAGGTATACACGCCTACATTGATGAAGTATAACATTCTAGCTTATGAATTTATTTGCTTGGGTTGATCCGGGCTTAAGGTATCAGCAAAAAGGCTTTAAGAGCAAATAATCAAGAAACTAAGTCTACCTGATAGATAGATAACAAGAAGAAATGACATAAAATAAAGTGAGCTGATCAGTATGAGATTGTATACCTACTTTTGGGCCACCCTGTATATTTTTCTCAAGGAACTGAAACATGAAAATTGTACTGCAGTAAATGTTTCAAATTACTTTTATACCCTGCAAAGTAAAATTAAAGTAAATAATAGGTATATTCTCATGGCAGTGCACAAAAAATTTTAATATCAGGCTGAGTTGGACAGCCGTCAGGCCGGAATCCATTCCTTGCAGGTTCAATTTTCAGATTCAGACGGCATCAACAGCTTGTAGTAAGTTACAGTAACATTCAGTTACTATCTCGCGATTTCATTCTAAGTCCCCATTCTCTACCCTCACTTTTGCGGAAGTTCATGTGATTCGGATTCCACGTTAATCAGTAGATCCCGTCTCATATAGCTTCTCTGCTTGAAGGGACGTTAAACTCAAAATCAAGTCAATTCTGTACCCTCACTTCCCTACTACCTTCAATGTTTTGTCATTTCACTGCCAGTATCCATTATGAAGTAAGTTTTATTTGCGCACTAGGACAACGATTCCATACCTTAGAGTTTGCTTAAGTCCTAGTATAATACAAACTTTAGTTCTCATCTGTTTCTCTAAAATAGCTACTTAGAGCCGGCATTTCTCCCCCTTACACATGGTGGAGATGCTGGTTACCGTTCATCCGGTATGCTTTCGCACACTTATACCGAGCCTGGTGACTATATACTTAGGATACCCACTTTCGGCACAGAAAACTCAGGTTCGATTTACGGTGAGAGCTCATGTGGTTCGGATCCCACGTTAAGCTATACGTCCACGTTTCATATATCTTAGGTCTTAATTGGGACGCTAAACTCCAAATAAATCAACCAGCGATCAGTATTAACGACATGCTTATTTTCTCTGTTAAAGGACAAAATCGAAATCTTAATTAAAAAGGAAACACCTCAGTCTGTGCGTCACGCTAATACATAATAGTAAATAGTTATGCTAATAGATATCGCTGGTTGCCTATCTGACGTCAGTAGATGTCACTAGCGAGCAGATAATTTACTGATTTAAAACTATTGTAACGATTTAATCGCGACTTTAAAATTGCATTGTTCTAAATAAGAAAAGAGCAGCAATTACATTTTGATTTGATCATTAACATGCGTGCATTTCTACAGGCAAAAGGTGAGACATAAGTCTTGTAATATTCTAGTATACCATATTCTAGTAATATTTTAGTATGATATTTTCCACAGTACAATTAAAGCTGGTTAACATTCAAAGTATAACTCCTAGTGTTGGACTGTCTCCAGTCATCTTTCAGCCCGTTTCTCGATTCCACATCGGTAATACGTGTTGCACATAGAGGCGAAAAGATCAGTCACTGCTGTTTACACCTACTGCTGGTTGGTGAAGCATCGTGATCTCAGAAAGTGTACGATGGACTGAAACTCGTAGATAGTATTACGAAGGGGCAAGATCAGAACCATATGTCGAATGTAGCCATCAAGTTCGTGTATTTTTGTTGCATTTTTCGAGCTGATTATGATTTTGAGTTATCCTGCTCAAAGAAACTAAGCTTTCGGTTCGCCAATACAGTAAAATTTTGTCGCAGTGCAAAATAAATCTGCTTCAACTGTTCGCAGTAAAGGTTGACATTGATGGTACAACCGTTAGGAACAATCTCGAAGTGAATTACCTCTCGTAGTTCCACCATACACAGAGCATGACTGGTGGTCGAAACGGCTCTATTTGACCATTGGTTCTGGAAATGGGTCCTTGCTCAACCAATATTTCTGCACATTTGGACTTTGGTGAAGCACCCACTTTCGTCACATGTTACAATCCATTTCAGGAAAATCATATCGTGAGGAGTTTCGAGCAGTTGTTGGCGTACATTCAGTTTCCTCTGGGCCTCAGCTTTGGTCAACTCGTGTGGCACAATGCGGCAGCTACTGAAGGATTTCCAGAGTTTGTGAAGGTTACGCACTACAGTGTACTGTGTTATTCCGGATTTGTTTGATAATTATTGCGTGCTGGTGAATGGGGTTT
Organism: Thermobia domestica; assembly: GCF_964235325.1. Lineage (NCBI taxonomy): Eukaryota > Metazoa > Arthropoda > Insecta > Zygentoma > Lepismatidae > Thermobia > Thermobia domestica. Next base: position 146,540,321 of record NC_137459.1, on the reverse strand, counting down.
CCTCAACGGTATGTCGTATGACCTCAGAACCTGCTACTCTGGGCTAAACCTTGGCTGATCATCGACGATCCCACAACCTGTACAAAATTTCTGGAACCAGCGAGTTAGTGTGCTGTGGTTCACTACAACTTCTTTTGCAGATGTTAGGGTTGCTGTCACAACATTATTCCCGAGTTCGAAATCATATAGAAACAGTTCACGTATCACATGTTGTTGAGCATTCATCATCACAGCCAATAAAAACTGGCTGAAGATATAGACGGAGTGATGGCCTCAATATTAAATTGTTCGCTTGTCACACTACTTCTTGAGTCAGTTTGACTTTGTATTTATGGTCGATCACGGCGTATACACGCGCCTACGGTTTGGTCTCTGGAAATATTGGTAAACTCATGACTTTTGGGGGGGGGGTAAAATATGGTGACGATTTACTGCAACTTAAACTGTTTTGTTAAATGTATAATATTGATACTAACTATGAACATGTATTGTTGTTCATTATTAAGACAAGGCCCGTACCATATTTAGGTTTAAGCATCAATATTTGTGTACCTGCACGTCGGTTGGTGGAAAAACTAAAAAAAAAAATTGTTAAATGTAAAGAATTAGAGCTTTTAATTAAGCGTGATTTTTAACCTATATAGCGTACAGGAGCCGAGGCTTCGAGTGCAGGAATTAGTTTTATGTTTATGCAATTGCATTATCTTTAAACAAAATTTCAAGACATCTACCAATAAGAATTATATCGATATTTTACCTGTCTTTCAGCTGATTGAGCGCCGTTCTGCGTTTCATCTTCAGTAAGAACAACAATCTGAAATTAAAATTGACATATACAGATTTCAGTAATATTTCAGGATGAAAATACTTTTCAGTACAAGAGGTGTATCTGCAACAAAACTTAGTTCAATATGCAATGCATTAAAGTTTTAATGTAATATAACAATATTATGAATATCACTTCTCTTGTTTATTGAAGTGTTGATTTGTGGCCAAGCGGCTTCATTCTGGGCTCCTGTCTCGGAGTGATCTTTAATTTCAGATGCAATCCTAAGTAGTGTTCTGATCCCACTTTAAGAAATAGGCTCCGTCTCATAGCCTGGGAGCTGAAAAGAGGCGTTACGTTTTAAATAATCAATCAATTCACTATGCATGTTATTTGGAAGTTTAATTATTGATAATCTAATAATATGGCTGTTTTAAAATCCTTCACCGTATAATTCAATAACAGAAGTTCATTGTTTATTAATTCACTCATCGCCAAGCTTAGAACGAAGCAGATTGTTGTGAATTCTTCGGGGATTTTCATGATGATGGACATACTTTGTACAGAGCAAAGAGTGGCTAAGTGAATAGAACAACAGCTGGTAATGTAGAGTCAAAAAGTGCATTCAACTGTTTCACGCTGGTTTTTAACCATGCAAATTACTACAATTATGGAATGTGAGAAGGAAACATTGATCATTAATACAGTAAAACCTGTCTTCAACGGACTCTTTATTAAACGGAAAACTGTCTTAAACGGAAATATTTCACGGTCCCATGAATTTTGGAGAATAAAACGTGTAAAAAGTCCCTTCATTAAGCGGAAACTGTGTTACGCGGACAACGGAAAGAAAAATAAACATTTAACGGAAAATTCTGAGTTCCGGACTACAGCGTTTAGAAGATGTTTAGACATTTTGTGAGACATATACATTACACTGTCCGCGATAAAATGTTCGTTCCACCCTCCCCAACCACTACTCATATTCACCCCCACAAATTGTCCTTAATCCCCGCAACGTAATCAAGAATCATACGGAATGTCGGAAAGAAGAAAACGAGATAGAGGAAGAAGAGGAATACGATACCGAGTTCGATGAAGAGTGTAGAATAAATACATATCAAGATTCTCTCAGAAGTTTAAAGGAACTGTAAAAATTTGCCTTACGGAAAATGATTCTGATTCACTTAGTATAATTTCTCAGGCTAAAGTGTATGCGGAAAGTCAAGCAGACAAGCAGCAATGTACACAGAAAACCCTGCTTGGCTATTAGAAAAATAAAGAAAACTTGTGCATAGTCAATTGTATTCATTTTAATTTTTTTGTGTATTTATTCGTAGAAGAAAGAAGTACTGTAATCGAACAATGTACGTACAGCAATATATTTTCTCAGTATGCCCCTTTATAAGCATGTATTTTTTTTTAAAAAAGGAAAGGTCTACCTCCACTAAGCGGAAACCTGACTTTAACGGCAATTTTTGGAAGTCCCGCGCGATTCCGCTAAAGACAGGTTTCACTGTATTATATGTAAATTTGATTCGTTCTGAATAGTTTAGGAAGAAATATCTATGGGAATTGTTTTTCAACTAACACTTGTGTGTATTTTGTAAATATGAATTTAAGTTTTATCCTTCTTAATACAACCAACTAATTACTTGAAAGAGAGTGTTGTTAGTTTTAGTACATTTTAAAACCTGTTTGAAAATATAAGTTTTTAAAACCCTAGTCTATTTCCTTTGTGGAAACGGCCATCCTTGTTATAAAGTTCAGCTATTTTCAAGAATTCTAGATGAAATACAGCTAATAAACATTTTTCTTGTATTACTCTTAATTCACCGAGTTCTGTCATTTCGGAAAATACCTATTTCGTCTAAAAGCAGAAAAAAAATATTAACCACTATTACGTCAAAAAAGTTTCTTTGTGTCTCCAATAAGTATAGCAAAATCAGTCTTTACTTTAAAATATATATTTATATTTTGTATGCTTTATCTACCATAGTTTCCACCAAAGGATTTTAATAATGAGAAGAAAAGAAATCACCAAATTAATAAACCAATCTTTGTAATCATTCAGTACATACAAAATTAAATTTTCTTTCCCTTTTTACATTTCTATTTTATTTTCATATTAAATACTTGCAGTTAGAGAAATAAAACTTACTTTGAGCTGAGTCTGATAACATAGAACAATACAACTTGTATTCCCTAAGCTCAACGGACAAGGAATTAGATGCCCTTTTCAAACCCGACATGAATTGCTGTATTTCGTCCAGGTCCACCTCAACCAATTTTTAATAGAACATTACAAAGGGGAACTTTATTCAATATATATTTGAAATGTAGTACCACGAAGTGGGCATTTCTCACTGCAATGAATTAAACAGTATGCCCACAAGGTTCTCAGCGAGACAGATACTGGATTGTAGCGCACTGGAAATGTGTAACGTGATTCGACGAGTCGCGTTTTTGACTGTATTTTAATGATGCAAAATGTCAACTGCACCTACATCCCAATGAAGTATTTCAATCACAATGAGTGGAGAGTGTGTTTCAAGCTCGAGAAGATTCTGGGATGATGTGCAGGTGATTTTCATAGCATGGCGTCAGTCCACCCTTAAAGTGAACGTAAATATTAGGCAGCATACTTATTTGCACAATCTCATAGAGGATGTGTCGTCATTTCTCCATCTTCATGATGAATACGGTATACATTAGACTTCCATATTTTTCAAGAGGACAGGTACTGTGTTCACAGAGATAAATGTGTTTGTGTATGGATTTAGGAACATTAAGATACTCTGTAGCATCTGATCTGGGTTGCCAAGTCTCCAGATTTAAATCCAATTGAAAATATGTGGGAAAATTTGGAAGACAATAATAGTATAAGGTACTTTTTTTTTAGAACTACAGGATATTCTGGGGTACTGTGGGTACATGTAACAACTCATGGATTCTTTCTAATATAAATCCAGGCGGTTATCTAACAAGAGACGGTATTACCTTATATTAGGCACGCCTTATGACTAGGTGACTTTTTTCTTGATGTATTCTGATTTCTTGGGTGGCGTTAGTGTATACAGGGTGTAACATAAATGCATGGCCAAAAGTGACGAGGTGATTGCGGACATCCAAATAAGTAAACATATTCCTAAAAACATGGGTCCGATGCTGCTTCGTTTCCGAGATACAGGGTATTCAAATATCGAGTTCCTACAATGGCTCACTATAAGGAAGTGAATGGAAATATTCATAATTACAGGAATAATACAGTCAAATGGATTTATGCCTGTTCAAATACATTTACACTAACATAGAGAATGAAACTAATCAACATTTGAGGTCATTGGGTTGTCAGTGTTGCCAACCTGATACAAAGTGTTGTGTTTTCAAATAGCATTAGACGTCCAGATGTTAGAATATAATTGCTGACATCAAAACGTTCCTAAATATGGGCCAAATTTTGCTTCAAAGTGTGAAGTCAGTTAACGGCTCATAATAGTAAACAACGGTTCATAGATCACAACTATTGCATGTTTCCAAAGATAGGTAATTGAGAAAGGTATTCGATGGAGGCCACAACGTTCGTATAAACCACACATAAACTTCGGAAGACAGTGCCTCATGTTTAGGAACCTTTTAACGTCAGAAATCATGTGCTAACGTATTAGCGTCTAATGCTATTTGAAAATGTATCACTTTGGAGCAGGTTGATAACACTGACAACCCAGTTACCTCAAATGTTGATTAGTTTCATTCTCTATGTTAGTGTAAATGTATTTGCACAGCCTTAGTTTCACTTGATTTTATTATTCCTGTAATATTTAATATTTCCATTTACTTTCCCATAGTGAGCCATTGGAGGGACTCGACATTTAAACACCCTGTATCTCGGAAAGGAAACGGCATCCGACCCATATTTATAGGAACATTTTTACTTATTTGGATGTCCGCAATCACCTCGTCACTTTTAGCCATTCCTATGTGTTACACCCTGTATATATATATATATATATATATATATATATATATATATATATATATATATATATATATAAACTGCACTTAAATTACTTAAGGAGTTAAAATACAATAAACGGTGCACACTTTCGTTATCAAAGAACATTAAAAAAAAAAACATAAATCAGACAATCAGACAAAAGTATGAGACAGAAAAGCAATAATCGCCCTTATAAATTTTAAAATCTCGAAACTCAAAATATGTTCTAAACTAAACTCACTAATATTTATAATAATTTACTTAAATATAAATATTGATGACGTGTTAGTTGAAAACAGTGATATGTTGTCGAAACCTAACATAAATTAGTAATAAGATGGTTTGCTTTGACTTCTATTTTTGTTTAACTTAGACACATTCCAATGCTAGAATGAGCAGAGCCATCACTTACATTTTCAAATGAAATAATAAGAAATGCACTTACAGAAAATAATTTATATGAGAAATTAAATATAAATAGTTGGTTGCAGAACCATCTGAATATCTGTGGCATTCATTTATTCATAGATTTTTGGACCTTCTAAAATTCATAAACGAGCTTGGTAAGGGGTGTGATGATGTTACAGAAATTTAAATTTCCAGTTTAAACGATAATATCAACTTAATTAAAAGCTGCAAAATCCTATGTTCTTACATATGCACTTAATGATTAACTGTCATGTTTCTTGCAAACATTACAGGTTGCTAAAGTTGTACTTACAAATATTTGTACCTATTAATCTTAATATAGTACTAATTTCATCCCATTTTGTGGTAGGTAAAGTTACAAAAATAATTCATTTTGACTAAAAAATACTATAATTCCGGTTTGTTTTTAACATGTAAATTTAAGAACAGTAAAAGATAAGTTGTTTATTTTTTTCTTAAAAATAAAAACACATTCTATAACTTATTCGTACTCGTTCTTTAATAAATAGCAGGAAGTTAATTGGATATTAAAATGTTCTTCAATTTTAAAACTAAAGTAAAAGATAGTTAAGTCCCTACGATGCAGCAAAATGAAGATGGAATTGATATTTGTCATAGAGTCATACTCATCATGTACTTGAAAAGAGGAGATTTCTCCATTTTTGGCCCAGCCTCGGGGTGTAACAATTTTTTTTCTCTCATGAACAAAATATCAACACTTTGGTTTGAAAGTATATTCCGGAAACAAAATTCTAGGACATAAATAATTTATTCAATATGTGAAACATCAACATAAGTAAAACTATAAAAATTTGAAGTGGTTTAGCTTGCATATTTAATATATTGAAAACTCACCCTTCTCTGATTTCAGTAATTCTTGCATAGATGTCAAAGTTATTTTGTACAGTCAGCGACTGTAAAAAGTGGAGGTTGGATACATAAGAAATGATAGCTTTTTCCAGTAGCAGAAAAGTTTCACTGTATGCCTGATAGTTGGACAACCAACATGACAGCAAATACATGCCCGAAAACATAACATGCCAGGATATTCCTCCATTTGGAGGAAAAAGTATTACTATCTGAGAGCATCACTTAGAGAAACAATCACGAGATAAATCTGCAAAAATTCCATTCACTTTAAGATCAAAGAGATAGGAATTAATGCAAAGGAAACGAAAAGAATAATACTCATCATGCAGAGACTGAAAAAGTATGTAAAGCTAAACAAAATGAGAAAAGAAGAAAAGAGGGAAAGGAAAGAGCAAAAGACATGGGAATAAATTAAATTTTAACACTTAAGGATAAACAGTCTCCATCTTTCCCCCTGCCCCCTGTATTGTCTTGGTTTTTCTCCCTTCATAGGATAAATCTCTTTCAGTATCAAACGCGAACATCAGTTATAGTTTTTAATTCCTTGAAAAAAAATGTAACTCAGTCTAGGCTCAGACTCGAACACAGAATCCTTAGAACGATAGTCACAAACGATACCCACTTATCTACACAGGCTCTATCAACTGCCTTTATAAATAACCCACACGCTGTTATCAAACGTGTTAAATCAGCCATTGTCGGTGAGTTACTCCAGTTACACATGAAGTTTGAATTTTATTTACGGCCTTTAGCCATCTACGGCAACAGGCCCCATGTTTTCATTAAAAGCATTTGTTCTGTAGATTAAAATCAAGAATATATCAATCTATTATGAATTAATTTCTTGGGTGCACCAACACACACACACACACATACATTATATATATATATATATATATATATATATATATATATATATATATATATATATATATATATGTTATTGATTAAGGATTAAATGAGTTATTTCGTAAATTTACGAAACGGGTCTTGAAGGAGGTCGTCGCAACAGTAATGACACCTCGTAGCATTGTTACGTAACACACGCAATATAAATAAAGCTTCAAAACCGGAAGTTACAAGTTCTGCCGTGGCTAAGTCACAAGGATGTCTGCTTCTTGCGTGGAGCAACGCGGGTTCAAATCTTGGCTGGTGCACTTTCAATTTTCTTTCTCTCAAAATACATTCATGTATGTTTTGTATTTGTCACTAATATTTGCTTTATTGCATTTTTTGTAAATTAACTTAAATTTTTGGAGGTTAAGTAAAGTCAGGAAGGTTAAGATAAATATATGACTGCTTTATACGTGTGTGCACTCCAGAGATGGAGTGAGTCAGTGAGTCAATTTGTCAAGATTTGTAAGTGGGTCGTGGGTCAATAGGATGTGACTCACTGTGACTCACTCTAAGCCAAAAACCCATTCTGACCCACGCTGACCCACTGATCCACTCTGACTCACCAACCCATTCTGCTCAGTGCATTGAAGACAGCTTCTTCTGAGCACTGGTGAATTTCTCTACCTTTTACTTTCAAGGCCTCCCTTTTTGTTGTTTTTTCATTTGTTTCTATTTAAGAAAGAACTTCAGGCACTCTTGCAGAACTCCAGGCAATTGACCATATTTGGATTTGTAATAATAGCAATAGGACTTGACTTTTCAAACACATCCTGTGAGCTTTTAGAAGAGCTAACTACTGGAAAAAATTGTGAATCACCTGTAATGTATGAATTATTATATAACAAAAAATTGAATATAACTGTGTGTGTGTGATCATCATGATCATATTGCAAAGTCAACTGAAATGACATTTGGCATATACATAGTTTGGCTCTGATCTCAATATCATTTTTAAAACTCTTTTATTGGGGGGGGGGGACATTTTCTATATATAGGGTTGATTTCTAAAAATAATCGAAAACGATCGATATTAGTTCAGAAACAAATTGGAAAGCAATTATTGAGAAATAAAAACTACAGTTTTACGCAATTTACATCTACTGGTTTTTATTATAACAACTGCTGAAACTTGTGTTTATATATGGAGCGTTCACAGCATAAGGGTATCACGTGATAAAGTTGTGAGGAAAATGGACATAAAATTTGTACTGTAAGCTTAATTACGTGAGAATTTTAAATTTGTACGGGATGCTTAATTATATGGCCAATTTTAGACTTCTCTTTACTTTGGTCTACTTTACCTTGATTTGAGACTTTCAATTTTCATCCTATTTTCCACTGAAAATGTCTGTAAGTCAGCAAAGAAATAATTATATATGATAATTAAATTTAAATTCATCGCAATTTGGCCCATGACAAACACTTTATCATTGTATATCGTAAAGATCAAATCCACCGGTATTGTAACAGAGCGGTGCTTGAGCGTTGAACCGTAGAAATTCAAACTCCGATAATTGATAATTTCACAACCTTGTTTTATTACAATTGTAAATTTTATTCTGTTTTGAAGAGAGTGTGGATCATGGGTCAGAGTTTATGACGATGGGTTTTGGTGGGTCGGAGTTGGTCACAAAGGTTCAGAGTGGGTCATAGTGGGTTGTGGGTCGCAGTGGGTCACATACTGTTGAACCACTGACCCACTCCAACTCTGATTAACGCTTCGACATTTGAGGCTAACACGTTCTGCCAGGGGACCTTTTTTCTTTCAAAATGTATTTTATATGCTCATATTTATTATTATTAATTACTTTCTTGCATTTTTTCCTACATTAGCCTATCTTAGATTAGTGACCGCTGTTTAGGATAGATTATATAAAGTCAAATACGGTTATGTATGTTTACACTTTCGTTTCTTTCTTTCAAAATACATTCCTATCTGTTCACGTAGTCCAAAAATAGGCATACACTTTTGTATTGATCAACTATAACATTCTAGTTTATGAGTTTATTTGCTTCGGCTCTTCTGAGCTTAAGATGTAAGTAAAAACATATTAAAAACAAATAATAAACTAAGTCTACCTGATGGATAGAAATAAGAAATTTTATAAAATAGAATGAGCTGATCAGTACGGTACTGTATACTTATTTTTGGGCCACCTTGTATATTACTAATAATTTATTTCTTGCATTTATTAATAACAAGCTGAAATACCCACTTTTCGCATGGGTCAGATAAAATATCCATGTAAACAAACTGAACAACGAAACGAGAAGATATCGGTCATTTTCTACTACTTTTACATATCCCGGGAAATGCCCCCTGAGACCCCCTGGTTCGAAATTTAAAAGAACGCCTGTCGCCCGCAGGCGATTGGGCTGTATTTGGAAGTCAGCGCCTCTGGAAGAATCACCTTTCATCTCAGCTACCGTGAAAACTAAGGATTTACACTAATATTGACCAAGGGCTCCTCCGTGGCTAAGCGGTTAGCGTAAGCGCCTTTGGCGTAGGAGGCCCGGGTTCAATTCCCAGCGGGAGCTCATGTGATTCGAATTCCACGTTAATCAGTAGATCCACGTCTCATATAGCCTCGCTGCTGAAAAGGGACGTTAAACTCAAAATCAACTCAACTAATATTGGCCATTTTGAAATATTTTTATATATTTCGGTACCCCATCCCCGGGTGACACGGACCCGCATACAATGGTAGCCAAAGTCATCGCTAATGGAAGTGTCACCATTGATCTCAGCGACCGCGATAACTATGAATTCAACACAAATATCGGTCATTTTCTAATATTTTTACATGTCCCGGTAAACGCTCCCTTCCCCTGAGAAACTGGTTCGAATTAAAAATAAAACGCTTTGTCCTGGTCTGGAGCCTGAATAAAGGTATCCGTGACCAAAATTTAGTAACTTTCCGTCAACTCGTCTGATTCCCAGGCCGCACACAGACAAACACACAAACAAACTCGTATTTCATACACACAACTGACACAACAACCCAGAGCATTCTTTTTTACACAGCACAGCGTTCTTTGCCATAGAACGTTACTATGTTGCTTCCACCCAGTTAAGCCTTCAACTAAGTGCCTGAGGCGTTAGTCTTTTATACGTAAACACGTCTGTTGTATTTTCCTCTTCTATCTATCGAAGTAATGGGTCAGCTATTTTGTTTATGTATTGACCTTGAAGAACCTACAAATGGATTTTCATGAAGTCACAAGTCGCTTTGGTCCGTGAAGTTGATATACAGTAGAAATGACCTATGCATTACTCACCCGTTGTGAAATAGAAAGATTATGTTGATTTTATTTGAACACCGACAAATCTGTTAAAGCAAGAGGCCTTTCCACAACTACTTCCAATCTGGATTAAATTTCACGGCTAACTTTTTGAATTATACACAAGAGTATCATTGATATGTTAACTAACTAACTAACTAACTCTATGGCCTATGGAACCCGGAGGTTCAGTGCCGCGTTCACAAAAGCTCTCCACTGACTTCTATCCTTAGCTAATTGCATCCAGTTTCTACTTTGTATTCCTATCTCTGCGAGATCCATCTTAATATTATCCTCCCATCCGCGCCTAGGTCTTCCTAATGGTCGTTTTCCTATGGGTCTACCAGTCAAGACTTTGAAAGCGTTTCTACTTTCTTCCATTCTAGCTACATGACCTGCCCACCTAAGCCTCCTAGACTTGACGACCCTAACAATGTTGGGTAAACCGTATAAACTATGTAGTTCCTCGTTATGAAGCTTCCGCCATTCCCCATTCTCGTTCCTCTTGGGTCCGAATATTCTTCTCAGGATCCTGTTCTCAAATACTTTCAGTCTATGTTTTTCCCTCAGAGTAAGCGACCGTGTTTCGCAACCATACAGAACAACAGGCATGATTATCGTTTTATATATTTTAAGCTTCAAATTCCTCGACAGAATTCGCGACGACAAGAGATTTTGAACCGAGTAGTAACACGAATTCCCTGCTTTTAGTCGACATTTAATTTCTTCGTGAATATGATTTTCGTCTGTTAATATTGATCCTAAATATTTGAAAGTATCCACTTTATCTAAAGCATTATATAATATTTTAACGCCTCCACAATTTGCCGTATTACGGTCCCGACGCACTTCCATGTATTTAGTTTTCTCTGCATTTACTTCTAAACCCATGTCCCTGCAAGCGTTTAATAAGATCTCTGCATTTCTTTCTATTGCTCTCCTATCATCCCCTATTAAATTTACATATTAACATATTTACATAATAACATAATAATCATTGATATGTTAGTGTTAATAATATTTATGGAACTAGTCAGGTTTTAAACTTCCAAACTATGCCGTGCATAAAAGTCGGAAGTCTTATAGAGTGGTTTCATCCGTGTGTGTGACAGATACCAGAGCAAAGAAAGTAAGTGATATCGGAAAGTGATTTTCTGCCATTGATTCTGCATCCAAAGAATAGGTTCCATCCGTTAACTCCATATTCAAGCCGGAAGTGGTTCAAATTAGCTATTTCCAGTGTTGCCACTAGACTAGACAGAACTCTTTAGGATGAGACGCGAGACGAGACAGTCTACTTGTCTCGTCTCGTTTTCGAGATGGGACACGAGACGAGACGAGACGTCTCATGAAATGTCTCGTCTCGTCTCGTGTCTCGAAATTGCAAACACAGTTTTTGAATTTAAAACACACACAGTAAACGTAACATTTTCGATGTTAATCGGATGACACATTAAGATGTTAGAACATTGAACCGTTGCGTTTGCTCTGCGTTTTTTTTTTCTTTTTTTAAAATAAAGTTAAGTGTAATAGCCTTGTTAGCTTGTTTTTATTAAATTATTTCTTCATGTTTAATTTTTCGGCTGTTTCTGGTATATACTACTTAATTTCCTACAGTAATTTGAGTCCGGCATTTATAATTGAAATTTAATTTTGGTTCCATTGCATTTTATTGTCAATAGTAAAGATGCCTTACAACATTTAATTTTGACTGAGGAAATGAAATTTCTTCCCGTTTTTGTGAATTCAAACCCCTGCCCTGGATGACTTTTGTATGTGTCCTTAACCTTACAGTTTACAACGCATGTCCTGCACAGTAAAAAAATAGCTGTGTTGATTCAACACCATGGGCGGAGCTATGGGGGGCATTGTCCCCCAATTTTTTGACAATAAATGAGTTATTCATATTAATTCCACACTCTAGGAAGTATTCCACAGGTCCGAGACCGAGCAAAATGTCTGCCTCCCAGCAGACAATTCCTAACTCCGCCTATGTTCAACACAGTGCGATGACCCAGCATGACTACCACTTTTTGTTTTAAATCAACAAATCACACAGTGTTGATTTCGGTAGTGGGAGAAAAAGTTAGCTGCAGGGAGATTTGAACATGGATTACCCAGTTAGAAGTCGAGCAGCTTACCTACTTGGCTAACTCATCAGACAGAAAAAAAAGAACACTTGAAACAGTATAGGGATAAAAAAATGTTGCTGAACAATAAACACAAAATTACTCTCACGACTTATACCATTATTTGATTACTTTTTCAATGGTCAACTAAGAAGCACATTTCCCTATCCCTTTCAGTACCCTTTCTGTAGTTTTATTTTTTTAAACCCACTACACGACCTGGCGACGCGACGGCCAAAACATTTTCTTTCATCACGCTTTTGTTATTGTCTCTGGACACAATCATAGCATCGCTATTACTAGGTCGAATCATAATAGTAAATACGGTCGTAATTTAAAAATGCCAAGTTCCATTTTGTTCTACTCTTTCCCTGTCAAAAACATTCTTAAAGGGCTATGGAACGATTAGTGAAAGTTAGGAAAATCATGCCGCCATTTTAAACCTGTCTTAAGATCGTATTTACTATTATAATTGTCGTGTGCTATTAATAACTCTAGTATCGCAGTAGACATGCCTATCTGATTTGACTCGCGGTTTTAGAGAGTAAGGTAGGTTGTACGGAATACTATTTAAAAAAAAGTCTTAGTGAGTCGGTATTGAAATCTTGAACACGTTTAGGAAGGCCTATTTCAATTCAGTTTGGGATTTTACTTCGTAGGAGCTTTTATTTTCAGTTGTTTGCCACCCTCTAAACGTGCCGCCTTACTCGCTCCGCACAACAGTCAGTACTCTCTGGGGCCAGTGCAGTCACATCGAACTTTACTTGTCGCGTTAACATTACTTGACATTAATGTCTTCGTTTTCGACGTATCTATGAGCAATTTGTATTCGTGTATTCGTGCTGGTATAACAAATTTCAATGTTTCAGAATGTAAAAAAAAAAAAAAAAAAAAAAAAAGTTTAGGGTCGAGGAGCCTTACACCAGCGGCGCAAATCTGTCTTCACCATTGGGGGGGGGGCGAGTAAGACCGTTCCCGTATTTTTTAAGAGATGTTCAAAATATTTTTCAGTTGAAAAGCAACACTGTGGAGGATCAAGGAGCAGAATTGTCTTCAGGTGGGCAGATTTGAGGCTTATTCTGAAGGGAAGGAGATGAGACTCATATTACGGTAAATGAATTTGATTTCTGAGGTGAACCTGTTGTATATTATATGGTGATGTAACTGAAGTGGCAGTCGGACACAAATCATCACATTTCTTTAAAAAAAAAATTCAAATCGTGTTAGTGACCTTCGTTTACTCCACATACCGTATCATCTGGCATATCATTGCAGGTTAAAAGTAGGATCAATCGGCAAAAAGAACTGCAAGTTGTGGTCTCAGTCTGGTTTTGAGAAAAATGAAATGAAATTTTTAAGTTTTACGTCCTACGGTTATGCCCGTTAGGCTAAAGGAGGCGGTGATGATGCGAAATGAGTGAAATGTTGGAATGAAGTGAGAGGAAACGGGAGAATCCCGAGAAAACCCACGAGCACGGTGTTTGTCCACCACAAAATCCACACGGCGCGAACTGGGATCGAACCAGAGACCCCAAGCACTAGAGGTGAACGCTCTACCACGGAGCCACCACACTCCCTTAGTCTGTTTTTGATGCTCTGGACTCTATCGCCTAGCACGCCCGTCTACACCATGACTCATACGTCTATCATTCAGTGCAGGCATGTATGCAGGTTTTCTTTTCAGAAGGGGACCAACATGAATCCTCGTAAGCACGTAATTCTAATGTTTCAAACTTATCTATAATAACAATAATAATAATAATAATATAATAATAATAATAATAATAATAATAATAATAATAATAATAATAATAATAATAATAATAATAATAATAATAATGCAACAGTTCTGTATTTCTCTTAAACTTTTTCTTACTTTTCACTTATGAACCGATTTACTTCAAACAAACTGCATTGTAGCACAAACGAAATCAAAAAAATATTTTTGAGACACATGTAAGGAAAACTGTCTGCTACGTATATCAAATGACAAATGGCTATCATAACAAAAATAGCAAATGGCAATGAGTGTATCGTTCTAATACATTAATGTTATAAACAGACCGGAATCGAAATTGTAATCCCATTTAAAAGTGGAGGCGCGGTGGCTCAGTGGTAGAGCGTTCATCTCCGGTGCTTGGGGTCCCTGGTTCAATCCCAACTCGCGCCGTGTGGATTTTGTGGTGGACAAACACCGTGCTTGTGGGTTTTCTCGGGTTTCTCCCACTTTCTTCATTCCACTATTTCACCCATCTCTCCCCATCACCGTCTTCTTTAACCTAATCGGCATAACCGTGGTACGTAAAACTTAGAGATTTCTTTTCCCATTTAAAAGTGTTCTTTAATTCCAGCTAGTTACAATGGCATTACGGTATGTTCTTAGAATCATAACAACAATGTATTGCCCACAGTTTGGACACTGCCCCAAAGTAATCTGATATAAAAGAACCTCAAAAGGGAAAAAGGTTCAACAAGTACTTGAGTTTTGGAAGGGGACAGCTTCCAGGACCTCACGCTCGATACGTCCCTGATTCAATGCATTATATTTATTTCTTACAAAACATGATTGTTAGATGCGCAATATGTAAAATTATATCATAGTTTGACTTTTAATAGATCTTTTCTTAACACATCCATAAATTCCGGCGTTCTGCCTGCCTGTTTTATGTCGGATAAGCGAAACTCTACTGTATTTCCCAAGATAGCTTATACACAGGGGCTAGAAGTCTGCACGGATCGGAGTTTGTAGCTCGGACAGGCCCGGTCCCTTGAATCTATCAGCATTAACGCATTAAGGGCGCAGTCAATGGATTCCAGGCTCCGAGACTCCAAACTCAGGGGGCCCCTTAAAATCCCTTTGTTTAATACTAAAACATAGCATTAAACTTATATTATAGACAGACCTATGCTAAATTTCTTTCGGCTCGTTACGCTCGCGGTATCGCTAGAATTAAGTCTATCCATCAGCAGTATTTAACTGTTAATAATGAATATAATTATTTAACTGTTAATAATTAATGTAACTAAACCAATTATTGTAAACTCGGAGCACATTAAAATATTACAGCATAGTTCTCGGTGGTTCGATAAGCTTATGAGGCAGTGGAAGGCAGCAAAGAAAATTTATGACTATTCTTAACATAGGGCCCCCTTAAAATAGTCGGCTCCAGGTCCCCAAAAGCCTTAATCCGACAATGCCTATAAGCAATATTTCACGAAAAGCTGATATTTTTTAACAAATGTGTTCGTCATCAAGTTTTCATAAAGTAGTCCCTTTCTCCTTTAAATAATTTCAGATTCCGCAGTGTTTCAGTAGTAGAGAGTTCACCTCTGGTGCATGCAGTCCTTGGTTCGATCCCTGCTCGCGTCAAGTGAACCTTGTGCTGGACAAACACCGTGTGCGTGGGTTTTCTCGGGGTTCTCCCGTTTTCTCCCACTTTCCTCATTCGACCATTTCATTTATTTCTCATCACTGTTTCTTTTAACCTAGCCGGCATCAACGTGGGACGTGAAAACTTAAAGATTTCATTTCAAATAATTTCAATCAAAAAACAGTTGCAGGACATATTAATTTCGAATAAAACAAACTACTATATAAAATTCTGAGTATATTATTCTTTTTAATGAAATTCTCGCTGACCTTATTTCTGAGTCGAAGGGTAAAAAGACTAAATTCACTCTCTTATTATTATAGATCCGTTTCAATTGAAGCAGTTGAAATAGTTCGGAAAAAATAAAAAGCCATACCCTATATTCCAGTGTGCCACAATCGGTATAACGCGGCACACTGGTGTGTCCAGCAAAGTGAACAGTGTGACGCAAACTTGTTCCTATTATTTGGAAGAATATTTGTCGAGTTCCTGGTATTTATTATTATTATTATTATTATTATTATTATTATTATTATTATTATTATTATTATTATTATTGCTGTTGTTGTTATCAACTATCCTTCCATGGATCAACTGTCTGTATACAGTTAAGCAACCACAAGTATCATATTGAGGGAATGAGTATAATTTTTCACTTTAATAGTAACAGAAAAGTCTATTTGCTTGTATATTTTGCCGAAAATAACTGCATCCGTCTAGAAAGTTAGGACTAACAACAAAGGGATCCGATATTCTGACCACACACCACCCCAAAGTCGTGAGTCCCACAAGTTCTCTTCTACGCCTTGGGACAATAAGGGCTGTTGCGTTCAGGGAGAGAAGGAAACAACTTAATTCCATTGCAGTTATATGCTTTAATAAATGTATATGTCCATTGCAGTTATATGTGATCGTTTCGTTTTCTGTTTATTATTATTATTATTATTATTATTATTATTATTATTATTATTATTATTATTATTATTTATACATTTTTCAACACGATTGCCATGTGTATGGTATTCCATACACACGGCTCTCCCATGCAGCGCCGCGTGATGATTTTCTATACACAAATAATATATTCCAAGTTTGTTGTGTTCGTTCTATAAGTGTGTATGTAATTAGATACATATGGCGTAGAAATCAAAATTTAATGTCCACGCCACGTATATGCAAAACCACACACAAAGGAACTTATGAACAAACATTGAGTTTGAGTTTAACATCTCGTTCAACAACGAAGCTATATGAGACGTCGACCTAATGATTAACGTGGACTCCGAACCACATGAGCTCTCTCGGAGACTCCCACGCCAAAGGCGCGTCCGCTAACCGCTTAGCCACGAAGAAGCTCATGAACAAAGACACTTATGGGCTAAAACAAATGCGAAAACAAAGATGTGTGATGTGATTTTGAGTTTATCGTCTCTTTCAGCAGCGAGGCTATATGAGACGTGGACCTACTGATTAACGTGGAATCCGAACCACATGAGCTCCCGCCGGGCGGAAACAAAGAATTACTGGTGGATTGCTGTCCGTGATGCACAGGTGATAACGGTCAACAGTTTTAAATTTAAACAAATATAGTTTTAATTAAGCACGAATTTAACTTACAGTGTACAGTGGGGAAGGCACAGTCGTTTACAAGGATCGTTTTCTTTAGAATATCAAACTCCGTCAAATACCCTGCAAACATGTCAGCAAGCCCCGATCAATATTAAACAGGTATTATGTTGCAATGTTCATTTCAATGTTAACCTATGTAGGCCTACGGACTTCAATACTCGCCCTCAAACGAAGGTGCACACTATCCATGATTTGCAGTATTAAACTCTTTCTCGCCCTCTGTGTTCTTTTAACACGTCTCCTAGCGATTACAACATTTTTGGTATCTCAATCATTTCTTCGTAGGATAGTGAGTGGCCATTGATTAACCTGGCATTGAATTTTTCACTTTTTTACCTTTGAAATTGACAATAATCGTTTGGACATTTCAGTTGCACCTACCTAATATTATCAACGTTTCTTCGATAATTTCGTAACATTGTATTATTTCTTTGTATTATTGATTAGTTTGGTCAGGCTTATTTAAACACTTTTTTCTCTGCGCCGACGTGTCACATCTCTTGGACAAAAATACACTAGCTCGAAATTGGAAATCAAATCCAGAATCAATGCACTAGAACCATTTGACCACAACAAGGTACATTTAAAAGGAATTTTCGATTTTGTTTCGAAAATTGTGATTAGGAAACATTTAAAAATATATTCAAGAAATGGTACGGAGCAAACGCACTGTACTTTCTCGCTCGAATTTCTTACACTGACTCATATTAGGCTGCAGCTATTATTGAAACATTTATTTGGGAAATTGCCAATAAAATAACGTGTTTTGGAAAACTTGTTAGAAGAAACTTTAGGCCCAAAAGTAAAGTACCCATTGGTCATATATCCGTTAGAAATAACTTAAGCCATATATTACAATTATGAAGGTTATAATTGTATGTGGACTATAAGTAAAAGCGTCTGAGTAATTTCTGAGAAAATCATGAAAAACGTCACCCCAAGAATAAATGTCCCTTGTGGATCTTTTCAGGACAAACGAGCTATGCTATATTGTTAGTGTTTTCATAAAACATTTATTTATGAAATACGAACACAATCGCGTGAGTCGTCCTTGAGAAAATCGCAGGGTAAAACTTAATGTCAAAAGTAATATACCACCTCTAGATTTTCAGGATGAGGGAATTATACCATATAGCTAGGTTATTTATGTAACATTTATTTATGAAATATGAACAACAAACATCTCCTGAGTATTTTTTTGGGAAGGTCATCGGGAAGAACTTACCGTCAAATGTAAACTTTTCTATCTGTAATTTTGATGATAAACTATTTATGCCATATTGTAAATTATTTATAATCTGGACCAAGTATATCGAGTAATTTTTAAGCAAATCGTCAGGAAAAATTTCACTGTCAAAGTAAACTATCTCTTTTCGATTTTTCTTTTCGAGACATACTGTGAGATTATTACAGAATATATTTTAACTGAAATTACAACAAATTTGTCTCAGTTATTACTGAGAAAATTGTAAAAAAAAGAAGTCAATTCTTGAGAAAACGTCTCCTTCTGTATGTTATCGGGATAAATGATTTATGCTGTATGTTAGTTTATTAATGAAACATTTCTTTACGAAATATGAACACAATTGCCTGAGGCGTCAATGGTAAAATCATCAGGAGAAGGCTACTCCTTTTGAATGTTTACATGACGAACGAGTTGTCATATTGTTAGGTTATTAATGATACGTTTATTTATGAAATTTGGTTGAGAAAATTGTGCAAAAAGATCGCATACTACACAATAAATTACACCATATGTATTTTTTCAGAAAAATGATTGATACTACGGTGGAGAGTTGCTAATAAAATATATAGTTATAAAAATAAATATAATAGTCACAGCTGTTTTTTTTTTTTTTTTTTTGAGAAAACTGAATTATTTTAAATGTTCATCCTTCAGTTAACTATCCTTACTTTTAGGTGTCGAAGGATATAAAATTCGAAACGATAGTATGTTATTAAAACGTTATATCTAGAATTCGTTCCAGATACATTGAACAGTATGGCCTCTAATTCAGTGCATGTAAAACCGTGACGAACCGACAGACAAATAGATGGGCAGACATGGAAAAATAATTTTTTCGATATGTAGGGGCCATGTAACTTGAATCCATTGAAATCTCGTATTCGATTTTTATAACTATCACCACACTTTCTTCTTTCGTCGCTCGAATGTGAAAACGAATAGGCCTACACCGACACGCAAAGTGATAATTTGTAATCCGCAAAATTTAATTTGTTATGTTTAATGTGCTGTCACGCTAGAAAAAAAACTTATGCCTGTTACATCATTTTATTATCAGTTTTTCACGCTACTGTATAATTCAGAAGAACGTTATGATTATAGTTAATATCCATGGCATATTTTGGAAGCATTCGTGTTCCTCACAAATAGAGCTGTATAATTTAGTTTTGTTTAAAGAAAGCATTCTTTATTCCTTACACAGACTTATGATTGCATTTCTTGCACTTGTGGATATGAAAAAAAGGAGAGACAGAGAGAGTCAATACTCTAAAAAGAAACACACACACCCACAAACACTAGAACAATAATTTAACATCAGCTTTTTTTTTATGACAATGAGCTATTGTTCTTCTTTCGCTGTGACTGTCAGGCTGCAGGTCGGGTATTTTTTTTTCTGTTCCTGACTCGAAGTGAGTTGAAGTTTCTTCTGCTATGCAAAAACGGAGAGGGGAGGAACAGGCATACCATACCATAAACTGAAAACAATAGCTATTACTAACAGTACCCTAATTCTGAATAAATATGCCATTAGAGGAAACAAAGTTATTTCCTTATTATATTCTTTTTGTTCCTATTAACATAAAAATTATACACTTTCTATAATGTTTTGTAAAAAAAAGTAAAATGGATGGCATGGGATGGGATTCGATCTGGTGTCAAAACAGTATAAGAACCACTCTATCCACTTGACCACAGATACTACGTTTTTTGCCTGTCTTTTAACAAATAAATCTCATGGCTATAGAGCATGTCACTTCCAAATTTAAGAAAACAGTTTTCCTATTTGTTTCTATATTTCCGTTCAACATCTTGGTTACAGAAGCAAATTTATATTTGATAGACAATTTACACTCTAGGTTTAAAACCAATAAATGCAACATTTTACTCCACTTTCTAGTTCCTTGATTCAAATTCTGGATACTACGATACTATCAATCGTGAAATTCGCTCTGCAGTCGTGCTCTGCTGCTGCAAAATTCTCTCGAAAGCATTATTGCCAGTATACACAAAACCGAGCATAATTTTGTTTTTTGTTATATTTTTATTATTTTATTATCTTTTTTGGAAATATCTTCTTGGATGGATTGCTTTCTATTATCTCCACTTACTAATAACTGAATTTTACCCATAAACGTAAGGAAAATGGAATAATTGCGAAAAATCGTTTGTTACAGTATACGCGCATTTTTTTTTTCATGAGGGTACGTCTGTATTATACAAATGAAAAACACATTGTTTAACGTAAAGGAAATGGTTGAACCGTTCGGTGTGAAGTTTTTAACATAGTTAACACCTACCTCAAACTGGGTTGTTGTCACGTCATATTTATTAAAATGCGTATCCTAATAGAGGAAAGAGGGTTAAAAATACATAACAAAGTACTTCGCGTTAGTGAGATGAAACTTAGTACCGTAAGACTTTGTGTACTTTGCACAAGATTTAAGCCATTTTAAAGAAAATTGCATTTAAGTTACAAACGTAATTATTTAGAACACTGTATTTTAAACATATAATAGCTAGATATATAAGGAAAACATTAGTGCAAGTTCATTAGTAAACATTCAGTATAACCATAGCTATTGAAATATAAACTTTGGTGCAAAGTAACCCCATAGCTCAGGGACAGAAAAAAATCCCCGTGAACTGATTTTCCTTGGTTCTTCCTTATGTCCAAGAATATCACCCCAACCGTAATTAGTGGGACATTTACGGGATTTGGGACTTTCAGGATGAAAATACCCAAATTGCATGATTTCCTTTTCAAAATCTAATGTTAGTCATTCCTATGCGTATAAGCGGAGGCCCCCGCCCCCAAAAAAGTCTAGTCATTTCTATATATAAAAAAAGAAGTATTTGTGACTGAAGACTCTCTCAAACTACTTTTCTGAATCCGCCACTGTTCATAATTTATTTATCAACAAGAAATTCATTCCAACATCTTCCTAAATAGGACATTTACCTAAATTTAGAATGCAGTAGGTTCTAGTAGTAATTATTTCCTATCTAAGCGGTATTTTTGGACCGGTGCAAAGGAACCCCGAGTAGAGACTGAAACTGCCTTCTCCCAGTTTTACTTTTTTATGACTTTAAAACGTTTCACATTTCAATTTCAACTATTGCATCCAGGGACGTACACAGAGGGTGGGTCCTGGGGGTCCGGACCCCCGAAATCCTTACTTTTTGTAAATTTAGTCTAATTTTAGGGGCAATTTTACAATTTTTAATATAATTTAGCCTGAAATTGTGTTTGGACCTCCCCCGGAAAGGTTTGGACCCCTCCCGAAATAAATTCCTGCATACGTCCCTGATTGCATCGAAGTTCCATTATCCACAGTAGTATTCTACGAAACTGACTTAACTTTGACGGAAAATCTTGTACGTGATATCTTTCAAATTTTGGCGGCCTTTACAGTGAGTGCTTTCCATACCTCTACAACAATGAACCCTCTCGGTAATTAGAACTGATGTTAACCGCCAACATTATAGCCAAAATACAGTTAGATGTTCTATCTTACGGTGCCACTTGAAACTTCCTCTTTTCTGTTCATGGTTTTGCCGACAGAGGACTGTGAATCTCTTTTCATATTTTGTGCAAAGTAACCCCTGATGTGTAAAGTACGGTATATACATTCGGTATGGTACGGTTCAAACATTTTTTTATTCAGTAGTTAGCTCCTCTAAAAAGTCACAGGCTGCGTCTCAAAGCTAACTAATAAGTCCTATTGCTATTATTATAATTGCAAATATCAATATCTAAGATTGCCTGAAGTTCTTTTTTCAATAGAAACAAATGAAAAAAAGAAGAAAAAGGATGCCTTGAGAGTAAAACGTAGACAAATTCACCAGTGTTCAGAAGCTGTCTACAATGCACTGAGCAGAATGGGTCGGTGGGTTGTAATGCGTTGTTAAGTCAGAATGGATCGGTGGGCCAGAGTAGGTCCCGGTGGTTCGCCGTGGGTCACGTTCTGTTGACCCGTGGCCCACTGACCCACTCCATCTCTGGACTGCATATACGGATAAAGCAATCATATATATGTGTCTTAACCTTCCTGACTTTATTTAAACTCCTCTAGTTTAAGATAATTTACAAAAAATGCAAGAAACCAATTATTAATAACATATATAAAAATATAGAAATGTATTTTGAAAGAAAAAAGTTATCGGTGTACTCGAGACTCGAACCCGCGCTGCCCACTCCAGAAGCAGACACCTTACCGAATTATCCACGCCACAACCTGTGACTTCTGCTTTTGAAGCTTTATTTATATTGCGTGTGTTACGTAACAATGCTACGAGATGTCATTACTGTTGCGACGACTTCCTTCAAGACCCGTTTCAAAAATTTACGAAATAACTCATTTAATCATTAATCAATAATATATATATATATATATATATATATATATATATATATATATATATATATATATATATATATATATATATATATATATATACAGTGGCGGCGATTGGACGTTAAAAGTGGGGGGCAAGACATGATCTGAATATTTCTATATCAATCTTAGTTTCCCTGGTTGTTTCTAACACTTTGACGAAAGGTTGTATAACTAATAGGATACTATATTTTTTTCAGTTAAAGCACGATATATCGTATTTCATATTTTATTAAGTAAATTGACAAGGCTAGCGCAAATAGGTACTAGACCTTTGTACTCTTAAATAACGAAAATGTAAGAAGAGATTTGATTCCTTGCTCATGGACATCTTAAAATTCTGTCTGGAAAATTGTGTAATCAGATTATTTAATTACAAATTTGCAAACCAAATAAATAGAAAGGATAATATTAATCATAGTAATGAATATCGAGTCTTGTTTTGTAGATGTTATACTGAAACTAGCGGTAATTGAACAACTTAATTTTTAATTCCAGACATGCTATTAAACGTATGTTATTACTCTTAGAAAATGAAAGACAGTAAATACTACAACCATATGCTACGACATTTAAAGCAGTATTTGGTTTTGCAGCTTCCCGAAACATGTTCGTTGCCATTAGGTGCAGTTTCAACTTTCTTGGAACACATCAAAACACAATACTTAGAATCACTTCACACTCCTGCTATACAAAATAATCCTAAAACCTAGAATTATGTTGAATTCACTAAAGTTAATTGTATATACACTTACACCCCTAAACACACACCACTTCACTCGTATACTACATTACAAAATAATGAAAAAGGTAGTTGTTGTTTCTTATTACGCTCTTTTTAATCAATATTCCTTACTTTAGAAAGAAGAGAAGCCATTTTAAGAATTGTCAATTTTTGTTCAATTAAAGAATAACTTGTGAAATACTTTTGTTTTTGCGAAATGTTCTCTCAATTAGTTTCAAAGCGGCTGACTAACATATCGAGCCCTTATAAGAAGGGGATATAGAAGCAAAACCTGCTAAATCTAGTTTTGAATTTTGTCTGATAACGAAGAAAAAGTGATGCCTCATGTTTTCAATTGTTGAACAGCTTTTTTTGTTTAGTGGTTGATTTCATTAATTTGTATTAAGTAGGGACCACTAAACTAGAAAATTGTTCAACAATTCTGAAACATAAGGGCA
This sequence comes from Thermobia domestica, assembly GCF_964235325.1. Lineage (NCBI taxonomy): Eukaryota > Metazoa > Arthropoda > Insecta > Zygentoma > Lepismatidae > Thermobia > Thermobia domestica. Next base: position 146,516,129 of record NC_137459.1, on the reverse strand, counting down.
TCACTTCTTCGTTTCCTGACAATACTGAAAATGAATTTAACAGATTTGGCTTCTATATCTCTGGATTGAAAATATGCTCGAATTTTTGGATTGTTTTCCGTCGCACTTAAAACGAAATTCCTCTACCTTTCTTAACTTCACGGGAAAACAACCAATACGTACTCATGCACCAGCAAATATTATATAGCACCATTTTTCTATGAAACAGTAATGCATACAAAAACTTTATATTTCCAAATAAAACTACGATATATACATTAATGGGTTGCTTCAAAAAAGGGGGGGGGCAACTGCCCCCTTTGCACCCTCTAATCACCGCCCATGTATATATATAATGTAATTATGTGTGTGTGTGTGTGTGTCTGTTGTGGGTTGTTTGTGTGTGTGTTAGTCCACCCAAGAGATTAATTCATAATAGGTTAATTTATTCTGGATTTAATCTAAAAGAACAAACGCTTTTAATGAAAACATGGGGGCTGTTGCTGTAGATAGCTAAAGGCCGTAAATAAAATTCAAACTTCAAGTGTAACTGGGGTAACTCACCGACAATGGCTGACTTAACACATTTGATAACAGCGCGTGTAATGGGTTATTTATAAACGCAGTTGATAGAGCCTGTGTAGATAAGTGGGTACCGTGTGTGACTGTCGTTCTAAGGATTCTGTGTTCGAGTCTGAGCCTAGACTGAGTTACATTTTTTTTTTCAAGGAATTAAAAACTATAACTGATGTTCGCGTTTGATACTGAAAGAGATTTATGCTATGAAGGGAGAAAAACCAAGACAATACAGGGGGCAGGGGGAAAGACGGAGACTGTTTATCCTTAAGTGTTAAAATTTAATTTATTCCCATGTCTTTTGCTATTTCCTTTCCCTCTTTTCTTCTTTTCTCATTTTGTTTAGCTTTACATACGTTTTCGGTCTCTACATGATGCGTATTATTCTTTTCGTTTCCTTTGCATTAATTCCTATCTCTTTGATCTTAAAGTGAATGGAATTTTTGCAGATTTATCTCGTGATTGTTTCTCTAAGTGATGCTCTCAGATAGTAATACTTTTTCCTCCAAATGGAGGAATATCCTGGCATGTTATGTTTTCGGGCATGTATTTGCTGTCATGTTGGTTGTCCAACTATCAGGCATACAGTGAAACTTTTCTGCTACTGGAAAAAGCTATCATTTCTTATGTATCCAACCTCCACTTTTTACAGTCGCTGACTGTACATATTATGACGGCAACTGAAAACCTCTATCACATTTAAGTATAATACTATTACTTATACAAATCATATTATTGAGGTCATATTTCGCTCCAGATGATATTGACTGTCGTATATGTTCTTCAACTTAGAAGCTTTTGGAAAAGTCTTATTTATCACATTGATTATAACTATTTTTCGCAAGTGTATCATCGATAATAAAATTAGGTATTAGTTTAATGTTTAAAATGTTAAATAATTTAATTTGTGCACATACACGTGAGATCCATCTTAATACTACCTTGGTGACTAATATATATATATATATATATATATATATATATATATATATATATATATATAGATAGATAGATAGATAGATAGATAGATAGATAGATAGATAGATGATACATATGTTGTGCATACTTAGTCTGCAAAATTTTACCCCGTACAAGCGGCTGGCTTTCCTTCCCATGTATAGACCGAGCCACAGAAAGTTATACCAGACTTTGCTACTTAAATTACTGCAACATGTTGTTTTGCAGTTGCATAGGCAATCCAATTTACATCCTCGAGTGATTAGTTACATTTTATTATCAATTTCTCTTTCTTTTCTTGCTTTAGCTGAAGCAGACTTCTTTAGCTCATTGCAGTATTGGCGTAATATACTTCGTTCATTAGGAGATAAATTCGCGTGGAGAGATTTCCGAATCGAGGTACAATGTGTTCACCAGATTTAAACGTTAAGAAATTTAAAAACTGATTTTATCGCATTTGAAAAGCTTGAGAAGTGAGAAGTGGGTTTGTTTTGAAAAGTGCAATATTATCTGGAGTATAAAGTTAAGAAGAAACGTAAGTTACTGTCTAACTAACGAACTCTATGGCCTATGGAACCCGGAGGTTCAATGCCGCGTTCACAAAAGCTCTCCATTGAGTTCTTTCGTTAGACAACTGGGTTCAGTTTCTATTTTATACTCATATTTCTGTGAGATACATCTTAATATTACTCTCCCATCTGCACATAGGTCTTCCTAATCGTCTTTTCCTGATTGGAATTCCAGTAAAAACTTTCAAAGCGTTCCTACTTTCTTCTATTCTGGCTACATGACCTACCCACCTGAGCTACACAGTGAGTTCGTTGATGACACGAACAATGTTTGGTAAACGGTATATTATGCAATTCCTCGTTATGAAGTTTCCGTCATGCCCCATTATCCTTCCTCTTGGGTCCGAATATTAACCTCAGAATGTTATTCTCAAATACTTCCAGTCAGAGTAAGCGACCATGTTTCGCAATTGTATTATACATTTTAAGCTTCAAATTCCTCGACAGAATTCGAGACGACAAAAGGTTTTGATTTGAAGAATAACATGAACTTCCTGCTTTTAGTTGGCATTTGATTTTTTCGTGGATATAGTTTAGTCTGTTAATATTGATCCTAGATATTTGAAATTATCTATTTTGACGAAAGTATTATTTTATATATTGACGCATCCATTTTTTGCAGTATTACGATCCCGGCAAATTTCCATGTATTTATTTTTTTCTGCATTTTCTTCTAAGTCTATGTCCCTGGAAGCGGTTAATAAGGCCTCTACATTTCTTTCTATTGTTCTTCTATTATCCTCTACCACATTTACATCACCAGCGTATGCCATAACCTGGTGAATAACATTTAGCTCTAGGCTCTGGTTGCCATCTTTGATTTTCCTTGTAGCGTATTCCAGAACAAAGTTGAATAATAATGGCGACAACACATCTCCTTGCTTCAGGCAATTCTCGATGTGAAGCTCATGGACAAGAATTTTCCTATTTGGACTTTACTTTGGGATTCATTTAGGCATACCTTAATTGATCTAACTAGCTTTCTCGGTATTCCAAATTCTATAAGAATGTTGGACTTTTCCCTCCTAACCAAGTCGTAGGTCTCTCTAAAATCAATCAATAATTGATGTACCGAGGGGTTGTATTTCCACTTATTTTCGAGTATTTGTCAAATTGTAAATACCTGGTTGACAGTTGATCGATTTCACCTAAGTTACTATCTATAGTTATTAAACGTATGTGACTAAGCAAAGTTTGTGGTGGACGAACTATATACAGTCTGAACAGTATATAATGAAAGATTTCACGAAATGCAGTCCCGAATAGGAAACGACAAGGATGAATGTTATTGTCTCACCCCTCGCCAGATCTCCGATACCTTGAACCTATGAACTTCAAATCTTATATACATATTTGAGCTGTAGATGTGGATAACAAGAGGTTTTGTAATATTCACCTTTTAAGAAAGGAAAGAGAGTTAAATCTTTTTCTTTGTTGGTATGTGTTTTGTAGTACAGTTGAATGTTAAAGACACGAAATTTGTCATTTTTTTTTACCTCACTAAATAATACGATTCGAATATGGGGGAAATGTAAGGGGATAATATATTGATGCCATCGAGATAATTTAAAAGTCCATCATTGTCAGAAAGTAACTTAAGATTAGAAAGTCTAATACGATAGTGTATACTCGCAAAGAATGGCAGAGTGCATATCAAAAATAGTATAAAATATTGCCCGGCCACAAACGGATTAAGGAAACGGAGAATTTCAAGTAGAAATACAAAGTGGCAGTGGCTGGATTTTTTAGGGTATTTGGAAATAGCAATGTGTCTACAATTATAGGTTTATAGGCTTCACACAACATAACAGAAGCTAAAAAAAGACTCAATTTGAAACTAGGGATGCAAGGGCTTAGCAAAAGAACTGTTGTAAGAAAGAAATTAGATTTTCCCGCAACACTTTTGCTTTGGAAGGGAGACTTTTTAAATATATAAAATTAAGTGTAGAGATAACAGTACGCTCCACCTTTGATTATCCGTTATAGTACAAAAAATAAAGCATATCATTACTGCATTCTGAAGGAAAGTCCTAAAAAATCAAGATTCAAAGGATATCGGTCATTTGTTAGGTAAGAAAAAATGGAAATCTGTAGTGCAGTGGGTCTTAAAGTTCTAACAAATTGTTTATAGAGCTATTGGATAAATGTTCAATGAGAAAAACGTTTTAGTAAGAGCTTTAATAGTTTTAGTGATAACTATTCTGAAAGCGTAGAAGATTTCGGTTAAAAACTTATCATTTAAAATTTATTAATAAACTAAAACCTCATTGTAATTATATATCGCATTTATTGAAGCTGCTAAAATGCAAGTGGAAGAACGTTTTAAACGCTATCCACAAGATTTTTTTTAAATTCAAAAATATTGACACGATACGAGGGTAAAGAAAGAAATAAATTTTGTAAATGGTTATGTTAAACTAACATCACATCCAAAATAGCCGTTTGTGGTTTTATTTTTGTACACTGAACTCTTTGAAGCTCATAATAAAATATTTCCCGAATGCAAAATAAGATGTGAGCAAGATTTGATACCAAAACCAAGATGGCTGAGTAGCAGTTTATTGGTTTATGGTATATTTTTCTTTCCCGCCAGATTGAATTTAGGCAACCAGTAAGGTTGTGATAAAATATTTAGGCAACCAAAACGACAATCAAGATATGTGGGTTGCAGAGCAGCAGACCAGTACTGAACATACGACTCACAAGTACCGAATGTTGTAAATTATGGTGTGCATTTCCACTCTAGGGAAACGAATGTGATATTTACGGTAAACATGAAAATCATAAAATGGTCGAACAAGCAAAGATTTCAGTTTTCCCCCCATGAGACGGCTCCGCACCCCTATGAAAAGCTTCGCACCCCAAAGCCAGAATTTTTACACCTCTACTTGAACAAAAATTTTAAGGAAGCAATGAATCAAAAGATTACGATTTTGGCCAATAATTAATTTTACACTGCGCAGAGAAGAATTTTAGGAGTGGTCCAAAAAATGGATCAAAAAGATTGCGATATTGACCAATAATTAGTTTTTGGATCAGGGGCCGCAAAATTTTTCAACGGTCTCTAAATCGAATTTTCGTATTTTCTAAGGAATAAAGCACACCACTGAATCAAGTGATAGTTTGCATTTGGCTACACTATATGTTGTTCTCCAGACATAATGCGTACAAGAAAACTTTTGATTCAAATACATAGGATCTTTTGATCCAAAAAAGTCAATATCCAATTATTATTTTTACACTTAGCTACTTATTTGTCAAGCTATTATTTTTGTCATAAAGATATACTTTCAAATTTAATGTGCACAATGAATACATTTCAAGGATTTTACTCAACGTTTACATTAACAAGACGTTGATTTATCCTTGTGTGTAATTCATTGTTATAGATACAATGAATTAACACATTTTGATTACATAACATTGAAGTATCATAGGAAAATATATATTATGTAAAACTATGTATTGGTATTTACCTCAGGACCATCACGTTCTCTCTGGGAACGGTTTCTTCCTCCACGTACGCCACGCTAAAAATAAAAATATTCTTTAACTACTTGTAGTTCGGTTTGTCAACTAGACTACTTATTCGTAATGTAATAATATAAACTACTTATTACTCATTTGTTGTATATACTTTTTTGTAAAATAAATTAAAATACTGTTCCCTGCTAATATACATATTACAGTTTTTTTTTCTACAAATATCTTTCCAAGGTATATAGCTGCTAATAGTTTGTATAATCTACACTCCATATAAATATTAATAGATACAGTATTCTAAATTTACTGTCAACTCTTTACAGTTTTCATATCGCCATTAATTTAATCTGAACTAATGAACTTGTTGGTCATTCAGGTGAAAATTCAAATGAAATGAAATTTCTGGTTTTACATCTCACGATTATACACTTTGGGCTAAAGGAAACAGATGACGAATGAAAGTGATTGATTTCAAATTAATCAGTGAAATGAGAATGTGGGGGGAAACGGGAGAAACTCGAAAATACAGGTACACGAAATGGTTTTCCACAATCTGGCGTGGACGGGGAATAAACCAGAGACTCATCGCACCACAGGGGAACATTGTACCATAGTCACTATGTCCTTTCACTTCTGCAGATGAAACATACAACTAGAAAATATGTATCGTCACTTTCTAACGGAAGAATGGACTGGTTCTTCAGAGAATTAATCAAATTGTGAGACATTTTTAGTGTCTTAATATTGGAATATAGATACATTTGGCGAGAAATTATTCTTAAACTGATTAAATGTTATATGATCTTTTATTATTATTATTTCTCCATTTTTCCGTACGTTATGCAATTTTCCGGTGTTGCAGTATTCTAAACGTGAACCTCTTTTTAAACTCCATTCATACCTTACGCAATTCGCACAAATTAGTCTCATCTTGAGATTATTCATAGATGAATGCGAAAACAAATACAAAAGAAATAGGGCAATGTTAATTAAGCATTTTTGAAAGAAAGTCTAACTTTATTTAAAGAAAGAAACTCAAGTTGATGACGATATGATATTAGAATTTACGGATTATGTTAAGTTTTCTGCACGAAAGTGAAAACTATAAGAATTAGAAAACATATTAGTTTGTATTATCTCAAAATTGATCTACAATTTGTTATGAGTCGTTCATCGTCACAGCAACGTCCATCTTTCTTTTTCTATCCTACTCTCACTGAAAATGCGAAATATGTTGAAAATGAGTATTGAAATAGTTGAGTATTGAAATGGTATTGAATATATTGAAAAAATAGTTGAAAAATTCTCCCCTTTATAGTACATCTTGCCCATTTTTATCAAGACGTCTTTTACTAGTGTCTGTAAAAGGACACGTACAGACGTTGTGAGCAACAACAAGGAGATTCATGCTCATATGTGAATAATGCGCTGTGTATAGAGCGCAGGTTAATCTAGTCTATATATTAATATGCTAATATGTTTGTCCGCAATCCTTTCGACAATAAGATCTCGAAAACCACAAGTGCTAGGAACGCGCAGTTTTTGCTGGTCGATTCCAAATTATATGAAGATTGTCCAGTTCTAATTTAATAGTAAAAACATGGTCGTTATTTCTTTATTACATTTTTAGGAGTACGCTGTAAGTTTTGAAATTTTTAAATAATAATAACCTACGAGTTATTCATTTCAACACAACATCGTTGTGTACAGTGATTGTATATCCCTCAGGAGTTTGTTTCAAGGATAATGAAAAGCAAAGAATAACCATTTCTGCAGTCTAAGACTAATCTTTATTGTTTGGAGTGTTCTGCCCAATGAACACTATATATCACTGATATTATAATTAATTGTTTATGTAATGTATTTGCTTATTACATATTGCATGCAAGAAGAATGAAAACACTGATCATGCATGAATTAGAAACTCCAGCCGGAAGTAGGCTCAATCTTGCAAACGGTGCTAGATATTGAAAAATAATCTCCCCTTTATGCCCCTTTATGATAGTTCTTTCCGATTTTTATAAAGACGTCTTTCACTTGTGTCTGTAAAGGGATCTGTGCAGATGTTGTGAGGAATGACAAGGAGATTCCTGCTCTTTTGGGAATGATGCGCTGTGTAGAGAGCGCAGGCTCAGCTAGTCTATATATTGAAATGCTAGGTTTATATGCTTGTCTCCAATCCTTTCGACAACGAGATCTCGAAAACCACAAGTGCTAGAAACACGCAGTTTTCTCTGGTCGATTCCAAATTTTGTGTAGATTGTCCAGTTCTAATTGAATGTTTAAAAAACATGACCGTTATTTCTTTATTACATTTTTAGGGGTACACTGGAAGTGTTGATTTTTTTTAAAAAAAAAAACGTCCTGTCCTGTGAGTTTGACATTCCAACACAACACAGTTGTATAAAGGGGTTGTATATCTTCTGACTTTTGTTTCATGCCCAAATGATAATGACAAACGAAGAATAATTATTTAGGATTTAGGATTTAGATTTCTGGGCTTTCGGCATCTAAGGCCATTTAGCCCGTCACGAAGAATAATTATTTCTACAAGCTAAGATGAATCTTTATTGTTTGGATTGTTTTGTCCAATGAACACCATACATCACTGACATTATATTTAATTGTATATGTAATGTATTTGATTATGACATATTGCATGCAGAAAGAAAGAAAACACTGATAATAGGTGAATTAGAAACTCCAATCGGAAGTAAGCAATCTTGCAAATGGTGCGAGATATTGAAAAAATAATTGAAAAAAATCCCCTCTTTATGGTACTCCTTGCAGATTTTTATCAAAACGTCTTTCACTTTGACACACAATCATAATCATACGTCTTGCAAATAAAATCAGAAAAATAAACACACTGCTGAACAAGACTGCACTTATTTAATATAATGCGTCTTTCACTTGTGTCTGTAAAGGGACATGTATCTACAATTGTTGTGAGGAATGACAAGGAGATTCATGCTCATATGTGAATGATGCGTAGTGTAGAGAGCGCAGGTTCAGCTTGTATAAGCTTAAAATATTCAATTATATTTATTGTTGTGTTGAAAAAGTTTTATAGTGTTTTGGAGAACATAGGTGTGCATTTCTCATACATTTCTTCAAACGAAAATAATTTATTTTAAGCATTTATATTTTTTTTAAAAAATGTTAAAAGTGGAGAAGTATTGGATGGACGAAGATATCGATATGTAAAAAGTTACTACGTGATCAAACCTTAACTGTCACAAACTTGAAATGATTTCTGGGACTTTCCCTCAAAATATTGTTCGAATTTTTCCATTCTTTCAGTTCAAAGAAAATTACAAACATTCCTTGTTAAATAGTGTCATTTACACAAGAACGATTGTAAATCAAAACAACGCTGAACTTTTGACAGAGCATCTGTCACTGATCAAAGATAGCCGCGCCTGTAGCCTGTCGGTAATAGTATCACGTACCGTGTCTGTTCCGAAGAAATGTAAAAAAAAAAAATGATCTCACATGTTCTTCAATATCACATGATATAAAGATGAATATGTTATAGTTAATGCTAGTTATCTATATATGCTAGTTAATAATTTATGGAACGATCACTATTGTCTACATTTGGGGTATTTAAATTTATTTACATATTCCAAAGTTATGACTAGAAGAAATTAATTGTCAATATTTATTTGATAAATTGAGTGAAAAGAATAAACGTTTTATTTAATTATTAAATTCATAGATTTAAAATTAGATAAAATGCACTCTTTTTTACCTGGCGTCGGTGTCTTCCTTCTTGTTGATTTACGTTTTGACCCTGAAACGAAAATAATGAATTTACGAAAAAATAATGAATATACGAAAAAATATCATACAAAGAAATTTATACTGCAATGTAAATTCAATAGCCTACTCTGAACTGTGAAAGCAATATCAGTAAGAAACCTAATTTTAGATTACACTACAAGTATAATTTTTATTGAAAATAACAATGTAACGTACATACATGATTTTAGAGTGCAGTTAATATGGAACTGGATTTGCGTTTTACATAACGAAATGCATCATTCGTTTTAGTTTCACGTCCACGTTTATGCTCTGAGGCTAAGGTAGACAGTAATTATGATATTGAAAGAAATCATAAATAAAGTGTGGGGAAACGGGAGAACACAGAGGACACTCACACACATGGTTTTTGTTTACTACTAAGCCCACTTGGGGACAGTGGAGATTGAACCAGGGTGTAACAAATCAGATGTGGAACGTTCTACCAATGATCCACCATGGACTAGAAATACCTAGTATATCCATCTAGCATTTCATGATGAATGGGTTTAATAAAAGACTAAAGACTAACGGTTATATTCTTGTCATAAGAACAAATAATTCAGAAACACCGAAGGGAGATTAATACACCATTACAAGTGATTATGTAGCTGACTGCAGATTTCTGCAATTACTCATTAAGTGATTCCACGGTATGTAGTTAAATTTACTACCACAGTAAAGTACTAGAACCATTGATTATGTGGAGTATGATCACTGTGTTGAGAGTGAGAACATTTCTGTGTATTTAGCAATCTTCCTAACGCTTGACATGGGGTTTCCTCGTCTTACAGAGATGCACAGTAAGTCATATGTTGAAACTTTGTTCTAAGATATTATTAATAAATTGTAATATTTAGTATGCATCCCGGAACTGTGATATGTAAATAAAAATTGATAATGGTGAAGGAAGTATAGATAATTTAGTAAAGTAAGAAAGTGTAGGTGAAGGAAGTATATAACTATGTGGTGTTGGTAAAAAGGTGATGGAGGAAAATGATGGGAAGAAGGTAACAAGGTGAGAGAAGAAGATGGATGAATCACAAAAGAACCACGGACGTTATATTTATAACAAGTTTACGCCGTTTCGATCGAACTTACGATCAGCCAAAACAGAGTTGAAATCTCAACTATGGAGTCAAAATGGCCGTGCCATAGTATTGAAAGAAGTTGTTTATATAGGCCTGAAGACAAGACAGAAAAAGAACTGACCTAACCAGGTAGCCCAATAGAAAGAGAAATGAAGCCATCGTAGATAGGTAAGAACAGTTCCGAGTACACAGTAAAACATGGTTGTGTTAATTCAATTCAATTGGTTCCAGCATGCGTAACACAGGGCAATGGTTCCAGCATGACTACCACTATGCGGTGTTAATTCAACACAGACCCCGCGGTGTTGGCGTTTAACACAGGGGGTGTGTTACGTTTTTAGCACTCAACCGGTGTTGAGCGGTGTTAAATTCGGATCTGTATTAGTATTTTCGGTGTTGATTCGACACCATGTCAGTGTCGGTAGTGTGGGGAAAAGTGTTGAGTGTTACTTTGGGTGGTGTTGCACCAACACGAAGAAAGTAACACAGTGTGTAGTGTGTTAATTATTTTGTGTTAATATTACACCATAAAGTATCAATACAACACAGCCCCTGTGTTATTTCAACATCATTTCCTTATAATTTCCATACACCATTTGTGTCATAATCCAAGGTCAAATACGTGTAAGTAACACTGTTTTGGTGTTAATTCAATACTCTCTGTTAAAATTTAAGGTCAGACTACCAGATTAACACCGATTTTGACGTTAGTTCGACTCCACTTCTGCGTTACTACGACACCGACCATTTTTCTGTGTTGAAAAAGCTTGTGGTGTGCATGCTTACCCTTACCGAAGATTCTAATATTAAAATAAGAATAATAAACTACAGAACATTTAGAAAAATTCATAATTTTTTTGTCGTCCTCCCCAACATTTACTGTGAAGTATTTCTTGATGGTGCGAAACACAACCTTCAGCAACATCTAGTTCAAGAATGATAGGAAACTCTTACCTATATCCTTATAATATGTTTGTCTCTTAATCATGTTTCTACTTGTTTTCCGCCATTTTTGAAACACAGTCCCCGATATTGACTGGTGAGTTCTAGTACAGTGTAGAAGTGACACAGTAATACGATGTTGTTTCTCGTCATTGACATATTTCTTTAGAAACATTATATAAAACAATTGAGAACACATTCCGCGGTTTGCATGTTGAAATTTTGCGAATACCTGGATTTGTTTAAATATTTCTTTCTACTGTGTTTGTAGCTTCAGTACATAAGCCTTTATAATTAGATGTCCAACATATTTGGCAATCACTCAGAAAACAACGCCGAAGATTCTACACTTGTGCTAATTTAACACACAAGCTGGACCGGCATTTGACACACAACTCCAAATGGAGGGTGAGTTGCTCTAACCACCTGTTTGATATATTTTAAGACAATCGTGTTAACACATAGGCATGTCGTTGAAATAACACAACAATTTTTTTCAGTGTACATTCTATTTACCATCCAGAAACATATAGCTAGGAGCAACATCGTTAAGGGTCCGTACTGTTACTTCTTCTGGCTGTTCTTAGAAATACATTTAAGATGAAGAAACCAGGGTAGCATTTGTCTGTTGTAAGAAAAGTCTCTTGTTCGATCCTAAGCCATGTGAACGTTTGGTGAACAACATCGTGTTCGTTGGTGTCCTCGTGTCCTAGTGATTCTCGCATTTTTGATGAAAGTAGCACATTTACGTATGCGGCTTTAAGGAATTTCCTCGTCTCGATTTCAACGATCCATTTCCTAAGAAGATAATATTATGTTTAGAAAAATGAGAATGTACACCTTGACGTCTGGAGGGAAACTACCCCCTATAATGCAACAAATAAATGGACCGAAGCCAATCGTATACTTTCATAAACTCCGTATATGCTCAGAAAGCAGGCTAAGGTCTCAAGTTAGTTAAAAGGTTGGGTGTTGTTGAACATGGTTGTGTGAAAGTTCAACATTCATGAACAACACACAAGTGTAAGTGATTTACGAGTACAAATTGGAACGTTCTTTACATCTATCCGAAAAAGCACCAATTGTGCATCTGAGTTTAAAATGGTGACGAACGTACCACACCACATTGATTTGTGAAATTTCATATCGGTGACACAGCATTGAAAAATGAACATTGCGGCTAACGAGTAATAGCATGTTCTGATGAGATCCTCAGGAGACTTCTGACACGGACTCTTGGAAAGGATTCGTGTGACTGGAGACGAGTTAGGCCTATACCATACACAGAGAAAAAAGCGTTTGTGGCTTACATAGAAACGTAGGTTACATGTGTAAATCTTGTATTTTTGAACTTAACGTACAACTATATGTAACATCCTCCAGTAAACGTATAACTGAAAACGTATGTTTTATATTACTTTCCGTGTAGATCTAACTGTTTCATCTATACGCAATTTCCGTGTGAAAGAAAGAACTGTATATAGGCAGTAAGGATCTCACTTACAGATGGACGTATATAACATAGCTGACGTATGTAACATACATATACGTATGCAATATACAGAAGACGGTTAAATGTCAAACATTCTGCAGCGGAATGATGCAACATCTAAGCGGGAAAAAAGTAGTATGTATGTAGCATATGGATAACGTATGCTCTGTACAGATTTCTGTAGTAAATATATAGATTCTGTATATTTGTACAATATACCGTTGTCCGTATAACGCAGCGTTTCCCAACCTTTTTCAACTTGCGGCACACTGCAGGTGTAACTTGAATTCTCGCGGCACACTCATGTAGATATTATTATTATTATTATTATTATTATTATTATTATTATTATTATTATTATTATTATTATTATTATTATTATTTGTAAATATAAAATACCGTGGTAATTTATTTCTGTGATTACTGATCTCTTCACAGACAAGAAAGGTCGATGACTGGTTTTCGGTAAATTATTATGCTTATTTTTCATTCTAATTTAAAAATAGAAAACAACTGCAATGAGATAATTTATAAAATTCACTTTCTTTTTCAAAAACTGTATTCAACCTTTCATTAAGAAGTCAGATCACTAAATAACGAATGAACAAACAAATCTTTTACTTTTAAAACACAAATGTAGGTAATTTGTATGCATGTTTGCTTTGTCGAAAAGATTGAATGATATTACGAAACAGTCTGCAAGAGTAAAGAAGCAATAATGGTCATAACAATGATAACAAATACTTTTTTCAACATTAAAAATGTACAGAAAAGTAACCGAGTATCAAATTAAAATTGTAGATTCATAGTAGAGGTTCATAGTAATATGAAATACAAATATACATTTTTCCCTGTGTTTTGCAATTTGATTGCCATGAATTAATAATTTTATTTTGATTTCCTCGCGGCACACCAGTGGACCATTGGCGGCACACCAGTGTGCCGCGGCACACCGGTTGGGAAACGCTGGTATAACGGATTGTTTTCAGTGTACCACTGTTCTTCGGAGGCCCCGCAAAGTGAAAAGTTGGACTTGTGGTTGCCACATGCGTTCTCAACAGCCAGAAGAGATCGTCGTTGGAGGTGTGCAGTTTAGTATATATATTCTGAATTTATAAAGTACAGATCTGTGAATGCCATCTTTGCTGTAGCTGATGCAAAAAACTACCATATTCGACTCCTGGGTTTGGAGTTGTTATTTTCTTGACTGGCATACGTCTAAAAATTAGACGTAATCCAGAAGTATCATAGGTAAAAGAACCCGTGAATAATGTTAGGAGTCCAATATCGACATGGAATTCATAGCCAAAATCTGTGAAATAGTTAATGCTTTATCCAAATTGCTGATTGCCGTATCCCAAGTAACCTGTTTCTAGCTTGAGGTTCATGTAACAACAAGGTGGAAATTGTAGAATATTTTATTTGGAAGGTGTTAGTAAGTAAGTCAAATTGCTCTAATAGTGTGATTTTTATGATCCAACGAAGTGGCTGCGTTCTCCTTTAGTGTACTTCGTGCAGTGAAATTTTCATTATTTTAAAATTGATATATATTTTCTTTTGGACTGGAAAATTTCAACTTTAAGAATAGTGTGTTTGTCTTTTGATTATGTGCCACAAGAAAGTTAGTTCCTACCAGAAGTTATAACACAGTGATATTATAGCTGTCGTGTAACATGCTTTGAAACATAACTGGAAACTAAAACATCACAGGATAGGAAATGAAACAGTTTGCTATCTTAAATTGTTTAAATGTAGTACAAACCTTACAAACTTAACTTTACCTCTTACAGAATCCTTATGTCCAGCTAATATAAAGCAATAATAAACAACAATAAGACAAGTGTAATTGTGAAACCTATAATTAAAATTCCAATGAGTCAATTGGCTGTCTAAATTGATGCAATAGGAAAATGAACTTTCCAAAATGTTTTTGTTAACTTCTAGTGCATTTTAATACTGCTTTATTAGTTGAATATAACTTAGTATCTGTCGAATATTTTCCTAAAATATTGCTAACAGTTTGTCTATTTACTTATATTGAATGTTTCCTTATTGGAATACATTATGTAGCATTTTTCTTTGATTAGCCTTTATTTAATTTCTATAAAAGAACCTATCCTGACATTTTTATAAGTAATCCAAAAAATATTTATTCGCCATTTTTCAATCAAGAATATGAATGAAATTAAATATTTATTATGATGTTTTACTTTATGTGCTTGACGACATTGGTGGATATAAAGGAGATGAAATACTGTTCTCAGATTTTTACGTTGGAAATACGCGAACATTTCGAATAAGATAGCTAGAAACCTTAATAGAAACCTTGTTCATCTGAATCGAGATTTTTAATCTCCGTTTGTACAGATTGGGGATTATTACTTTCTTCTAGTAATACGCATTTACTACTACACTTAAATGCATCGATCAAATAAGTACAAAGTCCAGTGCTTAGTAAACCTTGAAAACGTTTTCTTCAATTTTAAGACAAGACATGACTTCCGATTTCTATCCTATTTCGAGTACTATGAAAAAGAAATCACGGGCTGACTGTTAGCATTAACCTTTGACATCGGAAGTCGTAGTAAGCACTCGAAATTTAAATGGCTATGTTGTGGGCATGATTCCAAAATTTTTTCCACTAATGCAGTCTTTAAAAACTTGGAATTCCTCTTCCATTTATGAAATTTTCTTTATATTTAATAAAAGCGTTAAGAGTCTTAATGGCAGAGTATTATTTAAATACCACCAGTAAATTATGGGGGTAAGAATGTAAACACTGACTTGAGGGGATAAAATAAATAAAACTTTAATAAGAACCTAATTACACTGGATAAAAAGTTAGTCACCTCCTCTTACAGCTAACATTGTTTTGCTTATTTCGCTATTACTGGTATTGCACAAGTAACACTTAAATAAATGATTCATTACCATTGATGCATTACTGAAGTGAGTATCCAAGACACCTCGCCTATATAAGTCAAATGAAATGTGACAAGATGACAAATGGCACTCATTGTATTTGTACAATAAATGAAGTTGTCCGATTTGCTGATGTATAAGGGTGAGTATCTACCTTCTCTTTTCACAATTTTATAACGCGAGTGCGAATCGTAACTGTGACAGAAATGTAGTCATAAAAAAGCCCTAACGTAGAAGGGAAGCCGACGAGTTTCAAGTCTAATCATGGGAATTTTTTCTAATCTGACGGGAATTGGTGCAGTCCTTGAGTACAGATCCATCCCAATTAATTGTCGGTAAAATGTTGCTATGGAGATTTGAATTCATTGGAAAGGCAAAGAAATAAAAGCAATCCTCAGCACAGACATTTACTCAGAGCTGAAATCCTATGGCGAGAAATCCAATCGAAAAGAATTGCTTGATAAATTCAAATTATGCGTTTTTTTAAGATAACGAACTTTGAAACAATACTTGACAAACACAGCAACAAGTTAATGAATATGGGTTCGAACTTCTGCGGCATCCTCAGTATTCACCTGACTAGACACTTATGATTTTCCATTTCTTCTGTGCCATGAAAACACACCGTAATGACAATCATTTACTCAGTGACAATGTTGTGATGCTTTGTCTGAATGTTTTTACGCCTACAAAGAATATGTTCTTTATAATACATGTATCAGATAACTTTGAAGACCACTAGGGAAAATATACTCACATGAAAGTGGAGTGTTCAACGAATATGAAATGTCATCAAGTTACCATGCCTCCTTTCTTGTTAATACAAAATATTACACCTGATTCTCCTACATCGATTAACTAATTGATATATAACATTTCTACTGCACTGAGACGACAAACAGAGTGAACCTACAGCTTAGCATGGCATTCGAACCGTATATTCTCACCAGAATCGAAGGCAGGTCTCCCGTCTAACGGCACAAGAATTCCAAATATTTTGCCATGAGGAATATCTAACACTCATAACATCAATTGCACATCACATTGCACAGGAAAATACAAATCTGAAAATATTTGTTTCTCAATTTGGAATAAATCTGTTACAATAACAACTACCAACTTAATAAATTGTTTATATCAAGAAATATTAATGTTTGTTGGTTCTATTAAAGTTTATGATTCCTTTCATTACAGACGAAATGTAAGACATAGACGTACAGCCTAAAGTGGAATCTGAATCATCATAATGCATTCAAAATTCAAGGCACTCCCTCTCAAATCCAGAACCCCGTGCAAAAAACGTGTGCACTAGCCAGTAGGCCAGTGTATTTCAGTGCAGAACGTTTTACCAGACAAACAGAGAATTCTGCCTGGAATTAAGTCATCAAATGACAATTTACACGGTGAAATAGTGAGACCTTTTTCGTGGAAACAACGGAAATATTGTAATGAATCATAAATAGTATAAAAGAGATGAATAACTTTAGTAACCAGTTGTGTGATTACATGATACTACTAACAAGGAACAAACATGAACATGTCATCTGGCCATCCAAATCAAACCTAGTCCATTCGATAAACATAACAAAGATATGCCCATGCACAAAAAAACTAGGTGTCATGGACAATGGAGTAAATCTCTGGTGTACATTGACCCTATTAGTGTAAGAAAAATCGAAAATTCGCAGTGAAATAGCTATTGCATCAACACTGTTCATTGGAAAGTCGTGGTTTATAATTCATTCTCTTTAGCATTAAACAAGCTTTCCAAAGGTGATACGTATTGGGGAACATAATGAATGAAGAGGGAAAATCGGAAGAATGTTGGGACAATTCCTTCCAGAAATCCCTCCCATCAATTTTGGCCCCCTCTGAAGTGGCCCTGGGTAAAAACACACAATCCAAGTGCATATCGGAAAATACTATAGGGGATAAGAAATGATTGTGCCATGTTTTGTTTTCATAGACGGAATAGGTATGAGGGGAAAATTCTATATAAATTCCTTCTGTACATACAAAACAGAACCTATGACCTGACCTGTAAAGGGAACATAATATAAAAACTATTAGCCCAGTGCTATTTACCCTGATAGCAAGTTGTGTACCATATTCTCTGTAGAATGTAGCGATCGTTTTAAACAACAACTGTGCTACAGTTGTATTGGGATACACCCACATTCTCCACAGACTCCCACCCATGCCCTTTTGTTCTCTATTCCGTTCTTAGCGTGTCATACTATATCTTCTCCCTTGTTTTAAGGGTATACCTCCTATCCGTATACCTCATAGTATTTTACAAGGTATATTTTAATTGTGTACTCCTACTCGTGTGGGACTTACTAGGGAAGATGAGAGTAAAATCACCCTCTGAAAAACTGGATGTCTCGCATAAGTTTGAACTTCACTATGTTAAGTTTCTCGTGATATCTATTGAAACGCTTGCTTAATTTTACAGAGATCGTGATACAAATCTTGATATCAGGATAAATAGGACTGGTTTTATATTTTTTATATTATGTTTTCTTTATAGGTCAGGTCATAGGTTCGGTTTTGTATGTACAGAGCGTATTGGTATACAAGTTTTCCCTCATACTTATTCCTTCTGTCAAAACAGAACTTGGTATACTCATTTCTTATCCCCTATTGTAGTTTTCGAGATACATTTGGATTGTGTTCTTTTAGCCAGGGCCACTCCAGTAGGGGTCAAAGTTGATGGGATGGATTTCTGGAAGAAATTTTCACGACATTCTTCCAATTTTCCCTGTTCAAATACGTTATGGGTCCCAATATGTAGCACCTCTGGAAATCTTGTTTCATGCTGAAGAGAATGAACACTAAACCATGCATTTCCTATGAATAGTGTTGATGCAATAGTTATTTCACTGCAAGTCTACGATTTTATTTAAACTAACATGGTGAATGGGCCCCAGAGACTTACTCCGTTGTCCATGGTACATAATTTTTTGTGCATGGACATATCTTTATGTTTATCGAATGGACTGGGTATAATTCGGATGTCCGGATGACACGTTCATGTTCGTTCCTTGTAAGCAAACACACACATTTCATTCTGCTAGCATTGAAGTTAATAACATATGAACACGTATAGAAGTATAACTTTGCGGTTTGAATTGTATGAATACGGAAGTTCAAAGTCAAAACGCTCTTATTAATTTAAACTACTGAGCTACTGAAACTTGAAAGAACTTAAGAATGAATAGTTATTAGTAAAAGAAAAAGTAAAACTAACAGACGTATGACTGGAAAATTGTACATAACAAAATAACAATTGCAAGATTATTAGAGTTAGTAAGAATACTGGCTTTGCACAGGAGAGGATACAATGTAAAGCTTCTGATTTCGAATATTGAATTCCATTTTTTTAAAAATTCTAAATGTAGAGTTATTTTGTTACCTGACAGTTATCTCTTACCGTAGTTGGTGGTGGTAGTGATGGTAGTGGTGGTGGTGGTAGGAATGGCACCTGCAAATATATGAGAAATTGAAAATTAGTTTGCTTTCGAAAGTATTCAGAGACAGAAACTCATTTGAATCAAACAATTTATAATGACATGTTTAGAGAAATTGAAACTTGTCTTTCCTATATTTGAAAAAAATTCGCTTAAAGCTTCTTCCTTAGTCTCTATCATATAGGTTAGATACTGAACATTACCATTTACTGTACGTATGCTCATGTATCTTTATCACCATCATCCCTTTTCTGTGTGTGCGTGTGTCTGTAAAGTACATTATATTACCCTGACTATACACTCTATGCACTCACACTACCTTGATATAAGTAAGTAGGAATCTGAAGCCTGTGGCAATTGTTATGTGCCAGTGCATAGAAGAAACTATACCAGATGCTGGAGTTAGTACTTGGTGAAACCACCTTTTGGTAACATGTATGTGATATGGTATTCTGTAAGTCAATGATGATATCTTGTGATATGTGGCATGTGCAATTTAAATGTGCTTCTAGTTACTGTTGTTTGTTTGAGATTCTGGATGGCCATTTGCGGAATACATTGTTACGCGTTGCGAGACTAAGATAATGATGAGACATACAGATGTTTGCAAAAATTTAATTCAACTTCTCGCTGAGCTAAACAATATTTTTTATTTTAAAATCTAATAACATGTAACCGTTTTATCAGCTATCTACTTTGATGTCCTCAAACACTACTGAAAGTAGATGGTAGATGAAACAGTTACACTTCATTACCTGTCAAATAAAAACTTTTGTTTTACTCAGCAAGTAGTTTAGCGAAATTTAAAAAGATAAAAAAAACAAAGCTAGTTAATATGGAAAATATTACAGATGTCTGCAAAAATAATAATAATAAAATAATAATAATAATAATAATAATAATAATAATAATAATAATAATAATAATAATAATAATAATAATAATAATAATAATAATAATAATAATAATAAGTTTCATCGGTTCAATTCTATCTCCCAAAGTCATTCTTGTACAGTTTTGAGAAGTTGTTTTGAGAATATTTTTTGTAACCTTTACGCCCACCCAGGAATGGACTGGCTCCATAAAATGAGCGGCGGCGCAGATGTTGGGATTGTGCCATACCAACTGTTCGTAGTAGTTTCAATTGACACTTAGTGTGGTTTCAATAAAATGAATTTTCCTATTGTTTCTTGTGTTCAACAAGTTGACTATGAATAATACGTTGGTCATTCGTGCTGTTAGTTCTGTCTCCTACTTTATCTGAAAACACCAACTTTAAAAAAAGTAACGCACATCTCTATTTAATATTTGCTTCTACTCTGGCCTTCTTGATCTTCATAGCTAATATCTATTAAGCACATGAAGGTTCGTGGATTTAAAAATACCACGGGTACATTGTATGAGGTGAATGAAATTCGCAATACAGAATTTGAATCTGTATAATTGATGTTGATCATAGTTTAAAGGTCACAGTACGACAGCTACCGTTAAAAGCAGTCTAAATTTAGTATCTATAGAGGACAAGATGCTAGTAGTTTGAAATCATTTGAACAACATGACGAATATGGTTGTGTGTGGATATAATACTGTGTCTCCAGAATAATGCCAGTGAATATTTATCATAGTATAAAGTGATTTCGAGATTAGCCGTATAGAGGGCCGTCTAGTGCCAACAGATTGTTATGCAGAATCACCTTCACCTTTGTACGAACGTTTGAGTGGTACATCAGCGGTGTGTTTGATGGGAGACAGGATGTTCCCACTTCAGATATGCCACCTCAGTGCTCCGCGTCTCACCAGGCGATCTGAATAAAATGACTATCCAGGATGAGTTATCCGAGAGAATACCGATCACGATTACAGTATGAGCTTTGTGGTCCCACATGAGATATGAACATCATACGAGCAATCGTTTTAAGAACGTCTATGTTCCCCTGTATTTCGAGATGCTTATGACACCCCTTCATCGTTAATAACATTCTTGACCAAGTCAAGAGAGATAGCAGAAGCAACAAAAATGGAGGGTAGAGGCCTTCTTTCTCACTTCAAGCATAGGTTTTTGGGCAACATGGAAATATTAAAATTTGTCTTTGGTAAGGTCTCTTCTTCGTAACTAGTATTCCGCAAATATAGTCATCTTAATATTGAACACAGTAACAGCAGTGAATTGACATGTACGTATTTGTCCATATCTTGCATTATGATATTAGAGTGGAATCCCACTCAGCTCTGGTTTTCGTTTACGACAAACATGACTACAGCCGCCACAGCTCGTCCTACAACTGTGACACCATCAATCCTGTTTTCCGAACTTATGAGGACACTCTGCTAGTCGCCATCTTCCATCAGGATATCGAAATATGCACCAATAAGACCGGATACCTGTCCGAACTGTTGTTTGTATGGCCGCTCAGAGTTGTTACGTAGGCCTAAAAGTAGTTGCAATGTATTTTGAATACCCTGTATGGTATTTTGGGAAAGTTACTTGAGCGTCATAATGTGATAATTATCAATGTTATCACTTTTACTTTGTGTACCAACATTGAACAAAATTGTCAATTTCTAGTGGGTATTTTTAAATGCGTCTACCTGTGTATTTAAAATTAAAAAAATCAGTCTGGCTGCTAAATAAGGTTTCATATTTAATATAGTGTTTGATTACTAAGCTTTGAACGAGATAAATCTCTTAATAGAAATCTACAAGAAAAGTACAGTAGTGATATACATTCATAAGTGATAATCACACACAATTGTCAGGATATACTTTGTTCATACAAATTATCATATTTTTAATGATAACATATATCGTAATTTTCTTACCTGACCTTGCGTCTGTGGAAAGGGCAGATGTGGGTATATTGGAGGAAACTGAAAGGAAAAAATACTCTGGTACAGACTTTATATTAAATTTAGAAATCATGAAGGACAGTATTGGGCTGGTGAGATTGAAATGTCTAGAGAACCATAGAATGGAAAGAGGTTCTCATACTACCAAATTTGAACGAAAAACACGATGTATTATACATCCTTTATCATTACAGAATAGGACTTAACACATGTTATACACTCAGTGAGTAGAACATATTTGTTGAACATTGCTATGGCAAATAGAAATATGAAGGACTCAATTGGGATTAACAAAATTATCATATCGATGGAGGATTAGTGATTAAAATATGCATCTTACGTTTGCAGTACACTAAAATACGCGCTGGCATGCTATTGTGATTTGAGATAAAATCCTTGAAAATACTGTGGGAGGAAGTTGTTCCACGTAAAGTACTCTCCAATAATCGATGAGGGTGGTAAGACCACACTAATATTTCGGCGCATAACATCTCTGATTCTGGGAAAGTTTGAAACATGAGTGTCATCTAAATTCGCTCCGATCTACAAGGTAAATCGTCTGATAGAATGTAATTCTGTTATTGTCATCAAGTCAACTTAAGTTTTTTTTATGCATCTTGACAGGTATTTAAGTTTACGTTAATGGAAAGATTATGATCGGTTTGCCACCTTTGATGAAAAGTGTGAAAGTCAAACCGCAATAGTTCAGCACATAGAAGCTCAGGATGCTGACCAAAATCCCGATTTTATTTTCAAAGTGTATATCTGTTTAGTTGCTGAACGACAGTTGGGATTACTTATAGCATATTTATAAATTAGATATTAACCATCACTGTATATATTTTTACATTCTACGTTGAGTAAAACGAATTTGGCAGTGGTTAATACAAACAATTCTCATCTGCAATTGACACGACATTCTGTGTATAATATAAGCATGTTGTAGTATGATTAAATCATTTCACACATAATATTTCCACGTATTTTCCCTAACCCCTATAATTTCTTGACCCATGAAATTTGTTTACTAAACTGAAGTTGATGTTATGTTGACAACTGTGCATTCTAGCATCCTTATTCTTCTGCCATGCGTTCCACGAATGACAGAGAGATATAGATTAATGCCTTGTAACTATTAATAAGCTCTTTTCATCCCAATAGAGTTTTAAAATTACATATCTCTTGAACAATTCAATAGCATCAAGCGAGTAGTTTAGTTCATTTAAGGGTAATGACCTTTCATTGCATATGTCCCAAATTTTCCTGTTGTAGTTATATAAACAAACCATTGTGGATACAAAATGACATGTTCTGTGTGTGGTAGCTACTTAACATAAACCTGATTATTTTCTTTTTCCTTTATATACATACTATATAATGGGTTATATAAATGTGAATAGTAATAATTACCAGTATACCTATCAGGTTATGGGTTCAAAATTTGAATAAGTTGTTGATACACTCAACTTATATTTACATGTATCAGATTACAAGAACATATCAGGATCAAAAATTTCCTGTTATAAACATTAATAGAATATACGTATTTGAAACATAAATTCAAAATTGGTTAACCTTCAAATACAACAGCCAATATATATATATATATATATATATATATATATATATATATATATATATATATGTGTGTGTGTGTGTGTGTGTGTGTGAATATGAGGTCAGAACAATCTCCATCTTCTCAAGCGTTTCTCTTTATTATAGGATATTTTCTATCAAAAGTTTTGGTTCCAAATATTTTTTGAACGGGTGCCTTAAGCCATATATAAGTTCAGAACTTTTAACTTCCAAATATACTAATAGACCTATGGGTATACATAATCTACGTTATAACACGTTCTGTTAACAGAATTATAAAGCTTTCTTAACACATATGTGGAAACGTATTAACAATGCATATTTTGGCAACGTTTTACCCACCGAAGAAGGTAAGATGGAGCCCAAAGTTTACAGTGGTACGTAACCGACTTTTAAACATGATCTTTTTGACAATTTCTAAATTTGAGGAGGAATGTTCGAAATTTGAGCAGACTGCAACATGATACCTGTGTCATATGCAAATAAATAGACATATATACCAATCCGTAGGACATTATATCATAAAAAGTAACATCATATAGGATACACTAAGACAATACCGGTACCTCCCAAACTTGAATTTTTGGGTATGTTTTATCTACTCAACGGAGCGAGATGGACCTCTCGAACTATTCTAGATATTACATTGGTCCTGTACGTCCTTATAAATTTAATTTTTCGGCAATTTCCAAAATTTAAGAGCTATCCTTTTCATCCCTCCCGAAAGTTAAAGTGGTTCAACACCTATATAAAATAAAGATATCCCAAGCTACTCTTCCCAAAAAATATTTTTCAAATTAGACATTCCTAGCTTGGATCAAGTCATTCATATTTCTTTTCGCTGAATCTGAAGAACCAAAGGATCTAAGTATCTCAGTATTCAAGGGAACAACAAAAACATTATAGTTCATTATAATAGTATATAGGAAATGAATAAATTTAATAATTAGTCGTGTAATTACAGAACACATTTCGTAAACATACACACAATGTACTGTGCTAACACTGAAGTTACTTAAAATTGAAAATGTATAAAAGGATAATTGAATTGGTGAATAGAATCAAGAAGAATATTCCAAAAATGTAGAACCACGTTAGCATTTTTTATATAACTAAATATCCAAACACATTAGGTTTTTAATATTTTGAGAAATGAAGTCTTAACATATGTTACAAATACTCCATACAATTATTATTATTTTTTTTTTGTATATCCAACAATATTTATACTACTTTTGTTACTTTTGTTTTTCGTTTCTCGAATGTAAGGTATTGTGGAATGATTACATTTATCCAGTCACCAACTCAATTTTTCTAGGTGACTTATATGGATAAACATGTTAAAAAAATACTAAGATTAAACAAACTCAAAATTAACAATAATAATAAAAAACTAAAATTATATAGTTGAGAAGAGATATGTGGATGGTAAAAAAGACGAGTAAATGTGGACCTAAAATTTGAATTGGTTTGACATTGACCATTATTCAAAGGAAAGCTTTTGCTTTTCCAGTATTAACTCTCCAGATATTTAGAATTATATAAGTAGTTACTTACCTCATAATAATATCCATTCATGGATATCCCTGGTCCCTGTACAAATGGATCCTGTATATAAATGAAAATGTAGAACTAGTTTGGTTTTTGAAGTATTATGACACAAATTAATTTATTAATTCTAGTTAGTAATTAATATTCGGTTTTCAATGACAATCCTTAATCTTAAGCTCGATAATTGCTAAACCGCTTTCTCACATCTCAAGATGGTATATGTACATTATTTATCAGAAACGGTTAGCAAAATTGTTAGAACTACGGAAACAAACTTTCCCGAATTTACCTTTGAATGAGTTAATCCAAAATCGACACCTTGCAAAATCATTTTGTCATACCTGAGAAAGTGGATTTACTTATTACAAGTAGTATAAATATACTGAATCAAACTGAGCCGATTTTCGCGTTTTAGTGTACTCAATACTTTCGTACCACCCACTAGACCGCCGAAGTAGAAGTCTAACTAGTAGACGATAGATATATCTTTAAATAGAAATCTAGAGTTGTTAAACTTATTGTCACCGATTTAACTTAGTGTACAAGATACGTGTGTCTCACTCTCCCCTTCGTCGCCGTATTATCAATGAATAACAAATATATAATCTGTGATACTCAAATCCCTAAGATATCACATAGCATACAGTTACATCCACCGGTTCAGATATAACTTCTAAAGTAAGAAAGGGAATCTTTCTGCTACCTCCCTCTATTTCATTATCCATATTGAATTTTTGTGTTTGTTTAATATCTTATTAGAGCAAGTGTCTTTTGCGCAGAAGATCCTGGTGAGAACTCATGATTAGAATTCCACGTTAAGCTGTAGCTGTAGTTCCTTCGATTTTGAATGGCAAGCTAAACATCAAATAAATTGATCAATCAACTTCATGCTCAGCTATTCAAAAGAACAATGCAGTAATTCGAAAATTTCTCCCTCTTCCTCACTGGGACAGAACTTTTAAAACTAGTCCAACTAAATTATATATACAGGCTATTCATGTTGTGCAGCTTTGCCTCTATATTAACCGCTCCAAGAAAAGTGTCCATTGTATTAGAGTCTGCCCATGTCCATACAACAAATGAACTTGTCCGATTTCCTGGTGTATCGGAGCTGAATGTCCACCATGTCTTCCCACGCGATTTTTGACGCGTCTACGAGTGGAAACGGCTTCAGAACTGTAGTCAGAAAAAGGTCGTAACCTGGAAGGGAAGCCGACGAGTTTCACGTCTGATCATGGAATATCCTTTTCTAACCTTACAGGAATTTGATGCAGTTCGTTGGTAAATATCCATCTCAATCAGTTATTGGTAAAACGTTTGAATTCATTGGATAGGCAAAAGCATAACACCAAATCACCAACACGAACATTTACTCACAGTTGTAAGCCTATGACGAAAAAAACAATTGAAAACCCTTGCTTAATAAATTCCAAACATATGTTTCTTTAAGATAACGAACTTTGTAACAGTACTTAACAAATACAGCAACGAGTTAATGAGTATGCATTCGATCTTCTGTGGCAATCCCAGTATTCACACTACTTGCCCTCTATGAATTGCCATTTCTACTCTATCTTTGAAACACACATTACCGACAATCACTTGCGCATGACAATGCTGTGATGTTTGTTTGTTTTACTTACGAAGAATACTTTCTACATACATGTATCAGATAAATTTGAACACAAAGGGGGAGAATATACTCAAGTGCAAGTGGGATGTTCAACGAACATGAAATGTCATCCCGTTACCACACATCCTTCTGTGTTAATCCAAAACATTACACCTGATTCTCGTACATTCATTAATTGATTAAAACATAACATTTCTACTATACTGAGACGAAACAGAGTGAATCTACAGCTTAGCATGGCGTCCGAATCATATGTGTTCTCACCGAAATCGAAAGCAGGTCTCCCATCCAACGGCAGAAGGACTCCAAATATTTAGCCACGAGGAAGATCTATAAACATTCATAGCATCAATTACAAATATCACGTTACTCAGGAAAATACAAATCTGATTTTTTTCCTCAATTTGGAATAAATCAATAACAACTATGAACTTAATAAATTGTTTATATCAGAAATGTGAATGTTTGTTAGTTCGATTGAAGTTTGGGGCCACGGTGGCTCAGCGATTAAATGTTCAGCTCTGGTGCATGGGGGTCCCTGGTTCGATCCCAGATCGCGCCAAGTAAACTTTGTGGTGGACAAACACCGTGAGCGTGGGTTTTCTCGGGGTTCTCAAGTTTGCTGACACTTTCTTCATTCCACCATTTCCTTCATTTCTCATCATCATCGCCTCCTTTAGCCTAGCTGCCATAACCGCCGGACGTAAAACTTAAATTGTTTAATATTTCGATTGAAGTTTATGGTCCCTTTCATTACAGACGCTATGTAAAACGTGGACGTACAGTTTAAACTGGAATATGAATCACCGTAAAGCATTTAACATTCAAGGCACTCCCTCTCGAACAAAGAGTCCCGTACACCAAACGTGTGCACTAGCCACTAGGCCAATGTATTTCAGCATAGAACGTCTAACCAGACATAGCAAGAGTTTGGTTTGGAATTAAGTCATCAAATGACAATTTACACGATAAAATATTGAGACTGTTTTCATAAGAACTAAGAAAATATTGTATTGAATAATAAATAGTGTAGAAGAGATGAATAACTCTAGTAACAAGTTTTGTGATTACGCGATACTACGATGCAAACACATACATTTTATTCTGCTAGCCTTGAAGTTAATGGAAAACGATCGCCCATAAAAGAATAATTTTGCGTTCTGAATTGTACCAATACGGAAGGTGGAAGTCGAAACTGGCTTATTAATATAAACTATTGACCTATTAAAAATTGAAAGAACTTGAATAGTTCATAGTATAACAGAAAAGTAAAAATAATAGATGTGCGACTGGCGAATTGTATCCTCGTCACCAAAAGTGCCTTTACATCGCCGTGACGGGTATGTGACAGCGCAGTACACTAAGGAAGGGATGGTTGCATAAGAAATTGTGATTAATTTAAACAGTTTTTATTTTGACTACAGAAACATCGTAGGTATAGGGAGTAAAGGCACAGATTTGAAGCATCAGTACACTGTCATCTCTGGAAAGATTCGTATTCTCAGTTTTTCAATTTACTGTCTTATATGTTAAGTTAATAACTGCTAACAATTGCTACTAGCGCTTTTCACTCTTCAGGAATTTATTACGACATGTTCGCTAGACACTTTTCTAAGCTCTAAATGTGTGCGTGAATTATTTCATTCGCCTCACTGTCCTTATTTGAGAATGGAAACTGGTTACGCTGAACGAGAATATGTTTCGCTGTCGTAAAGGAAGAGCCATAATAAATATAAATAAGGTTCTTATTATTAAATAAAACACAGACGTATTTATTCTGTGTAGAGCACAATATTATACAGTAACTAAGCAACGTGATAATCACTAACACCAGCAGGATTTTTTTCCAACGGGAGGCGGGCAAACGACGAATATAGACTTTTTCGATTTATTGCCCTATATATATTAAGTTAAAATTCATAATATTTATAATTGATAGCACATATCGTCTTACTTTTTTAAAAAAATCGCCGCTGTAGTCTATTAGTCAGAAGATTCATCTCCCGATATGATGTAGAGAGAAGAGAAAGAATGAGATATGACCAGTAGCTTAACTAATTTTATTGCGCCAGGGATCGTTTAAAAATCGATTCACTCATATCTATCGCCTGCCCCAGGTATTTCAGCTGCTGCCTTATATATATATATATATATATATATATATATATATATATATATATATATATATATGGTTCTATGTCAGAAGATCAAGACAAAAGAACGAGGACAAAAGGACCAAGTCGAAACGACAACGGGCGAAAGGTCTCCGAAAAAAGTGACCGAGTCAAAACGGCCCTGCGTCAAATGGGCCCGGGTCAAATGGGTCCCGCGACAAAAAGGACCGCGAATCAAAAGGGTCCTGCGTCAAAACTTCCTGAGTAAATACGGCCCTGCGTCAAAAGAGCCCACGTCAAAATGTCTCCGGGTCAAAAGGCCAGGGTAGAAGGCCTCCGCGACAACAAAACCCAAGTAAAAGCGCCCCTCGGTAATAAGATCTCCGCGACAAAAGGGCCCTGTGCCAAAGTGGCCCTGAGTCAAAAGAAGCCGGGTCAAAAGGACCCGCCTCGAGAGGGCACGGGTCAAAACAGCGTCGCAACAAAAAGGCCCGAGTCAAAAAGGCCCCGCGTCAAAAGGGCCTGGTTTAAAAGAGCTCGACCTAAAAGGGCCCTGCGTCAAAAGAGCTTGGGTCAGAAGGACACCGCCTCAAAATGCTACGGGTCAAAACGGCCAAGCATGAAAAAGCCCTGGGTCTAAAGGTCTCCGCGACAAAAAGACCGGAGTCAAAAGGGCCCCGTGTTAAGAAGTCGAGTCAAAGGGGCCTGTGTCAAACGGACCGTGCCAAAAGGGGCCCCGCTACTAAAAGGTCTGAGTCAAAAATCCCGGGTCAAAAGATCTCCACAAAAAAGTGTCCGAGTGAAAACGACCCCGCGTCAAAAGAGCCCGGGTCAAAAGGATCCCGCGACAAAAAGACCCGAGTCAAAACGGGCTAGCGTCAAACGGTCAAAAGTAAAAGCGACCCCGAGTTAAAAGAGCCCAGGTCAAAAGATCTCCGGGTCAAAAAGATTCGGGTAAAAGGGCCTCGCGACAAAAGGCCCCGAGTAAAAACAGTCCCGGATCAAAAGATCTCCGCGACAAAAGGGCCCGAATCAAAACGGCCCAGCGTGAAAATGGTCCGGGCGAAAGGGCTCCGCCTCAAAAGGGCACGAATAAAAAGGCCCAGCGTAAAATAGGTCCGGGCGAAAGGGCCCCGCAACAGAAATGCACGAGTCAAAGAAACCCGCGTCAAAATAGCCCGATTAATACGGTTCCACATGTAAAAAGCCTGAGATCAAGGCAAGAGTGAAAATCAGGCATGCACAAGCGGATAGTATCCCATTAGTAAGTTGAACTGTTTGTGCAAAACAAGGAAAATATATGTAGTTATGAGTAACAAATAGTAAATTTGAATGGTGATATTAGTTTTGTTTGGTTGTTGATTGTTCTGCAACAATCACTATCTCTTTAGTCGTTCTCCATTAAAGTTTGCTTGCATTTCCGACTTTCTGAGTTAGTATTCTCGTGTTAGTATTCGTTAGCCTAATCAAACTTTGTCTATTATTGACTTCGCCTTAGTTCTTAAATTCCATTTCTACCCCTGGATCAAAGTATAAAATGAAAAATATTCTGTGGAAAAGATTAGTTTAATGTTGCTGTGAGAAGGCATATGTGGATCTGTATACAGGGCATTGGGACAGAACAAAAATAATGACATGCGTAGACGCATTGATTTGGAGTAGATTTTTATTCTGAGTACTATTTTTATAGGTAATATATTCTTGACACAGTGTATCATTTAAATCTACGCAGTACGTGAATCCCGCTATATTGCATATCACACAATATTATTTTAAATGTAAAAGATTATGATTTTACACTTCAACCTATGCTTGAATATTCCACAAATGAGAATGTGAACTCATTTTTGACACATCATCTGTTTGGGACAGGGTGTGCTATGTTTCACATATGTATCTAATAGAAAAATATATCGTGACAGGGCAGTAACAAAGAGACGCACAGACGGAGGAAAAGAAAATGTTACAATTTGGCATTGGTGTAGAAACAGCGTTAAATGATTTAGTGTACATCATGAAAGCCATCTTGAATTCCGTATATTGTATACCGCACAATATTTTGAAATGGAGTTAGATGCGTGTCACATAAATTGAAGCTACAATCTTCCTACAAACAACGTTTATCGTCCATTTCAAAAGCATTGGATTCTACATTACTTATTATTTCCGTAATCCTCCGAGCAAAAATACGCCACTATCATAAGAACCACGAGTTGTCCCGGTGTTATTCATAGCCAAAACCTCAACTAAAAAGAGGAAGTGAATCCTAAGCAAACTACAGGAAGGGTGTTGAAACAGCCGTACACACTTCCACTCGCTAATGGAAAAAGGAGAACAAAAATAGCCCCATGTTTTTTTTGCTTCTCAGTACTCATCTTTATAGGGAATATATACTTGACGCAGCACGTCATTTTAATCTACGCAATACGTGAACTGTACGCATTAAGGTGATAAATATTCGTGAAAAGTAAACAGAACGGCGTATTTTTATGTTGCTGTTGTTTTCTTCCGTCCCAGAAACTGACGTTAGTAGGTGCGCGGCAAATAAAATTGTCCCCTTGACTGAACGACTTGTAACAAGAGAGCATGGGTCTCACCTCTCATAGTTCAAATATTTGCAACTATACAGCGAGCTGCGTATGTTCTGTGTCTCTCCCTCTCTGTCCTTACCTGTAGCTGTGTTTGCGAAAATATTGTTTATTCATCGGGGTAAGGCACGACAGATTCAAGAGAAGCCCTTCGCCGCAGCGAGTGATGTCACACAAAGTAGTGACACGCAGGCGCAGAATGTGCTGGGCAGAGTTAGCCAGCTCAACACGAGAGTTTTTTTTAAAGAAACAAGCCGTTTTACAGAAATTTTTGTGAATCACTATATATATATATATATAAAGGTTTATTATTTTCCATAAGTAGAAGCTTTGCTTTGTATATACTTAAACACAAACAAAACTATTTGCTGAGCAAAACAATATATTCACATAAAAACTACATACGTGTTACAGTTTCGCCAACTAACACTTTTGCTTCATCAGACATTATATAAAGGTTGTTTCAAAACAACACTGACAACGTTTGGAAGGCGATTCCTGACACCAAGATAAGACAAATAGTACAGACCAACCTAGGTGCACAAATGTTTTCTTTCGGAGTGATAAGCTGTCGAAAACACGAAAAAAATGAATTTTAAAGGTCCATAGCCCAAAACCTATGAGACCTACAGTAGTCGGGTGAAGATTTCAGTTAGGAACTAGTAGGTACTCTATCCAAAACCACGTGTTTCAGAATCCTTTGGTACTTCCGCAACAAATTTTATAAACGGAATTTCGCTACGGGCATATAATTTGAAACACTCACCAATTACCTCTATAAAAATTGTCGCGGAAATACCGCAGTATTCTGAAGCACTGATATTTGGATAGAGCACTTGGGTATTTTTAAGGCGGGGCCTTTTTGACTCTGGGCCGTTATGACCCGTGCCACACTGAGGCGTTGTGCTTTTTCACCCGGGCTTTCTTAACATAGAGCCTTTTGACTCTGCCTCTTTACTGGCAAGGACCTTTTGACCCGTGCCCTTTTGAGGCGGGGTTCTCTTTGACCTGTTTTTTTACATAGGGGCCTTTTGAGTCGGGCTCTCTTCCCGCAACGATCTTTTGACCCAGGCATTTTTGACTAGGGGAACCTTTTGGACCGGAGCCGTTTTGACTCGGGCTTTTCTATCTTTGCCCTTTTGTCGGGCCTTTTTCACATTAAACCATATATATATAACGCAGCAGCTGAAATGCGTGCGACAGGGGGCGGGTATGAGTAAATCGATGATTCAGGGCGCAGTAAAATTAGTTACGACACTTTTCATATCTCCTTCCTTCTCTTCTCTCTACATTATGTCTGGAGATGAATGTTCCGACCAATAGCCTACAGGCGATTTTAAAAAATAAGACGATATACAATATCAATGATAAATGTTATGACTTTTAATATACATAGGGCAGTTATAACGACTTATCAAAAAGATAGTCGTAAACCTGGTTCGTTTGCTAAAATAAAAATTCGAAGTGGTAGTATTTCTTCCTCATGTAAAAATTAGCTTCGATATGTAAATACCATTAATCTCACCTTTTTAATAAATATGACAACGTCTATAAATGGTGTTAAACTGGTTTATTATTTGATATAACTTAAATATCCTTTTCTTTAAACTGTTAAGTACACAAACTCACTGACTAGGTAACCATAAAACATGTCCATATCAACAACTATCCCATAATAATCCACTTACATATATTAAAAACATTCTTCTTTTGTTAATAGGAAATTAACATTCTACTAAGTATAGTGCATATGTATGAGTACTTTCTGCCCAAGGTACAGGTAAATATTACTCAAGCCAAAGTATTTTGTTATATAAAATGTCGCTCGACAAAGGGACTGAATATAAAAGTCATGAGTAGGCTTGGCTTTTATCTTCAAGAACCACTGGTCCGTTTACATTAATGTTCATACATTACATATGTCCATCATATTTTAATCGCACCTTGTATATCTATTCATTATTTTTCACATATACATATATATATAAATACATTCATAACAAATCTTTCATTTCATCAATATTTATCTTTAATTACATTAATTATATTTATTTCATTATATTATTATTACATTTTTAGATAAATGTTCATGAGAATCTACAGCTGACATGGGTTTATCCCCTACCACATCAGCCG
The DNA here is from genome assembly GCF_964235325.1 of Thermobia domestica. Taxonomy (NCBI): domain Eukaryota; kingdom Metazoa; phylum Arthropoda; class Insecta; order Zygentoma; family Lepismatidae; genus Thermobia; species Thermobia domestica. The sequence goes on along the minus strand of NC_137459.1, from coordinate 146,482,379 downwards.
CGATTAGTTTAAATTCATACTCGTGTATGGTTCCAATAAGGTACACTGTACAGCACAATCGTGATTATGTCCCGTATTATTGTTCTGTACAGAAATTACTTCAATGCCTGGATCTTGATGCGAAGTGCCATCTCTTGTCCTTCCATTACGTCTATCCGCGTAGTTCGCTGTATTTCTGGAATTTCGCCATACATTACGTCGATTTTTAAATCTATTTTGACTATATGGTCTAATATATGAATTGCTACGATTAATTAGGTTAGGCGGATTCTCTACATAACCTTGTCTATTTTGCGTATTTTGATTGCTAGAGTATACTCGGCTTAGGTTAGGTTCTGTATTATTCACACTTCGGATATTTAAATTCCGAACAGGCACCAAATGATCTGAATTATTCTTATTTTTACCTATTCCTGATTGTGGATTCATGGCATGGTATTGAGTTTCGTAGCATTGGACAAGCATCAATAAATGGCTGAAACTCATACACTGTGTGGAAAATAAGATCTGTTGCAATTTAAATGGAAGCAAATTTCGAATCGATGCTATTATTCTCGATTCCGATTGCAAAGGATTAACGACCTTTAATTCGTTGTAGACATTTACAACAAACTCTACAATAGATTTGTGCAATCGAGGATTGAAGTGTTGATTTCTAAGGGTGGCATCTCTATTTGCCAGCAAAAAGTCATTTTCATAATTTGCGATCAATGCCGCTTTGAATTCCTCATATGTACTAATGTGATCACGTATTGCTTTAAACCATAAGGAACAAGGTGGGAGTAATACATGGGGTATTAATTTCATATACTGTGATCGATCAATACACATTATATTGCATTCGTCTTGGAATTTCTCTAAGAAAGAAGTAGCATTCTCATTACACTTACCACTGAATTTGCTCATAGCTCGAATTTCACTCATGTTAACACTTAATTTTACCTTCTTTTTCTCATTCCTTGTTCTTGTTGAGTGATAGTTCCTATCCGTGATATGCTGTGTCGTCACACCATCTATGTTTCGCTCATCAGTACTCTTCGGACAACTTTCTTCTAGTATAATATCTTCATCAGACCCCGGCGAAGGCGAGTTCATCTCTGGTGAGTGGGGCAACTCAAAGCGATCACTACCCAAGTTATTACGGTAAATGTTGTCTTTAGCCTGTAACGTTCTAATCTCTTCTTGAATAGTAGCTAATAACTGTGTATTTACACGTATGTTATTAGAATTGTTGCTAACCTGGATCTTTTGCTGTTTAATGGAAGATTCTATTACTTCTAAATCCTTTTTTATAGCACTAATTTCTTGGTTTTGTTGATTGTGCTTTTCTTGACAATCATCAGATATCCTTTTCAACTTTTCCTCGAACTGTGAGGATATGTCGTTCACCACCTGGACAATTGCCTGTTTCGTTTCATCTGATTTCTGTTCTATCCGTCTACTTAATTCTTCATATTGCTTGTTAGCTTCGTCAAACTTCAGTTCTATCTTATGTTCCATGGTCTTGTTAGATTCGTTGAATTTCTGTTCCATGGTCTGCTTTAATTCTTCATTTTGTTTGTTAGCTTCGTCGAACTTCTGTTCCATTCGTCTACTTAATTCTTCATTTTGCTTGTTAGCTTTGTCAGACTTTTGCTCTATGGTCTGCTTTAATTCTTCATTTTGCTTCTTTATCTCGGTAGACATCTGCATTAATTGTCGCTGTAAAGCTAACAAGATATCTTCCGATGTCAATCCTGGTGTTACACTAGTCTCATCGCTGTCACTAGTATTTGATTCCTGCTGCATTGTTTCGTTGTCCATTTTTCTTATGATTACTTTACCACTTCGCAATATGGTTAAGTTCGTATTCATTAACTGTAGTAAAAGTAAATTCAACCTTACTCTTCTTCTTCCGGAACTGAATTTACAAAGTCCCGGGTGAGGTAAACCAAATTTTTACAACGACTTATCAAAAAGATAGTCGTAAACCTGGTTCGTTTGCTAAAATAAAAATTCGAAGTGGTAGTATTTCTTCCTCATGTAAAAATTAGCTTCGATATGTAAATAACATTAATCTCACCTTTTTAATAAATATGACAACGTCTATAAATGGTGTTAAACTGGTTTATTATTTGATATAACTTAAATATCCTTTTCTTTAAACTGTTAAGTACACAAACTCACTGACTAGGTAACCATAAAACATGTCCATATCAACAACTATCCCATAATAATCCACTTACATATATTAAAAACATTCTTCTTTTGTTAATAGGAAATTAACATTCTACTAAGTATAGTGCATATGTATGAGTACTTTCTGCCCAAGGTACAGGTAAATATTACTCAAGCCAAAGTATTTTGTTATACAGTAAATCGAAAAACTCTAAATCGGTCTCTTCCCCCTCGTTGGAAAAAATCCTGCGGGTGTTAGTGATTATCATGTTGCTTAATTACTGTATTATATTGTGCTATATAGGGAATAAATACTTTTGTGTTTTATTTAATAATAAGAACCATATTTACATTTATTACGTCCCTTGCTTGCCAACAGCGAAACATATTCACGTTCAACTTAATCAGTTTCCATTCTCAAATGAGAACAGTGAAGTGAATGAAATAATTCACGCCCACATTTAGGACTTAGAAAACTGTCCTGCGAACATGTCGTAGTAAATTCTTGAAGAGTGAAAAGCGCTAGTAGCAGTTGTTAGCAGTTATTAACTTAACATATAAGACAATAAATTGAAAAACTGAGAATACGAATCTTTCCAGAGATGACGGTGCGCTAATGCTTCAAATCTATGACTTTACTCCCTATACCTACGTTATTTACCTAGTCAAAGTAGAATCTCTTCAAAATTAATCACAATTACTTATGCAACCATCCCTTCCTTAGTGTACTGTGCGGTCACATACCCGTCACGGCGATGTAAAGGCACTTTTGTTGACGAGGATGCATAACAAAACAACAATAACAAATCTCTATTATACTGGTTTCGATATATTGTCGAGCTTCTGATTTTGATTATTGAATTCCATTTTCTTTAACTCTAAGTGTGGAGTTGTTTTCTTACCTGACAGTCGTCTCTTACCATAGGCGGTGGTTGAAATGGTGGTAGTGGTAGGAATGGAACCTGCAAATATATTAGAAATTGAAAATTAGTTTGGTTTCAATTCTATTAAGAGACAGAAATTGATTTGAATCAAACAATTTATAATGACATGTTTAGAGAAATTGAAACTTGTGTTTTCTATATTTGAACTTAAACATTTCATGAAAGCTTCTTTCTTAGCCTCTCTCACACAGATTAGATACTGTACATTATCATTTTCTATACGTATGCCAATGTGTCTGTATCACCATCATTCATTGTGTGTAGGCCTATGTGTGTATAAAGTATACAAAATATTGCCCTGACCATACACTGCATATATCCAAACCGCCATGATAGATGTACATAGGTATCCGAATCCTACAGTAATTGTTATGTGTCAATGCATAGGAGGAACTACACCAGATGCTGGAGTTAGTGTGTCTGTTTGTGGGTTTGTACGACCATTTAACGGAACTGACATTGTTACACCTTGCGAGGCTAAAGCAATGACTAGACATACAGATGCCTGCAAAAATTTAATTGAAAGTCTCGTTGTGTTAATTAATACGGTTATAAAAACTATTCACGTGTCAGCTATTTTATTTGACGTCATCAAACACTATTCAAAGTAGATAGTAGGCGAAACAGTTACACGTTAGTACCATTGACATACCATGTACTGTTTTGCTCGCTAAGTAGTTAACCAAATTTAAGTCGACAGAGAACAAAACTAGTAACATTGAAAATGTTGCAGATGATTGCAAAATGCAGCTTCATCGGTTGAATTATGTTTCCCGAAGTTATTCTTGTACAGTTTTGTTAAATTTCTTTTAGACTTATACGCCTACCCAGGAGTGCATTGACTCCATGAAAAGAGCGGTGCAGATTTATGGAGGACTTTATATCAACTAATCCTAGCACTCACAACTTATGTTCAGTATGGTTTCCATAAAATACATATTCCTCTTGTTTCGTTTTTTCCACCAGATAACTACGAGTAGTACATTGTTTATTCGTGTTGTTTTCAGTTCTATCTCCTACTTTATCTGAACGCCGAAACTTTGAATAGGGTAATGCACATCTCTGATATTCGCTTCTAAATTAGCCTTCTTGAATTTCATAGCTGATGTCCGTTAAGGAATTGCGGGTTCGTGGATTTAATAATACCAAGGATAAATTGTATGATTTGAACGTAATTCGCAACATACCTAGGTATATTTTGAATCTGTATAATTGATGTTGTATAATGAAAAATGCGAAAGAAATTTCCAGACGACACGAGGAAAGCTTTCCAAAAAGTTAGACGAGAATTTGACAAAAGTTTACGAAGGTTTCCTCGTCTCGTGACAGTAGAGAATCCGGCTGGTCATTGCCTCTCATATAAGAAAAAAATTTATTTTTTAAGATAATCTTCATTTAATTTTCTTATCAAAACAAACTGTACTCAAACTATTTGTATTCAAATTTGAACAATAAAATTAAACATTTGCAGTATACTTGAAACTCATATTAAAAGGCAATTTAAGTTTATTTACGTAAGGGGCCGCGGTGGCTCAGTGGTAGAGCGTTCACCTACCTCTAGGGTGCATAGGGTTCAATCCCTGCTCCCACAAAGTGAGCTTTGTGGTGGACAAACACTGTGTACATCGATTTCCTTGGGGTTCTCCCGTTTCCTCCCACTTTCTTCATTTTACCATTTTATTCATTTTTCATCATCACCGGCATAACCGTGGGACGTAAAATTCAAAGATTTCATTTCATTTTTTATTTACATATGCTCTAAAATCTGTCACACATTTACTCACTTCGTTTATTTTCGATATTGCTCTTTTTCATTGTAAATTTATTAGTACACTCTTTCTGTTATACAGTGTGAATAAATTAAAAATGTTGAATCAGTCGTTCACAAGCTCTATAAAGTCTACAATTGAGATGACACTTTATTATCTCTGCAGAACATGAGTGCTTTCGCTGCAGTGTTGATAACAACTATGGAGCATTTTATCTTTCTAAATTTGAAACATGCAGGTGTTCATTGCTAATGTTGAAAACAATCTTTGATTCTCGTAAGAAGCTAATTAATTTCTCCACACTACTAATTTTCTTATCCGCGAGAAAAAATCCCTCATCTTCAAAATGGCTTATTACTAGGTTTATCAAGTGAGGAGCATCTGTAAAAACAAACATTCCTCGTGATTCATCGTATGGGTTTTGGTACATCGTATTTTCGATAGATGTGCCCAGCCTTCCCATCAAGAACAGTTTGTGCAATTTAATTCGAACACTTCTGTAACTATCACATTATTGTGATTATATTCAATGAGAAAAAGCGGAAAGCCTATTACTTATAGCAAAAATAAAATAAAATAAAATAAAAAATAACAGAATTTTCTTCTACATGCAACACGAGCGCTTTCAGAAGATGCAACTTCCGTCTTCAGCCTGTGATAGACTTCGAAAAGGATAAAAAACATAAAGGAAGGTTTAAAAATGGTTAAAAGGTTAGGATATTTAAAAAAAAATCTTCTGCCAAACATTTAAATACACGGGAATAGAAACTCACTGACATTGTACACTGCTGCTCACTGTTTTCCGTTCTTGCTTTCCAAATGGTGAAAGTACGTAGTGAAAAGATTACTCGAAATAATATTTATTTCTCCTCTATCCAGGTTAAGTGAGGGCCTGTCTTTGTGAATATAGTATGATGCTTTAATTTTTCGTTACTGTTTTCTGTTATTGCTTTCCAAATGTTGAAAGTATGTAGTGAAAAGATTACTCCAAATAATATTAATTTCTCCTCTACCCAGGTTAAGTGAGGATTAAACGGGTTAATATGGTACAAACAGATACAACAGGAGATCGTCGGCACCCACTATCAACCAACAACAAATGCCGTAACTGACAGATGGATTGGTGTCCCTTTGGTTCAACATTTTTCAGCAGAAATCAAGAAGATTCTGCAAAGACACAACATCAAAATTTCAGAAGTTCCTCTAAAATCTACAAATAAATACATAACCAACTTTAAAGCATTTTTACTGACCCTTTAGAAAGCAGTGGCGACTATCGAGTGAAACGTCAGTGTGATAAAGTTTATATAGGTCAAACAAAAAGGTACATTTGTACTAGAATAACTGAGCACGTTTGTACCTCGAAATCTTGGAAACCGCAATAGTTATCCAATCTAGAAATGCATCTTAAAGATTATAACCATCATATCGTGGAATAATGTTTAATTGAAAAAGCAAAAACAGCAACGGAAGTAAAAATTAAAGAATCATATTATATTCACAAAGAAAGGCTCTCACTTAACCTGGATAGAGGAGAAATAAATATTATTTGGAGTAATCTTTTCGCTACATACTTTCATCATTTGGAAAGCAAGAACAGTAAACAGTGAGCAGCAGTGTACAATGTCAGTGAGTTTGTATTTTCGTGTGTTTTGACGTTTGACAGAAGATTTTTTTTTTTTACATATCCTAACATTTTAGCCATTTTTAACCTTCTTTCATGTTTTCTATCGTTTTTCAAGTCTATCACAAGCTGAAGAAGGAAGTTGCATCTAACGAAAGCGCTACTTGTTGCGTGTAGAAGAAAATTCTGCTACATACTTCTGTAACTTGTTTATAGCCAGTGTTTTAATTGCTTTTATAACTGACTACAAAGTGGATGTAGTCGTTGCTTGTCGAAATCATAATAAATTGACTGCATACACTTCTCACACAATACTCGAGCCATTATTACATGCACTAATTAATGTGAAACCATTACTAGTTCATATTTTTGTCAAATGAAATATGTCCATTTGTTTTCATTTCATCAAATGATATGACAGTCAACTTTTCTAGTTCTGTTGTGTTTCTCCTTTTGCCTTACAAAATATACAATAATATTTACACAGGAAAAAAGTAGACGATATTATATTGCAAATTAATCAAATGGTTTGAGAAAAATAAAACATAGAAAATCTTAAACATATAACTTGTCAACTGAGAGTGCGCGAGAATGGTTTCTTATTCGGAAGGTCAGTGATTTGATGTTAAGTGTGACGTCACGCTAAAAGGCAGGCAGCGCATGGTTTTACCTTCTTTATTTCTATCATGATTTAAGACAAATATGACTACAATCGTGACTGCTTGTCATACAACCGTGCAGCAGGATATCAAATTACGCAGCAGTATGACCAAAATACCTGTCTAAACAGTTGTTTGTATGGCCGCTCGGAGTTGTTACATGTGCTTTAAAGTTATTACTACATATTTTGGTTTAGTTTGGTTTGATTTAGTTTAACGTACCACAGTTATGCCTACTAGGCTAAAGAAGACGTAGACCTACTGATTATAGTGGAATCCGAACCACTTTTTTTCGTTCAACTGTACGTTCGCCGGCAATCGAACCCGGGACAACGCGAACCGAAGTTAAGAGTGCTAGCTACTCGAACAAGCGGGAGTTCAACTATGTATATTGAACACCCAGTATGACATGTATGGAATGTTACTTGAGCGTCATAATACTATCATTACCATCTGTTATCACTTTCACCTTGTGTATCAACATTGGACAGATATGTAAATTTCTAGTGGATATTCTTAAATGCGATTACCTCTATATTTGAAATTGAAAAATGCAGTCTTTCTCCTAAATAGGGTTTCATATTTAATATAGTATTTGATTACTAAGCTTTGAACGAGATAAATCGTTTAGTAGAAACCTACAAGAAGAGTAGAGTAGTGATATATGCATACATAAGTGATAATCCCAAACAGTTGTTTAATTTTATCAGGATATGTTTAGTTCATAAAAATTATAATATTTTAAATGTTAAATATATCGTTATTTTCTTACATGCCCTTGCATCTGTGGAAAGGGCAGATGTACATTTACTAGAGAATACTGAAAGGAAAAAAAACTCTAATATAAATAAAATATATTAAATTAAGAAATTTAGAAATCATGAAGGACACTATTGGGCTGGTGAGATTGAAATGTGTAAAACACAGAGATTGGAAAGAGACTCTCATACTGAAAAACTTGATCGAAAGACTATATATATAGTATGGCGCTAAATTCGTTGTACAAAAGCAGGGGAGTGATTCCTGAGAGTAAAACAAACAAAAAAGTTCCCACAAACATAGGACGAAAACCCCATCGTTTACGTGTTATAGGCTGCCGAAAACATGAAAAAAAATGAATTTTAAAGGTCCATAGATCCAAAACTATGAGACCTTCCGGGTCAAAACTTCACTTAGGAACTAGTATGTGCTCTATCCAAAAATACATGTTTTAGAATCCTAAGGTACTTACGCAATTATTTTTATGGAGGTAGTTGGAGAGTACTTTATATCATAGGCCCGTAGTCATACTCCCTTCCTTGAAAATTGTTGTGGAAGCACCTCAGGATTCTGAAACACGCACTTTGTATACTTCACATACCAGTTTCTAAGTGAAATCTTGACCCGACCAAGGTAGGTCCCATAGGTTTGGAGCTACGAACCTTTAAAATTCATTTTTTCATGATTTCGGCAGCCTATAACACGTAAACGAGGGGTTTTTCGCCCTATGTTTATTGGAACCTTTTCATTTGTTTTACTCTCAGAAATCACTCCTCTGCTTTTGTACAACGAATTTCGCGCCATACTGTATATATATGATGTATTCTCAATGTCCACAGAGAAGTGCTTAATGTATCATGACTGACCAAAATTCTACGGAAAGCTTTTGCTTTTCCAGTATTCGTCATCCTGATTTTTAAAATTATGCAAGTAGTTACATACCCCATAATAAAATCCAAGCATGGGTGTTCCTGGTCCCTGTACCATTGGTTCCTGTACATAAAAGAAAATGTAGAACTAATTTGGTTTCAGAAAAATTACAACATACACATTCATTTCTTTACTTATAGTTAGTAATTAATATTCATTTGTCAATGACAACCCTATGTTTTAAGCACGATACCTGACTAAACAACTTTCTCACTTCCAAGAATGCATATTTAAATTATTTTAAAGAAATGATTAGCCAAATTGTTAGAACTACGAAAACAAATTTTATTAAATTTGCCTCTGAATGAGTTTTCGCAAAGTTGACATCTTGCAAAATTTATTTGTTGTGCCTGAGAATGTGGATTTACTTACTACAAATAGTAAAATTACTGTATCAAAGTGATTTGATTTTCGAGTTTTACTGTAGCCAATACCTTAATGCCAGCATACTAGAGAACCGAAGTAATAGTCGAAGAAGTAAGCTGTAGATATATTCTATAAATACAAAGCTGCAGTTGTCAAACTTAGTGTCCTTAAACACTGCAATGTACTTGTATATGTTATGTTCGGGTTGTAAAGTAAAGCGCTTCCACTATCTCGCTCTATTTGCGCCATAATTACTAGTTCCATTCAAGTAAATAACAATTGTATAATCTATGATACTCAAATCCCTAAGATACTATAACATACTGTTACGTCACCAGTTCAAGTGTAACGTCCTACTTTCCTGTGTTTTATTATCTATACTGAACTTTTCTGTTTCTTTCTTACAATATCACCAGGAAGTCACCATTATTTGTCCCTCAGCCTCTTTCAACTCTTCCTCCCGGTAATACACCTTGAATCCTTTCAAACGGATAATATATACGTATTCTGTGACATAAAAAGTATTTAATATCAAAGTTCATAAATTTATGCCCAACTGAACACCAACTTGCTATGTTGTTATAGAAAGTGCCTTTCGCGTGGAAGATCCTGGTTTGAATCTTGGTGAGAGTTCGTGGTTCGGATTCAACTTTAAGCTATAGATTCTCGATCACAGTAGCTCCGATAATGAACGCAACGCTAAACTTCAAATAAACCGATCAATCAACTTCATGCTCAACTATTCAAACGAACAATTCAATAATTCTAAAATATTCCCCTCTTTCTCATTGTGATAGAATTTTTAAAACAAGTAAAAGTAAATTATATACACAGGCTATTCATGTTCTGTAGTTTTCCTCTATATTAACCCCTCCAATAAAAGGTCCCATTGTGTTTGGGTGTGACTATGTCCATATAACAAAAGGAGTTGTACGATTTACTTTTCTATCAGAGCTGAATGTTCACCGTCATAGTTTTTTTTAACGCGTCTTCAAGTTTAGGGCGTCAGAACTGTAGTCGCAAAAAAATCCCTAACGTGGAAGGCAAGAAGACGAGTTTCTCGTCCGATAATGGAGTATCATTTTTTAACCTGACAGGAATTTGGTGCAGTCCGTGGGTATAGATCCATCCCAATCAGCTGTCGGTAATACGTTGCTATAAAAATTTGAATTCATTGAATAGGCAGATTCATAGCACCAAATCTTCAACACAGACATTTACTCACAGTTGTAAGCCTATGACGACAAATCCATTTTAAAAGTCTTGCTTGACAAATTCAAAACATGTGTTTTCTTTAAAATAATGAACTTTGCAATATTACTTGACAAACACAGCAAGAAGGTAATGAATATGGATCCGAACTCCTTCAGCATCCACAGTATTTACCCGACTTGGCACCTATGAATTGCAATTTCTTCTCTGCACTATTGAAACACACAACAACGACGATCATGTACTCATCACAATTCTGTTATGCTTTTCTGTTACATAACAATTCTGTTACAGTCATTTACTCAGTCACAAAGCTGTTATGCTTTGTCTCAATTGTGTTACGCCTATGAAGAATACGTTGTTTTACAATACATGCGTCAGATAAGTTTGAGAACAACAAACGGAAAATATAGTCACGTGCAAATGGAATTTTCAACGAACATGAAATGTCATCCCGTTACCATGCATCCTTCCGAGTCAATCCAAAATATTACACCTGATTCTCGTACATTGACTAATTGATTGACACATAGCATTTGTACTGCACTGAGACTACAAACAGAGTGAAACTACAGCTTAACACGGCACCCGAATCATATGTTCTCTCACCGGAATCTAAACAGGTCTCCCATCTAACGACACAAGAATTCAAAATATTTAGTCACGAGGAACATCTATGAACATTCGTAGCATCAATTGCACACGTCACATTGCTCAGGAAAATACAAACCAAAAAAAAAATTTTTTTTCTCAAATTGGAAATAATCATTAACAATAAGAACTATCAACTTAATATATTATTTATATCAAAAATATGAATGTTTGTTGATTAGATTAAAGTTTATGATTGCTTTAATTATAGACGCAGTGTAAAACGTGGATGCACAGTTTAAAGTGGAATCTGAATCATCATAATGCATTAAAAATTCAAGGCTTTCTCTCTCGAGCTCACAACCCCATGCACAAAACTGGTGCAGTAGCCACTAGGCCAGTATATTTCAGCGTAGAACGTCTTACCAGACACGTAAGTGTTCACTGTGGAACTAAGTCATCAAATGGCAATTTACAGGGTAAAATATTGAGGCCGCTTTCATAAGAAATACGGAAATATTGTAATGAATAATAAATAATATAGAAGAGATTAATAACTTTAGTAACAAGTAATGGGATTACACGATACTACTGAACACACACATATTTCATTCTGCTAGCATTGAAGTCAGTGAAATATGAACACCTATAGAAGGATTATTTTCCGTTTTGAATTGCATGAATACGGAAGTTTATAGTAGTATGAATATCAATTATTCAACTACCAAAACATGAAGGAACCTGAATAATTCACAGTAAAAAGGTAAATCTAACAGAAGTGTGACTGGAGAATTGTATATAACAAAATAACAATTGCAAAATTTTTAGGAATAGTGAGTAACACAAATCACGATTATACTGGCTTCCCACAGGACAAGATACAATGTGACGAATCTGATTTTGAATATTCATTCCTATTGTTTTTAAATTCTGAGTATAGAGTTATTTTGTTACCTGACAGTCATCTCTTACCATAGGTGGTGGTGGTAGTGGTGGTAGTGGTGCTGGTTCGAAAGGCATCTGCAAAAATTTGAGAAATCGAAAATTAGTTTGCTATTGAAAGTATTAAGAGACTGAAATTCATTTGACACAGGCGATCTATAATGACATGTTTAGAGAAATTGAAAATTGTCTTTGCTCTATTTGAACTTAAACATTCTACGGAAGCTTCTTCCTTGGCCTCTCTCACACAGGTAGATACTGTACTATAGGGCGGGGCGAACTTCAAGAAATGTAAACAGAAGCTTTTGTCTCTAGTTCTAAAAGTTGATACAGGTAAAGATAATTTCGTAAGTAAAATTTCAGATTTTTATCTTTTGATTTAAGTGTCCCAACTTTGAGTTAACAATGAAGCTATTATTGGCATATGATAAAAAGTAGTTCTTTTTCTGTTCAATAGGTTTATTGTTCTAAAACATGCATTATTTTTTTTAAAGAAGTATTACTTAACTATGTGCTTTCAGAAACGCATGCTTAGTATCCAAATTTCCAAATTTCCTTCTTGATTCCTCGGATGAAGCAATCATTCCATGTCTGGCTTTATGACCAAAACCTTTTGTGGAAACCCTGGAAACTTCTTTTACGACTTGTTCAACTTCTTGCGAATGTCATTGAATTCCTATAAATTCCGGTGGTTCTATTTCAATCTTTGCCAGCAATTCTTCATCTGACATTGAGTTTACAAGTGGAGGTGGCGTTGTGACGGAAGCATCCCAATGAATCATCTTGTAGTAGTTTTCTGCTTCGAGATGAATCATAATATTTGATTTACAAACTTTTCTCACTCCCGCTTGACTGGTCGTTCTTGCAACAACAATCTTGTTTACTGCATCTTTTCTTACTTTAATGTCTGGATCTACAAGAGCTGCAAGAAGAATATTTTCACTGTGGGCAAAATAACCACTTAACTTTAGAGACCTTATTGCAGCTTCTTTCATCTCACTATCGGGTAAATTTCTAAATTTCTCCAAAATAAAATAAAAGTTACGTGGTCCTCCTTCTTTGTTAGTTGTCCTCCATCTGGTCTAAATAGTCTGGTTTCATCTATGCGCCCATCAAACCCAACACAAATTAGCCTGCGCAAGTCAAACGAACGAGATTCTGCTCCCTTGTCTCTCCAATAAATTCGCTGTCTCCGCAACTTTGTTGATTCTAGTATATTTTCCGGTTTATCCAGTTTCAGGTCTTTCAGGCATGCATTAATTAATTTGCAAGCATCTCGGTTACTAACGCCAGTTCTTTCCATCATTTGGCTGAGGTTTGGGTACTGATGCCTATTTTATGCTGGCCATTTTTCGGAATCTGTGTCTTCAGAGTCGGATGTGCTTGCTTCATAAGGTGATTCATCTTCCAAGGCCACACCACTTGCTTCATTTTCTTCCATAAAGTTCAACTGACAGGCAGTAGTTTTAGTCGTAGTTAGGCTTTGCAAATGCTTTTTCCTAAACTGCTCTTCTTGGTCCTTCCTCTCTGCTTTTTTCTGAAGTGACCTCGAAAAAATCTCGTAAATCGAACCGATTACCATTTTCCTACCCGAAGTCTGATCTACCCAGAAATTCCACTCAATTTGTGGTACTTCTATGGCGCATTTACACAACTGTCTGTCCATTATTTTGTTTCTAACACACTTGCAAGTACAGATATCAAATACTTGCATAGGGTAATGCACATCTCTGATATTCGCTTCTAATTTAGCCTTCTTGAATTTCATAGCTGATGTCCGTTAAGGAAATGCGGGTTCGTGGATTTAATAATATCAAGGATAAATTGTATGATTTGAACATAATTCGCAACATACCTAGGTATATTTTGAATCTGTATAATTGATGTTGTATAATGAAAAATGCGAAAGAAATTTCGAGACGACACGAGGAAAGCTTTCCGAAAAGTTAGACGAGGATTTGACAAAAGTTTACGAAGGTTTTCTCGTCTCATGACCAACAGTAGAGAATCCGGCTGGTCATTGCCTCTCATATAAGATTTTTTTCTTTTTTTTAGATAATCTTCATTTAATTTCCTTATCAAAACAAACTGTACTCAAACTATTTGTATTCAAATTTGAACAATAAAATTAAACATTTGCAGTATACTTGAAACTCATATTAAAAGGCAATTTAAGTTTATTTACGTAAGGGGCCGCGGTGGCTCAGTGGTAGAGCGTTCACCTACCTCTAGGGTGCATAGAGTTAAAACCCTGCTCCCACAAAGTGAACTTTGTGGTGGACAAACACTGTGTGCATCGATTTCCTCAGGGTTCTCCCGTTTCCTTCCACTTTCTTCATTCCATCATATAATTCATTCCTCATCATCATCGTCTCCTTTAGCCTAACCGGCATAAGCGTGGGACGTAAAACTCAAAGATTTCATTTCATTTTTTTATTTACATATGCTCTAAAATCTGTCACACATTTACTCACTTCGTTTATTTTCGATATTGCTCTTCTTTCATTGTAAATTTATTAGTACACTCTTTCTGTTATACAGTGTGAATAAATTAAAAATGTCGAATCAGTCGTTCACAAGCTCTATAAAGTCTACAATTGAGATGACACTTTATTATCTCTGCAGAACATGAGTGCTTTCGCTGCAGTGTTGATAACAACTATGGAGCATTTTATCTTTCTAAATTTGAAACATGCAGGTGTTCATTGCTAATGTTGAAAACAATCTTTGATTCTCGTAAGAAGCTAATTAATTTCTCCACACTACTAATTTTCTTATCCGCGAGAGAAAATCCCTCATCTTCAAAATGGCTTATTACTAGGTTTATCAAGTGAGGAGCATCTGTAAAAACAAACATTTCTCGTGATTCATCACGAACTCTCACCAAGATTCAAACCAGGATCTTCCACGCAAAAGGCACTTTCTATAACCACATAGCCAAGTTGGTGTTCAGTTGGGCATAAATTTATGAACTTTGATATTAAATACATTTTATGTCACAGAATACGTATATATTATCCATTTGAAAGAATTCAAGGTGTATTACCGGGAGGAAGAGTTGAAAGAGGCTGAGGGACAAATAATGGTGACTTCCTGGTGATATTATAAGAAAGAAACAGAAAAGTTCAGTATAGATAATAAAACACAGGAAAGTAGGGCGTTATACTTGAACTGGTGACGTAACAGCAATTTCTTCTCTGCACTATTGAAACACGCAGCAACGACGATCATGTACTCATCACAATTCTGTTATGCTTTTCTGTTACATCACAATTCTGTTACAGTCATTTACTCAGTTACAGAGCTGTTATGCTTTGTCTCATGAATACGGAAGTTCATAGTAGTATGAATATCAATTATTCAACTACCAAAACATGAAGGAACCTGAATAATTCACAGTAAAAAATAGAGATGCAAGGGCTCGGAAAAAAACCGGCTTTTTTGGAAAAAAACTCGGTTTTTTCTGCTTCGCTTTTTTGCTTGGGAAATTTTGGGCTTTTTTGAAAATTCTGCATTAAATTGATAAACCAGATTTTGTTTCTCTTCTCTACAACACAAAAAGTCATTTAATTAGTGGTTGATGCCGATAATAATATAAAACCTCGAAAATAAACCATGAATTTCGAAAAGATATTTCAAACAGTTTTACTTCTCAACATATTTACATTATGAATTCCAAAGGATTAACCAATGTATATAATAAGATTTCTTTTAACCTCCTACATGCAAAAGTAAGCAGAGTTGGCAAGAGCCATGGTTGTTTTTGAAAATGCCAAAAACCCGTTTTTTGTGGGGAGTTTAAACTGGGCTTTTTTGGTTTAAACCAGGTTTTTTTGGGTTTAGATATTTTGCTTTATGTATTTATATTACATATTGATACAAATAAGTTTGTTTCGCCTTGGTGTTACTATGCAACAACGGGGTTATGCTGGAAGAGGTCACATAAGCTTAAAGAAGTCCGGTCAGTAAATTTCTTAAATTGAGAAAATTCCGCCCTAGCCATCGGGAAAATCCCGTCATTACTCTAAATGTAGAGATGTAAATGAGCGAACTTTTCAGGCGAACTTTCATTTTCGAAAGTTCGTTTCCGAACTTTTCATAAGCAGCTTTTCCCGAACTTTCGCTTTCTTTTATTTACTAATTAGCGACACTCATTTTTATAATAACTTATTCTGAACATAGTGTGATGACTGTGAGCTAGCTATGTGGTATAGTTATTTACACCATAATGATACAAGATGGACTGACACATATTGACATTATACATGATATGGATAAACACGTAAAACACATTATTGTATCTGAATCAGTGCTTTCCACAAAGAAAAAAATATTAAATAAAATGATTAATTTTGTATTGGTAATGCGTGAGTTCATGATATAAACTTGTTTGTGCAAGTCAAATTTAAGTTTTCGGTTGTCAGCATCATGTAACATTGAAGGTTTCTGCCGAAAACATACTGTTTTATGATATAGGCTTGAAATTTGAAATACATGCTTGTAACGGTCCGTAACGTCTTTTGAAAAAATGTGAAAATTATGTAATATTAGAGAAAAAATCTAAAATAAATTTACTTCGAATTTCAATATAGCCATGTTATATACCAGAATGTCTGTAATTTTACAGGGATTTTTTAAATGGACAATTTAAAAAAATTCGGCGAACTTTCGCGCGAACTTTTCAAGTTTGAACTTTTCATGAAATTTTCCAACACTATCTAAATGTAAAACAATAACGGAAAAAATCCTGTTATTGCTTTGCATGTAAAATTTAAAGGTCAACGTATCATAATCAGTACGCTAAAACTGAGGTATTAAATTACAAATTTAGTGCGTACATATCATTGAAAGTACAATCCAAGCTAATGTTGGAAGCTACGTAGGCAATCGATAAATTTTGTCAATTTATATCAGTATATTTAAGCAACCTTGGCTTCTTTATAAAACAACAGGCATTCAGGCATGCAGAAATATACAATTTAGTTTCGTTTCGTACGTTCAGGCTTAACATCCTTACGTAATACCGAGGTTATCAAGGAGAAGACTTTCGCTTAAAGTGACATCCGAACCGCTACTTTGTTTACGCATGAAAGAAGGGTTGTGGTTCGACCGAGAATTGAACATGGGACACCTTGATTAAAAGGTGAAAAGGAAATAAAACTAATGCAGATGGTTTGATGTATGGAAACGTCACCATGAAGTTCACACGATTCGCATTTTTCGTACCTTTTATTTTTTTCGGTTTAAACCAGTTGTTTATTTAAAAAAAAAGAAGAAAAACAGCTGGTGTAAACCAGCCAACCCTAAAAGTAAATACTTCTTTTAAAAAAATACTCAAATAAGTAGCAAAATTCTATGTAGTATTTTTACTTCAAAATATTCCATACCCTCTTTTTGGAACAAAATAAAATTAAAATAAAACATAAGAAAAATACTTAGATTTATATGATACACTTAAAGGCTGCACACCTAGAGCTTTTGGTTTTGTATATTCTTGAAATTCTACAGTTTTATATAAGCATCATCACGGTTTATTCAGTCCTCAAGTTTTCTGTATTTTTAACAAGAGGGATTGAACATGAAGGGTGTGAGATAAGAACATGGTAACCCATAATTTTACTATTTTAAGAAATTAGAAATTTTCTGCTGCACAATCCATTTTGAAAGTCGGAAAGCTGATTTTTCACATAAGTCTATACATGAGGGATTAAACGAAGCGGTATGCGTTGCTGCCTATCTGATGCTGCGTAACTCAGCAATTGAAAATGTGTTAGTTACCATGTTCTTGGCTCACACCCTTCTTATCATTATGGAACTCTCCCCACCCCACCAACACACACACAAAAAAAGGACTACGGAATATATTTAAGTTAAGATAAATACAACTGCAGAACAAACATGATTGACTGGAGCTTTTGCGCTTCTATCGAGAAGTCCGGAATTCAACTCAGCATTTGACCATTCTGACAAAACTTTTCTTCATTCCATCTATGAAGTAGAAATAGTGCGTGTACTGTGAGTTGGCTGACTTCATTTCTTATTGTTTTTAAATCGTTATTATTACTAATTACCAGCAGTGACGGTTTTGCGAGGGTTAGGGGGGGCGGTCTTTCGGACTGAAGCCTGTTCCCCAAAATTACGGAATGTCTAAAACAAACGAAATATCTATTAGTTATGCCTTTACTCATTAACTTTAAGCTGCCGTCAAATAAAAATTACGAATGTTTAGAAAAACTAAACATTAGTAAGAAAAAAACCCTCTCAAAATACTTTTCTAAATCCGCCACTGATTCTCAGTATAAAATGATCTTCAAGGTTGTATCCGGAAGATTACACTAGTTAACAAAGGTTTTGTTACATAAAAGGAAATACCTGTTCTTAAAGGAACTTTTTGCGCTGAATTCGAATATGCACTCGGTTTTTCTCCATCACGTACGATTTTCCCGTAACAGAGGGATTTTCGGGAAAATCCCTCAAAAATTTCCCTTTTCGTTTATTTTACACCCCAAGATCTTGTCCCCTTGCATATACTAACATAGAGATTATACCTAAGAATACTTTGATTCACATTTAACAAACCCTCCAAGTTTCGTAATAATCGCTTAATTCTTTCTAGAGAAATAAATATGTTTGTATGTATACTGTGTGTACTGTTTATTGCACCTTATAGTAATGCTTTCAGATCTCTTAAGTTGAGGTAAAACGTTTTGCTTTATTACCACAAACACATATATAAAATATAATACAATATAATTTACAAGTGTGACAATTTACAATAAACAATAATACAAATGTACCAAAAGGTCATGAAAAGACAATCAAAACTATCACAATATATGAAACTGCCATTGGGTTACAAAAACGTACACTACTTCCTTCTTTTGTAAGAAATGTTGCATTCTCTAACAAGACCCCAACAATAGTCCCCCATCATTGAAGGATCCTATCGTCCTGGTACCTTTTCTCTATTGCCATTATATCTTGGTGGAATCTTTCCCCCTGTTCGTCGCTGAGAGCACCTAGGTTAGCAGGAAAGAAGCCGAGGTGGGAGTGCAAAAAGTGGATTTTTAAAGACATCCTACAACCCAACTCTTTGTATTTCTGTATCATGTCCTGTACGATTTCTGTGTAACTCTCAGCTTTGTTATTGCCCAGAAAGTTGCGCACAACACACTTAAATGCTGTCCAGGCAGCTAGCTCAGCACTGTTTAACTTGCTGTCAAAGCTATCATCAAGCATTAATTTCCTAATTTGGGGACCAATAAACACTCCCGCTGAAATCTTAGCATCACTCAGGTTAGGGAACTTATCTCGCAAATACTTGAAACCTTCACCAGATGTGTCCATGGCTTTGACAAAGTTTTTCATAAGTCCTAACTTGATATGAAGTGGCGGTAGTAATATCTTATTAGGATCTACCAAAGGAGCGTATTTGACGTTGCATTCTCCAGGTACGTAATTCACTCTAGGTTCCCATTCCTTCACTTCATAATGTTTGTCATCAGCTCGGCTATCTCATAAACATAAAAAACATTGGTACTTCGTATAACCGCACTGCAGTCCTAATAAAATACCAACTACCTTGAGATCACAACATATTTGCCAACAACGGTCCTTGTAATTTATAAGATTTAGCAAAGTTGACATGGTGTCATAGGATTCCTTAATCTTCACTAAGTGCGCAAGTGGTATAGAAGGTTTTTTATTTCCATTATATAAAAGGACAGCTTTAAGCTGATAATAAATATTGATAACCATTTTATGAACAAAACGAAAAAACTTGGAGAATTGTATATATATGTATTAAGACATACATATACTGTACGTTTAAAAAAAATATACGTTGGAAGTACATTCTATTTTTATACACGTTTCTAATTTACAGAGAGCAATACAAGTGTGTTGTTGACTATTGTAAATATTCATTTTTATGTCTGTGTTTGTACTAATAAAGCAAATCGTTTTTACCCCAACTCAGGAGATCTGAAAGCATTACTATCAGGTGCAATAAACAGTGCACACAGTATACATACAAATATATTTATTTCTCTAGAAAGAACAAAGCGATTTTTACGAAACTTTTAGAGTTTATTAAATATAAATCAAGGTATACTTCGGTATAATTTTTATGTTACTATATGTAAGGGGACAGGAGCTAGGGGAATCAAATATCTGAAAAAGGGAAATTTTTGAGGGAATTTCCCAAAAATCCCTCTGTTACGGGAAAACTGTACGTGATGGAGAGAAAACGAGTGCATATTCGAATTCAGCGCAAAAAGTTCCTTTAAGATCAGGTGATTTTATCGCTAAATATATAAACGAAACGAAATACAGTATTAGTTATGCCTGTACTCATAAACTTCAAGCTCCTCCCAAATAAAATTAGGAGATTTTAGAAAATGAAACAATCAGAGAAACCCGTCCCAAAATACGTTTCTAAATCCGCTACTGATTATTTGTATAAATTAGTATTCAAGGTTGTATCCGGAAAATTATTGCTAAATCGTTGCACAGCTACAGTATAACAGAAATGTGGAAGTACGGTTAGACGGATATATTGAAAAACGTTCGCTTTGACGGATATATAGAAAAACGTAAGTTTAACTTCTGCGTTAGAAGCTAGAGTACTAAGCTCTTAGAAATGAAACAGACGACAAACTAAAATGATATCGAGAAGAAAAAATATCGATAACTCAAAAGTTAAAATAAAGTTAAATAGCCTCTAAAATTGCCCTCAAATACTACATTCTTCATGTTAGCTTTAATTCGTAAAACATGTGCTCCATCCATCTTGATGGTGAATTTTAGAGCGAAATATGGCATTTAGGTCATGGAATTTTTATCTAAGTATAGAATATACTATAAGAAAGCTATTTAGATAGAAAAATCATGAAAATGAAAAAAGCCAAAATTTCCAAAATTATCGTTTTTTTTCCAAAAAAGCCGGCTTTTTATGTAAAAAAAAAAAACATCGATTCAAAAAAGCCGGCTTTTTTGCATCTCTAGTAAAAAAGGTAAATCTAACAGAAGTGTGACTGGAGAATTGTATATGGCAAAATAACAATTGCAAGATTTTTAGGAATAGTGAGTAACACAAATCACGATTATACTGGCTTGCCACAGGACAAGATACAATGTGACGAATCTGATTTTGAATATTCATTCCCATTGTTTTTGAATTCTGAGTATAGAGTTATTTTGTTACCTGACAGTCATCTCTTACCATAGGTGGTGGTGGTAGTGGTGGTAGTGGTGCTGGTTCGAAAGGCATCTGCAAAAATTTGAGAAATCGAAAATTAGTTTGCTATTGAAAGTATTAAGAGACTGAAATTCATTTGACACAGGCGATCTATAATGACATGTTTAGAGAAATTGAAAATTGTCTTTGCTCTATTTGAACTTAAACATTCTACGGAAGCTTCTTCCTTGGCCTCTCTCACACAGGTAGATACTGTACATTACCATTTTTGTGCATATGCCATGCGTCTATATCACCATCATTCCTTGTGTGTGTGTGTGTGTGTGTGTGTGTGTGTGTGTGTGTGTGTGTGTGTGAAAGTACACCATATTACCGTCGCTATACATTGTATGTATCCATACTACCCTGATATAAGTAAAATGGAATCCGAAGCCTGTGGCATTGTTATGTGCCATTGAGCACGAGGAACTACACCATGTGGCTCACTCAGATGGCGTATGTCTGCATCTGATTTGCGCGACAACCATATGGTCCCTTACTTGTCAGATGTAGGGAGGGCCCCATACCAACTAGTCAGAGTACTCACAACTTACGTTAGTGTTGTTACAATAAGACAAATTTTCCGCTTGTTTCTTGCCTTCCACCAGAGAACTATGAGTAGTACGTTGTTCATTCGGGCTGTTGTCAGTCCTATCTCCTACCTTATTTGAAAACTCCAAGTTTGAGCAAAGTAACGCACATCTCTATTTTGATATTTGCTTCTACTCTGGCATTCTTGAACTTCAAAGCTAACATCAACTAAGCACATGTGGACTCGCAGATATAAAAGTACCACGGATACACTGTATGAATCGAACGAAATTCCCAACTCACAACTTGAATCTTTATAATTGCTGTTGATCATTGTTTGAAGGCCATAATACACGGATTGCCATAAAGAACAGCCTAAATCTACTTATCTGTAGTGGACCCGATGCTAATAGTTTGCATTCCTTTGAACATATTTGTTTCAATAACAGACTGTGTCTCTAGATTAACGCCATTGAATGTTTGTTAAAAATAAAATGGGTTCGTGCGAGGTCGTATGGAGAGCTACCGAGTGCCAAGTACTTGTTACGAAAAACATCTTCACGTGGGTACAAGCGTTCCAGTTATCCATCGGCGGTGTGCATGATGAGAGACAGGTAGTTCTCATTTCAGATATGCCATCCCAGTTTCCCCTGACTCGTTGGGGGACTGAATAAAATGACTATCCAAGATAATCTATCCGGCAGAATACAGACCACAATTACAGTCTGAGTCTCGTGGTCACTCATGAGAGGATATGAACACATTAGGAGCAATCGTTTGAAGAAAGTCTACGTTCCCACGTATTTCTTTCATGAATGCTTATGATACCCCCACACCGTCAATAACATCTTTTACCAAGTCGAGAGAGACTGCAGAGGCGGCGAAAATTGAAGGTAGAGGTATTCAGCAAATATAGTTACTTCAATATCGGACACGGAAACGGTAGTGATAAGATTTTTCCCCATACCTTTCATTGTTATATGAAAAGGAAGTTCCACTCATTTATGGCCTTCATTTATTGCAACTATGAATATAACCGTGACTCCTCATCCTACAACCGTGACACCATCAATCCTATTTTCCGAGTTTTTAAGGTCACATAGCTGGATTCCATTTCGCAGCAGAATGGACAGATTTGTAAATTTCTAATGAATGTGACTAGTTGTGTATTTGAAATTGAAAAACGCAATCTTCTGATAAATAGTTATGTTTTAACCCTTATTATACTGATTTTTTTTTTAAATCGTGAATTGTTTTTAAGCACTTCCCTAACAACATAAAAAGTAACGTTTTTCGTTGTTACCTCGTTCATTTCGCTGGAAGAGGGTGTTGTCATATACCATCACATTGCTGTTCCACTGCTATATTATATTATCTTGTTATGGAAATTCAGGAAGAAAAATAAATATATTTTATATATTTGTAAGTTTTATTTATGGCTGTTGTACAAAGGAAAGCTCAATACGTGACAGAATGGAAATCATAAAAGCATTCTACGCACAAGCCAACCTTACACTTACTGCACATTGTATGCATAATTGAAGATCATCCTTCCCGCAAGCACCTCCATTTCTTATCGCACCGTAATATCTTAATTCATCAGATACTCTATTGCAAGACAATCATCAATTTGGTGAAAACGGTCGACCAACTCTTTTCCTCTCGGTTCCAAAGCTAACTCCCTTCTAAATAATAATTGCGGCTCAATCCTTGCACTAGATTTTCTTAGAACTCACGCATTGTTAATGCTGGCATCAATCACCCAGGACAACAATGACCAATACCATTTCTTATTCCTTTGCTGATGCGGTAAGGAGAGAGGCCTTAGTCCAATTTGTCCGTTCCATCCACGAACTTATTATACTGTGAAATAACTGCAGATTGAGATATTATAACGAATTTCTCATCCGCTTGTGAAACCTCTTGACTGTACCTACAGGTTTAGGTCCATGAGAAGTAAAAGCAACTGTGACGATTCCATTATCTATCCATCTTGTGACACATAGCCCATTGTCTTTGTTCAAAGCTGACTCATAGTATCCTCGTCTAGCTCCTGATTTCAAACATTTGTTATCCGTGAGTTGACAGCATGACAGGACACGGTTGTTTCTCACTGTTCCTGTACCGAAGTAACCACACTCACGCAAGTAAACAAGTAAGTTTTCGGAAGTAAATAAATCTTCGAAGTGGAAACGATATGGAAAATGAATGACGTTCTCCAGAAAGCTATCTGTCATCGTTACTAATGGAGCCGAAGCTTTGCCAAAAGCCCTATACGTTTCCGAGTTCGTTTCAGGGGATTTTCCTTGATAAACCTCAAAATTGACCAGACACCCTGTTACTGTGTTTATACACCATACCTTATAACTGAATCTAATTGGTTTCTCTTTATATATTGCTTACAGCTGTGGCGTCCATATTATTTCACCATGCTTTCATCAAAATCTAATTCCTGAACTAGTACCAAACGTCTCATGCTTTTTTTTTTTTTTAAGAAAACAACTTATAATGAGACGAATCTTCCACAGTTAATCATTACTGTCGGTATTGCTGTTCTCATTACAATGCAAGGGACGTATTATTTGTTCGAAACGATTTCGTCTCATGCCTAAATTCCAAATCAGTTCATTTCCCATGTCCTTTTCTGAATCACCATATTGGACATATGTTCCACAAACCATATGAAGTATGGTCGTGGAACAGTACAGTGATGTCACTTGGCAACAGCAACTTCTACATCCTTACTCTTGTATAACTATGGAACTGATTAGAATTGAAGACTTTGGGGCAGAAACACGTTAAGTTCAAAAAGTGAAAGTGTAAAGGTGGTAGCTTCACAAGGGTTTCTCGTCGTCCGATTTTCTTCAAACTTAATACATATATACTAGACCGAAAATTAATCGACACGTATTTTTTGTTTCTTTCGGAAGATTAAGGGGGGCAAAGGGCCCCTTTTCCAAAAAAGGGGTCCCCTTGACAAAAAGGGCCACATTAGAGAAACAAAACTCTCCCGATGCAAAGATGACTCCAAAGTAGGAAATATAGGTTTTGTCGTATTTGCAAGAAAAGAGTTTCAGGGGGCAATGGCCCCCCTCGAAATGACAAAGGACTCCGCACAATCCTTACGGAAATTAGATTTCGGTGGAATTGCTTGAAATCGTGATATGCTGTAGATATTGTGTACTTGAGAAAAAGTCTCAATGGGCACAACCAAAAATCACTGACCGTTTGGCCACTACAGGGTCACTTTTTGAAAGCAGCCGAAGATAACGATATTCTGGATTTCAGCAAAAATTACTGGAATCGTACTATGTTGTAGATATTTTGATTCTCAAAAAATGTCTTAACGAACATTACCACCAATCACTGATTGTTTGGCCACTACAGGGACACTTTTTTAAAGATAATGATATTCTGGATTTTGATGAAAATGACTGAAACTGTGATATGTTGTAGATATTGTGATCCTAAGAATAAGTCTCAATAGGCACCACCAAGCACTGACCGTTTGGCCACTACAGGGCCACATTTTTTTAAAACAGAGAAGGTAATGATATTCTGGATTTCGGTAAATATGAATGAAACCGTGATGTGTTGTAGATATTGTGATCCTGAGAAAAAGTCTCAATTAGTATATACATTCATCGATCACTGAGCGTTTGGCCGGTGCAGGCTTTTTTTTTTTTTTTTTTTTTACAAAAAAAGGTAACGATATTCTGAATTTCGGTGGAATTGCTTGAAACTGCGATATGTTGTAGATATTGTGATCCTGAGAAAAAGTCTTAATGGTCATAACCACAAGTCACTAATCGTTTGGTCACCACAGGGTTACTTTCTTGAAAACAGCCAAGAATAGCGATGTTCTGGATTTCTGTAAGAATGAGTAAATTTATGATATGTTGTAGATCTTCTCATCGTGAGAGAAAGTCTTAATGAACACAACCATCAATTGTTGACCTTATGGCACTACAGGTCCAGATTTTTGAAAACAGCAGAGTATAACAATGTTTTTTATTTCGGTATAGATGAATGAAACTGTGATACGTTGTAGATGTCATGATCAAATTGTCTACTGTTTTCCAGGGTTTTCCATTGCCCCTCAAGATGAACATCGGAGTGTTGTCTATGTTTAAATGATGTTAGATGCTACTCTCCTCATCCCTTTTCCGGGTTGTTGGATAGGACTTTTCGTGGCTTCATACAATTCCACCCAAATTCCGGAATATCGTTACCTTCTGTAGTTTTAAGAAATGTGGTCCCGTAGTTACCAAATGGTCAGTGATTGGTGGTTATGTCCATTCAAACTTTTTCTCAGGATCGAATGTTAACAACATATTATGGCAATTCAACCGAAATTCAAAATACAGGTACCTTTTACTGTTTTAAAAAAGTGGCCTCGTAGTGACCAAACGGTAAGCAACATATCACAGTTTCAATCAATTACATCGAATTCCAGAATACCGTTACCTTCTGTTCATTTAACCTTTACAGGACGAACGGCTCAAAGGTTGAGCCAGCAGTTTAAACCTCCATCACTTCGCTCCTAATTAATCTAAAGAGATGATTTGGCTGTCTATCTCTTTAGGAAGGATCGAACTTTCCAACAGTGAGCATTTCGTCTACAACGGAAGTCCAGCAGAGGAAGAGTAGGGGAGAAGTTGGATGTACTAGTTCCCCCTCCCCCTCAGCATTTGGAGGAGGGAGACTCTCCCTCCAAAGGAGCTACAAGCATAAAAGGTGGTATCAATAAAGATAAATAAACATGTTAACTAATGACACCGTGCGTATGGCCATTCTTTTGCACGACAAATAACAGTGTTGCCAACTTAGAGAAAATATATTTTTATTTCATTTTTTTAATATCTTCTTCTTCTTCTTTTATGGGTTGAGCACGAGAGCACAAAAGTTACCTCGTTGGAATCTCTGTCTTATAAGCTTTCAAATGAGGTATGGCTTAAATCTCTGTGCTAATTAGGGACGTCAGGATAGACCAAAATATTTCGAAAAATACGTACAGGGTGACTCTTGTAGGAAACACATTCGGAATTATTTCTCGCTTGATATTGAACTTTCGCCCTTTATTTTTTACATGATTGTACCCAATGTCTGGCGTACACGTAAAATATTTTTCCCTGCGTACTACAAGCAACAGCTTTGCCAGCTTTTGTCAAATTTCCAAAAACAAAATATCTCATTTCCTTCAAAATTTCGTCTTATTCTTCTTGTACCAGTTTGACACGAGGGACACAAAAGTTAGCTCGTTGCAATATTCGTTACATAGCCTTTACAACGAGGTATAGTTCATGTCCCTGTGACAATTAGAAGGGGTAGAAGTTCCGTGAACGTAAAGGTCTACGATTTTCTTGAAATCTCTATCCATCCTGTAAAAAGGAAGCCCTATAGTGGCCAAACGGTCAGTGATGGATGGATGGACAAATTGAGACTTTTTGAGACTCAGGATCACAATATCTACAACACATCACGGTTTCATTCATTTTTACCGAAATCCAGAATAACGTTACCTTCTCTGTTTTCAAAAATGTGGTTCTGTAGTGGCCAAATGGTTAGTGCTTGGTGGCTGTGCGGTGCCTATTGAGACTTTTTCTCAGGATCACAATATCTACAACATATCACAGGTTCGGTCATTTTCATCAAAATCCAGAATATCATTATCTTCGGCTGCTTTGGGGGCCGCGGTGGCTCAGTGGTTGAGCGTTCACCTCTGGCGCTTGAAGTGCCGGGTTCAAACCCTGCTCCCGGTGGACAAACACCGTGTGCGTGGGTTTTCTCGCGGTTCTCCCGTTTCCTCCCACTTTCTTCATTCCAATATTTCATTCATCCCTCATCATCACCGTCTCCTTTAGCATAACCGGCATAACCGTGGGACGTAAAACTCAAAGATTTCATTTTTCATTTTTTCTTCGGCTGGTTTCAAAAAAGTGGTCCTGTAGTGGCGAAACGGTCAGCGATTAGTGGTTATGTCCGTTATGACTTTTTTTCTCAGGATCAACATATCTACAACATATTACGGTCTCAGTCATTTTTGCTGAAATCCAGGATATCGTTATCTTCGGCTGTTTTAAAGAAAGTGGCCCTGTAATGGCCAAACGGTCACTGATTTTTGGTTATGACCATTGAGACTTTTCCTCAGGTACACAGTATCTACAACATATAACGATTTCAAGCAATTCCACCGAAATCTAATTTGCGTGAGGATTGTGCGGGGTCCTTTGCCATTTCGAAGGGAGCCATTGCCCCCTGAAACTCTTTTCTTGCAAATACGACAAAACCCGCATTTCCTACTTTGAAGTCATCTTTGCATCGGGAGAGTTTTTTCTTTAATGTGGCCCATTTAGTCAAGGGGGCCCTCTTTTAAAGGGGCGCTTTGTCCCCCTTAATCTATTTTCCGAAATAAACAATAAAAAATACTTGTCGATTAACTTTTGGTCTAGTATATATGTGCTAAGTTCGAAGAAAATCGGACAACCAGAAACCCTTGTGAAGCACTGCCTTTAAACTTTCACTTTTTGAACTTAACGGGTTTTTGCCCCGAAGTCTTCAATTATTATAGTAAGTTTTAATTATTAAAAGTAAAATAGTAAGGGTATTACTACAAAACAATAATTAGAATTAAATACTCAAATCTCCCTAACTGCTCATACATGGCGTTGTTTCTATACAGCGAAACCAAAGATGTGCTACAGCGCCGCTGACAACAACAATTGGGTGGTAACTGATATTAGCAACTACGCGCAAATATCTTTTACTGTTTTGCTGTATTGCCGAGTCAAATTTTGCATCGAGCAGACATTTAGCGTTGGTTTTCTCAACGTTGTTTTCCGTTGCTATATGTCATCACGGGGGAAAAGTGGGTTAATTTTTAATATAGTATTTGATTAATAAGCTTTGAACGAGATAAATCGTTTAGTAGAAACCGAGTGGAAAGGTAGAGTAGTAATACACTGCCGGAAAAAATTGCAATACCCTGTAATACAGTCGTGTTCAAATTATTAGACTCAACATTCAGTTTCTGAATATTTTACTGTTCTTACAATATTACGTGAGAAAATACGTTCGAACTTAGTCTAACTCACTACTTTGTAACTCTGTTCTAATGTCTAGTGGGTGTGGCACATGCATTTCTATATGAATAAAACAAATGCGTACGTAACATACAAATATAATTACTATAAGGTGTGGACATCCAAATTGAAAACAAAAAATGAAACGGAATACTTACAAGAAAATTATCTTTCACACCAAGATTAATATTTCTTATGAAATCACTTATTCTTTATTAAGCCTTTATACTTTGTGGCATCCCATATACTAGTCTAAGACATTTTGCCTTCAATTCAGCATCCTGATACTACAAATTGTTGATCTACTTAATGAATTGAAGTTTGGTTTTAATGTGCTCCTTCTCTAGCTTTTCTTTCATGAAGCTCCAAAAGTTTTCAATCGGGTTCATATCAGGACTAGTGCCTGGCCACGGAAGAACACTAATTTCGTTGTTCTCGAAGAATTTTGTCACAGCTTTGGCCCGGTGGTATGGGGCTAAATCATGCATAAAGATGAATTGTACGTCATCAAACCAGAGTGTAGTCTGGGAAACCAGTTCTTGAAGAACTTGTAGGTATTGGTCGTGCTTCATTGTCCTCTCTACTATATACAGTCTTCCAGGCCCAAAAACAGAGATCACACCCCAGACCATGATTGAAGTAGGATGTTTCACGGTTTATTAAAGGCATCCCAACTTGAATTCCTCCCAGGTCAACGTCGCACATATTAATCAGACTCAAAGATTCATGATTCATCACAGAAACACACCACTCTCCAATCGTCAGCAGTCCAATATTGTAGGCCTCATGCCCATTCGAGTCGCTTCTTTGCCATGATTGGTGTAGACTCTAATTTTTGTTTTCTTTCTTGACCGTGTGCTTTTATTCTCTCGGCACAAAGAATCCTTCAAACACTTTCAGGCCAAATGTCTGCTCCATACTCAGCCATTTTCATGATTAAGTCTATTAGAAGTTGCACTTCTGTTTCCGAAAGTCAGTCTTTTCAGTTTTCTGATATCTCTTAGCAATAGCTTTGGTTTTCGCCTACACTTCCCAACCCTATTTTGGCTCTTGTTCATTTCAACAGAGATTCTACTCACAGATTTTGGTTCTATCCCAACTCTACTAGCAATGTATTGCCGTGTATATCTTATTTCCACCAGGAGTATTTCGTTAACTTCCATTTAAAGCGGAAGATCTTTTGCTTCTCCCATTATTCTACAATTACAGGACTACACAGAATAAAAGATTGATACACGAAACACGTCACGATCATTTTTAACTGTCCCATTCGAACTGTTGAACGCTTTGAATGTCGTTAACTTCTTACGACAGCAACCACAACACTTCAGACTGTAACTTTGGGGTGGACAAACACCGTGTGCGTGGGTTTCCTCGGGATTCTCCCGTTTCCTCCCACTTTCTTCATTCCACCATTTCATTCATTACTCATCATCACCGTCTCTTTTATCTTAACCGGCATAATCGTGGGACGTAAAACTCAAAGATTTCATTTCATTTCATTTTCACAATAACTATTTACAAATAAAACACCACTTTCAGAATCCTCCCCCCTCATCTACTGTTCAACTTTGATATCACCACTTCAATTGTACAGTAAACAAATGAAGGATCCTATAGTGGTGGTCTAATCATTAAATTAAATGTTCTAGAACTCTGAAATTAGCACTCCTACATCAATTTTGTATTTTTCGAGTGTGAGTCTAATAATTTGAACACGTCTGCGGATCTGAGATATTTATGGATTTCCATTTTTAGGTTCTATGGTGGTTGTGGAGTAGATGATTAACTATGTACCTATTTCTACCAACAAATGGCAGTGCCACATAACGACATGGCGCCATCCGTGTCGATCTATGTTGTGAATAGGCATAGGCAGAAGGCAGCAGGTGAGTTAATGTAACACAAACAGTAAACATAAGAAAGACAACATGCACTGACTACGCAATCGTGCTCCATTGAGTCAAATGACCAAGTTCGAACTAGGTCGTATTGTGGACCTTCGAGAGGCTAGCTGGTCCTTTCGTCAAATCGTCCACCACGTTAGCCGTAATGCATCTGTTTTGCAGCAGTATTGGCAGCGGTGCATGTCATGCTATTCACATACACACAGAGAAGGTTCTGGATATGCTTGTAACATGGACGTGACGAAGATCAACGTATGTGAGGGCAGCATTGAAAGACCGCACAGCTACAACTTCCAATATTCGAGTAAATGTGGTCCCTGAAGTGTGCACACGCACTATTGATAACCTATTACTAGCTGCAGTACTTCAAGCATACACACCAATTGCCCATGTGCCAATGACGTCACATTATCGCCAAACACGGCTGAACTAGTGCCAGCAAGGGAACACCTGGAGGGGGGAATGGCGTCTCTTTTTTTGAAGTGGTGAATGCAAGTGATAGTAGACTATGAGTGTGACGGCGACCTTGAGTGCGTCTCCTTCTACAGCGCGTTCGTGAAAGACACAATGGTCCCACCCTAAATGTTATGTTCATAGAGAAGTATTTAATGTGTGTTGTGACTGACTAAAATTTAACGGAAAGCTTTTGTTTTTCTAGTATTAATTATCCGGATTTTTAAAAATGTGTAAGAAGTTACTTACCCCAGAATAAAATCCATGCATGGGTGTTCCTGGTCCCTGTACGAATGAGTCCTGTAATGGAAGAAAATTTAGAACTAGTTTGGCTTGCGAAGAATTATCACATACATTACTTTCTTTTTTATAGTTAGTAATTAATATTATTTTTTCATGGCAACCCTTTATTTTAAGCTCGATAATTGCTAAACCTCTTTCTTACATCCTAGACGGTATATTTACATATTTGATAAAAATAATTAACCAAATATTTACAACTACGAAACAAACTTTCTCCAATTTGCCTTTGAAAGAGTATTCCCAAAGCCAACACTTTGCAAAATCATTTTGTCATACTTGAGAATGTGGATTTACTTACTATAAGTAGTATAAAAATGCTAAATCAAAGTGACTTAGTTTTCGCGTTTTACTGTAGCCAATATTTTCCTAACTGCATACTAGAGAATCGAAGTAGTAGCCGTACAAGATATATTCTTTGAATAGAGCTAGAGTCGTTAAAGTTAGTGTTCTAAAACCAAGCAATTTAAATGTTATGTTAAGGATAAACAATATACGCTATCACTACTGGCTCCCTCGTCGCCATATTAATTAACTCCCTTCAAGTGAATAATAAATGTATAATATGTGATTTTCAAATCCCTAAGATAACATGCTGTTACATCCATCAATTCAGGTATAACCGCTGAATTAAGAAAGAGGATTTTCTGCTACCATCCTGTGTTTTATTCATATTGAATTTTTGTGTTTCGGTTTTACAATATCCTTCGTCGTGGCTATGTGTTTAAAGAAAGTACCTTTGGCGCGGAACATCAAGGTTCGAGTCCCGTTGGGAGCTCATAGTTCGGATCCCACGTTAATCTGTTGATCCACGATTTCAATAGCCTTGCTACTGAACGGGACGCTAAAGTCTAAATAAACCGATCAATCAACTTCATTCTCAACTATTCAGAAGAACAATTCAATAATTCTAAAATATCTCCCTCTTCCACATGGAGATAGAGTACGAGGGGGGACCCAAAAGAAACCGGATTGAAAGAGCGCTGCCGTTCCTAGGCGTAGTAGAGAGTTCTCCTTCTAGGTGGGTCTACTAGAGATCTTCTCAGATCAGTTGGCCAAGCGGTGTCTGCGTAGGAGGTTAACGTTTGATCGTATTATTGTTTTTCTCAACTGTTCTCGTTTGCCGCCTACGAAATCGTTATGGTAGATTCAAAGGAACAAGGAGTGTGTTTGCTTCCTACTTGGAAAATCGGAAACGAAAACTTACCAAATGCTTCAACAGGCTTTCAAGAAGGATACTATGAACCGCACACAATTTTTTGAGTGGTTTGGCCGCTTTAAGTGTGGTGAGATGAGTGTTGAAGATCATGCTCGTTCTGAGTGCTCTTCATCATTTCGAAACGACGAAAACATCGAACAAATCTGCCCCATAATCAGTGAGGATCGTCGTTTCATGATCGATGATGTTTCAAAACAGGCAGGAGTGAGTTGGAGCTCGTGCCAGCGTGAGGTTTTGCAAATGAGACATGTTGCCGCTAAGTGTGTTTCTCGCCTGCTCACACAGGATCAAATCATTCGTCTGAATTTGAGCCAGGACTTGAAAATTCAGATTGAAAGTGATCCAAATTTTTGACCAACATGATGACGTTTTCCGAGAATTAAACAAAGTCTAAAAGGAAAATGTTTTGATGGTGTAGAGGCTGTAAAAAGAACTTCGCAGAGCGCATTGGACGATATAAAACTTTCAGAGTTCCAGAGGTGCTTCAAACAGTGGGAAAGAAGATGGAAGAAATAAATCGCATTTAATGGAGGGTACTTTGAAGGAGACTGAAAGAATTTTGTAAAAAAAAAAAAAAAAAAAAAATGAAATAAATTATTTTTAGAACGGAAGTCCGATTTCTTTTGGGTCCTCCCTAGTATTTAAAACTAGTTCAACTAAATGATATATGTAGGCTATTCTTGTTCTGTACTTTTATCATTATATTAACCGCTCCAACAAAAGGGCCCATTGTGTTTGGGTGTGCCCGTGTCCATACAACAAACGAACTTGTCCGATTTCCTGATGTATCAAAGCTGAATGTTCACAATGCCTTCCCACGCAATTTTTAACGCGTCTGCGAGTGGAAACGGCGTCAGAACTGTAGTCACAAAATGGCACTAACGTGGAAGCGAAGAAGACGAGTTTCACGTCCGATCATGAAGTATCATTTTCTCATCTGACAGGAATTTGGTGCAGTCCGTGAGTATAGATCTATCACAATCAGTTGTCGGTAAAACATTGATATGAAAATTTGAATTCATTGGATGGGCAAAGGCATAATAGCAATCCTCAACACGAAAATTTACTTACAGTTGTAAGCCTATGATGACAAACACATTTGAAAAGCTTTGCTTGATAAATTCCAAACATGTGTTTTCCTTCAGATAACGAAATTTTCAACAGTATTTGGCAAACACAAACCAGTTAATGAGTATGGATCCGAACTTCTTCAGCATTCTCAGTATTCACCCTACTGGGCACATATGATTTGCCATTTCTTCTCTACCATGAAAACACACCGTAACGATAGTCATTTACTAAGTGATGATGCTGTAATGCTTTAAATAAATTGTTTGACGCATGCGAAGAATACGTTTCATATAATAGATGCATCAGATAAATTTGAGCACCACGAGGGAAATATATACTCAAATGAAAGTGGAGTGTTCAACGAATATGAAATGTTATCCCGTTACCATGAATTCTTCTGTATTAATCCAAAATATTACATCTGATTCTCGTGCATTGACTAATTGATTGACACATAGCATTTGTACTGCAGTGAGACTACAAACAGAGTGAAACTACAGCTTAACATGGCATCGGAATCATATATATTATCAACGGAATCGAAGGCAGGTATGCCATCCTATGGCACAAGAACTCCAAGTATTTAGCCACGAGGAAAATCTATAAACATTCATAACATCAATTGCACATGTTACGTTACTCATAAAAATACAAACCCAAGATTTTTTTCCAATTTGGAATAAATCGATAAAAATAACAACTAGCAACTTAATAAATTATTTATATAAAAATTTGAATGTTTGTTCGATTGAAGTTTGTGATCCCTTTCATTACAGACGCAATGTAAAACGTGGATGTACAGTTTAAAGAGGAATCTGTATCACAGTAATGCATTCAAAATTCAAGTCTCTCTCTCTCTCTCTCTCTCTCAAACCCAGGACCTAGTGTAACAAACGTGTGCTCTAGCCACTAGGCCAGTGTATTTCAGTATAGAACGTCTTAACAGACATACAGAGAATTCAGTCTGGAACTAACAAGGGAAGTTAGGGAGAAAGCACTCGTCTGCAGAGAAATTAAGCATTCCATTTGAAAGACCAACTCAAGCTGATTACAACAAGCTAAGAAAATTCTTTAACGGCTGAGAATTTTGAGAGAGATTCAACGTTAAATGCACGATTGCCAGAAGTATATAACCTCAGTATATACTCTCCCATGGTAAAGACTGATGATTTGAACTTGCTACTGCTAGATCATTGTGGTCCGTTCACAGACAAATTGCCCATTGTAAGTTGGGTGATGGATGAGAAAGACGTAGTATTTGAGAATATACCAAAGAACTGCACACGATATATACAACAATTTGATGTGTTTGGATTCCGACCAATCAAAGATTATGGCAGGAGATTCGTAATAGTATGAAACTTCCTCCGGACATTATGATATACAAAAGAAACAATCAAATAAAGTTTGTGTCCATGCTAATCAATCAGTTCCGATCACCGCGAATCATTGGATTGTTTCATATCCGTTTGCATTCAACAAGTCAGGTTACCGAAAAAATTATATAACTTTTGAATCACCTGCCCAATTTGCTTTTCCTTTGGTCATGCAAGCTGTTTCCTTGACGGATGCAACACAATTGCACATAAAAAATATTTATTGTGCAAGGAAGTATTTTGCCTGTATCATTTCTTAATAGAACAGAAGAGCAACAAACATCAATTTTCATCTCTAACCTACCATTATTGTGAACGGTGTAATGACTAGTTTTAACTAACAAACCTCTTAGTTATTGCAAAACAGTTTTATTTTCTATTACTTCCGATAGATTTCAATTCGTATGTAAATATTCATTGTTAATAATGTTGTACTTAACGCATTTAAATGCGCATATAGTCATTTTTTCTTCATATAAACCTCGAAGTTGAATCTCTCGAACAGTTCTCAACCGTATAGGAATTTTATTAGCTTGTTGTAATAAGCATAAATTGGTCTTTCAAATGGCATGCCTAGTTTCTCTGCAGCGAGTGATTTCTCCCGAACTTCCTTTGTAGTCATCAAATGACAATTTACATGGTAAAATATTGAGACTGTTTCCATAAGAACTACGGAAATATTGTATTGAATAATAAATAATATGAATAACTTTAGTAACTAGTTCTGTAATTGCATGGTAATACCAAGCAAACAGACACATTTTATCCTGCTAGCGTTGAAACTAACGAGACATGAACATCCATAGAAGGATATTTTTGCGGTGTATTATACAAATAATAAAGTTGAAAATCAAAACACGCTTACTAATATAAATTACTGAGCTAGTAAAACTTGAAAGAACTTGCACACTTCATAGTAAAAATAAAAGAAAAACTTAGAAATATGTGACTGATATGATATGTGTATATAACAAACGAACAATTGCATTTTTTAAAAAAAAATAGTGAGTAGCATAAATCACTATTATACTGGCTTCGCACAGGACAGAATACAATGTGAAGCTTCTGATTCTGATTATTGAATTTATTTTTTTAAATTCTAAGTGTAGGGTTATTTTGTTACCTGACCGTCATCCCTTACCATAGCTGGTAGTGGTAGTGGTGGTAGCGGTGTTGGTAGGAATGGCATCTGCAAAAATATGAGAAATTGAAAATTAGTTTGCTTTCGAAAGTATTAAGAGACAGAAATTTATTTGATACAGGAGATCTATAATGACGTGTTAAGAGAATTGAAACTTGTCTTTGCTGCATTGGAACTTAAACATTCTAGGAAAGCTTCTTCCTTAGCGTCTCTCACACAGGTTAGATACTGTACATTATCATTTCCTGTATGTGTGCCATGCGTCTATATCACCATCATTCCTTGTGTGTGTGTGTATGTTTAAAGTGCACTATATTACCCTGGCTATAAACTGTATGTACCCACACAACCCTGATATAAGTACAGTCGCGAAAGAAGTAAGTCAGCCGGGTAAAAGGGGAAAATATTTCCAACCCTGTTCACGTGAGTTAACTTCTCCGAGAGACTTGCTGCTTTCACGTAAGATCTGCAAGCAAGCGACTTCTGTGAAACAAATCCAATATCTGCTGAAAAGCAATCTTCTTTTCAATACTAGCCTTAGTGCTTTCAGACAGAGAGGAAAAATAATATTTAAATTTCTTTTTGACGAAAACAAGAAAAATAATTTATATACAGTAGTTTACAAGGGCCAGCGCACTCATTACAATTAATTTAGATATCTAAATACTCATTAAATACTCACAAGTAATTAGGTGTGAGCAGTGAAAACTGATTTTGGAAATTTAAGGCTCCATTATTGATCTAACACTATGAAATGAAGTGGGAATTTTAACATCGCACGATTATGTCCTGAAAGCTAAAGGAAACGGACGATGAAGGAAGAAAATGAATAATGAAAGAAACTGATGAATGAATTGGAAGGAAAAAAGAACTCTTAGAAATCAACGGACACGATATTGTACAACACAAACTTCTTGGCATAGCCTGGAGTCGAACATATGACTTTAAAATCAGAGGTGAGTAGTCTATCATTGAGTTACCATACCCCATTTATGACAGAGAAAGGCGCTCCCTAGTCCGACTTCAATTGGTTGGTTAGTGGGCTGAATTGGTTGGTTAGTGGGTTTAGTCTCTTGTTCAGCGCTGATTCTATTTAAGACGTGGACCTACACCTTAACGTGGAATCCGAACCACATAAGCTTCCATCAGGAATCGATTCCAGTTCTCCCGTGTCGAAGATGAGTACGCTAAGCATATAGTTACGAGGGAATATCTCTGGGTCACGACGTAAACCTCGGGATTTTTCTCGTGCTGTTCACGTGAATGAGATTTCGGTCTTTCTCGTCTCGTAAAGTATCGTAAACTTTCAACTTCGTATTCAAAAAGGTTTACCTATTTCTATTGGACGTGGTCGTATTGTCTTGTTTCCTCGCCAACACTACATACTTTCTACACGCAATAACACACACACAAGGATAAATAGCATGTGTATGAGTTTTCAATGTGGCGCTTTGTTTAATCGCCATACATTTCAATTAAAAGATCATAGTTGTAGCATCTCATATTATCATAATTGTGTATAGGTTAAATATCCTAGTCATCTATTGCGTAATTGCTGCTTTTTGGCTAGTATATATGAGCTAAATTTGAAGAAAATTGGACGACCAGAAACCCTTGTAAAGCTACCGCCTTTAAACTTTCACTTTTTGAACTTAACGGGTTTTTGCCCTGAAGTCATCAATTATTATAGTAACTTCCAATTACTAAAAGTAAAATATTAAGGGTATTACTACAAAACAATAATTAGAATTAAATACTCAAATCTCCCTAACTGCTCATACATGGCGTTGTTTCTATACAGCGAAACCAAAGATGTGCTACAGCGCCGCTGACAACAACAATTGGGTGGTAACTGATATTAGCAACTACGCGCAAATATCTTTTACTGTTTTGCTGTATTGCCGAGTCAAATTTTGCATCGAGCAGACATTTAGCGTTGGTTTTCTCAACGTTGTTTTCCGTTGCTATATGTCATCACGGGGGAAAAGTGGGTTAATTTTTAATATAGTATTTGATTAATAAGCTTTGAACGAGATAAATCGTTTAGTAGAAACCGAGTGGAAAGGTAGAGTAGTAATACACTGCCGGAAAAAATTGCAATACCCTGTAATACAGACGTGTTCAAATTATTAGACTCAACATTCAGTTTCTGAATATTTTACTGTTCTTACAATATTACGTGAGAAAATACGTTCGAACTTAGTCTAACTCACTGCTTTGTAACTCTGTTCTAATGTCTAGTGGGTGTGGCACATGCATTTCTATATGAATAAAACAAATGCGTACGTAACATACAAATATAATTACTATAAGGTGTGGACATCCAAATTGAAAACAAAAAATGAAACGGAATACTTACAAGAAAATTATCTCTCACACAAAGATTAATTTTTCTTATGAAATCACTTATTCTTTATTAAGTTTTTTTTTATCCTTTGTGGCATCCTATGTACGAGTTTAGCACATTTTTCCTTCAATTCAGCATTCTGATACTACAAATCGTTGATCTACTTAATGAATTGAAGTTTGGTTTTAATGTGCTCCTTCTCTAGCTTTTCTTTCATGAAGCTCCAAAAGTTTTCAATCGGATTCATATCAGGACTAGTGCTTGGCCACGGAAGAACACTAATTTCGTTGTTCTCGAAGAATTTTGTCACAGCTTTGGCCCGGTGGTATGGGACTAAATCATGCATAAAGATGAATTGTACGTCATCAAACCAGAGTGTAGTCTGGGAAACCAGTTCTTCTTGAAGAACTTGTAGGTATTGGTCGTGCTTCATTGTCCTCTCTACTATATACAGTCTTCCAGGCCCGAAAACAGAGATCACACCCCAGACCATGATTGAAGTAGGATGTTTCACGGTTTAATAAAGGCATTCCAACTTGAATTCCTCCCAGGTCAACGTCGCACATATTAATCAGACTCAAAGATACATGATTCATCACTGAAGCACACCACTCTCCAATCGTCAGCAGTCCAATATTGTAGGCCTCATGCCCATTCGAGTCGCTTCTTTGCCATGATTGGTGTAGACTCTAATTTTTGTTTTCTTTCTTGACCGTGTGCTTTTATTCTCTCGGCACAAAGAATCCTTCAAACACTTTCAGGCCAAATGTCTGCTCCATACTCAGCCATTTTCATGATTAAGTCTATTAGAAGTTGCACTTCTGTTTCCGAGAGCCAGTCTTTTCAGTTTTCTGATATCTCTTAGCAATAGCTTTGGTTTTCACCTACACTTCCCAACCCTATTTTGGCTCTTGTTCATTCCAACAGAGATTCTACTCACAGATTTTTGTTCTATCCCAACTCTACTAGCAATGTATAGCCCTGTATATCTTATTTCCACCAGGAGTATTTCGTTAACTTCCATTTAAAGCGGAGAAAGATCTTTTGCTTTTCCCATTATGATGCAATTACAGGACTACACAGAATAAAAGATTGATACACAAAACACGTCACGATCATTTTAAACAGTTTCATTCGAACTGATGAACGCTTTGAATGTCGTTAACTTCTTACGACAGCAACCACAACACTTCAGACTGTAACTTTTTGATAGCAACCACAATAGCTTCGGGGGCCGCGGTGGCTCTGTGGTAGAGCGTTCACCTCTGATGCTTGGGGTCAGAGGTTCGATCCCAGTCACCGCCAAGTGAACTTTGGAGTGGACAAACACCGTGTGCGTGTGTTTCCTCGGGGTTCTCCCGTTTCCCCCACTTTCTTCATTCCACTATTTCATTCATTACTCATCATCACCGTCTCCTTTATCTTAACCGGCATAATCGTGGGACGTAAAACTCAAAGATTTCATTTCATTTCATTTTCACAATAGCTATTTACAGCTGAAACACCACTTTCAGAATTCATTCCCCCTCATCTTCTGTTCAACGGTGATATCACCATTTCAACTGTATAGTAAGCAAATGAACAGTATATTGGTGGTCTAATCATTAAATTAAATGTTCTAGAACTCTGAAATTAGCACTCCTACATCAATTTTGCATTTTTCGAGTGTGAGTCTAATAATTTGAACACGTCTGTGCATTTGGGATATTTATGGATTTCCATTATTAGGTTCTATGGTGGTTGTGGAGTAGATGATTAACTTTGTACCTACTTCTACAAACAAATGGCAGTGCCACATAACGACATGGCGCCATCCGTGTCGATGCTATGTTGTGAATAAGCATAGGCAGAAGACAGCAGGTGTGTTAATGTAACACACACAGTAAACATAAGAAAGACAACATGCATTGAGTACGCAATCGTGCTCCATTGAGTCAAATGACCAAGTTCGAACTAGGTCGTATTGTGGACCTTCGAGAGGCCATTTGATCCTTTCGTCAAATCGTCCACCATGTTGGACGTAATGCATCTGGTGTGCAGCAGTATTGGCAGCGGTGCATGTCATCCCATTCCCATACACACAGAGAAGGTTCTGGATATGCTAGTAACATGGACGTGCACGAAGATCGACGTATGTGAGGGCAGCATTGAAAGACCGCACAGCTACAACTTCCAATATTCGAGCAAATGTGGTCCCTGAAGTGTCCACACGCACTATTGATAACCGATTACTAGCTGCAGTATTTCAGGCATACACACCAATTGCCCATGTGCCAATGACGTCACATTATCGCCAAACACGGCTGAACTAGTGCCAGCAAGGGAACACCTAGAGGGGGAAATGGCGTTCCATTTTTTACAGTGGTGTATGCAAATAATAGCATACTATGAGTGTGACGACGACCCTCAGTGAATCTCCTTCTACAGTGTGTTCGTGAAAGACACAATGGTCCCATCCTAAATGTTATGTGGTCCCAATATTCTTAATGTTCACAGGGAAGTATTTAATGTGTGATATGACTGACCGAAATTTAACGGAAAGCTTTTGTTTTTCTAGTGTTAATTATCCCGATTTTTAAAAATGTGTAAGAAGTTACTTATCCCAGAATAAAATCCATGCATGGGTGTTCCTGGTCCCTGTACGAATGAGTCCTGTATATGGAAGAAAATTTAGAACTAGTTTGGCTTCCGAAGAATTATCACATACATTACTTTCTTTTTTATAGTTAGTAATTAATATTATTTTTTTCATGGTAACCCTTCATTTTAAGCTCTATAATTAGCTATACCTCTTTCTTACACCCCTAGACGGTATATTTACACTATTTGATAAAAATAATTAGCCAAATTGATAGAAGTACGAAACAAACTTTCTACAATTTGCCTTTGAAAGAGTTTTCTCAAAGTCAACACTTTGCAAAATCACTTTGTCATACTTGAGAATGTGGATTCCGACCAATCAAATATTATGGCAGGAGATTCGTAATAGTATGAAACTTCCTCCGGACATTATGATATACAAAAGAAACAATCAAATAAAATTTGTGTCCATGCTAATCAATCAGTTCCGATCACCGCGAAACATTGGATTGTTTCATGTCCGTTTGCATTCAACAAGTCAGGTTACCGAACAAATTATATACCTTTTGAATCACTTGCCCAATTTGCTTTTCCTTTGGTTATGCAAGCTGTTTCCTTGACGGATGCAACACAATTGCACATAAAAAATATTTATTGTGCAAGGAAGTATTTTGCCTGTATCATTTCTTCATAGAACAGAAGAGCAACAAACGGTGCCTTCCATTTCAACTCAGGCAACAAAATATAAAATTGTACCATCACCATCTCAGATATTGTTGAAACTGTTTTTATAGCAACTAGACATGTTTTTAAGAGACACATATTTTTTGTTTTGTCGAAAAAAAAATTCCCGCCAAGTAATGGGCCATCAAAGACGGGGAGTACAATTTATGAACTGTAGAAGACATGAAAAATTGTTAACTTTGGAGCCTCACCATTCGGCTATGGAGACAGGTAGAGTTATAATTCTTGTTGTGGTATGTACATAGGGATATAAATAAACTATATTTTATTATAGTTTGGTTTGCGCTAGCGTATCTTTTTGTACATAAATTAACAAATGAACGTAAATTTATCTGAAAAGTCGAAGTTTGCGAATTTTTTTCGAGCACTTCCGGTTCGAATTTTAAAATTCTGTTTTCACGGTTGGTAAGACCTAGTTACCCGCTTTCCGAAAAAAAAAATTGTATCGCTTCTGTGGTCAACCGTTTTGTCGCAAAAAAAATCGAGAAATTGTAAAATTTTCAAAAATCGCCATTTTGGGCGCCATTTTCTCGAAAACACCATTTTTTAAAATTCTGAAATTTTGTCAGATGGTTCAGCTTTACCTGAATAATAAACACACCAAATATCATTCTCGACCAATGCTTCATGGATTAACTGCAGCCTTTTAAAGTTAGCGAAGTTTCGCTAATTTTGATGTCACAGTTAGCAACACTGGGAACAAGTGCAATGATTTGATGGTGTGTATGGTTCACATTCATTAAATGAAGAATAAATGGTTTTCTTGGCTGTGTTTTTTTATTATTTTGATTAAAAAGGCTCTCTGAAATAGTAAAATGAGCCTCCCTCTACTCCTCCGTTTTCTTAAACTGAAGTAATCTGAGGTGGAAATTACGATTACGAAACACACAAATTTCAAGTTCACTTACTTAAAATGGTCTTCGGAAACAAAATTTCACTGACTTTTTTTTTTTTTTTTTTTTACATGGACCAATCATTTGCTTGGTTGTTTGTTGTCTTCTTTGCTAATAGCATGTAACCGTGCAGATGCTCCAATAGATGTTGGTTCACTCATAACTCATCCAGGAGTGGATCTAGGGGGACGATTGCCCCCCCCCCCCACAGAAGAAGAAACTTTCTTATTTATACACTAGGAATGCAATGTATATACAGGATTGCAATGAAATGAGCTGAGCCAGCTTAAACTACGTAATCAGGAAGCGTTTTTCGGTGATTATTCCTCGATGGTACATCGGATTTTTGATTTCGACCTATGTTCTCACTCA
Organism: Thermobia domestica; assembly: GCF_964235325.1. Lineage (NCBI taxonomy): Eukaryota > Metazoa > Arthropoda > Insecta > Zygentoma > Lepismatidae > Thermobia > Thermobia domestica. The sequence continues at coordinate 146,439,172 of NC_137459.1, read as the reverse complement.
GCACGACATACTCTATCACCGTGCTAAGTTTGGTTGAGATCGGCCAAACGGTCTAGGAGGAAGCGTTTTTCGGTGATTATTCCTCGATGGTACATCGGATTTTTGATTTCGACCTATGTTGTCACGTAGTTCTAAGTAGCAGTATTACAATCCCCCCCCCTAGAAGTCCGTCCTGGATCCGCCCCTGCGTAGCACATTGTCGATAGTCACAAAACACTTATTTTTACTTCTCTTATGCTCTTCTGGAAACCTGTACCCTGCTGAAGGTTCATGTGGAAGCATAAACAGCACTTCAACTTCACGTAATTCATGATTTATTCATAATATTTCTGCTACGCACCACTGGTTATCATACATATATGTATATAACAAAAGTTCCTTTTTGCAGATTTCTTAAATCTACACTTTGAATTGCAAAAGTTCGATTTTGGGGGAAGTATGAAGTTAGTTCATGGTGACCCGTTACTGCCATAAAAACTTCGCAATTTTCCGAAAGCCAAAGATAACTTCGTTGAATACCAGTTACCGGTCGCATACTTTCCCTTTTTTTCTTCCGGAAGTCGTCAATTCAGTTCCAGGTAACAAAACGAGAGTAATACCCGGAGTTTGTACTTGCACTATACTCACGAATTCTCCTGCGGTTTTAGAGGGGACGTGGTGGCTCAGTGGTAGAGCGTTCACTTTCGGTGCTTGGGGTCCCTAGTTTGATCCCAGCTCGTGCCGTTCTGCATTCCACCATTTCATTCATTTCTCATAATCACCGTCTCCTTTAGCCTAACCGGCATAACCGTGGAACGTAAAACTTAAAGATTTCATTTCATTTTTTTCTTCTGCGGTTTTAATACTGTGTATCTGTTTTAGCCTAAGGCTATGGCGCGTTGCCACATTCTTTGCCCCCACTACCGTCGCAGAGACCCTTGCATGGCCGGTTTCACTGCAAAAACGCTGCTTTATCGGACCTGTCTGCATCTCGAACATCTGGAAGCGATTTTTAAAGTGGGATGCAGCACCATCAGAAATCACTGACACGGTTTGGGAAATTGTAGACACCTATTTTCACGTATTCAAACCTTTTTCTATAAAATATATTTTCGCTTTTCTTCGAGTATGATTAGAATCTTGTCTATGACTATGAGTACATGAGCCGAATCGTGTGTTTTATCGTCGTTTATTACAACAAAACTGTCAATTGTTTCATATTTCGGTGATAACTCTGAATTTCACTTTGCAGAATAACAGTCCAGTTTTCAACGAAGTCCACATGAAGTAAAATAGAATTTGTATCTTGAAATTTTATACGGTGGTTTTCGGTAGCAATTGATTCTCTTTGTTTTTTCTTGATGTAGTCATGAATTACAATTCTTACAGTTGAACCGGCAATGTACGATACGAAAACAGAAAGTGGCACAGTTTTTTTTTTTTTTTAACGAGATCATTATTCTCCCATATGGCATACGTAACCACTTTCATTTTCATCAGGATCAATAATTAAAGACACCACACTTATTTCTTCCACTCCAGGACCTTCACCACATTCTTGAAGAAGACAGCTGTCATTTTCTACGGATCATACTACTAAAGGAAATAGGTCACTCATGACAGCTTCAATACAGGTTGCAGCTTTGATTTGTAGCAACGCAGTAGCAGCTAACTTAAAATTTCCACAATACACACAAACACACACTTCCCTCTCAGGTTGCGGACTGACACACTTTAGTCGAATACTATAAAATTCCGAGTGACCCATTTTTATGCTGGGATTGTTCGGTTTAAATATTCAGTAAATTTCTTTGGAACGCGTAAGAAAACGTTTCGATTTTTTTTTTTTTAACTTTTTGTCATTTTTCGATCACTGTAATGACATCGCACTTAATTGAGACTTTGTCTGGAGCATTCCAAATCATACTGAGGTAATAGTTTAGGCCTTTTATAGATCGTCAGAATTCATTGGATGGCCATTTCAAGTAAACTTAAAATTTGTGTTTTTCGTAATCGTAATTTCCACCTCAGATTACTTCAGTTTAAGAAAACGGAGGAGAAGGGGGGACTCATTTTACTATTTCAGAAAGCCTCTTTGTTCAAAATAATAAAAAACTAGCCAAGAAAACCATTTATTCTTCATTTAATGAATATGAACCACAAACATTATCAAATCATTGCACTTTTATTGTTCCCAGTGTTGCTAACTGTGACATCAAAATTAGCGAAACTTCGCTAACTTTAAAAAGCTGCAGTTAATCCATGAAGCATTGGTCGAGAATGATATTTGGTGTGTTTATTATTCAGGTAAAGTTGAATCATCTGACAAAATTTCAGAATTTTAAAAAATAGTGTTTTCGGGGAAATGGCGCCCAAAATGGCGATTTTTGAAAATTTTACAATTTCTCGAATTTTTTGCGACAAAACGGTTGACCACAGAAGCGATACAATTTTTTTTTTCGGAAAGCGGGTAACTAGGTCTTACCAACCGTGAAAACAGAATTTTAAAATTCGAACCGGAAGTGCTCGAAAAAAATTCGCAAACTTCGACTTTTCAGATAAATTTACGTTCATTTGTTAATTTATGTACAAAAAGATACGCATGCGCAAACCAAACTATAATAAAATATAGTTTATTTATATCCCTATGTACATACCACAACAAGAATTATAACTCTACCTGTCTCCATAGCCGAATGGTGAGGCTCCAAAATTGACCATTTTCCATGTCTTCTACAATTCATAAATTGTACTCCCCGTCTTTGATGGCCCATTACTTGGCGGGAAAATTTTTTTCGACAAAACAAAAAAATATGGGTCTCTTAAAAACATGTCTAGTTGCTATAAAAAAAGTTTCAACAATATCTGAGATGGTGATGGTACATGCTCTGCCTGAATTGAAATGGAAGGCACCAAACATCAATTTTCATCTCTAACCTACCATTATTGTGAACGGTGTAATGACTAGTTTTAACTAACAAACCTCTTAGTTATTGCAAAACAGTTTTATTTTCTATTACTTCCGATAGATTTCAATTCGTATGTAAATATTCATTGTTAATAATGTTGTACTTAACGCATTTAAATGCGCATATAGTCATTTTTTCTTCATATAAACCTCGAAGTTGAATCTCTCGAACAGTTCTCAACCGTATAGGAATTTTATTAGCTTGTTGTAATAAGCATAAATTGGTCTTTCAAATGGCATGCCTAGTTTCTCTGCAGCGAGTGATTTCTCCCGAACTTCCTTTGTAGTCATCAAATGACAATTTACATGATAAAATATTGAGACTGTTTCCATAAGAACTACGGAAATATTGTATTGAATAATAAATAATATGAATAACTTTAGTAACTAGTTCTGTAATTGCATGGTAATACCAAGCAAACAGACACATTTTATCCTGCTAGCGTTGAAACTAACGAGACATGAACATCCATAGAAGGATATTTTTGCGGTGTATTATACAAATAATAAAGTTGAAAATCAAAACACGCTTACTAATATAAATTACTGAGCTAGTAAAACTTGAAAGAACTTGCACACTTCATAGTAAAAATAAAAGAAAAACTTGAAAATATGTGACTGATATGATATGTGTATATAACAAACGAACAATTGCATTTTTTTTAAAAAAAATAGTGAGTAGCATAAATCACTATTATACTGGCTTCGCACAGGACAGAATACAATGTGAAGCTTCTGATTCTGATTATTGAATTTATTTTTTTAAATTCTAAGTGTAGGGTTATTTTGTTACCTGACCGTCATCTCTTACCATAGCTGGTAGTGGTAGTGGTGGTAGCGGTGTTGGTAGGAATGGCATCTGCAAAAATATGAGAAATTGAAAATTAGTTTGCTTTCGAAAGTATTAAGAGACAGAAATTTATTTGATACAGGTGATCTATAATGACGTGTTAAGAGAATTGAAACTTGTCTTTGCTGCATTGGAACTTAAACATTCTAGGAAAGCTTCTTCCTTAGCGTCTCTCACACAGGTTAGATACTGTACATTATCATTTCCTGTATGTGTGCCATGCGTCTATATCACCATCATTCCTTGTGTGTGTGTATGTTTAAAGTGCACTATATTACCCTGGCTATAAACTGTATGTACCCACACAACCCTGATATAAGTACAGTCGCGAAAGAAGTAAGTCAGCCGGGTAAAAGGGGAAAATATTTCCAACCCTGTTCACGTGAGTTAACTTCTCCGAGAGACTTGCTGCTTTCACGTAAGATCTGTAAGCAAGCGACTTCTGTGAAACAAATCCAATATCTGCTGAAAAGCAATCTTCTTTTCAATACTAGCCTTAGTGCTTTCAGACAGAGAGGAAAAATAATATTTAAATTTCTTTTTGACGAAAACAAGAAAAATAATTTATATACAGTAGTTTACAAGTTCCAGCGCACTCATTACAATTAATTTAGATATCTAAATACTCATTATATACTCACAAGTAATTAGATGTGAACAGTGAAAACTGATTTTTGAAATTTAAGACTCCATTATTGATCTAACACTATGAAATGAAGTGGGAATTTTAACATCGCACGATTATGTCCTGAAAGCTAAAGGAAACGGACGATGAAGGAAGAAAATGAATAATGAAAGAAACTGATGAATGAATTGGAAGTAAAAAAGAACTCTTAGAAATCAACGGACACGATATTGTACAACACAAACTTCTTGGCATAGCCTGGAGTCGAACATATGACTTTAAAACCAGAGGTGAGTAGTCTATCATTGAGTTACCATACCCCATTTATGACAGAGAAAGGCGCTCCCTAGTCCGACTTCAATTGGTTGGTTAGTGGGCTGAATTGGTTGGTTAGTGGGTTTAGTCTCTTGTTCAGCGCTGATTCTATTTAAGACGTGGACCTACACCTTAACGTGGAATCCGAACCACATAAGCTTCCATCAGGAATCGATTCCAGTTCTCCCGTGTCGAAGATGAGTACGCTAAGTATATAGTTACGAGGGAATATCTCTGGGTCACGACGTAAACCTCGGGATTTTTCTCGTGCTGTTCACGTGAATGAGATTTCGGTCTTTCTCGTCTCGTAAAGTATCGTAAACTTTCAACTTCGTATTCAAAAAGGTTTACCTATTTCTATTGGACGTGGTCGTATTGTCTTGTTTCCTCGCCAACACTACATACTTTCTACACACAATAACACACACACAAGGATAAATAGCAAGTGTATGAGTTTTCAATGTGGCGCTTTGTTTAATCGCCATACATTTCAATTAAAAGATCATAGTTGTAGCATCTCATATTATCATAATTGTGTATAGGTTAAATATCCTAGTCATCTATTGCGTAATTGCTGCTTGTAAAATTTCAGCAATACTGTTTCGAGTGTTTAATTCAACAGGTTTCATTATTTCCGTTTGTGAAGGGGGAAGTTTGGACCACAAATTCTTTATAATTGAGATTAGGCCTCGATGGAAGTAGTAAAAAAAAAAAAAAAAAAAAAAAAAACAGATAACAGGTATAAGAAAGATTTGCAGTTGAATATATGCTGCCCACACAATAAACAATAAATATTATTTTGCAACATTTCAGATGGAGAATGTCCCAGACGTCTTGATCTTCCATTAAATAATAAAGAACCAGATCTCATATAAAATGCTACAACAAAACTGTTGATTGAAAGTGTTGTGAAACAAGATATTTCATTCACTGTGTGTTTGGTGGGGACACTCGGTCGAAAACTTATATCATCTTTTTCAGGCCAGCTATTCTGATTGAGACTTTTCTTCGGTTTATCTCATTCGTACCAGGCAAATGCCAGGATGGTACCTAACATGCAGATTTTAGCCCGCTCCCTTTCCTTCCAATTGTTTTCTTCCTTCTCTCTTCCCAGAAGTGTATGCTCCCCGAGAGACGTCATTCTTTAAATGTGATAGGCTTAAGGCCATAGGTGCTAGTAATGTCCAAAAATATGTATAAGTGAATAAATAAATAAATAAAATAATTCACTGTGTGGCCATCCTTATCACTTGGTGTAACTGCTACACCACCTTCCTGGAGAGAAAAAGTACTCTGTAGGCCTTAAGTACTGATAACAGCAAAATAAATAAAACTTATACAAGATATTTTGAAGTTCAGATTGGTTTGAAATTTTGCCGTGTTAGCAGAAAACATATAAAATAGAATGGTTAGGGTGTGCACCGTCTGCACGAGAGACCCGGGTTCGATTCTCGGTCGAAGCTTATATGGTTCGGATCCCACGTTAAGCTGTAGATGCACTTTTCATATAGCTGGTTCTGAACGGGACGCTAAACTCCAAATCAACTAACTAACCATATAAAATATAACTTATAGGTTAACAAGCAACGCACATTAAGATTTATCTTTACAGTAATTATTATCGAAGCAAGATTATGCAATGATCAAATTGGGTCAGTACGGCATACCGGTAGTAAATTAAGATGCCAAAAACCATACCAGCTGTAAAAAGAAATTACAATAAAATATAAGCTCTACTATGTTGAAGTATACATAAGACAGGTCTATGCATACAAGCAAAACGGTAGTAATTTATTTCCAATTCGACCACTGGAGATCTGTTGTTGAATTGTTCGAGAGAGCTTTTACTGCACTACCAAACCTCATCCTATTAATCTTGACACATTCACTAAGAAAAGGTGGAGTAATGTAATGTAACAGAGATTGCTTCAATTTGCTGATATTACCGTAAAGGGTGATGTTAGTCTGTGCATTGGACTTATTAAAAGTTAATACAGCGAAGGCGAGCTACAACTAAATAGCATACCATGCTTTATACTTCAAAAGTAACAAGAGGTCGTATAGTTGGCATTTCGGAATGTGGCCGTAGTGCTCCGTATATTGCTATTACGGCTAATTGAACCAAAGTGTGTGTGTCGAATACTGGATCCGACGCTATCAAGAAGAGGCCAAAGAAGGGCTACGGAACCACCCAAAATCAGGAAGATGTAGAAAAAGTACAGCAGAGGAAGATAATGCACTCGTCTCTGCTTGTCGGAAAAATCCCTTTCAGCCTGTTTTCACCCTTGGACAAGACCTGCATTTGAACATATCAGCAGTTACAGCAAGGAAACTATTACGTGAAGCGGGAATCCTCACAGAATTCCTGCCGTAAAAGAAGAATTAGCTGTAGAACAAAGTGCCCCAAGAATGTCGTTTTTGTTGCAATATCTACCAACTCTGAAAGATTTCTGGGATACCGTGATTAGGAAAGACGAGAAAGTGTTCTCCTCCGCCCAAGATGGAAGACAGTCTCTGTGGCGTCCCAATCGCACTCGTTATTCACCAGACCATATCGTAAAGAGAGCAAGAAGTGGAATAATTAGCGTTGTTTTCTAGGGTTGGATATCAGCAGCAGGATAACAGCAGTGTCCATACTTCGAGAATAACTAATAAGTAGTTCCAGAGACATCCTGACATTCCCGGACCTTAACCCTATTGAAAATATATGGGCATTAATAGTGCAGAATTGAGAACGGAGACAGAAGAAAACTGTTGAAGCTCTGAAGAACCATGTTCGAGAAGTCTGGGAAACTTTACGTAGAAGACCTGACTTATATTCATCACTAATTGATTCCATGCCTCGTCGAGTCAATGTGGTGATAGATAATCAAGGTGCGTGGACATGCTATTAATCCTTAAATACACGCGCTGTGGTAAAATCCACCCCAAGCCATTTCTTTCTTTGTGCTAGGAAAAGAAGAACGATTGTAGCGTCCCCTGCTTACAAGGACCTTCCCGGTTACATCTCCTGATTATATACACCCTACATCCAGCCAGTTTTCGTTAAGCGCTTGTGGTGTGTGAATCATAAAACTTTGGCTGGGGTGAACTCCAGCCCGTGCGTGTGTTTGTGTAATATAGTTTTTGCCAAGTTTTCAACGTATGTTTTCTAAAACAACGTGTTTAATATACATATATTTAGTTATATAGGCCAATATTATTCTGGTAAACTTTAAGAAAATACTGTAATGGAGAGGACACAAAATAGACAGTATTGCGCAAGATGAAGAAAGAATAAGAAACCTTTTAGATTCTGTGGAGAGTGCTGGAGAACTGATTCCTAACGATTCTAGTGATGACGCAAAATGTGATCTACATGAAAGTGGATATAATACAAATACTGAACAAGAATGCGAACAACAGTACTAAATTGTACGAGAACGATCCGCAGGAACTAACAGCAGAAAGAGGAATGGAGAAATAGTCAAGCCTATTTGCCTTGTCTAAGAATATGACTAGGGCAACCAACTTTATGCTTTATACAACTGTATATTAATGCTTTATTTTTTCTTACATTATGCTTTATTATGCTTTTTTTTACTAAATTATGCCTTAATATCCTGTTCCTTGAATTATACTTCATTTTTATCCATTTAAGAGTGGTGGCCAAACTATTACCACTGCTTCACCCTCATTTTTGGAGTTTTCCTTAAGCAGTGTTTCAAAAAAGGAACATATGGCTGCACAGTAGAGTTCTTATATTTAATGAATTCAAAACCAAAAGTACAAAATAGATCACCCCCTTCTACTTTCAAATAGTCACTTGGGATTTCTCTTTATCTCTGAGATGCATATACTTTTGATTTTGGCCTTGAAATAAGCACAACTAGTCTTGCCTGCCTTTTAACAGTGAGGAAATTTTAAAAATCCTTCTGAGCGGAATATGCGAAGAGAGGAGGAATTCGAATTTCCCATTGTTACGCATAAAGGCAATTAGCAGTTGATTTCCGTTGTTTGCAATATTGATAACAGTCTTCGTTGATCATTTCTTTATTTGGCACAAAATGTGTTAAGATTTTTTGTATGCAAACACAGGGTTCTGAAATAAAAAGCATTAAGCATTATGCTTTATGCTTTATCTCTGCAAATTATGCTTTATTATGCTTATAAGATTAGCAAATTTGGATATGTAAAGTGGTCAAAGTTACAGATATGGTACCAACCTTATGTTGAAAATTCCATTATGCTTTTAATGCTTTTATGCCTTATGGTTGCCCCAGATATGACTATCACTTCTTACGCTCCCGAGCTTGGAAGAGTTGTCATGAGCAATGCTCAATGACAACACATTGATCCAGACACAAGTGAGGCAAAAAAAAACTGTTATGATAACTGATTATAATTCGTATGTAGGCGGCACTGATGATGTTGATAAGCTTTGCGGAACGCATACTGTGTCAACAAAGCGTAAGCGTTGGAAGGAATGTCCAGATTTTGTGAGGAATGAGAAGGATATTTATGCTCATATGCGAGTGATGCGCTGTGTAGAAAGCGCAGGTTCAGCTAGTCTATCTATTAAAATGCTACAATGGCAATTAAGAGCGACTGAGCTCCAATCTATAACTTTAGCTTTCAAGCCTTTCATTTACGGTTATTTGTGATTTCGCGTTTATAACAAAGACAAATATTTTTAAAAAGGTGTAATTTAAATAAATTACTTAAAGAAATGTTTTTCACAAAGTTTATCATTTTAAATTGTTGTTCAAAGCCTTTGCATTTTAATAAGCCTTCTCCGAAACAAATGCAAATGAATTGTGCTGCCATCTCTGGAGTTTTTTAAACTATACGTTTGTGAACGTTTATATGTTTGTGGCAAATCCCTTCGACAGTGAGATCTCGGAAACTACAGACTCTAGAAAGATGACGTTTTCACTGATCGATTGCAAATTTTGCGTAGATTGTCCAGTTCTAACTCAATATTTAAAAAGACATGGCCATTATTTATTTATTACATTTTTACGGGTACACTGGAAGTCTTGAAATTTTTAAAAAACTAAAGCATCATATCCTACCTATTATACATTCCAACACCACATAATTGTATATAGGGGCTGCATATCTCTCAGGTGTTTGTTTCATGGCCAAATTATAATGAAAAACGAAGGATAACCATTTCTCCAGTCTAAGTTAAATCTTTATTGTTCGGAGTGTTTTGCCCAATGAACACCATATATCACTGACATTATAATTGATTGTATGTGTAATGTATTAGCTTATTTTAAAATGTATAAAACGATAATCATGCCTGTTGTTCTGTATGGTTGCGAAATATGGTCTCTTACTCGGAACGAAGAACATACTTTGAAAGTATTTGAGAACAAGATCCTGAGACGAATATTCGGACCCAAGAGAAACGGATTGATCACAAACATATAAACGTCCACAACATATAGTTTTTAAAAAACTCGGAAGATGGGAGCACAATTCATGTGCATTGATTTTAGACAAGTCTTATTAAAATACAAAGGCTATGAACAATAATTTTAATATATAAACTTTATGAAAAATATCTAGTTAACTATTCTTTTAAAGTATACATACTCAAAATGTTTCTCTCTGTTAAACGTGAAATCACACATAACCTTAAATGAAAGATTTGAAAACCAAAGTTATAGGTTGGAGCTCAGTCGCTTTTAACTGCTATTGTAGCATTTTAATAGATTAACGGAGCAGAACGTTTGCTCGTGAAAATTTTTTTTAACGTATATGTTATTATCAGAGGGCGCTCCTGAGGAAAGTCAGATCAACGAAAATCGAAGTTTTATTTCTTCAAACTAAGAGAAGAAAACTAAATTAATAATTGTTCTATGAGGCAATCCATACGTTAGATAGTTTGAAGATATATATATATTTTTTTACCAGTGTTATTTCTCTCACGAGCTGCTTCCGGAATACTTTTATAATTCGGTAGCAGGGAATATAGGTATATTGTGCTAGTGTTTCAGTTCGAGTTTTCACCTATTTAGCACAAAGTTTTGATCTGCCATATATATGTTGATATACATATACCTAGGTACAATTGATACGATCTTACAAGTTGTTTGGTTGGCCAGTTTAAGCTTATGTTGTCATTAGTGCATTTTTAAAAATATCACTGAGCTTTACGTTTGACGATTATGTCCTGTAGACCAGGGATTCTTAGCCTATGGTACGCGTACAATTGGTAGTACGTACGACATATGGTAGTATTGATCAATAATATGCTGTGGTGGTACGCCGATGGAATAGGTTGAGGAACCCTACTATGGACCAAGGAATTTTTTGATTAATGAAAGTGTGAATTATTATGAAAAAATAGTGGAATAAGATTGGGGAAGGAAACGGGAGAAAACCCAGAGAACCAAGGACATGATGATGTCAACCAAAAACTTAAATTGCCTTTGAGCGAACTAGATATTTCTTGCACTGAAGGAATAAAAGTACGAAAATCAGGCAATGATTGGCAAAGGAAGAAGAACAGTCAGTCACAAAAATGTAGGACTAGTGAGAACAAATGTGTGTGTTTCCTGATATGCATTGTGGATTGTAAGGTCATTTAATGTGTAAAGCTTACGGTTTTCCTTTAGTGTTCATATGTGTACTACAGTAGCAACACATAAGCAAAGAATATAACATTTCTTCAAAGTGGTGCTATTTTCTTGTGCTTGACTGTATAAACCAGTTGAGAATGCTCCAAGAGCAATTCCAGAACGAACTCAAAAAGAATCGATTTTCGTTATTAACTTCTACAGGCTTGTACCAATTCTTCTATGTACTTTATTATTGTACTCATTAAATAATTCTTAAAATATATCTATTCATTTATAATTTTCTTCAGTACTAAATTTTTTCCAGTTATTTTGTTCTGCTAAAGCGTTCTACGATATGTTGTTTTACGAAGACACATGCTCAAAATGAAGTCAAAATTGAAAAATTCTCAAAACATCATATCTCTATGACTAACGGTTTTCGAGATCTGGCTCCTTAAATCTCCTGAAATCCGAACTTTTTGGCTAATATCTCGGTAATGGTAACAGTGACGCTAAAAATGCAATCACTTCTTTGAGATAGCTTTTAATGCTCTATTGAATTGAGGGCTCAAAATTGATAAAAATCGCAAATAACAGACACACACACAGACATAGAGAATTCAGTAACGAACTTTTTAAGTTCACTGAAAATGAATAAAGGAAGATTGCTCTAGTTTTTATTTATTTATTTTTGTAAGTACGGTAGACTGTATATTCTTGAAAATGGTCAGAAGTCGAGAGTACTCACCAGAAATTTTACCATTACCATTCCTCTGGTAACAAAAGCATGCAAAGTCTGAAGAAAGTCACTTTTTGCCAGGGATTCACAAATAACTTACAGCTTAAATTCGGAAACAATGAAACGGTAATAAGGCGTTTCATACAATTGAACCAAAACTTTGTAGTACTTCAGTTTAATGTTTCGTTGAGCACAAAGACTGTGTTAGACATAGATCTACAGCTTGGTATGTAATTTGGACACATGAGCCCGTACTAGAACAGAATCCAGTATGCAGTACCAAAGGAAAGTTAGTTAAACATATAGCTACGAGCAACCTATAAAATAATATCTACATTAGCAGTAACTTATCAATATTTATCAATGTAATTTTCTGTGGTAAACACAGCAATCAAAGAAGAAGAATTAATGATAAATGGAAAATTCAAGCTTATAATTTGCATTTTGATGGCATTCAATGCTATTTTGCGGCATTGAAGAACATTGATTACATTCTCTTTCCTTAACAGAGTGGAAATAAGCTAATAGTACTGAAATTTAGCTTCTATTTGGAGTTGATTGATTGATTGATTGATTGATTGAAGTTTAATGTAACGACGGAAGATATATTGTTTAAAGTGGAATCCTAAATTTGGACTTTCATCCAATAATTCGTATACTCATGGGCAAGGGTGTATATAAGGGGATTTCTAGGTTTTAACCCGTCTCTGATCAAGATATTATTCAAAAATGAACACTTGCCATGTTAAGATTTGTATACGAAAACTTGGAATTATATAAACTTAGAAGCATGGTCTACCCTTGAAGAATTTCTGTGTTCGTCACTACTCATGGGATCGAATCGACAACCACATGCACAGAAAGCACAAAGAGTAGTTATGAAGGAATATACAAAGTACAATAATTCTGCAATAGAGAATAATGTAAAAAAAGAGTAAATGACAGGTTATAAAAATTATACTGCTTATATTATACATTGCTTTGTTTCACACAAAAATTATTTTCAGATTATCAAGACGAGACCGAGATCGAAACGATAATTTTTTCGACACGGAACATGAGAGAGAGTGAGCACAGATTATTTGTCAATTAAGAGCTATGAGAATGAGAACAAATAGAAAGAAAGGCCTGAAATATCAAGTTCACCAAGTTCACATGGGATCGAAGGAGGGATTCTTTGATCAGATTAGGCGCACACCCAGATTTTTTTTTCGGGAGGGGTCCAAGCTCTGTGGAATCCAATATTAGAAGTCACTACGTCTGTGTAGTATTGAATGGGTATTATTCTGAACACGAAAAGACGATAAGCAATTGTAAAATACTTCTATCTTCATTTTCAGACCAAAATGATAGAACTAGTTTGTTTTTATAGGAGAATAAGTATAGAGTAATTCGGAGGGAAGTGACCATAGGGGTGAAGTAACTAGAGTTAAGGTTAATGATATGTGGCAACAAAACATGATCTGCTGTGACGTTGTGGAGCCCCTGTATGTGCAGTATTGAGTCTGAGGCTGAAAAAGAAGGTATCGTACAGAGGAAAGAGGTGAACTATTGAATGCAGCAAGCACGGATAGCAGGGAAGGTGAGTAGATTTGTATCAATATTGTTGCTATTGTAGTGTGGAACAGTAAGAAAATGGGGCAATTCTTTCCTGAAGTAATCGTGTTGTACTCAATACTTCCACAGCAGCCTGAGGTAATTATTAGGTACGAATGTATACAGTATGGCGCTAAATTCGTTGTGCAAAAGCAGAGGAGTGATTCCTGAGATTAAAACAAACAAAAAAGTTCCCACAAACATAGGACGAAAACCCCATCGTTTACGTGTTATAGGCTGCCGAAAACATGAAAAAAATGAATTCTAAAGGTCCATAGCTCCAAAACTATGGGACCTGCTGTAGTCGGGTCAAGACTTCACTTAGGAACTAGTTCGTGCTCTATCCAAAAATACATGTTTTAGAATCATAAGGTACTCACGTAATTATTTTTATGGAGATAGTTGGAGAGTACTTTATATCATAGGCCCGTAGAAAAAAACTCCCTCTATAAAAATTGTTGTGGAAGCACCTCAGGATTCCGAAACACGCATTTCTGGAAAGGGCACATACTAGTTCCTAAGTGAAGTCTTGACCCGACCAAGATAGGTCCCATAGTTTGGGAGCTATGAACCTTTAAAATTGATTTTTTTATTATTCCGACAGCCTATAACACGTAAACGATGAGGTTTTTGTCCTATGTTTATTGGAACTTTTTTATTTGTTTTACTCTCAGGAATCACTCCTCTGCTTTTGTACAATGAACTTAGCGTCATACTGTATAGATGTGCTTCAATATATTGCGAATATAAAGATACAAAACATGTTTTGAAAAAAGACGATGAGGTAGGGTGAATAGATTAACATGTTTTGGGGTGACGTGAATAGTCCTATTCATCATTCCACGTATCATTAATCATCCCATGTATACAATATGGACCAAAGAAGATATTTACATCTAACTATTTCTTGTCTGTCCTCCAAATCACCTAGGAGAAACCTGGGTTCAAGACCTATTGGAAACTCAAACATTGTGCTCTTTCTTGCAAGGTCAAACAACTCAAGGCTCCCCAGAAGGTACTTTGGACACAATCTCGAGTTGGAATGACTATCTGCTTCTTAAGCATTTCCACAACAATAGCTTATGTGCCTTTACATCATGTAGGTGTTCTTCGTTAGCTGTATACTCAGTATATAGCAGTTTATATCTTATAATTTACATTATGTCAAAGGCACTTCTTTTCACCACTTCATCCCATATGTATATTCACTTCACCCCCACGTGCGGAATGAAGTGATTAATTTACCTTTTATGATTCATTTCTTTCTTTAAACGCTACTTCAGACACGATATGAAGCATACTTATATTTCAGAATGCAGAAGGCATGTCTTATTCATATATAATTGTCAATCAGCCATTCTACCATTTCTGTGCAAGATTTTTTCACTTTCATGTTTATTATGTTCACCTTCCCCCGCATTACTCTATATGATGTGTGATATCAAATGTTCATGCTACATCAATCACTTTACTCGTAAACAAGTATAGTTATTGAAAAAGTGTACAAATGTATGTTGAGCTACGAAGTTTTTTGGGGGCTTCTGACCCAGTGAATTTCCTCCGTGGGTGCCCCCTGGATCAGATGTAAAACTTTTACCACTACTCCCTGATGAGGTGATTGTCTCAAAAATAAAATAAAATGGTGTTTTCAGACTAAAATTTATGGTTTGAACAAAGTTAGCATAGCGAGTGCATAACAAATTGGACTTTGTGGAATAAAATCCTAAAAGAATATAAAGTACGAAAACAATAACTGTTTGTTTCTACAAGTTCTTTGCCAGGCGAGACGATGTTCAATCTCTCACCATAAGTCTCTAAATGAATACTAGTATTCCCTTGGAGATGAGAAATGTTCCATCTCGGCTTGAAAACGTGACGAGAAGTGCATTTTCAAATTCGAGACGAGACTAGAAACGTAAAAATTCTCGTCTGGAAACAACGCGAACAATAGTTCAACCAAGTTTTAAGTCACAAAAAGTGTTTTAGTCTTATATGGTACATAGTTGTTGTTTTTTTTTAAAAAAAAACTATAAATTGATAGAGTAATTGTACCAACACAATGAAGAACATTATCTACGTTTTAAGATACGAAAGTCATTAGGGAATATATTCCAACAAAAAGTATGGTTTAAACGTTGCTATATCACACTTTTCGTAGACTTCCTGTGACGATGAGGGATTCTGATAACTTGCAGAGGAAATGAAGAAGAAAATCAAGGCATAAATTTACAAAAAGAAATTAGATAAACCGTTCCGAAAATCGGGTCGAAACTAGAAATAATTCTAGAATTGAAACCAGAATTTGAAAACAAACTACGAGATGAAAAAAAACTTATTCTCGTCTTGTCTCGTCTCGTGATCAATACTAATGTACACTTTTGGAAATTGAAGACTAAAGAACTAAAATTAAGAATAAAACAGAAATTAATTTATGACGAAATAAATTCGTTATTAAGATCATGTCAGATTATAACAGTGACATTAATTTCCTAATTCTGCGTAATGTGGTTTCCCTTTGAAAGGAAAATTACTTAATAAAGTAATGCAAACTTGGAAATGAAATTCAAGATCAACGTTTTCTTGTACTCCATTCGATAAAGTAAAGTAATATCCCAAAAATAGTACCCAAAAGTAGTACCCGAAAATAATATGGAATTTCCCTAATTTTGTCGACATAATCTCCCTAAAAATTAAATTCAAGAATTAAATTAAATTGATCATCCGTAGAAATGAGCTATCCTGTGCATTGAAGATGGAGAGCTTAAAAATGACTTCCAAAAAGTCGAAGTCCCATTGACGATGTTTGCGTTAAGTTAAGTGAAGGTGAGGTCGAAATGATGACAACGTGAGATTGAGTGAGCGTGATATCGGAATTTAGTGAGGTGGGTTCGAGTGATACTAGTGATGTCAAACTAGTAATGTGAGTAATGTGAGCAAAAGATGTTGTAAGTGTGAGGTCGAATGAGTGTGATGAGCTGGCGATGTTAGCGTGAGGTCGATTGAAAGTGAGGTCGAAATTATATTGTGAGCATGAGTTTGAGTGAGGTTCGTCCAAAAGGGGCAATTTTGACTGCGATTGAAAGACTAAGGCATTTTGCGTTTATAATAAGGATTAACAGTATTTAAATATTTTCACCTACATTTATGCCACCCGTAAGTTTTAAATATTTTGAAGATTTTATATTAGCGTTGCCCACAGATTGATGCATTTTTGCTTCGTAATAAGGATGAGCGCCCTAGTCATCTCAAAAATACATAATTTGTTTTCCAATTTGTTAATATATTTCAAAGTATATATTTGTCAGTGAATTTCTTTCTTGATTTCTGCATATTTAAGCATTACGTATTTATATACTTACAGATTCTGGATAATCCCATTCAATCACTTGTGGAAACTGAAACAAGAAATACTCGTTAGTTTCACACGAAACTTAAAAACAAATTGATTAATGTGGTATGTATCACAAATTGGTTTGTAGTAAAGTAACTTGAAAAATTATAGCTATAAAAAGTCTTATTACGGTAGGATAATATGGTGACCCTTGACATAACTCAATGGACTTAGCACGGATTAAATATAACATTTAGATGTCTAACAAGAAAAGTATATAATACAGATTGAAATATATTCTACTTAAATAAGATAGTTCAATCAACTACCTGAGTATTGATATCCGAGCTTCAACCTAGAGCTCCTCTATGGCTAAGCTTTTAATGTACGCAGCTTTGCCGTGGGGACCTGGGTTCGATTCCCATCAAGAGCTTATGTGATTCGGATCCCATGTTAAGCTGTAAATCCACGTCTCATATATTATCGCCACAGAAAGGAAGCTAAAACTCAAATAAAAAAAAGCGTGATTCAGTCATTCTATTCAACCAGTATTTATCTATCCGTCTGTCCGTCTTACCATATGTCTGTAAAACACTGGTAAAAGTTATCGGATTTCTATCAAATCTGCTGTATGCTTCCGAAATAACTCTATGTTTAGGGTTGTGATCCATCAAGAATAATGAGGAAAAAGAGGGAAAAATACATACCATGTTATAGCTTTACACATGTACACACATTTTTTTCTCTGCAAAACTACATAAAAGAGCTTCGATTTTGATATAAACATAGTGTATATTTTGTTTACATCGTGATTATTCCCAGCGTTTACAGTTGACATTGATTGAGGATAAGGGATAAAAGGATGTTAGTCCAAGTGTTAGAGGTTAGTTCGGAATCCCTCCAGGCAAAGACAAGGAAACTAAATGCTGGTAAATATAAAGGACGTTTTCTAAACATTCTGTCTCAAACACATATATATCTTGTGAGAAAAGATAACTGCTAGGGAATTTTGTGGATATGCATCTGCAGATTATTACTAGAAATCTTTTGTAGTCGTTTCCTCGTAACGATAATAGAGACAACATCAAATTAAATGTGGAGAAGAATATGAGGAGCGTTCTTTTTAAACTCGATAGAGCACAAAACATATTCTTTTTTTTTTTTTTTTTTTTACAGGAATTGTATTTTTGTTATTATTGTACGTAACCTATATCGAGTTCTGACAAAACAATCATGATTTAGTATTCTATAAACACGGCACATTTCGAGATTTACCAATTCTGATTTCATAACTCGATTGGTAGCATAAAAAGCATACCTATCATATATATATACCTCTCAGTGGCGTATTTACAATTTTGTTTCGGGGGGTTGCTAACTTTCGGGGGCCTTGGCCTGGAAATGTGAAAATTCTGCAAGGTATTTCATTTACTTTACTATAGTAAGCAAGATTTCGGGGGGCTTAAGCCTGAAAGACCCCTTAAATACGTCACTGATACCTCCGTTTCTCAAAATTTGCTCTATCGAGTTTTGAAAAAATGGTTCTCATATAAAAATTGACTCCCTCCCCCGTCCTCAGCAGCGGAATGTTTGAGGGCATTGGGAAAGGCGTTATCTTATTTTTCATAAGGAGTTTACATACCGAGTTGCATCTTCCTAACTTGGCGAGCTCCTGAGATTCTATTTTTCATACATAAATTTTCAACCCCTTTTCTCTTTAGGATAGATATTTTAATCAAAGTGACAGGATAAAAGTCCGTTATAGATATTTAAATATTATTTGAGAAGGTTCAGCAGTTATCTTTTCTTTTTTATTTTATTAATATGGCATAATGCCAGTTCCTTGCACAGGGAGCCTCAAGATTTGTTTAAATACCCCTCCTCCTACTTTAGGACATGCATAGAAAATTTAAATAGCCTACGATCTAGCACAGGATACATATTAACTATGTTCTAAATTCACATCAAACTATTCAACAGCGTGGAGTTGTATACAGGCAAACAAAGTTTCACCTTTACATATAAGATTAGCCTTTGGCCAGCTGGGGGCCTTGTCCCCCCCCCCTTTTCTTGGCCTACGGCCTTGCATCTTATATGTATCAGCCCTTGCTTCTTAATACTCTGCTTAATCACTCGTAATTTATTTTTACATTAGCCTTTGTTTAGTCATCCACAAAGTATCGACTTATTTTATGGTGATGATGTTGGATTTTCATTTTCAGAAGTTACTCTTTACTTGTTAATTCTAACCTTTTGCATGGCACGGGTCAGGTGTATTCAATTTTGGCAATTTCCCTGTGGGTTAGACCCGCAAGGCTACAATCATGCAAATTTCTAATCCTGCTGAAAGTGCATAAAATTTTCGTATCGTGTAGGAGATGTCCCATATAAATGAGATGTGAAAAATTTTTCAGTTCCCCATAAAGCCACTCTGAAGTTGGAAATTCTTATTTTTAGTGATTTTATTAAATAACCCTATAGAAGGGATACAAGTATACCGAATTTCAAGTTTGTATTCCAATTCCAAGTACCTAAAACATGAGATTATAGGTAAAAGAAAAGATACATCTAAACAATATGGGGAACTTCTTAATTCCTCCTTTAGACTCCCTAAAAATTTAAAATATTTACTTTTGGCAATTTTCCAGTAAGTTAGTCCCCAAAGGCTACAATCATGCCAATTTTCAACTTTTCACGACAATTGGAAGTACCCGTTATTTGATGTCAGTGAGTGAGTGAGTTCGTGTAGTTTCTTAATTAGGATTACGATATAGGTCTATGCACTTACTTCTATAGCATATAACACTTCAGGAAACTCCACTGGACCCTGCAACAAGAAAAAGTAACGTAGTTTAAGAGCAGATTAAGAAACAGATAGAAACATGTAGTCTATACTGTATGTTTATATCAAACTAAATGAAGTGCCCGTTCTTCGTACGGGAAGAATAGATTTATGTAAAATATTTGAGGATTATATTTGAGCTTCCTTCCCCCGTCAAGATGTGTTTGAATTGAAATTGAATTATAAGAAATCAACTCGGTTGAAGTGTTAATTATGTTCAAACATTAATTTCAAACAATTCAACCGTTATTGCTTGTAAAGAAAGAAAATGAACTCCCTTCTCCCATTAAGACACGCATTGCAATCTGAGAGTAATGATAAAATCCGAAGTTGATCCAACTATTCGTTGCAAAAATTCATAGTAAACGGTTGAACTATTTCCCTATTTTTGTCTTTTCATGAATACAAAAGTCAACATTAAAATACCATAGAAATTGTCCCCTTTCTCCTTGTGGAATTTTTGTAAACGCTGAAACACTTGTCCACTTATTGTTAATGAGTAATTTATATACCGAGTTTTAGCTCCCTAACACGTAGGGCTCCTGAAATACATATTTTGGAATTAACTCAAACCCCTTCCCTTCCCTTAGAATACGACGTTCAATTGAAGTAATGTGATAAGAACCCAACTCGAAGTAGGTACTGACTATGTTGTATAATAACTAAAGTTGGTATGAAGTAAAATAATTAAATATTTTTTTTCATAATAAATCTTACAATGTTCTGATAGCATAATTTCGGTGACTCTAGACATAGCTCTACATCCTGAGCATGAACCTGTTCAACATTCACAAATTTGCCAACACAAATATAGAACTTCGTATATGTATATTTATATACTTCGTATATTTGTGTGTATTATAGGAAGACAAGGAAATTCACCCAAGTCTCCGTGTTACATATTTTAATAATTTTAGTTTTATTTTCTTATTGATGTGTAAATAATATAAAGCATATCTACTAAACCAATTTTACAATAAATATTGCATTTTGCTTGAAATGTCTTAAGTTAACATTAGGTTGTACTTTTATAAGTATTGAAGAACGGCATTTAGCTTTCAAGTCATTAATATTAATAATTATATATACATATATATATATATATATATATATATATATATATATATATATATAATCATGAAATATGAATATACTTACTTCTCCTAGATCATCCATACCAGAAACACTCGGTTGCTGCTACAAAAAAATATATAAAAAAATATATAATATGAGACGAGACTGAGACATCAAAAAAAGATATAATAATTTCGGTATTTATGACAAATTGGTTTGTGGTCAAATAATTCAGAATACGATAGGTGTAACATCACTTGGATAGGATAACTACGGCGACTCGAGACAAATTACATCACATTTAAATAACGGCCAACATAAATGTATCTTTGGTGCATCATCGTAAGGTCTTAAGTCAAAAATATTACTTTTTCAGATGAAACAAAACAAACATCGAGATATCAAAAATCCAAATGTTTATTTTTTAGAGATGATTATATATAATTACAGTTTAAGTAGTCCCTATTAGATTACTCAAATCTTCAATGTTCTTAAATTTTATATTCTGTCATTTTCATTCCTTAAACCAACATGAGTTTATACCTCTGCATCAGTATAGTAAAAAAGTTATTCAATGCAAAGCCATATAAATGGCTACTTTATGTAGTACGAGAGGTGTCATTTAGGGAGAGAAGGGGGAAATTGAATCTTAAAAAATACAATATTAGCTACATCTACAAACTGTTTTTGTGAAACTAATTACAAACAAAAATAAATTTTGATAATCTTCAAAATTACTATACAAAATATTTCCAAAAATAAAATTAAAGTATTAAGATTTCTTGACAGTATAAAAATAAAAGTCTGAATCTTGATCTTAAATGCGTTTTAACTATTAAATCAAGTTAAACGTTTGCCTACTTTATTAATATCAGCCTACTTCCTTGCTAAGCGAATAATTTCCTTCCCGCAGGAAAAAAAAATATTGAAATACTTTCAAGAACTAGTAAATGTTACTATTTTTTCCTTTCAGATATTAATTTTACAAGTTTCCTCTTTGACAAAGTGTTAACACATCTTAAGAATTTTCTAAATCTCGAGAGTTACTAAAGACTTAAGTCAACATAAAACTTCTTCAGTTTAATACGCATTGGTGATACTGGGGGCATATGTCCACATAAGTACTTAATACTAATCAAATGTTAGAAAATGTGACTTAAGGCGTATTGATCACTTATTGTGAGTTATACGGCACATAGCAAGTATTACCAAAATAAAAGATTCTGTTTTCCTTATCAATACTGAATCAAAAACTAAAATTCGCCCAAAACTGACTTAATCGCTTATAACCCTGCACCATCGTCGTGCATCGTGCACCATGAACGTCGTATAGAGTATACACTGAAATATAATACAATAAGGCAAGATTAATCATGTCTCTGAGTACCGTAAGATAGGGTTACTTTGCACAAAATATGAAAAGAGTTGCACAGTTCTCTGTCGGTAAATACCATGAACTGTAAAGAGAAAGTTTCAACTGCCACCGTAAAATAGAACATGTAACTGTATTTTGGCTATAATGTTGGCGATTAACATCAGTTCTAATTACCTGGAAAGTTTTTGTTTGTTGTTGTAAAGGTATGGAAAGCAGTCATTGTAAAGGCCGACAAAATTTGAAAGATATCACGTACAAGAATTTCCGTCAAAGTTAAGCCAGTTCGTAGAGTACTACTACGTATAATGTCACTTTGAAGCAATAGTTGAAATTGTAGTGGAAAACGTTTTAAAGTCATAAAAAATAAGGCTGGAAGAAGACGGTTTCATCCTCTAATCCTGGTTACTTTGCACCGTTCCAAAGTAAGCCTTAAATATGAAATTATTACTGCTGGTACCTTCTGCATTCTAATTTTAAGTAAGTTTTTTTATTTAGGTGGATGCTGGAATGGATTTCTTGTTGGAAAATAAATTACAAACAGTGGCGGATCCAGAAAAATAGTTTGAGAGGGGCTTCACTCAGAAAGGCTTCGTTTTTTCCATAAATCACTAGACCTTTGGGGAGGTCCTTGAAGCTTATACGCATAGTAATGACTAATATTAGATTTTTTTTAAAAAAATCATGCAATTTGGTTGAGCTTCAGCCTGAAAGTCCCAAACCCCGCAAATCTTCCACTAATTATGGTTGGGATGATATTCTTGGACATAAAGAGCAATCAAGACAAATCAGTTCACCGGAATATTTTTCTGTTTCTGAATTTCCATGTTTGTAGGACATACACGTGTATGCTAAACTATCAGAATGTGGTTCATGTACCGGGACCAGAAAATACATAATTTTCTTTACAAATATCGATAATTCATACTAAGTACCGATACCGGCACCATCGTTCTAATATCAATATTTGTAGACTGCATGCAGTTTTGTGTAGGAAGTGAAATGTATAAATACTGAAGAGAAAACATTGCACAGAAGCATTATGTTCGTATGTTGAACATACTTTTATTTATGTAGTTCAAGGTATCCTTACCTATGGGGTAACTTTGCACCAAAGTTTTTATATTTCAATAACTATGGTTATACTGAATGTTTACTAATGCACTTGCGCGAATATTTTCCTTATATATCTAGCTATTACATGTTTAAAATACAGTGTTCTAAATTATTACGTTTGTAAATTACATACGATTTTCTTTAAAAGTCCTTAAATCTCGTGCAAAGTAACCCCGTCTTACGGTGACGTTTAAATAACCCTGGCAATCTTTCTTGGTTACACGGCTATTACATAAGTAATATAACAAAATATCCATCAAATGTATCCAAAACAAGTATTTCGTTATAATTCAAACGTTTCAGGATAGCTTATGCAATGAATTGTATTGTTGTCAACGCATAACCTTAAAGCATCATAAATGTGTTATTAATGCTTCAAAAATATATATTTTGGTGAGTGTTCTTGTTAATGTGATTATTTATGTGTCAAACACATTAGTGTATGTACTTACTCTTCCTGCATTTACTGGATTCATCAGTACAACGGCCATGGAAGGCTGAAAAATAAAAAAAATAATATGTTGTCTCGGGCGAAACTTAGATATTAACAGAATATTCTTAATGTGGTATATACAACAAATTGCTGCATCCTTATCAATACTGTATCAAAAACTAAAAATTGCCAAAAAGTGACTTAAATTCTCATGGCTGTGCGCCATGACAGTGCACTATGAATGCCATATAGAGTATATATTGAAATGTAACATACAAAGGCAAGTTCAATCTTGTTTCTGAGAAACACGTTTAAACAATTTTTGTACTTTTTCTTGGTGACACAGTAATTACATAAATAATATCAACAAAATATCCATTAAAATGTACCCAAAACAAGTGTTTCGTTATAATTCAAACATTCCAAGATGACCTGTGCATTGGATTGTACTCTTGTCAACAAAGCAATATTAAAGCATCGAAAGTGTGGGATTATATTTCCGTTACATTAATGGTTCAAAAAATACACATTTCAGTGAATATGTATGGGTCACGCGTGTTTATTTTATGTGCTTACCCTTTCTCTATTTTGTTGATTCACCCATGGATTGGCCACGGGAGGCTGAAAAATATTTTTTTTAATGTAATGTCGGACGAAACGCAGAAATCCACAGAATATTGTGCAATATGGAGTATACAACATATTGGTGTGTGGTAAAATTATTTAGAATATAATATATGTAACAATACTCACACTATTGAGATAGAACTACGATGACTTCAAACAGTAAAACAGAGTTGTTTGCTATAAATTACCCTAAATATAGAATTAAAAATCTGTGAACAGAATTATAGCCACATTTTAAAATATTTCACAGTGAGATTAGACAGACCAATCAATTTTCTGAGAAGCATGTTTTATCAAACTCAGCATTATTTCTTAGTGACACTGAAGTACTATAATTAGTATTAGTCAAAATGGCTGACATCTCAGCGGCAATATAAGATCTACGAAGTATATTTTTTAAAAAATACATATAATATTTAAAAGTATAGAGGGATGAACAAGGAGATAAAACCACACATCAAAAATGAAACATTTAAACTGTTACATAAAGCAA
Organism: Thermobia domestica; assembly: GCF_964235325.1. Taxonomy (NCBI): domain Eukaryota; kingdom Metazoa; phylum Arthropoda; class Insecta; order Zygentoma; family Lepismatidae; genus Thermobia; species Thermobia domestica. The sequence continues at coordinate 146,414,261 of NC_137459.1, read as the reverse complement.
TGTTTCATCAAGTGTAATGTTTAATTGTGGTCAGTAAAAGATAAACAATTGTTTTCTAAAAACATTACTGTGTGTTATAGTTGTTTAAAATTTTCCTTTAATTTCTTTAAAATGGCTTGATCTCTTCTCTCATAAGTGTAATGTAGGATAAAATTTAAAGTTTAAAATCAACAAGTACGAAATTGTATATATTTTATAATCATTAAAAAAATGACTTAAATGAATAATATTAAAAACAATAGTTAACCGTTTGGATAATTATTGGGTGACCAGGTCGGTACTATGGATTCTAAAACGACCCTTATGTAACGTTATGTTAGGTTCAATAACATTATAAAACTGCTAAAAATTAAGATTTGTAGGAAAAAAATAAAACTAAATAAATAAAGAGGGAAAAAGAGGGGTACTTTTAGCGCTCAGACTTCTTAATTTGATGTTTTATTAAAACTACCAAGAATTTATAAATATTTTAGTGAATACTTTAAATGAATCAGCATTTGTTAAAACAACATCAGTTACCCTTTAATGTTCTTTATCAGTATTAACACTATAAGACTGAGTCTATTATTTAAAGTGGGGTCTGAAACTGCTTTGATTTGTAACCCGACCAGAAATTAAACTCAGAACCAAAAGTGCAGGTATTAGTCATTCGACCACGAGGAGCAACATTAAAGAATAGAACAAGCAGGTGAATTGTTAAACAAGGTTTAAGACCGGAGAAAAAGTAAGGTGCCAACTCTTAATATTAACTCTTGGCGGTAATCTGTATATAAAAAAAAAGTTAACATTAGGCCTGCTAAGCCCGTTGAGACATTAGCCGTATTAAATAGGGAACTAAAATTTTCGTAATTGTGACAAAAGCTGCAAGTAATGTTATCCGATATAAATAATGAAACAAAAGTGCATTAATGGCTGTTTTCTAATTTATAGCAAACTTTCTGAAAAGTCTATACACTCTAGTTCTGTAAGACTCTTTGCTAGCGTAAGTCTTTGTTAACAGGGTAAATACAGAAAGCCTGAAACTTTATTTCTATTGCTGTCTACCTAACATGAAGCATAATGCATGTTAGGTAGGCAAACCAACCTTTTTTTATGTGGTGTAGGTAGCATATATCTCACATATTTGCATTATTTTGCAATAACCTTACTACTTTGTGAGAAAAACGGGCATATCAGTTAGCCAAACAATCGACAGGGCATTGTTGAATTTCAGGCATTTCTTTACTTTCAAAGATGTTACATCAATCCTCCTGCTTCTATCCTAATAGATTTATGCTCATGGTTCGTACATCATTGCCTTTATCATAGAACAGGCTCTCGAATTATACAAGATACGTGCTGTGACCCACTAACTCGGGAGACATTTGTGAAAATATCCCGCCATTTTCTGGTAAATAATATTTTAAATAATTGGGTACCCCTGTAGGGGCTTCAGAGTCAGGTAACTGTATGAAAGATACTCCACTAAGATCTACATGTTCTGCGCTATATATTTGTCAAGCTTTATTGACGTATTAGGTATGAAGATATAGAAGAGTATTGAACCATAAACGTCTCTTTTATTAAAAACATGACTTTTTTGATGGAAGAAGAAAGAGTTAAGGGATTAGAGAGTGAAGGGTGTGTGATATCCCGGAACTTTAGGTGTAAGGATGGTTGCATAACTCACAGTTATTATGTGATTAAATACATGTTAATGCCAGTCAAATTACTACATGTATTTCTGACCATATTTGGTACCAAAGATTTTAAAAGGTATATATATGGGGGTTTAAAATTAAAATTAAAATTGAATGAATGATTGTAAAAGATTTCGTAGAATGAGAATGTGAAAGTAAATGGAAGAGTTTCGAGAAAACCCGAAAGAGTTTCGAGAAACGACGTTATTCACCGCAAGCTCACATGTCCTCGGCTCAAACAGGGTCCTCTAGCGCCAGAAGCCAATAAACTACTGATCCACTGTGCCTCCAGAAGCTAATAAAACAACTAATAGTAGCAAATAGCTTAATAATAAAACAGAGATATGCTAGCTTCTTTCGCCGACAGCTTCCTTCAAGTTGAAAATTCAAAATTCAAGATCAAAAAAATATTACCATCTCAATCCCGAAAGTTTTCCCGTAATTTCTTTCTCATAGTTTTCTCGATAATTCCTTTGTGTTGCTGAGTTTAGAAAATTTCAATCTGTTATATGAATCACTATCAATTGATAACTTATGATATCAAGAAAACCATTGCAATTGAATATTTTTCCATGAAAGTAAGTACGCAAAGGCGTACAAAATGTCTTTGCCTTTTTCTTTGTATCCATCGTATTGAATTCGAACACAAAAATAGTATATTCGAAATTTGTGTGTCAAAAGGCTCTCACACTATATAACATTTCATATTTTGGGGTCCAGCAGTTTGAAAGAAAGGTTTTATGATAATAATAAGAGCTTTCCTCTGTATCTTTTAATTGAGGGGAAGTTTCAAAATGTTAATATTGTTAAACCTAATCCAGATGAAAATCTACCATCACAATAAATACAATTCTGATCCACAAAGTTTTTGTATGTGTGTGTGTGTGATGAAGTTTTTCAAATATTGACATCTAAAATGACATTTTTATATTGCAAAATTAATACTTAATTAACATTTTTAAATGAAGGGCATAATTTATTTGTAAACCAATGATAAATTTATAACATTACCTCAAAGTAATTTGCAAATGGGTCTTGTTGTCCCAGAGAGAAATGCTCGTACAGCTGCAAAAGAAAGAATGAGATATTTTACTTCCAATTTTCAAATTAACAGAAAGTTAAAAGGCCAATCAATCATATTTTAGTTAATTTATTAATAATGTTTTTGTTAGTTTGACTTATGTGAAATATCAGTAACTAGTAGTAAGTACATGTAATGTAGTAACTTTTAACACCGCTGTATGCACAGAAGCGAAGTATAAGGATGAAAGATAAAAAATGGTATTCATTATTAAGTCAGCACCAGCTGCTGGGTCATGGGGTCAACCAGTTCTATCTTATCGAGCATAGCAGAAAATTTACAGTGTTTCCAAATTATAGGAGCTTTTGTAAGAGAAAGAAAGAATACGACAATACACATTTCTATTAAACCATGAACCAGAAACATACACAGAGAAAGATTATTAACATACATAATTCAAAAACAAATGAGTTTTGCAAGAGTAGAAAATTCCCAAGAAATTCTAGTTTCGTGATTGGTTCCAATATCGCATATAACTAGTCCGTTCATTGGTTATAGTTCACAACAGAAAACTCTGGAGTGGAAAGAAGCAAGAGGTCAAGTGTACCAAGTATAACCATAGTGTGAAATATATTATTCTGTGACTGAATTTGCAAAACCAAACTACCGTGGAACTTTTCTTAGCGACCACCTATCTTATCAATTTTATTTTATACAGAAAATGGTATGAATGCCTGAAAATAATCATGTATTTTGTGTCCTTATTCAACGACACCCTATTTCAACAGCTTTTTCTTTCCTTTATTTTTTCTTCCATAAGTCAATATGGAAGTCCCGTATCATTAACCATACGAATACCATAATCATTTAAATCACACACATGGTCAATATTGAGTCATACTTCTTTATATTTCTCGTGATAAAATAACATTTGCGAATACATGGTCATTTTGACTCGATTTTCGCGTTCCGAAAGTTGTCTTTTACTCCTTTAAAATAGCCTCCTCTCTTAATGGTCATTTCTTGTATAAGAACCGATATAAAGTGTAGTATTATTAATGCACATTAAGGTTCTCTTTTTTAAAAAAAGAAAGAAAGAAACTACTCAGTTTGACCACTGGGCCTATGGAGAACTTTCAGTTAAGCGATCACTAACCAATCAACTACACCGTAATATTAAATAGAGATGAAAATTATTATATACTGTATTCGTGAGAATTACTGTGAATGAAATAATAAGAATACTGTACATTTAAATAAACCTTTATTGCTTTCAAAAATTGTCGAGTCAGATAACAAAGAGGATAATGAAGGAGAAGTTTGCTAAAGACTTCTCAACGTCATTGTAGGAGTCACTGAAAACTAAATTAAGTATACAAGGCAACAAATTTTGCGAACTGCAATGTCAAGCATTTCAATGCTCACCAGGAGGAAATGTATGAGAGAGAGAGAGAGATGGGAGGAGATTTTGCAATGTATTTCTTCTTTGAAAAAGTAAAAATAATTTCACAAAGTGGAAAGCAGAAGTTCATGTACTTTCAATTGAATAAATAATGTCAAAATTTTAATTCAAACTTTTTAATATATTCACCCAAATTTATATTCCTATATTAAGCATCTTTCGTATCCAATCGAACAATCAACACTACGCTTAATAGAAGTTTCACTGTATAATATTGCTATATTGCAACACCTTAGAATAAAATTGAATTTGGAAAACGCCATCTACAGGACAGTCTACCTACGGTTCAAGTAAGACATTTCAAGGCACAAGGAGAAAATACATTCATACAGATGTTGGCAATGTATAGTTTTCGAGTTTGAGATTTTTTTTATTAATATAAGACCAGTTACAATTTGTGCACATATATAACATCTTTAACATGCTTATTTATTTATTTCACAGTTGAAGGTGTATACTGTATTGAAAAAGTCTATTTGGTTTTTTGTGTGTCCGCGCACATCCACCAATCATATATCCAGCTGATCAATGTGTAGCATCTTATCACATATTCACTCCTGGAGCAGCCATTGAGAGAAACAGACAGTACAGATTAGAGAAGACGAGACGCGAAAATGATGTAGAGAAGGGTTGGCAGTACCTACCGTCCAATTTACCACCGATGTTTCGGTTTTTCTGTCACTGTTCTCTTTATCCACTCAGCAAGTATTCATCTGTTCTGTGTCTGTTCATGCGATTTACCGAGAATAGGCGTAGCGAACGGTAACGAATGGAATAAAAAGGAAACTTCTAGTTTCTACGTCCTGCATTTATTCCTCTTGTTCTAAAGTAAAAAGGTGAGTAATGAAGGTGGATGGTTATGAAAACAATTGGTGGGATGAGAATGTGCAAGTAAACGAGAGAACTTAGAGAAAATTCATGGACATAATATTGTGCACGACAAACTCACTTGGTGTTTGATCGAACCAAGGATTTCTCTTACCAGAAGTAAACTGCAAAGTCACAAATCATCAAGTTGAAAATGGATTATGTGAATGCATGTATGCAACTATGAATAATTACAATGAAACTTACTGGAGTCACAGTTCCATAGATAATATGCACTGGAGGATCCTGAAATGAGAAATAATCCGTAATATATCAAAATGGATTCCAGAGTAAAAATTAAAGCATTATGAAGCAGTTAGCTTCTTCTTTATAAGAGGTTAAAATTGCCATTAAATAGAATTTGTTAAAGTATTTTACAAAAAAAATAATTTGATATAATATTAGATTAGAGCTTTCAAGTAATAGCTTGTAGTACCTCTTGCATTAATAAATAACGAAATTAACAAAATTACACCTTACATTGCAAATTAGAATTAGTATTTAGGGCAAGATACTAGCTAGTCCTACTTATCACAACTTAGATGACAAAAAGTAGTAAAAGAACTTGTAAGAAAATATCAATGTTATGAAGGAGAAAAAAACTAACCTTAATTTATATTTCTATGGGTCTACGTACTCAACCTGAATTCTCACCATTGCTCTTTGTAACAGTTAATACATAAGAAGAAAGTTATTTTTTAAAAAAATCGTAGTAGTATACTCTCCAGTAATATTCAAACATATTAAATAATAATAATAATAATAATAATAATAATAATAATAATAATAATAATAATAATAATAATAGCAAAAATATCAATAATAATAATAGCAAAAATAGGCAATCGCACCTTACATAGTATTTTGGTCCTTATTTCCGAACGAGTTGACCAATTGAAATAGCTGTTAGTATTGGTTACCTGATTGATTATGGTCTAATAGGGATGTCAGCAGCAAGGATATTTGTTCCCGTCACGAAGTTTCCAATATTATTAGGGAAATACGTTATTTCTTAATCAAACGTAAATTGATCGTTTCCTTTCAAGTTTTGATCCCCAAAAATTCTTTTATACCCATGTTTTTTGTTGGTTTCTGTACACAAATATTGAAAAGTTCAAATCTATTTGAAGAGTTGATTCTACATACGCCACCAGCAATAGTCCAGGAAAACTACAATACAACACAAGTTAAAGCTTACGTGCTAAAATCCAGAAGCTACTTTGCTGTAAAAATATATATATATATAGCGTTAAGACATAACATGGAAAATACTATATATATTTTTTTTCTAAATCCATTACCTCTTCTGTCTCTGAAATAAGCGACTACTAAGAATCTGGAACAAATTCATTGAAAGGCTGTTAGTTAGAAAATTATAGTAAATAGTGGAACGTTCTGTCTGTTTCAAATCCCCAAAAATTCAAACAAATTAAACACAAAACAAGTACTCTTAATAAACTATTAGTTGCATTCGAAGTTCATTGTTGTTTATATTCTAATCAATGTACTCCTTAAACAAAAGCAACATACGATTAACCATACACGTGTATGCAGTACTGTAAATACACATTAACCATACATTTACCTATTAATAGTTAATTCTTTCTAAAGCTATTATTTGAGAAAAGCGATTTACTACACTACTGCACATCAGAAAATTCACACTTTTAGTCTATTTGAAGTTAAACCTAATATACTCTCTGTAAAGAAAAAATAGCGACACTTGCTCGGATATGGCTTTTACAACATACATTAACCCATATGATTTTTTATATGAATTGCTGATAATATTACAATGCATATTATTAATGAGCAGTCCATTCTTAATATTGTGCCACAGATTCAGGTTTTTTATATGCATATAATGAATTTATATTCATATACTAGTAGCTACGTGTGTTTTCAGCAAAAACTGCTGTGGGAAGAATTATACATAAAAGTATGAAAGATCAACAATAACAGCACAAAACAAAAAATGTAACTTCCTAAGAGTAAAATATATTGTGTAAGAACATTGAGAGGTACGATACATCTAACTAGATTTCGTATGTGGACCATAAGCTTTAGGAAGTGGAGGGAATCGTCGAGGCCTTTTGGTGGCAAGGCTATTGCAAAATGCAACCTTGATTTCATGAAATCACTCACGGATTATCTGTTCTGTGAGGTCCATTCTATCCGAGATAGTTGTCTATTGAGTCCTGCTCATACTGACTCAAACTTTACAATTGGATTCATATCAGGTGAATTTGGAGGAGGATATTCTTGCACCACGTATTAACGATTTTCGCTTGGTGACATGAAGCACTAACGTCCTGGTAAACGAAGTAGTCCATATTTTTTCAGGAAAGTTATCTTTAGCTGTTGTAAGAATTTTACGTACCAGAATTTGAAGACGTTTTTGTGCATCAAATGACTCTTTACATATACCCATTGTTCTGACGTCTTTGGCGGTGAGGCAAGCCCATACCATCACTCAGTAACTGAATATTTGCATCTCTTAAACAAAATACGTATCAAGTTCCTCGTTCATTCGTATCCACAACTTCACACCACTATTGTTTCCCACTATTCTAGACTTTCTTCAACGGGGGAAACAACATGCTTCCAGTTGTCATAAGTCCAAGTAGCATATCGCCTCACAAACCTACGTGTTGAAGTCTTCTGTGTTTTTGTCAGTTTCGACTTTCCAGGCGCTTTTTTTTGTAATATTATCTTCATACAGTTAAGATAATACAGTCGTACGAGTAACTGCAGTTCCAAGATCATCTCAAATTATAGAAACGATTTTTGGGGAAGTCATTCCTTAATTCTGCAGTGCTATTGATTTTATTTGGCGATCTGCTCTAGGTGATGTTTTGGTTTTTCTATCACACTGTTCACGAAGGAGTTTCTTATACAATTTTTGCTTGTGAATTACTCTTTCTGTCGTCGAGTGGTGGATTTTGAGTATTCCAGCCATCTCCCTTAGAGATGGAACTTAGCTGTGCAAAGCAAGAATTATGTCTTGTTCACGTGGCGACAAGTCATATTTCTTACTCATCATACTTGTTTACAGTCCACATGTAACAACAATTTCATACAAAAACAACGCTGCACAACAACAATATTGTCACTTGACACTGTTCAAACAATGACAAAGCAGAGAACAATCACAGAATGCTAATTACCTTGGCCTACACATCACAAATGCAATGCAGTATTCTCACTCCAATAACTTACGAGACATTCTCAGATGCCATCTGCTGAAAATATTACTGATACATAAATAATTAGTAAGCGCCGTTGTACACCATAGGTGTCACAGATAACGCAAATGAACTATCACACTCATAATTTCCTTCTATTCCTCTTCTAGCCGGCTGCAACTATGGTTTTCTGTGTAAGTTACCTTGAGAATTGAGGTGTCGCTATTTTTTTTCTTTACAGAGTGTAGTTAAACAAAATAACTGAAAGATCACTGGAACATACTATAGATTATAAATTCTAGTATGTAATTAAAGAGAAACCAATATGTTATAATATGCAACACTCACAGCATCTGCCTTTCTAAATTAGAAAAACCTAAACTTTATACATTTTTCAAAGAAATAACAATACGTAATATTTTCCAAATATATGCTTGCGACATTTTAAATTGATGATTAGATTGAGTTCCTTTTTTTCCCTTTAACATTGGCAATTTTCAGTTAGGCTACCTTAAAGAAAATTAATGGCTGCAAAGTTGTCCAGTATAACACTTCAACAACTTTTCAACTGTAAATGATAGTTCATAACCAAAAAATCCACAACATTAAAATACAACATATTAACTATTTTAAAATGGATTTGAAAAGAGACACTTAAGTATACCATGTCATCGATTGTTCACGATATAAATATGGACAAAGGAAATTGTTCTACATATTCCGCAATACAACCAGATTAATACTGTTGCCAATCTAATATAAAGTTCAATTAGGATTTTGTCAGCTACTTGGATATTTCAAATCTACATGTTATCCGAAAACCTACAATATCACATTCATTATTCAGTATCGTAACACAATGACGATAACACAAATATCCGTATTACAAATATCCAAACTTTGGAGGCTTCTACAGCAATACTAATGCAAGTAAGACGAAAGAGTAAATACACCCCCAAAATATGTTTGTGTCGAATACTGTGATCATGATAAATATGAACAAAGTTACAAGGGATAGAAAATGTTACTTTTTTTTCTAAATGTTTTGTTTCAGAAAAAAACGTAGGTAAGTATTTGATCCGATCATGGTATGCTTAACGACAAATGTAAAGAACAAAAACCAGAATTTGCAAGCATTTGATGGAGGAAATCGTTTCAAAGATAAGATTAATATTGGAAAAGCTTGCAACGCTGCATAAAATTGTGTAATTGTGAGAGATTGTTGTTTACAGCTACCAAAAACTAAATCTGTAATGTTATAAAAGCAAAGGAAATCAATGGTCATTTTAAACATTTCCATAAGTAAGTCGTTTTAAGTAATTTAGCTAACTCCACCCATGTTTTTCATAACAAACGTCAGTCAAGATAAAGCGCCAACTTTTTATGTCATACCTCTACTAAAATGACGAGTTTTCATGCTTTTTAGTCAGTCATAATTAAGGAACAAAGTCATTATAATAATTTAATGCTCCCTTCCCGAGAACATGAAAATATTTTTTTTTTATGTAGAGACCAAGTTAGGGGATGTTTTCAACCCTGTATTTTCTAACGTTACTTTTGACAAAGAAATTTAAATTCATCATTGCTTCTATGAACCTAAGTAAACCTTGAGAAATAAAATCATGACAAATAAATATTAAGGACCAATTAAACAATAATGTATAGATAATAATTAACTAAACTTCATGCATAACAGTTCATCGACGAAATGGTTTCTGCTTGGTTGATGTATAGTCAGTATATGGATTTCATAGCCTCTCCTCCCCTTTCTCTTTCCATTTCCATGTAGGATAGAACAGAGTTTATTATCTTCCCATTCCTTGCTAGACTGATCTCGAAGTTCCTGTCCCCACCATCAAAACTGGGACCAGGCATACAAAAGTATTGGAACTGAACTTTTGAGCTACACGAAATCACACATTACTTAAATATGAATGGAAATACAATATACATTTGACTCAAGCGAGGGAAATTCAACATTCCCTGTAGAAATCTACGCCAACTGCAGGTTTATTTGTATCGTTCTTGCAGTCCATATTAGAATAGGTATCTTCCTTGTAACCTGATGCATTAGTTTACAGTTTTCATCCCCCCAGAATCCTTTACACAACATTCCGTGAGTCAGAAATATATCTACCAGTGTTCCGATTTTTAACAGTGTTTTCTCGAATATTTGAATATTTGTCAATGTAAAAATAGTGTTGTTATCATTTTCACACCCTTTTATTTGACCACTGTTTTCTCTCTCTTCAAATACTTTCATAACCGCAAGCTTAACCCCATCATTGGTAAGAGGCGTATTTTCAGAGAATTTATACTGTTTCCCCATAAAAATAATTTAGACCCACTATACTGATATTACCAGGAAAAAACATAACTAAGGCTCATTACATTTTGCTACACTACCACAAAGACAAAAATGAAACGTGTTCTAGATCTGACAATGGCGAAAGGTTTACGTACTCAAGTTGTGATTGCCCCGACTGCCATACCTCAGCTATCATCATCTATGGTTTACCTATTGCTTTATTTCAAATCAATTCATAAGAGCATATATGACAAACCTCAGAAGTTTTATTATGTTGGTATGTTATTAGAATATGAAAACGAATGTTCGAATATTGACACTTCATTTTCTGTGCCAAACCAATATTTCCGGTTTGTAGGTCAGTCTTAGTGCAAATTGCACTAATATTGTATTTATATGAAAAATTCCTTAACACAGCAAAGTCCTACATTTATTTATTTTGTTTATGTTTTGAGAAGTAAAACTGAACATTTTAGAAATTTATAATTTTGAATTTTGAGTGTTTTCATAAGAAGGCAGTGTATCTCCCTCCAATTTCACCAAAAAATATCAATAAGTGGTGTTTAATATCGTTAAACATTTCCTTACCTGTAGTTTAATACCGTAATTGATGTTGCTAAAATTTTAAAATGTATTATTTTTAAGACATATCACGAGAACCAAAAATTGACTGATACGAACAATTAACTTGCTTGAAATGGAAACTTTAAATATGTGTAATTGTCTAATTTAGAGTTAAATAAAAACTGAATTTCGAAATAATATGTTTTACTGTACACTATAGTGATTTCTTAGAATATGCTTCAAAGGTAATACGTTCCTTGTATATTTATTAAAAGTTTACTTAATTATAAAATTAGAAATTAACTTCTACCTCTCCTTCAGACGTAACAAAATCCTGACGCATACCTTCTATTACCATTCGACCTTAAAATTATGACAATAGAAATTAGTTTCAAGAAGGTATTATTATGAATCAGAGAGTCTTCGCCACGTATAAGAAGGAATTAAGAATCGTTACGTAAAGCGTAACTTTGAAAGAAGCTACTTCTAAAGGAGAATATATCACGATACGTTTTATCCTGAATCATGGAGGAAACGTACAAAAAGCAGAAAAAATCTTATTTCAACAAGAAGTTTCCTCGCACACAAAAATATGTATGAATACTTAAATATTTGAAATGTAATGTCGTTTATATGAAAAACAGAAATTGATTTATAGAGGCACAACCTAAACAAAAAATGTCCGAACACTCTCGAGGCGTTCGTGCCTTTTATGTCCAGATAATCTTAAGTTCTGTTCCTAGTTGCTCTCTTCCTACGATCAGCCACTGTACTGGTTCTTCTGTTTTAACCTAAATGATAGAGAGTTTGTTTCAAGGAAATGAAAAATGGATAAATACACAAAGATCGCCAGATACAGAGGGGGATTTTTAATTTAAATGAATGTTGTAAAACAATTGTGCAAACGTTAGTGCTTCTTTCATACATGGCACAACTCCATCCGTCCATTTGATTGTGATATTTTTTTTTATTTTTACGTATCATAAAAATATAGATAACTACCGGTACCAAATATCAAACGTAAGGATTATATTTGTCTTAAAAATTTTGTAAAATTCTCTGTAACTCACCTCCTTTCATCAAATTAATAAAGTTCAATCAAGTACATATATATATATATATTTGAAAATATCCTATTACTTTCTCTAACATATGTCAGTATACAGATAACTAAAACTATTTGTAGATTAATTTGAGTCAATGATTATGAATGACATATTCATATATAAAACCTAAAAATGTGCATGAATTTTCAAAACTTATAATATTTATATTTTAAATGTTTTTTGTCTATGATTTAAGTTCTCCAGATTTCGACATCGGCTTTCTGGTTTTCCCTGGCTCTGAAAAACGATCAGTTTATAATGTTGTAAGCCTGTAAAAAGAAAAGACACAGTTCATGTTTTCCTAACAGAAAATCAAAACAGCAAAAGGTTACTCAAGTTCCAATTCGGTGAAATAAATGCTTAGGAAAGATACTAGAAACATTTTTCTTTAAATGTGATACGACTGTAAAACCCTAAACTTCTCTATTTGTGTTCTAGATTCGCATACAAAATTCAACTATTAGTTGTTGTCTATAAATAATTACCTGTCGTCGATTGCGGAGTTCACCACAGCTTTCTTGCTCTCCTTCGCCCTGAAAGATTATCAGTATATTAGTTTCAAAAAAGTTTTAAATAATCACAGAATAGCAGAAGTTTATATAAACAATGCCTATACATGTATGCAATGTTTGCAATCAAACAAAATTCAATTTAATTTTCATGAACGCTGGAAATTAGGTTCTTATTCCTTTAATATTGTACACTGAACTCTCTAAAGCTCTCGATAATATGTCTCCCCAACGGATAACAAAATTTAAGCACAACACAAAACTAATTTTATACCTATTTCTAGTTTATGGTACGCCAGATTAAATTTAAGCAACTAGTACAACTTTCTCTAACATACAGTATATCAACATATAGATAACTAAAACTTAAGTAATTGTAGATTAATTTGATTTGATTGACTCATTGTGAATTATATATTTATATTTGAAAACCTAAAAATGCGCATGTCTTTTCAAAAACTACAATATTTTTATATTAAATGTTTCTTGTCTCAAATTTAAGTATTCCAAATTTCGACATCGGCTTTCTGGTTTTCCTTCCCTCTAAAAAAGATTGGTTTAATATCAAACAAATGTGGTAAGTCTGGGAGAGCAAAATATACAGTTCATGTTTTACTAACAGAAAATCGAAACAATGAAAGGTCACTAAAGTTTCATTTAGGTGAAATAAATGCTTAGGAAATATACTAGAAACATTTTTATTTTAAATGTGATACGACTGTAAAATTCTCAACTTTTCTCTTTGTGTTCTACAAGCACATACGAATTTCGACTATTAGTTGTATCTATAAGTAGTTACCTGTCGTCGGTTGCGGGGTTCACGACGGCGTTCTTGCTCTCCTCTCTCCTGAAAGATTATCAGTATATTACTTCCAAAAAAGTTTTAAATAATCATAGAATAGCAGAACTTAATGCGAGCAATGCCTATACTCATAAGTAGTACTTACAATTAAGTAAAACTCAATTTTCATGAACACTGAAAAATAGTAACTACAGTAGGCATAATGCAGCTCGGAGAGTACTTTGTACTACATAATACACACACTAAGAAATAATAAAATCGTATCATTAGGTTGATGTCACGTTTATAGTAACATAGTTAGTCTCAGGATCTATACAATAACATAGCTGGAATGTTTAAACAAAACAATTTCGTGACATTCTGTCAGAAGTTTCACATTAACATATTCAACAGAGGACAAGTATCTCGTATTGATAGGTAACTTCTTTTTTTAAAAAAAAAAATCATTAAAATGGAATATGCAGCTTAAACTTCCATTTCTCCGTGGGTTCAATGAGTGAATAAGACAGGCTAATTTTGTTAAATACTAACAGTCAAGCACTTTTAGTTACTTGCTTTAGAGATGTATATGTTGGGGTACATTCTGCTTTTACAAAACCGAAATACAACTTCTGTTTCTGCAAAATAGATTATTTTATAGGCCTTATTGTGCTTTCATTACCGAAGTAGACAAGGAAATCAAGCATACAGGCACAAGATGAACTTAGATAAAGTGTAGAAAAATGTTTAACATGTTTTCCCGAAAAAAAAGCATGTTCACTCCTTGTTTCTTCATCAAAAATAATGCTGAATCGATTTAAGACATACTTCTATTAATCATTCTAGATTTCTACATCCTTTTATCAACCCTATCAATGTAATCTGGAGGTGATACCTACAATTAGAGATGCAAGTTTGAAAAAAATGCTTTTATGCAAACAGAAACAAAGCTTTGTCTTTTCGGCTTTTTGCCGGGAACACATTGAGCATTTTAAAATATTTCAATTTCAGTGGAGAGGTAACTGTATGTTTTATCTTTGTTTTCCCATTGTAACACAAAAAGCATTTAATTATCCCATTCTAAAGGGAAAATTTTGAGAAAATAAAGTCAAGTTCCAAAGAAAATTGGTTACTCAATAGAACAAAATGTGCATGGGTATCCCAGTTCTATTATAGACGTTTTAAATTAACATGCAACAACTAAAATATTTCAGATAAAAGTTAAAATGTATTAGCAGTAACTGTTCTGAAAGTGGAGTAAATTTCATGAAACAAAATTATCGTTTAAAATTTACGAATAAACTAACACTTCATTGCAACTATATATAACATTAATCCAATGTTCTCGGCACTAATCCAATGTTCTCGGGATTGCTGCCAGTGAGTGTTGCTGTGAGTTTATATATAACATTTATTGAGGGTCCTAAAATTCTAAGGGACGACGTTTAAAGATATCCACAAGTATCATATTTCAAAAATCTTCACAAAGTAACAGCAGAGAAAATAGGGATTTTGTAAAAAATGATGTTAAAATAATATAATGCCCAAAATAGCTTTTATGTTTTTAATATTATAAACTAAACTCTCTGAAGCTCAGGATAAAATGTCTCCTGAATGGAGAACAAAATATATGCAACATTCTGTCAAAACAAAAATGGTTTCATTTCCGTTTCTTGGTTTATGGTAACCCAGATTAAATATAGGCAACGAGTACAACTTTCTCTAACATACAGTATATCAACATACAGATAACTAAAACCTAAGTGTTTGTAGATTAATTTCATTTACTCATTTTGAATGACATATCTTATCTTAATAATCTTAACTATATATAAAACTACATGAGCTGATATAAATTATTGAGCACTTCCTGTAGAGCTACAATGATTAAAATTGGCATGATTGTAGCTTTCCGGAACTAACCGACAAGAAAATTACCAAAAGTGAATATTTTTAATTTTTAGAGGGCCTAAAGAGGAGATGAAGAATTTCGCCATGTTTTTAAATGGGCTTTTTTTTGGACCTATAATCTCATGTTTTAGGTACCTGGAATTGGGATAAAAACTTGAAATTCGGTATGCTTGTACGTTTTCGTTAGCGTTAACTAAGTGAATAAGTAAAAATAAAATTTTCCACCTTTAGACTGGTTTTATGAGGAACTGAAAAATGTTTCCCATGCTATTTATACGGGGCTCCTTTTACACCCCCAAATTATTGGGCACTTCCTGTAAAGCTACAATTATTAAATTTGATATGATTGTAGCTTCTTGGGACTAATCGACAGAAAAATTGCCGAAAGTGAATATATTTAAATTTTAGGGGGTCTAAAGAGGAGATGAAGAAATTCCCCATGTTATTTAAATAGACCTTTTTTGGAGCTATAATCTCATATTTTTGGTACTTGGAATTGGAATAAAAACTTGAAATTCAGTATGCTTATACATTTTAGTTATCATTACCTAAGTGATCATTAGAAATAAAAAATTCCAACTGTAGAGTGGCTTTATGGGGAGCTGAAAAATCTTTCCCATGTTATTTATATGGAACATCTTCTACACCCCAAAATGTTTAGGCACTTTCGGCAGCATTAGAATGATGAAACTTCGCATGATTGTAGCCTTCCGGAACTAACCTACAGGAAAATTGCCAAAAGTGAATATTTTTAGTTTTTTGGGGTCTAAGGGGGGTGAAGAAATTCTCATGTTATTTAAATAGGCGATTTCTTGGGATACAAAATCTTATCTTTTAGATAGTTGAAAAAGGAAAGGAACTTGAAATGCTGTACAATTCTGGTCTTAAGACGTGCGAGGACGTAGGTTGAGCAAAAGCACGGGTGTGGGGGCGAAGTCCACAGCTGGGCAAATTCAGAAAATATGAAGAGCAAATGCACGAAATTCACTGTTGATGCAAAGGCTGATACATAAGAGATGCGAGGCAGTAGGCCGAGCAAACGCGGGGGTCTGGGGGCGGAACCCCCTGCTACCCAAAGGCTAGTTTATATATAAAAACTAAAAATATCCATGACTTTTCAAAAATTATATTATTTCTATATTAAATGTTTCTTGTCTGTAATTTTCGCTTTCCAGATTACGACATCGGATTGCTGGTTTTTAATAGTTCTGGAAAATGTATGCTTTAATATCAAACAAAAATAAAATGAAAAATTTCAGTTTTAAGTCCCATGGTTATGCCGGCTAGGCTAAAGGAGACGGTGATAAGAAATGAATAGAATGGTGGAACGAATAAAGTGAGAGGAAACGAGAGAACCCCGAGAACGCAAGGTGTTTGCCCAGCACAAAGTTCACTTGGCACGAGCTGAGATCAAACCAAGGACCCCATGCACCAGAGGAGAACGCTCTACCACTGAGCCACCGCAGCCCCTTTAAGATTGAACAAATGTTGTAAGCCTGTAAAAGTAAAAATAAAGATACAGTTGATGTTTTCCTAACAGGAAGTCGAAACAATAAAAAGTCTCTCAAGTTTCACTCAAGTGAAATAAATGCTTAGAAAAGATACTAGAATTTTTTTTTATTTTTAATGTGTTACGATTCTAAAACCCTAAATTTATCTATTTGTGTTCTAGAAGCACATAAAAATTTCAAATAGCAGTTGTTGTCTATAAGTGATTACCTGTCGTTGATTGCGGGCTTCACGACGGCGCTCTTGCTCTCCTTCGCCCTGAAAGAATATCAGTATATTACTTTCAAAAAAAAGTTTTTAAGTAATCATAAATTAGCAGAAGTTTATGTGGGCAATGCCTATACGTACAAGTAATGTTTGCAATGAAATACAACTCAATGTAATTTTCATGAATACTGGAAATTAGTTTATTTATTTATTTATTATTTTTATTTTCATTTTACTATTGTCTTTTTATTGTCTTTAATATTGTAAACTGAATTTCTGAAGCTCGTTATAAAATGTCTCCCGAACGGAGAACAAAATGTAATCAAGATTCCACGCCAAAATAAGAAAGCTTGTATATTTGTTTCTTGGTTTATGGTGTGCTAGAATGAACTTAAGTAATCAGTGCAACTTTCTCTGCTATATATCAACATACATATAACTAAAACCTAAGTATTTGTAGATTAATTTTATTTACTCATTGTGAATGGCATATTTATATACTAAAACCTAAGAATGCACATATCCATTCAACAACTATATTATTTCTATATTAAATGTTTCTTATCTCAAATTTAAGTATTCCAGATTTCGACATCAGCTTTCTGGTTTTCCTTCCCTCTGAAAAGCGATTGGTTTAATATCAAACAAATGTTGTAAGCCTATAATAGCAAAAGATACAGTTCATGTTTTTCTAACAGAAAATTGAAACAATTAAAGGGTACCCAAGTTTCACTCCAGGGAAATAAATGCTTAGTTAAGTTACTAGAAACATTTAATTTTAAATGTGATACGATTGTAAACCTAAACTTCTCTATTTTTGTTCTAGAAGCATATACGAATTTCGACTATTAGTTGTTATCTATAAGTAGTTACCTGTCGTCGGTTGCGGGGTACACGACGGCGTTCTTGCTCTCCTTGGTTCTGAAAGATTATTAGTATATTAGTTTCAAAAAAAGTTTTAAATAATCACAGAGTACCAGAAGTTAATGTGGGCAATGCCTATACGCATAAGTAGTACTTAATTAAATAAAACGCAATTTAATTTTCAAGAACGCTGGAAATTACTTTTTTATTGCTTTAATATTGTAAACAGATCTCTCTGAATCTCAGGATGAAATGCCTCCCGAGCGGAGAACAAAATATAAACAAGATTCTATGTCAAAGTAAAAATTGTTTCATCTCTATTTCTTGGTTTATGGTACGTCAGATTGAATGTAAGCAACCAGTACAACACATATTAAGATGCATAGCTTCCAGCCACTTGATAAAATGTTTAGGCAACCAAAGCAACACTTGGGGTATGTGGGTTACATAACTTACAATTACAGATAACAACTGCAATCCCAGTTTGAAAACCAATCAAGACAGCCAGCTACAGTCTGACCATAGGACTCACAAGTACTGGATGTGGCAAACATGCTTTCTCAATTTTATTATCTACCACAGGAAATCAAAAGTGGTGCTTCAAAATGAAAATCATAAAAGTAAAAGAAAAATGAAAGTTCTTAGTTACTTGGACATGAAGGGCCACTACTACAGAATTTATTAAATGATAAAGAATTGAAATCAAATTACGTTTCTAGTTTAACGTTCCACTTGTTTGTCATTTAGGCTAGGGGAGATGGATGAGTAATGAAAGTGAATAATTATAAAATAATTGCTGAAATTTGAAAATGAGAAGAAGTGGGAGAACTTTCAGAAAACCTACGAGCACGATATTGTCTACAGGCCTGATATAAAATAGAATCGAACTAAGGTCCGAGCGGACATGAAGTGAGCCCTTTAACACTTTATTTTAAATCATCCCGACCGGAACACTTATCTCCATGGTCATCTTACTATTTTTCGTGTTATTCTTAGTTCATTATGACATGGACACGAACATAAAAAATTCTTAGATCAGTTGAAAATGCCCATGATCTTCAGTTTCACTCGAAACCTCAATGGATTACGCCTTGTGACCCGAAGCTGTACACACGACACTACTCGGCTATTTTCATTGTCATCTTTGAGCCAATGTGTCCCCCAAATGAAAACAAGCAACATTTGCATTGTATGTAATTGTTATGCTCCAAGATCTTCGACTTGCCAACGCTCTAGTCGCACTGTAATGCCACTTCTCGTGAGATCAGCGTAATCAAGCAGCGTCGAGTTTGGTTCGGGGAAAGGTGGTTGACCGTTTATACTCACCAATTGGTGTTGGTAATGCGGTGCCCACCCAGTGTCACGGAACAATCGAGAAACTACTTGAAAGAAAGAAGTAGCAAACCCCAGTCTAGAAAGCTAACATTAACGGCTTATCTAGCACCACCCCAAAACCACGAGTGTCAGAAGCCAGCTAGTAAACCCTAGCCCTCTAAGGACTGTACTGCCAGGAGTCTAGTTCTTTAGGTTTCCTTTAGTTCTTTACTTTATCCTGAATTAATATTGGTAGTAATTGTGTATTGAAGGGAAATTTAAAGCAGAATATTAGATATTTCATCTAACGTTAGTAAAATAAGAAGGAAACTAAAGTAATTCTCTATGATCTTTTGAAATAAACACCATTCAAATGAGACTGATTTGTTGGTTTGGATCTTAACATACATTTGCAGCATAGAGGGTATATGAGGCGTGACCACACAGCTTAGCTTGAAATTCAACCCATATGCGCTTCTATCAGAAACCGAACCAGTGTCTTCCGCGCCGAGAGATCTTATGCTGATCACGTAGGCACAGAAGATCAATCTTATTCAAATTAGGAGTTGCGGCAAAGGGTACATCTTAGGTCTGACACCTTACAAAAGCTGTACGAAAGTATCTCGCTCTCGTTTCTTAATTTAAATCATGTTATGCTTCTTTTGATCCTAAAAATGTGATTTTTGAAGGTTTGCTTTAAACATTTGTTATACGCACATTTTAATATGTAGAATATCAATGTGTTACTGCCTTTTTCATAAATCTCAGTTTCACGTAAAAACGTACTTTGTCAATCACAATGGTTATTGAATCGTGACCAGTCGTCAGTTGAATAAGGCAACTGTGGTTCAGTGTTAGATATCTCGCCTCTTTTGCAAAGGGTTTCTGGTCTCAGAGAATAAAGCTTGTGGTAGACAACGTCACATTTTTGCATTTTCTATGTGTTTCCCATCCTTTTACTACTTCATTATACTACTCCTTCCATCATTGATCACACTTTTACCATCAACCTCCGCATAACAGATGTCAAACTAATAAAGATTTCATTTCATTTTTAAGTTCTTAAGAAGATAAAATGTTGTGTTGAAGATTATGACTTAAAAAGTAGAACGGAATCTAAAAGACGGCAAAATTCTAATATTGTACATACCATGTATAAAAAACTAAACGCATTAACGTATATTTCATGCAAAGCAATATTAATTTGGGGTTTTACCTATGAGATATAAAGTATATACCTTTCGAACAACAGCACAGAAACACATTTGAACATTAAAAACATACTTATTTTAGAACGACACACAGGAAGATTGACATTTAAGAAACTGTTTTCTCTCTCTCTCTCTCTCTCTTCAATGCACGTACTGTGAGTCATTCAGATGACTTTTCTCAAACGAGCATGGGATGCGCCGTGTTTTGCAATCAGCTGCTAGGTTCCGTTAACTTCAAAGAAAAAAATATAGGCTAATGGAATAATCTTTCTTACCAACTCAAACTGTTGATAAAATATAACCTCAAAAAGGTCACATTGACTTAGTGGCCGAGCACGTACCTTTAGTGTATTGGGTCCCTGGCTTGATTCTAGCTCGCACCAAGTGGGTTTTGTGGTGGACAAATTTTGTGTGTGTGATTTTACTCAGTGTTATCCCGTTCCCTCCTACTTTCTTTATTCCAGAAATGTAATCACTTTCATCATCGGAATTTTTCTCAGCCTCAATTATTCATCGTGGAGCATAAAACCAGAAATTTCATTTCATTTCAAAAGATAGGCTCAGTTTTTTTGTTCTCACTTAGGAAATTTGGATAAATAAAACTTAAAGTAGCAGAGACTACATCTTTTATTGAAATAAAAGTTGTATTTTAAAATTATTACACTTAACACTTTGAAGAAAATAAACTAAATGCTGTTGTTAAATTTTAAGAATCACTATCGCCATGATTTACTGAAGATGAGACGCATGCAATGTGTTTCAATGGTTACAAAACAATTAGAAATTTTAAAACACTTGTAACAAGTAAACACTCTTTTTCAATTTGTTCTTTAAGAACAATGAGTATAAATGTCTCTAATTTTGCATGATCCTTGTACTTTCCAAGCAATTTCCTGCTGAAATAACAATGACAAAGCTATTAATGTTAAGAATTCAGAAATAACCTTCAATTTTCCTCATGAGAAAAAGTACTATCTATGAGTCCAAATTCGCTTTTAAGAAAGTTAAACAGTTATTAGTTTATTTTCTTCTTCATTATCTCTGTTATTACTTCTCCCTCTCTTCTATCACATTTTCTTCCAATCCACCCAATTTTATCCATTCTTCTCTGTGCATATAAGTAAAAGGCATCTAGATGTCTTACATTGCTTTCCTGAACTGTTAATACTTAATCTTCTTTTACAGTACAAGATTTACTAATACACTGTATGTTGGCAATATGTTTTGGTTGGCGGTGTCATTCAGGATATAAAGACAAAGGTTCGATTGTGGTGGAAGTATACGTGGTTCATGTTTCACGCTAAGCTCTTGATTTACTAGTGATTCATTTTCGGTGCGGAAAAAGGATTAACAAAACTCAAAAAATGAGAGTAAACATTTGATGAGTTAAGCAAATGTATTTTAATCCATTATTTTAAACCCAGGTCTATGTAGACATTCCTATGCCAAATACTAAAAATTCGTTTCGAAAGTTAACAACACTTGTACCAGACTTACTTCAGATCTTGTCCTACAGAATTAACAAGTTGGAAGGTTTAACGAGTTGGTAGAGCTCTAATTTCTCATACCCAACTTTCCTTACAATTTGTATTCATTGTGCGAATTGTTGAAACAGAAAAGCTTTAAATATAACCAGAATGCAATTTAAGTTTAATTAATTTACTTGAAAGAGAAATAAATTAACAATTCGTCTCAGAAATTCGCAATTGTTGGTTTCTAAACCATATAAACTAACAATTAACTGTGTAATATCCACGAGTGTTATGGTTATAGGATATATTTCCCAATAGCTTACGTCCTCTCCTTTGGTCAAGTGGCTAGTGCGTGCGCATTTAATGCATGTGGTACCTACTTAGATTCCTGCTGACAGGGTACAAAAAATAATTTCACAATCATTTACATACATTACTCATTTGACACAATTAGCGTCAAACCGTGAGATACAACCGTGAGACTTCAAACTGAAAACATTTTCTTCTCATATTTTCAATAGTTTACACATTCGAGGTATCCTTTAGTTTTAATCTCAAAAACATTCAAATGTATTTTGCGTGTTCAAAAATTTTAAATAATTCTTTACTTCAAAGCAGCAGTTTTCTACCTTTACATACGAAATCCATATCATTCATGACGTCATAGAGTCCGTACTCATTCTATGTTGCCAAGTTTACCTTAAAACCTGAGACTTAGAGCAGCGCTGCTATTTCCGATGTTTCTTTTTATTTGTTTATTTTCTTACATACTTTCACACGCATTCGAGAAAATGGCATTTTTCAACATTAGATAGGAGGCTTCTTATACTAGACCTATATATGTATTTCCTTAGTATTGTTCCTGCTATAATGAGTATTAGTCAAAACATTCTTTCAGTAGGTAGAAGGGTAAGGGAGTCTTGAAAAGCTTTAAGTTGAAAACGAATAGCTTGAACAACGAGTAAGCTCTCCCTAGACTCGTGACTCATGACTAGAGCATTTCCTTTCTATACGCGCGTTCAAATCCTGCACAGTCAGCGTCTCTTATATCAAACCTGAGGAGTCGTTCATATCCTGCTTCAATAAAGTAAGATTATATTATTCGATAGCTCCCTGTTACACAATGACAGAAAGTACACCCATGTCCAAAATTATTGTCGCATATCTTTAAATATGTTCTTTTAGGAATCTAATTTGATAAGGAATTCGCCCGGTATTTCTTATAACATTAGTATGTGTATAATCGGCAAAAACATGTATCTGGTAAATTTCATGTCAAAAGATCAGTAAATAAAAACAATAAAACGAAAATAAAACTTTCTTGTCCATTTAGCAACATTTTGTTTTACTATTCTAATTTTCGTATTTATAGTTATTTTCCTATAAAATTTACCACAAATATACATTTCTTGACTATACACATAGTTTTAGTTTCAAAAGTACCCTGAAAAATCATTAACAAATTATATTCTTACAAGAAGACAATTATAGATATGCGGCAATCATTTTGGACATAAGTGTACATTCCATTTATTCTTACAATAAAAATCGTATGTACGGATTTCGTTCTTGCGAAACTGCAATATGTGCTGAACAAAAGCTTATCGATACATTTGAGTTGTTTGTTTGGTTTAGCGTCTCTTTTAGCAGCGAGGCTACATGAGTCATAGACATACAGCTTAATATGAGATCCCAACCACATGAGTTCCCGCCGTGAATCGAACCCGAGTCTCCCACACCAAAGGCATGTGTGATAACCGGATTATCGATACTGAGTGGCTCGCTTTTCTTTCGAGAAAGACAGACTCAATAGGCTGGCGTGATTTATGTCTAAATGTTTTTTTTAATCTTAGTTTTTACCACTGTTAATAAATATGTCCGATTTCGTGGCCAACGAAAAGATCGGCCCCGAATTGTCACATGACCGTACTAGTCCGATATTTTGATCGAGGTAACATGGTGGATGATGATGATACAGGTTAATTGACTCACATTTTAATTAGTGTACAGTTTTCGCAAGATAAAATTCTGGTCACTTTAGAGTACATTCAAAACAAAGTGTGTTATTTTACGATGTATTAAGGTGTGTTATTAAAGTACTTCTACCTATAACACGAATCGAAATAAGTGCTGAAAATATGTTCGTGATAATCTATAAATGTAGGTTTATCTTCGTTATATTACTAAATAGTATGTTAAAGGAATTGTTTCCATACGTATAATATATCATGGTTATGGAACTAACTTTTCAGCCCCGTATTTATATTGATATTCGAGTTAGATGTTGGCCCCCTACATAGATATGTTTGCTATACATTAGTCTTCCTTTTATCAGTTAACATATTTTACTTGTAAAATTTTCAAAAAAGTAGCCCCCATAGTTTTAATCTACATCTGTGAAGATGTTCGGTCAGCTGGACCTTACGCATTCTTTAGAATATGATGTACCCTTACACTCATCGTTAATGTGTGCCCGCCTAATACTAATCTTAGTTGATTGATTTACAGTTTAGTGTCCCTTTCAGCCCCAAAGTCATACAAGACATAGACCTATAATTTTGCGTGAGATCTGAATCATCTGAACTCCCACTGGGAATCGAAACCGGGTCTCAGCGTCAAAAGTACGTGCACTAACCGGATATACGAGACTGAAATTTTGACAATGACAATATCCGTTCCACTATACTGGAAACATGTTAAAGTTCTATTACACACATAAAATTACTAAATAAGTTTATTATTTAAAAATATATAAATCAGTGGATGCTTATGATTCTTCTGTTTTAAGCAGCAGAGCAGTAAGATTAATATCAAAATTCTACATTTAAAATTATACATTTCTACATATCATTATACATTTCTACGTATTAAAATTATACATTAATACTAGAATACTATACGAAAAATATTATATTCCAAGTTATATTACACATATGAAATAAGTACCTAAGTAAAATTTATTGCTTTCTTTTGTAAAAAAAACAACTGAGTAAACCATTATGCCTGTAACTGTATAGACGAATTTTCCTTATAAACCCTAGGATTAGTATGATCACGTAACAAGAAAATATGACATAAGGGCTGGGGACTATCCTTTCGTTGGCCACGCTTCGGTTTAAAGTTACATCATTTAAATAACGCTGTTAAGTTTTCTATGGTTCTGTTCCTAAAAATAGATTTTGTTAAGTCACAATTATTATTATTATTATTATTATTATTATTATTATTATTATTATTATTATTATTGTTGTTGTTGTTGTTGTTGTTGTTGTCTCGAAAAGTATTTAGCCTCACAACAGTTCGTTGACCAAGATTTTTTCTTACACCAAATTGCAGATAAGTATTTCTACAACGGAATATGTATTACTGCAAGTATTCTTTGTTGAAGTTCAGCGTCCCTCTTCAGCAAAGGGACTATACGAAACGTGGATGTAAAGTTTAAGATGAAATCCCAACTATCGTAATGGGTTCAGTGTTGTCTCACCGGAATTCGAACCGAGGTCTACGTGTATCAAAGAGGCATGTACTAACTACTAGACCAGCAATAACGGCCGAAATATTCAAATAACAGAATAAGGAAGTAGCAGTTATTCCCACCAATTTTGCAGCATTTTCGAAACAAAATATTATAAAATCTTATATTGCCGCAATTTTATATTGAGATTGCCCACTACAAGATTTTAAGTAAAATTACAAGAAATCATTGGCAACCCATCGATATTAAAATACAGCGATGCACACCTAGAAGAACATGGTTGTTGATTGATTGGTTGATTGATTGATTTTCAGTTTAACTTCTCTTTCAGCAGCAAGGCTATATGAGATAGGACCTACTGATTAACGTGGAATCCGAACCACATGAGCTCCCGCAGGGAGAACATGGTTGTTGTTATTCAATTTAACAATGAAGAAGATCAATAATAGTGTTGATCGAAACAACGCTTACTTAAATTTGAGAAGTTACGTGAGACGACTCTTCTTGTTCGTCATTTAGCCTGACGTCAGATATAACAGCAAAACTGTAAAAGATAACGAGAATTTTTATGTACTTCCCATGTCTCAAGTATAAGTTTAATTTCTGAATTTAATCTTCTAATAAACCTGAATATGGCCTTTCTTGCTAGTCTAGTGGCTAGCACGCACGTCTTTCGTCCAGGGGGATTCAGATTTGATTTCTGGTGGCAGAGAATTGAATACATTTGGGCTGAATCTTAAACTGTAGGTCCACGTCGCATATAGTCTCGGTGGTCAAAAGTAGTGGTAAATTTCAACAAAGAAACAATGACAAAAGTGGTAAATTTAAATACTGCCGGTTTCAAAATAGAATACTTATAAAACAAAATTGGTTAAAGATACTGGGAAATGATATTTTTATATGGATCCCGAGTCCCAAGATTTGGTTCCATTTCTGAATGTATTTCTCTACTGAAACCGGAAGAAATAAATTTTTCGCTTTCGGTTTTCAATATTTAATACCTATAGTCTGTTTGTCCGCCAAGGTTTCACTTTGTAATGTAAAACGAACTTGTTTCTTATTTTAAAGTTAAGCGTTCCTTCCTTAGTACACATTCCTCTGTACTAAAACGATAGAGTGAAAGCACATTTGCCAATGATAGTTGGTTAAAATATTGTTGAATAACTCCGACATAGTACTTTAAAAAGTTCTCAAATGAGAAACAAATCTAGTCAAAGAAACAACTATATATGACACAAATAATGAGTTGTATTATTGTTTCGTCAATTTATCATTATCTTTATTGGACACTTTTTTTTTAAAATGCCGAAAGTGTAGCACTAATTATTGTATATGGTTGTGACTTTGAATAGATTTTAGTTATTGTTTGTTATACGTCTTAAGATTAGCATGAACAATATCTTCATAGGAGAATATTAAATAAACTGGAAATAGAATGAGAAGAGAGATCCGTCGACTGGAAGAACCATTTTATCAGAATGGTGTCAAATTGAAATAAAATGAAGTATAACAGTAGTCTCGAAAGTGAATTCTAATATCAACTGACATGTATTCTCTTATGACCAAATGTTTTCAACATTCTATTTATGTCGACGCTGATCAACAAAGAAATGTTAGTTAATTTAATGAACATTGTGCTTGTTCTCATATCTTCTACAAAGACACTTGTGTAGTCGTTCTCTTTTTATTTACATGGCTTCTGTCACCACAATATGCTGCTGTACGCCATGTTGATCCAGAATTCCAAATAAGCATTTTCTTCTTTCCTTTCCATCATAGGATTGGAAGGAAGAATGGTGCTTATGTTTCTTCGGCGTTTCCCCATTCCCTCCCACATTCTTATTCTACCATTTTTTCAGTCATTCACTTTCATCAATCACCTGTTTCCTGTAGCCTAAGGGGCGTATACGTGGAACGTATTTTTTTTAAATTTCGAGCAAAATGTGGCATAGCAATATTTCACGCCCAATTCTTCACTTAGAGAGCAGCATCAATAAGGCGTCTTTAAACGAATATAGTTTATGTAATCTGCAAAACTCCTAATATTGGCAAGTTCCAGATTCAATGGTACGTTTGAAATATTTACGTCATATTTCGTACCTTTTCATGAAGCTACATATACGAAATGCTCTCACAGCTGGTCTAGGTTGCTAGTGCGAGGCTTTGCTGCTCGAAGTTCCGGGTTCGATTCTGGGTGGAAGCCTTGAAATAAGAACGCACTATAATGGTTCGAAATCCAAATTAAATTATTGTTCCACGTCTTAGAAATAGTCGGTGCTGAGAAGAGACGCTGAATATCAAGCAACCAGTAAAACTGATTGTATCAAATTAAGTGGAAACTGTAATTTAGAAACCAAAGGTTATATTTTGGTCTAAAGGAGACGGATTATTCATAAAATTGAATGATTATGAAAGAATCTGTGGGAAGAATTCGAAGAAAAAGGG
Organism: Thermobia domestica; assembly: GCF_964235325.1. Classification (NCBI taxonomy): domain Eukaryota; kingdom Metazoa; phylum Arthropoda; class Insecta; order Zygentoma; family Lepismatidae; genus Thermobia; species Thermobia domestica. The sequence goes on along the minus strand of NC_137459.1, from coordinate 146,386,371 downwards.
AGCTTAGGATTTTGTTTACTTCAAACTCTCATGGCACGGATCAAATTATAAACTCTAGCAACAGAAGTGCAGGCTCTATCAATAAACAACCATGCACCATACGTATGGTAGTTTGGATAATCGAATTATCTTAGAAGCTAGGTTCATCAGCATGGGACGTGTCATTCGGAGGTTAGATCCTATACAATGAGTATAATAACTACATTATTTATTTCATCATCAAAAACAGAAAGATCATACGTGAAGATGAAGAGGTTAGTGGAGGACCGTGAAGCATGGAAGCTTCTCAGCTGCGACCAAGTGGCCTGCTAATAAGGGCGGAATACCTATGATGATGATTATTATTTCATCATTGGTGTCGGTGAGATACATTGAACAACACTGCCACAAATGTTAGCAAGATATACTGTTTCTGCTATATACACTGTTCAGAAATGAAGAGGGTGAGTGGTAGAGTGCTCAACTCTGTTGCGTGGGGGTTCTGGTTCGATCCCACCTCTCGTCAAAGTTAGCTTTGTGATGGGCAAAGAGCGTGTATGAAGGTATTATCGGAGTTCTACTGTCTCCTTCATCCCACCATTTTGTTCATTATCATTGTCTCCGTTACCAACGGAGCATATTCGAGAGACGTTAAACTAAAATAATGGAAGGGAAAAGGAAAGAAAAAGCAGCGGCGGTTCTAGCCTGGGGCCGGAGGCATAGCTCCCAGTTTTTGAGTAACAAAAATAATTTCAGCTAATATTTATATGTTTTTAAAAGTACATAGTAAACTCATGTTATATCTATCATAGTCTGGGGTCTGGATGCCCCACACCCAGTTTTTACTTCTAGAACCACCACTGAGAACAAGATAAACGAAATGAAATTTCTAGCTTTGTGCACCTCGAATGTGTATTTTAGGCTAAAGGAGGCAGATAATTAATTAAACTTAGTGACTACGAAGGAATTTTTAGATGAACATGTGTGAGGAACCGAAAAAACTCCGAGAAAACCCTCGAACAAAAACTCGGAGGGTCGAGCAAGGGATCCGTCCAACCACAAATTTACGCCTTACTACTGAGTCAACACGAACCTATACTATATAAAGTTATTGGTGGTGGAAACTAACATTGATTGAAACACAGGACTTCTGCGATTCTCAAGGCTAAGTCCCATCAACTGAAGATTACTTCGTATATAGTACTATCACAGTGATATTTGATCATGTTCGCTTTTCCCGATCAATTGGAGATAAAAAAATAAAAATAGCATTAATAATAATAATAATAATAATAATAATAATAATAATAATAATAATAATAATGATAATAATAATAATAATAATAATAATAATAATAATAATGATGTGGCTCTCCTTGCTGGATTAGTAGCTAGCATACGTGACTTTAGTGCACGAAGTTTCGGGTTCTATTCCCAGTAGGAAAGCTTTGAAATTTGAGTGGATTACGGTGATTCAGATTCCAGCTTAAACTGTAGGTTCATGTCTCATACAGACTTGGTACTAGAAAAGAACTCTAAACTCAAACCAACCAATCTAACACCTGTTTGAACTCGTGGAATTTACTTTTTTTTCAAAGTGCGGTTAAGCGGAAGATTAGAATTAGCACTAGGACATATTTCTGGGCTTTCAGTTTCTATGGCCATGTTAACCCGACATGTATGAGAAATAACATCCCTCGGTGATCACACTATCCGGGGAATTGGGGAGGAAGAAAGGCATGGGGAAGAATGGAAGTGGTCTGGGGCCATTGTGTTAGGTACCGTTCTAGCATTTTCCTAATCAGAATGAGGAAACCACAGGAAAATCTCACTCAGGATGATTGGCCTGAAAACGCTTTTACTCTTTTTTGACCGAATATCCCCACCGGGAATTGGAACTGAAACCACTCGTACCAAAAATGAAATCCTTAGCAACTACGCTACAAGGGCCCACAAGCACAAGTTTAAGATAATAGTTATTGAATAACAGGAAGTTCTACAAATGTAAATAATGTGGATGTGGTTCATACAAATTTAAAAATATATAAGAAATAAAACAATTTCATATACAAAAACTAAGGACCAAACAGGAAAAAAACAAAATAAAGAACGAAATACTACATGTAAGAAATGACATTGTGAAGCTTTTCCGTAATTTGGAATTATACCTGGTACATAGTGAAATTTTTCAAGCTCTAGCAGAAAAAAATAGCATTATCTTCTAGGCAGCGCATACAAAGTTTTATATGAATCAAAAACTATTGAGAAGTTTTTTCCTAGTTTAAACTTAAGCTCAAAAATTTTAAATATTTTTACTTAAGGTGAGTGTCTATAAGTGTGTTTTCTAATTCTTCTGGTAACAGTTATGCCCTATGAAGTTATAACTTAGTTCTTCTGTGTTATTAATCTATTACGTTTAACTTGATAAGTAGTGTATAAGTCTGGGCTTCGTCTTCGGTTCGACATCCAACCTGAGAACTTCTTCCTAGCAAGAATTCCAGTGTCTCATTTGACATTTATTTATTAGTTTTAGGCCCAATGTACTCATACGTTAATAATATCCTACTTGGGAAAGCTAAATACTTATTTGAACTCCTATTTAAATTACGTCGAACACATAATGCTCATACAGCTTGTAGAGATATATTTCACGAAACTATTGAATATAGACAACAAATATTTTATGTTTTATAGAGTAATCATTTCCATATACTAATATTAAAATCTCTCAACAGAACCTGGGATCATGTACCCCTATTTCGGCGTTCGGAGAGTTATATATTTCATTTTTCAGAACAATTAGTGAGAAAAGTTCATAGGTAGTTTTTTTTTTCATTCAAAACATCATTATTATCTATCACAATGGATGGGAAGAACAGAAGTGATATAACATTTAAAATTGCCAAAATATAAAGGTAACTCACTTTTAGTATGTTTATTTTTGCTTTAAATGTTACAGCATCGCCCATAGCTGAGGAATGACGTGTCTATTGCGTGATGGTACATATGATATAACAACGGCCGCCATCTTATTATTCGTTGGGTGGGGCAGAAAATATAAAATAGCTGACTTTTACACATTACCTGACAATTGCTAGTTGTTACATTCCATACTATTGAAAAAATAAAATGCAATTTTTTTCGTGTATTCAGTCCCCGAAACAAATATTTACTCTCTACTTATAAAAATGCTTGAAATAAATTGAAACCAAGAAGTTCCAGCCAATGCTTAGTTATAAGCACTGGCACTGCATATTGCCTAGAGAAGATTTTAGCACAGTCAAAAGAAGGATAAAGGCTTCGTCATATGTAAGGAAAACCTTAATGAAGATGTTTACATTTACCTTGTATATACAAATTATTTTGTCTTGGTGTACATAACACTGTACGAAAAAAATGTCGACCACTCTTATTTCAATTATGTTTTGGCTAGTGTTCACAGTTTGAACTAATCTAACACGTTCACGTACAAAACCGTTAATTTTAGCTCGGACACAACATCCTCCATGCATTTCTTAAGATTCATATATTAATTACTAGTCTTGAAACGCGATACAAAAGTAATTTCTACCTAATACGTTTCAATGGCTAGTTTGTTTCACTTACTATTTGTCAAAGTGAAAATATAAAACAAGATCTTTTTATACTGTGTTATAACTCCACAAATCTTAAATATTTTTGGAAGAAATAGAAAACACATTCACATATATGTGCCTTGAATTAATATATCTAAAGTAGTTTAACAAGAACTTAAACTAGGAACCATATTTTTAACAGTTTTTCTTCTGTGCAGCAAAATCGACTCGAGAAAACCGAAAAAGAAGGGAAGAAAAGTCAAATCAAAATTAGCTTACCGATTTATCAAAACGATAAAGAAAAATAATGAAATTTCCGAAACATTATGGCAGTATTCATCATATCAAACACATTCAAATTAGGTTTTTGATTTGGTTTCCAATCATTAACTTTCAGAACTACCGTATCGAAGACATTTTGAAAACATTGTTCGTATTTCTTCTTAATGTACAGAACACGTCTAAAACTTTTTTAACTAGGCTTACCTCTGCAGTAGATTCCTTTCCATTATTTTTATTCATTCCAATGTGGACTTATCCAAGGAATTATGAAAAAAAAAATGTACTAAGCGCAAGTCCTTCCAACTACACAGAACAGACTGAGGAAAGTGCAGGTTGCATACGTACTGTATACCCTCAGCCAATCACGTTCGCATGCAAAGCACCATGTGACACTTTCCGTGCTTCAACAAATAGCTTTGCGCGCCTTCTTTTTGCAACATGGAGGATAAATCAAAGCCGTTGGATGACGTAATTACTAAAATGAATATTGCTTGTGAATGGCATCAACTTGAACTTAAATTAAATATAAGATTCTCTTATGAAAGCAAATGAAAATAATAAGTAGTCTTAACTGAGTATTGAAATATTTTTCAAATGAAATCGTAGAAAGTTATTTTATAATTTGCGAGTAAAATACTATGTAATGATAGTATCCATTTTTATTGTTGTTAAAAGGGTGTGATACATAACACAGGAAATACAACTGATATTAAATTAATAATAAACAATTATAAATATAATAACGATCAAATATTCATTTTTTCAGTATCAGTGATATTTCTTCTGATATTTTATGCCTTAATTTATGATTTATGAAAGGTTTCCAGGATATTTTTCAAAATTATATTGAAAATTATCACAAAAAAGAGAAAATGTAGTATATTTCTGAAAAAACTGATAAGTATGGTTGAGTGAATCTTAACTTTCGACTACATATTGTTTACCATGGTTAATTAATATCATATTCTTCTACATGTTAGAGATAAGTGACTAACGCATGTAGTTTTCTCTGTGTGTGATTCTGGGTTTGATTTTGGATGGAGAAGTTTGCTTGGTATACAAACTAGAGTAGTGGTTAGGCTTCGACTTTAACAAACTGTGCCAAATACATTAAGTACCAAAAAAATGGTAACCTTCGACCGGCAATCAACGTAAACCTCAAAACACTTTGAAACCTGAATTGCAAATTTAAATTCCAGTATAATATATAAACAATATTTCAAAGGATCATTGAAACATGTGCTCCAATGATATGTCGCAATATAATCCCTTAAAAGATCTCAATGATATGGTTAGAATTAAAATAATGATTATTATTAAAATAATACCCTTCATAGAGGCCGCGGTGACTCAATGATAGAGCGCTCACTTCTCTTACATAGGGTTCTGTTTCAATTTCAGCCTGCGAGAAGTGGGATTTATGGTGAGCAAGTAGGATACTGTATGTGTGAGTTTTCTCGGGGATCTCTCGTTTTCTCTCTCCTTTTTCCTTCCACCATTATCATCTATATTAACGTGACCATCTCCCTTAACCTCTGCATAATCTTAGGGCCTCAAACCTGAAATGTGTCATTGTCATTTTTTTCCGCAATAGTGAAACTGATTACTAGTTTGTGCCCTATATTATACAGAGATATTAATCATAGACTTAAAACACTTAACAATAATTCTAAGCAACATTTGCATCATTATGCAATACTCTGTTCGGTATTTGAGTTAGTAAGTTTGGTTTAACTTTAACATCCCTTTCAGCAGCGAGGCTATATGAGACGTGGACCTACATCTTAACATGTGATCCAATCCACAACCTCCCAGGGGAAATCGAACTCATATATAATATATGCATGTGTGTAATCATGTTTGTCCCTCAACTCTTCCTAGACCGCATGACCAATATTGATTATATTTGGCACTTTAATTGACCAATGCCAGCCTTAGGTTTCTATTAAGATATTTTTTCTTCAAATATGTATCCTAAGAAAGGAAGCAGGGTGTTTAATATTTATTCAAAAAATTAGTATCTAACGATCCTCTCAACTTAGAAAGATAAAACTTGGCATATCAACTCTTCATTCAAAATAAGCGAACCCGTGTCCAAGCGATTTTAAAAGCTTCCGTTTTAAACGAAGACATCATCCATCTTTTATGCACATAAATATTAACTGAATTATGTTTATTCGCAAATTTCTAGACCAGGATCACGGCATAACCTAGGTTTCTATTATGTAACTGTGATTAAAATACGTATAATAAGGGAAAAGCTAGAGGGGGTCAAAATCTATGCGGAATTGAGTATTTCACAATTCTTTCAAGTTAGGGAGATGAAACCTGGTATATAAATTATTCATTAAAGTAATAGGAAACTGGTTTAGGACTCTAGGACGACTGACCATAGCCTAGCTTGTGTTTTTATTATGTAACTTTCATTAAAGTGTGTATCCTAAGGGTATAACGACTCACTAAGAGTAGTCGTCAACCTGGTTCGATAAAGTAAGATGTATAAATCTTGAGTGGTAGTACTCATTGACAAGTAAAAATATCTTTAATAATTATATACCATTATTCTCACCTTTTCTATTAGAATGATAACGTCGAGGAACGTTGCTAAAATGGTTTATTAGTTGATATACTTTATAATATATTTTCCTTCAAACTGTCAAGCACACAAACTTGCTGACTAGGTATCTATAAACATGTACATAGCAACAACTATCCCATAATAATAATTTACATATATTAAAAACATTCTTCTTCTGTTAATATGAAATTAACATTCTATTAAGTATAGTGCACATGTATGAGCACTTTCTGCCCAAGGTACAGGTAATTATTAATCTATCCAAAGTATTTCGTTATATAAAAATGTCGCCCGACAAATGGACTGAATATAAAAGTCATAAGCGAGTTTGGCTTTTATCTTCAAGAACCACTGGTCCGTTTACAATAGTGTTTTTACATTACATATGTTCTTTATATTTTGATCACACCTCGTATATATCTTCATTACATTTCATATATACATATATATATATATATATAGATACATTTATAACAAATCTTTAATTTCGTTAATAATTATTTTTTAACAATAAAGATTCAACACAAATTGATATAATGAAAACAATTTTTGTGCTTAATCAATCATGAATTAAATTATAATCCTTCACGTTAATAAGAAAGAATTCAAATCATTGAAAACTTATCGTTGGTTAATGAAAATCAAAGAAAATTAAAGTGAACAAAAATCAAAATTTAAACATAACCTACGTTTGAATAACCAAAAAGGAAGAAAATAAGTCTATTTTTACATAAACAGAAGACACCCTTTTGGTATTATATATTTTTTTTTCTTTCAGTCTTCTTCATTCCTATTTATTTGAGCAAGAATGTCAGGCGCAACTAACTCTTTCACTAGATGCATCCATTTTTCCTTTGTATACTGAGTAGGTTTCCAAACCTTTAACTCATCTATATTACGAAGTCCAATTGACGTACCCGTTTTAGCGTTCAACAATTCGAAAACTTTAGGATTTATTTCCTTAAAACATAAATAAGGACCTGAGAAAATGTCGCAAAATTTATAAATCTTCTTTAACAACATATTACTTTGTGGATGTTGTTTAACAAAAACTAAGTCATTGACCTTGATCCGATATTTTCCTTCTTGCAAAGACTCTACTTGTGAATTACGTTTCAAAAATTTGTTATGTCTTCGAATTTTTACCATATTCACTAAACTGGAAGAATCTATAATTGTCGAATCTTCTAATTTGACATCAAAATGTTGTTCCACAGGGAAAACCAAATCAGAACCATTATGCACATTAGCAGGAGACACACCTAAAGTGTCTGATATAGAATGATTCAAAAGGTACGTAATTTGGCTGACATGCTTAATCCATTCGGCATGTTTATCTTTACAAAAGTGTCGAAACAACATACCAAAATTGCGATGTACATTTTCTACCACAGAACTACTAGGATGGTACGGAGTTACAAAATGAATTTTAATGTTAGCCTTGTTCATGGCTTTGAGGAACACATCACTTTTGAATTGTGAACCGTTATCGCATAATATATGTTCGATAGGGCCACAATGTGGAATATATACATTCAGAATTTTATTTACGATAGCAGCGGAAGTTGCTCTACGCAAGGGATAGGCTACTACATATCGTGAAAAGATATCCATGGTGGTTAACAAATAAGTTTCTCCAGTAGCTGCTCTTGGTAGAGGTCCATATAAATCGATCGACAGAAATGAATGTGGTCTCTCAGGCGTTATTGAGAGCATTGGTTTTTGTATAGCCTGGTAATTATGTTTAATTCGCATGCACTCAATGCAGTCATTGATATAATTTTTGATTTGAGCTCTCATTCCCTTCCAGTAAAAGGATTTATTAACCAAGGCACATACCTTTACATACCCAAAATGTCCGAAATCGTCGTGGTAGGCCTTTAATATGCGTGCTGTTAACGTAGGTGGAATGCAAATTTTGTTCCTAGATTTGAACTTAAAATCTTTAATAAGTAAAATTCCATTAGATAATTTAAATCTGAGATTCCAGTGTTTGGGACAATTACATCCCTCACCGCATGAAGATAAATGTTCCATGATTTGTTTATATTCATGATACTTCATTTGATGTTCTCGTAAATCTTCTATTGAAATGGTAGCTATTTCATCCTGTAAGATCTTAAATTCGTTGATGGACAAGATATGTTGTTCTTCTCCAGGAAACAGACGTGATAAAGTATCTACGGGTCCATTATCTACCCCTTTAATGTGTTGTACTTCGAAATCATAAGCTTGAAGATCTAACGACCAGCGAAGTAATCTGTTATTATATCCCTGTACGCTGTTAAGGTATCGCAATGAATTATGGTCGGTAAGTACTATGAAATGACATCCGCTAAGATATGGAGCAAATTTTTGTATTGCAAAACGTACAGCCAAAAGTTCGATTTCTGTCGTGGTGTATCCCTTTTCAGCTTTCTTTAAAGTACGGCTAGCGCAATAAATAACAGCCGGTTCCTGAATAGTTGGGTTAGGTTGCCAGAGTACTGCAGAAATTCCAAGTTGAGAACCGTCACACTGAACATAGAAAGGAACGTCGTATCTGGGGTGGTTCAAATGGATATTTTGCTTCACGCATTCCTTCAACTTATTGAAACTGTGTTCTTGGATCGGACCCCATTGCCATGGTACTCCTTTCTTTATAATCATAAATAAAGGCTGGGCTATCTCAGCGAATCGCGGGATGGATTTGCGAAACCAATTGAAGAGCCCTAATATTTGTCGTGTCTGTTTCACATTTACTGGAGCAGGCAGATCTTCTATGGCTTGTACTTTAGATTGACTGAATTGTAAACCAGAGGCATCAATTTGGTACCCAAGAAATTCTATAGAATTCTGCAGAAATTTGGATTTCTGTAGATTGATAGTAAGGCCCGAACTTTCCAATCTGTCTAAAACTATATCTAAGTACTTCAAGTATTCATGTGGATTTTTTCCCATGATTAAGATGTCATCAGCATAAGTTATCACGTTGCTACGTAAGTCTTGACCTAGAACTTTGTTCAAGCAGGATGCTAACGCCGCACTACCATTGATAAGCCCAAAGACTACACGATTGTATTCGTATAAGTGACCTTCAAAACTAAATGCTGTGTACGGTTTCGAATCTTCATGTAATTCGACCTGATTATACGCCATCACTAGATCTAAATTTCCGAATACAGTGTTCCCTTGTAAAGAAGCTAGTATTTCTTCCACTGGAGGATACCTCACTTGTTCCAGATCAATGTGACTATTCGTGCGTCTCAAATCTAATACCACACGTAGAGAACCATTTTTCTTTGGAACAACATGTAATGGATTAAGGTGGACGCTTCGTGAAGGCCTAATGATCCCATCTCTTAACATATCTGTAATTTGCTGACGTACATTCTCCCTGTATCTATATGGAATTATATAGGGCTTGGTTACTATGGGTTTGTCTGTTTTAACTTTAAAAGAATAAACAAAATCCTTGCAACGCCCAGGACGTTCTGAAAAGACATTTCTATGTTTATATAAGATATCCTTAAAGTTAGCTTTTACTGTATTATCAGTAAAGTCAAGGCTGCTTTCGAGTGATTTAACACGCTCAGAAAACAATACATCGTCCTTTAAATCCACCAAATTTTGTGTGTCTTCCATTCGTTGATCATTTAATTTACCATTTTCTGCACTAACAGAAACATTATTCACTACAGGAGAAATATCATTATGTTGACAAGCAAGATTATCTAATTTTGGAAGCAGTTTCTGAACGATTTCCTGAGGTATACCCGGTATAGTCAACGTTTGGTTTTTAAAATCAAGCATGACACGTAATTGAGATAATAAATCTAAACCCATAATTAATTTCTCGTTAAGTTCCTTTATTACCAGAATAGGAATTGATATTTCAAAATATTGAATAGTTATTGTCACACGAGTAATTCCAGCTACCCTCTTTTTATGTTTACCGGTAAAATCAACTATAATAAGGTTCTCAGCCTTTTGTAATTTAGGATTCGAATAATTACTAGTAATTGCTTTCCACAATGAATACGATAATAGAGAGGCATTTGCTCCTGTATCAAGTAAAGCTTCGGTGCTTAACCCATTGACTTTAATAGGTATTTTAGCTGTACTATAAGATTTTAAAAATACAAAATTTTCTTCAATATTAAAACCATCATTGACAGTATCATCTTCGAACCAACAACGATTTACAACAGGTATAAATTGGTACTGACATCTATTAATTGCTATTTCCGAATAATTATTTACAGAGACGTCATGTGAAAGATCATTTTCATCATTAACATGAACATGTAAATTGGAAGATAAATGTTCATAAGAATTATCGCTTAAATTTTTAGATAAATGTTCAAGAGAATCTACAGCTGATATGGGTTTAACCCCTACCACATCAGCCGTAATTAGTTTAAATTCATACTGGTGTATGGTTCTAATAAAGTACATTGCACAGCACAATCATGATTATGTCCCGTATTATTGTTCTGTACAGAAATTACTTCAATACCTGGATCTTGATGCGAAGTGCCATCTCTTGTCCTCCCATTACGTCTATCCACGTAGTTCGCTGTATTCCTGGAATTTCGCCATACATTTCGTCTATTTTTAAACCTATTTTGATATGTTCTAACATATGGATTGCTACGATTAATTAGGTTAGGCGGATTCCCTACATAACTTTGCCTAATTTGCTCATTTTGATTGCTAGAGTATACTCGGCTTAGGTTATGTTCCGTATTATTCACACTTCGGATATTTAAATTCCGAACAGGCACCAAATGATCTGAATTATTCTTATTTTTACCCATTCCTGCTTGTTGATTCATGGCATGGTATTGAGTTTCATAGCATTGGACAAGCATTAATAAATGGTTGAAACTCATACACTGTGTGGAAAATAAGATCTGTTGTAATTTAAATGGAAGCAAATTTCGAATCGATGCTATTATTCTCGATTCCGATTGCAATGGATTAACGACCTTTAATTCGTTGTAGGTATTTACAACAAACTCTACAACAGATTTATGCAATCGAGGATTGAAGTGTTGATTTCTAATGGTAGCATCTCTATTCGCAAGCAAAAAGTCATTTTCATAATTGGCGATCAGTGCCGCTTTGAATTCTTCATATGTACTGATGTGATCACGTACTGCTTTAAACCATAATGAACAAGGTGGGAGTAATACATGAGGGATTAATTTCATATATTGTGATCTATCTATACACATAATATTGCACTCGTCCTGGAATTTTTCTAAGAAAGAAGTAGCATTCTCGTTACACTTACCACTGAATTTGCTCATAGCTCGAATTTCACTCATCTTAACACTTAATTTTACCTTCCTTTTATCATTCCGTGTACTTATTGGGTGATAGTTCCTATCCATGACGTGATGTGTCGTTACACCATCTATGTTTCGCCCATCTGCACCCTTCGGATATATTTCTTCCAATATAATATCCTCATCAGACACCGGCGAAGGCGAGTTCATCTCTGGTGAGTGGGGGAACTCCATGCGATCACTACACATGTTATTACGGCATGTGTTGTCCTTAACCTGTAGCATTCTAATTTCTTCCTGTAACGTAGCTATCAATTGCGTATTTGCACGTATGTTGTTAGCATTATTGATGACCTGTATCTTTTGTTGTTGAACAGAAGATTCTGTTACTTCTAAATCCTTTTTTACATCACTGATTTCTTGTCTCAGGTGATTGTGATTACCCTGGCATTCCTCCGATATTCCTTTTAACTTTTCCTCGAACTGCGAGGTGATATCGCTCATCGTCTGGATAATTAATTGTTTCGTTTCATCCGACTTCTGTTCCATCCGTGTACTTAATTCCTCGTATTGCTTGTTGGATTTTTCGAAGTTATGCTCTATCGTCTGCTTCAATTCTTCGTATTGTTTGTTAGATTCATCAGACTTCTGTTCTATTCGTCTACTTAATTCTTCAGAGTTATGCTTCATCGTCTGCTTTAACTCGGTAGACATCTGCATCAATTGTCGCTGTAAAGCTAACAAGATTCGATCTTCTGATGATGTCATTCCTGGTGCTACACTATGCTCACCATTGTCACTATTAGTGGATTCATGCTCCATTGTTTCATTGTCCATTTTTCTTACAATTATTCTACCACTTCTCAATATGGTGAAATTTGTACTCATTAACTTTATGACAAAAGTAAATTCAACCTTACTCTGCTTCGGGATATGAATTTACAACAAATCCCGGGTGAGGTAAACCAAAATTTTTATAACGACTCACTAAGAGTAGTCGTCAACCTGGTTCGATAAAGTAAGATGTATAAATCTTGAGTGGTAGTACTAATTGACAAGTAAAAATATCTTTAATAATTATATACCATTATTCTCACCTTTTCTATTAGAATGATAACGTCGAGGAACGTTGCTAAAATGGTTTATTAGTTGATATACTTTATAATATATTTTCCTTCAAACTGTCAAGCACACAAACTTGCTGACTAGGTATCTATAAACATGTACATAGCAACAACTATCCCATAATAATAATTTACATATATTAAAAACATTCTTCTTCTGTTAATATGAAATTAACATTCTATTAAGTATAGTGCACATGTATGAGCACTTTCTGCCCAAGGTACAGGTAATTATTAATCTATCCAAAGTATTTCGTTATAAGGGTAAGCAAGGGGTCCAAAAATTCATGTGAAATATTACGATCTCACAATTCTCTCAACATAGGAAGATGAAACTTGTTACATAAATTTTGCATTTAACATAATCAGACCGTGATCTAGAGTTCTTAAAAATCTCCATTTTAAGAATGGTAAGGGGGCATCTCCTACGTATATAAAATCTATGTAACGATATTTTTCTCTGTAATCTTCTTCTAGCTGCCCCGATTTTGATTAGTTTTGGTACATGAGTGTACCGAGGCCTACCTTATGTTTTTACCACGTTGTCGGCAACAAAGTGAAGGATGAAGACATGAAAGTAAAAATATGTTTGACAGCTAACCCCTCCTAGATAGTTGCACCGATATTGGTACTTGAGTGGATCCTGGCCAAACCTAGGTTTAAGTACGTTTTTGGCAAAGGAAGAAGAAGACGTGAGGGGGTGATACGTAAAAATAATAGAAACCGACCTCTACTATTGAAAAAATCATCATTTTCTAGGTAGCAGGGATAATTAGTAATACTACCGACGTCGTCAAAATCCAAGTTCAATCTCACCGATAAGGTCTGGGTTAGGAACAGGGTGACATGTAAAACTAATTAAAAAAAGGTTCGATATTAGTGTTTAATCTATGGAATGAATAATAATCTGTTAATGCCGTTTCAGTTCAAATTCGTCCCCCATGCGTATCGTAAGAGGAAGATGGGGTTCAAATATTTTATATAAACATATTCTCCCAGTGCGAAAATCGAGCATTTCAGCTAGAATGTATATGATTATAACATGAAATAGACGTTTTAACACGAATAACAATATAACACGAATTGCTTAAATGTTCATTTCACTATTCATTTCATGATTATTCTGAAAAAACAAAACGAAAATGGCTAGAACTTCATTTAACCCTTTCACAGAGGAAGTCGACTTTTGTCGACAGAAACAAAATGTCCTTAACATGCGAATGTCGACTATAGTCGACGTGTTAAAATTTGTTTGTCCGTATTTTGGCTTTGTCGAGAGTAGTCGCCAAAGTTGTACCGTTCATTTTTTTGTGTTCTATTGTTTTCGATAAACAATAGAAATCACACAGAAAACCTTTGGCGACTACAATCGACAAAACCAAGATACAGACAAATTTTAACACGTCGACTATAATCGACATTCGCAGGTTAGGGAATTTTTTTCCGTCGCCTTCCACAGTGAAAGGGTTAAACCTGAAATACCCTGAAATACCCTGAAATAGGATGTTCCTGAGTAGTTACATTTTTTAGAACATAAAACAAAAAAAAAGAAAATACAAATTCAAAATTTGGACGTGACACTTGAATAAAAAAGGACTCTTAGTACTTAAAATCGAATAATCAATGTCTTTGGAATGTTTATTATAATGTTCTAAATGCCGTAATTATCAGTTGATCAAAGGGTATAGCCAAATAAGGCGGTGGAAAGTGTCCTTACACGGATTACTGTTATATTTATACCAAAGATAACTTTGGCCAGAAAATCAACCTCAATTTCCTTCGAATGTTTAAGTTTTTGTTAAAAATTTGAAAATAAAAAGTGTTCATATCTCGAAAACGACTTAAGCTACGAGGGTGAAACACAATATGAATATACTTTGCTTAAAGTGTCTTACTAGAAACAAGACACAATGTATTTCGCCCCTCAAATTTCTAGCGAAAAGTGCGTCGAAAATATTCGAATTCAAATATTTTTTTCTTTATGTTTGACTGATCACCTTCTAATTTTCCATCATAGAAGCACTACCAGCCTACCTATAATATATGTTGACCATGGTTTGATACTCGAGGTGCAACTTAGTGTAAAATGAGGAAAACCAAAGTCGGATACGCTTGGAAGATATGCAACCCGTATTACGCCAGAAATGTACGAATCCTGTAAGAAGTCAAAGACGGTCGACTTTGTATTTCTGACTCGTCATGAATGGCTCTTCAAGACAGTATAACTCTCACAATCATACCTATTCGAGAAACCGCGTGAGAGTGCTAGTGACGCTGATAATTGAAATGTCATTTAACTACTGTTACGTTTTTGTTTAAACTGCGCACTGGCAATTCGAACAGTGTTAGTGCTGCAATTCTAGGGCTGTAAAGAGAAGCAGCAAGTTTCGGATGTGCGTGCATCTGTCATTCATGAGTGCAATCGAAAACAGTCATTTTACCCTGTAAATTCGGAGTCGTGGCGTGTTCGCGAGAAGAGCTCAAACAATTGAAAAAAAAGAGAAACTATTGTGGTGACGAAACTTCACTATACTTTTAACCATTTTGTACTAATGTTTGATAGAAGATATATATATTCGACACGGCAAGAAGTCGAATAATGAGTATGAATGAAAATCATACCCTAGCTAAGAAGAAAATTGCCTCTATATAACCCATTTACTATTCATACTACGACCGGTTATGTTGCAAATATGCTGGGGCCATATGCTGCAATCACAAATGACGCATCAATAGTAAAATGTGTGTTTCAAGATACAACGGCCTAGCGATTCTCATGGCACAAGGTGATATTTATTATGTGACTCGCGGCTTTCGGGATACAACCAAATATTTGGAAGAAAGAGAATTTACAGTTTTAATGCCTACACAAAAAGGTAAGCGCGGATAATTGACTACGACTGAGGCGAACTTTTCCCGCTATGTTACAAAAATTCTCTTGGTTGTTGAGGCCTTTCATAGAATTCTTGGATAAGTATTGTATTCTACGACCCAACTGGACAATAAGTTGTTTCCTCAAGTTGAATTATTATGCCGGATAGCTTCTTATTTACATAATACTTCTGAAAATCATTTTAATTTTGACGATGGCCTCGAGAAGGAAGCTCAACAAATGGAACGATAGTACACCACAGAGAACTCATTAGGATTAGAAGTAGAAGAGCACGGTTGGGACAGGTATACACGCTCTTTCGCAAAAATCACATCTGCCTGATATTCTGGACTTCCCGGAGTTGACAGAAAAGAGACCTATAAATTGATTTTACAGGTTCCTATCAGTTGTCTCAGGCAGTTTCCTACTCGTCTGAAATGATGAACTAGAGCATCCTCCGTGGCTAAGCGCTTAGCGTAGCCACCTTTGGCGTGGGAGACCCGGATTCGACTCCCGGTGGGAGTTCATGTGCTTCAGATTCCACGTTAATCAGTAGGTCCACGACTCATATAGCTTCGCTACTGAAAGGAATGTTAAACCCAAAATCAACTCAACTCCTGAAATGATGAATGAAGATAACAGCATTAATCTCCATTTCCTGAAAAAAAAATACCCACACCGTTAAATTCGACATATTAGTAGGAAGGCATACAGGTGTTATATTGATTTTGTTCCAAATACAATAGGATGTTCGGGTCTAAAGCCGCATTATTATGAATGTGCCCATGGGAGTCGAACAGTTTAATGTTGTTCACATGTTGCTGCAAACATTTATTACCTTTCAATACTTTGCTCGATACTTTGCTAAGATTGTTTGGCCTACAGAGATTTTAAACCAATTGTGTGTTGCCGGTCTTGTCACTCCAGTAATAAGGTTCCACATACCGTGTCCTTCATTTTCCTTGTAATGTTTTATGATACAGGAAAGACAGTGCAAAAACATTTTGAATTTTTTGTTTACCATCATCTAGTGCATTATAATAGTACTTTATACACTATACATAGGGATAAACAAAAACGTTACTTTCTGTAAATCACGATTTAAAATATTGGTATCCTACTAAGGCAGACTGAAAATCAATGGCACTAGTGCTTTCACACTGTTTCTGGAAGAGGTACTATTATGATAGTTATATTCCCACATTAAAAAAAATCATGACGACTCAGAAACTCAAACTCAACCATCTTTGATTTCTGACAGCACTCGTGACGGCCAAAATATGTATATATATGGTGTAACGTGGGGTTGCATATCTCTAGGCGTGTTCAACTTTAGTTTTCCTCATTTTACAGCAAGTTATACCACGAGTATCAAACCATGGTCAAGACATATTATACGTGGGTTGGTGCTGCTTCTGTGGTGGAAAATGGAAGGTGATTAGTCAACTGAAAGGAAAAATATTTGAATTCGAATATTTTCGACGCGTTTTTCACTGGACGAAATGCATTGTTTCTTGAAGGACGTAATACATTGTTTCTTGTTTCTGGTAAGGTCCTTTAAGCAAAGTATATTAATGTTGTGTTACACCCTCGTAACTTAAGTCGTTTCCAACATATGAACACTTTTATTTTCGAATTTTCAACAATAATTCGAGATTCGAAGAAAATTGAGGTTCATTTTATGACCAAAGTTATATTTCGATATGAGGTACCTTTGGTATAAATATCATAGCAATCCATGTAGTGACTCTTTTCACTGCATTATCCGGTTATACCCTTTGGAGGAGGATTGAAATGGAACACGTGTCAATATAATATTTTCAAAAATATTTTTCTTTCACATTCTATTATAAACATCAGTTTAGTAAACCATATTTTATTGACGGGTTCCCATTTTCCCTTACTCGCGTGGCTATACCTCTTTATATACTACAACGTTCCATGCCTTGGAATCGAACCATTAATCCTTCACTCCAGAGGGTTTTACCACTAATCTAACATTCTCCACTCGATTCCTTGTGTACGTGAACTAATATATATGTCGTGTGTATTAGTATTCATGGGAGAAACGGGTTATAAGATATGTTCCATGGACGGAAGCATACCTAAAGTAAGAAGACATTATTATAGGCCTTACGTGGTATATTAGAATTCGTTCTCCAATATTTAGGAAGTGATTATGAAACAAACCCAAAAGTCAATGTAGGGAAAAGTTAAATTGGCTTCGTTTCTGAGTTTCAAGAACACAGTGAATGCGAAAATGAACTTCAAGTTGTCATATCACAAATAGCACAAACATTGCCTTTACACAAGCATTCTTTTACAGGAAACAGTGTGGTAAATTTTCGAGACCATCTGGCATCGTTTCAAGATTTTCAAGATCAGATCAACATCGAGACTGACTTTTATAAATCGAGATGATACTGTTACTTAACAACCGAGATCTACTCTAGGCGAGACCGTCTGTCTTCGAGAGACAGAAACAGGTACTTGTAATTAGAGATGATAGCAAGACTATACTAAGCTCAGTTTCAAAAGTTTCTTTCTCGTGTCGAAGATTGATAAAAAGAACTATTGAAAATGCCTTTGTTCATAATTCGTGCTTTGTTAAGTTGCATAAAAGATAAGGAAACAATTATCTCTGGATGGCCCTGGTCATAGGCTTATACACAGGAGAAAGAGAAATAAATACCATCACTGATTACGTGGTATATCGAAAGAGTTTTAAACCCAAAATTTTGCGTTAAAATTTCAATGTTTTATATTCTTTCCAGTAATTCTAATTACCCAGAAAGCATGTTGCTAACATATTCCGAAACATAATTTTGTAAAGAAACTACAAAAAGTTTCAACCTCCTAATATTTTTTTCAGACGATTCAGGATTTATCCAAAGTTATGTTTAAAATTTCTTGTGTTTTATTACAATCCTTCTTACAAATAACAATACCAACTTTCCCTTGAATAGAGATGCGTAAAAGAGAGAGAGACAGAATTTTCCAGACAAAATTCGAGATGAGACACAGCTCTTCCAATAGAAAACTACATTTTTTGAGTCGATACATCACTTTTACAGCACATTTTCGAGACGATACAGCCTCAAATCTTGTCTCATGCACATCGCTACCCTTGATATGGTATAATATCTTCAGATTGGAGGAAAGTAAAAAGAGGAATTTTGCTAATGATTCAGCAAAATCCTAGAATGAGAAAGAGAATTTAATTAAGCCAGATAATTCATTAGAAATGTTGAAAATGTGTAACCATTTGTATATTGACATTTCTAAAAAATATTTTTACTAAGCCATAATAATGGTACAAACATTTTCTTTCCTTCCTTTTCTTTATCTCTACGAGAATTGTAATTTGAGGAACAATTCCAATATTAGTATGAAATTATGAATTCTGTGTTAAACATCCTATGACTTTTTAAAATACAATAACGTAATCTTCATCACATACGAATATTTGCCCCAACTATAGCTTTAGGCTTGTAGCCAGTAGATCTTGAGGTTCTTAGCCACTTTTTTTTTATTTCTGTACATTTTCAATACAAGTCTAAAACGCTATATGTAAAAGTATTGGGAGCCTGTTTCCTAGCAGTCCTGTTCCATAGCATGTTCAACTTGGATGATAATTTTCCCTATAATTCAAATTTATTTTCATGGCTGTACAATTTCAAAGAGGAATTCACTTCATCCAAATAAAATATATTCATAAAAAGTTAAACTAGTAGTACCTCATTGTTTTTCTACATCCATGAAATAAGGAAAAGTGTTCCAGATGTTTACCTTGTAATATCCTTAATGTCCATGTTTAGTTCAGTAGTTGTAGTTAAATAAGACATATGATGAAGAATCTTACTTCCATGAAAACAGAGGGTACATGTATGCTCTCGATTTAGACCAAGTATAAAGCGCAGCATGACTTTATACTTCCATGACGTGGATATTGACAGGAGCTGATGTGGTCAGTACCACACTTCAGTCGCTTTTGCCATCAGATTTCCTCAGATATCCGTTCTACGCAGATTGGATGAACTTCTAAATCACATTTGAACTACGGTAATACAGAATATTAAATTCTTGCCCCATCGATAAAAACCGGGCTGTCCTATAAAGTAGGTAGACGCCTGACTGACTAAGCTATCGTGGTTCTAGAGGTACACGCATGTCCAAAATGATTGTCGCATATCTATAACTGTCTTCTTGTAAGAATATAATTTGATAATGATTTTGCAGAGTACTTTTAATATGATACTATATGTATAATCGGAAAATGTATATTTGTGTTAAGTTTCGTAGGAAAAGAGTTATAAATACGAAAATAATAATGAGTAAAATAAAATGTTGCTAAATGGACAAGAAAGTTTAATTTTCGTTTTATTGTTCTTATTTACTGCTCTTTTGACATGAAATTTGCCACATACATATCTATGCCGATTATGCACATACTAACATTATAAGAAATATTGGGCGAAATCGTTATCAAATTATATTCCTACAACAACATATTTATAGACATGCGACAACAATTTTGGACATGAGTGTACATGTAGTTTCGCGAAAAAAAAAACATTATAACATATTGTATAGACTAATTACATATTGTGAGCTACATAATAAGTCTACTATGGTTAATGTGTTTCTTTTGACCAAACAGTTACATATTCATGTATATTTCTTCCAGTGCTTAAAGTAACTTACTTTGATACAAGAAATAAATAAAGAAAACTATAATATTAACATACAGGCGATTGTTATAACATACATGCATATTGCGGAGTCCATTGTTTTCTATATACCTACTTAAAAAAAAGCCTTTATCTGTATTGACTTACAGGTACTGACTTTTATTAATATTTTAAATCTCAGTAAGATACAATATCTTTGAAAAACTTCCAATTAAAGTGGGATGTAGATCGTGATTCGGGCTTTATCCCAGACTTGATATAACCGCAAAAGATTCAACACTAGAACACATACACACACACAAAGCTGTGAAGGGATACGCAGACTACACTAATTCTCTTATCAAAAAGTGAAGTGAAAAACTAAAAATAGCAAAAGACAGTTTCTAAGACGATATCGCTTCTACATTTTTAATTTCACACAATTTATTTCGAGACTATAGAGATGAGATCGAGACGGCGATTTATGCTTCGAGACGAGATCGAGATCAAGACCACCGTTAACACTAGTTAACAAGGTTCTCGTAACATAAGAGAAAATACCTGACTGGAGGAACTGTGAATTCGAATATGAATTCAGTTTTTCTCCATCACGTACAGTTTCCCCGCGACAGAGAGATTTTTGGGAAATGCCCTCAAAATTTCCCTTTTTCGCGTATTGCATAACCATAAATCTTGACCCCTTACGAACAATAACACAAGAATTAAACCAAAGAAACCTTGATTGGTACCCAATAAACCCTCTAAGTTTCAGAACAATCACGTTATTATTACTAGAGAAATAAAGATATTTATATATCTATACTTTCAGATCTCTTGATTTGATGAAAAGAAAAAAAACATTTGCTTTATTGCCACAAGCACAGACACAAAATAGAACACAACACAATTTACATGTATCACAATTTACAATAAACGATAAAATAAATATACAAAATTGTCGCGAAAAAACATTAAACTTTCCAGAATGTATGAAACTTCCATTGAGTTACATAAATGTACACTACTTCCTCCTTTTGTAAGAAGTATTGCATTCTCTAATAAAACCCCAACAATAATCGTCCATAATTGAAGGATCTCATCTTCCCTGGCACCTCTTCTCCAATGCTATTATGTTTTGATGGAGTCTTTCCCCCTGTTCGTCGCTGTAGCACATGAATTAGCAGGAAAGAAGCTAAGCTGAGAGTGTAAATAGTGGATTTTTAAAGACATCTTACATCCCAAATTCTGTAGCATGTCCCGTACTATTTCACTGTAATTCTCCGCTTTGTTATTGCCCAGAAAGTCACGCACAACACACTTAAATTCTGTCCAGACCGCTAGCTCGGCAATGCTCAACTTGCTGTCAAAGCTATCATCAAGCATGAGTTTCCTAATATGGGGACCAACAAACACTCCCGCTGAAATGTTAGCATTACTCAGGTTAGGAAAATTATGTCGCAAATGCTTGAAACCTTCAACAGTTGTGTCCATCGGTTTGACGAAGTTCTTCATAAAGTCGTAAGTTTACATGAAGTGGTGGCAGTAGTATCTTATTAGAATCTACCAAAGGAGCATATTTGACGTTGCATTCTCCAGGAACGTAATTCACTAGAGGTTCCCAGTCCTTCACTGTATAATGCTTGTCATCTGCTCGGCTACCCCATAAACACTGGACGTGTTATAGAAATACATAGAATTGGGCTGTAGAATGTCTTTTAAAATCCACTTTTTACACTCTCACCTTCGTTTCTTTCCTGCTAATCTAGGTGCTGTCAGCGACGAATAGAGGGAAAGACTCGACTAAAACATAATGGTATTGGAGAAAAGGTAGAAGGGAAAATGGGGATCCTTCAATTATCGGGGATTATTGTTGGAGTCCTGTTAGAGAGTGCAATACTTCTTACAAAAAGAAGGAAGTAGTGTACATTTGTGTAATTCAATGGAAATTCCATATTCTGGTAGTTTTAATGGCTTTTTCATGACATTTATTGGCTTGGTTTGACTTAATTTAAGGTCCCATGGTTATGGCTATTAGGCTAAAGAAGAAGTGGACCTACTAATTATAGTGGAATCAGAACCACTTTGTTCGTTCAATTATACCCCCACTGGGAATCGAACCCGGGACCACGCGAACCGAAGTCAAGAGTGCTAGCCACTAGACCAAGTGTGGGTTTTACATGACATTTTTGTATGTTTGTATTATCATTTATTGTAAATTGTGAAACATGTAAATTGTATTGTATTCTATTTTATGTCTGTGCTTGTGGTAATGAAGCAAATCTTTTTTTCCACCAAATCAAGAAATCTGAAAACATAGACATATAAATATCTTTATTTCTCTAGTAATAATAATGTGATTGTTCTGAAACTTGGAGGGTTTATTGAGTATTAATCAAGGTTTTTTGGTTTAATTCTTGTGTTATTATTCGTAAGAGGACAAAAGGTAGAATTAAGAAATAGGCGAAAAAGTGAAATTTTTAAAGGAATTTCCCAAAAATCTCTCTGTCACGGGAAAAGTGTACGTGATGGAGAGAAACGGAATGCATATTCAAATTCGGCGCAAAATGTTCATTTAAGATAAGGTGTTTTCTCTCATGTTACAACAAAAAGGTTAAAATTTGTTGACTAGTGTAATCAGTCGAGACGTCTCGTCTCATTTCTTTTCGATACGATCCCTATTTTGCAGTCAACCTGAGTGGGAGGTTCCAAAATTCCAAACAATAGGTTTATTGCTTTAAAAAAGGAAAAGCATAGGCCGGTGTGTATATCACTTTATTTTCATGTAAATACATTTTCTTACCTTCATTATCTTTAATCTACTGTGCTTTGTAAAGTTTCTGCTTTCGGAAAATTAAAGAAAAATAGCAATTCTCCCTTTATTATAATATACGTCAATCAAACACATCCTTTGTAAGATTCACTATATTATTTATAGTGACGTAAATAATAGTTACCGGGTGCGGTTACCATGTACGTAGCCACTGTATTAACAAAAATACCTTCATGTGCTCCTTCGTCGGCAAGTGATCTTATGTTCGATTTTCGGTGAGGATAAACATCACGAAACCCAATATAGTGGCTCAAGTTCCATTTTAAACAGTAGTGGTCCGCGTATGCGCGAATGACTCATCCTCACTCTTGTGACGTCATAGGTCAAAGGTCAATGACCTTGGCCCGGGGTCAATGACCTAGGGGTACCTAGGACCACCCCCTCTAAATTTTGGCAGGGGTACCTTGGCCCACCCCCTAAATTTTGGCAGGGGTACATAGGACCACCCCCCTTAAATTTTGGAAATTGCCAAATCTAAAAATTTGGTATGGTAGCCTAGGACCATAGTATGTACCTCTATCAGTATTGGGTGTCTATGTCGTTCCCTTTCATGGGTAAAAAATTGCCAAAAATTCAAATTTCGGAGGTTTTTGACCTAATTTATCCCCTTGGATGAGGTATTATTACCTTATATAGTTATATGGGCGTATACAGGGGTCCATTACCTTTCATAAGACATGGGTACATTAATGCACCCCTTGAAATTTTTGGGAGGGGTACCTTGGCCCACCCCTTAAATTTTGGAAATTGCCCAATTTAAACATTGGGTATTATAGTACAGGACCCTAATATGTATTATGATAAATTTGGGTGGTCCACCTCGTTTCCTTCTAGGGGTACACAATTGCCAAAATATAAACGTAAGCAATACGTTATACCACGTGTTTGGTTTTTGGTCGATTTTATCCCCTTTGATGAGGTGTTATTACCCTATATGGTTATATGGGCGTATACAGGAGTCCATTACCTTTCATAAGACATGGGAATATTAATGCACCCCTTTAAAAATTTGGGAGGGGTACCTTGGCCCACCCCTTCAATTTTGGAAATTGCCCAATTTAAACATTTGGTATTATAGTATAGGACGCTAATATGGATCACTATAAATTTGGGTGGTCCACCTCGTTCCCTTTTAGGGGTACAAAATTGCCAAAATATAAACGTAAGCAATACGTTATACCACGTGTTTTGTTTCGACCTAAGTTATCCTTTTGATGAGGTGTTATTACCCTATATGGTTATATGGGAGTATACAGGGGTCCATTACCTTTCATAAGACATGGGTATATTAATGCACCCCGGGAGGGGTACCTTGGCCCACCCCTTCATTTTTAAAAATTGCCCAATTTAAACATTTGGTATTATAGTATAGGACGCTAATATGGATCACTATAAATTTGGGTGGTCCACCTCGTTCCCTTTCATGGGTACGAAATTGCCAAATTTAGGTACAACCACGTGTTTGGTTTTTGATTTAATTTATTCCCTTGGATGAGGTCCTATTACCTTATATGGTTATATGGTCATGTATAGGGGATCCATTATCTATTATAAGACATGGGTACATTGGTGCACCCCGGGAGGGGGTACCTTGGCCCACCCCTTAAATTTTGGAAATTGCCCAATTTCAACATTTGGTATTATAGTACAGGACCTGATAAATTTGGATGGTCCACATCGTTCCCTTTTAGGGGTACAAAAATTGCCAAAATATAAACGTTGTACCACGTGTTTGTTTTTTTGGTCCATTTTATCCCCTTTGATGAGATTCTATGATTACAGGGGTTCATTTCTTATCATAAGACATGGGCACCCTTCTTAAATTTTGGCAATGGGGGGTCCACTGAAATTGTCCAATTGAAGCATAGTACAGGACCTCAATATGTTTCGGTGGTCCTATTACCAAATTTGTTTAGTACAACCACGTGTTCGGTTACTGACTCAATTAAGGTTATAAGGTATGGATGGGTATCCCCTTTCAATTTGGTAGGACCCTTCGGGTGTAGTACAGTCACGTGATCGATGATTTGGTTTTAATGCGCGACGAGGTCCCTGGTCAATGTTCTCTAGGAAAGATTCTTGGCATTTAAAACTTTTTTTTTTCAACTTTTCAAACTAAAAAAATGAAAACAAAAATTGAAACGAAAAAATTTCGAAACAAAAATGTTCAAACAAAAAATTTTAAACAAAAAATTCGAACATTTTTTAAACTTAAATTTCAAACAAAAAGTTTTTTAGTTTGAAACAAAAAAATTTTAAACAAAAAAAATTGGAAACGAAAAATTTCAAAACAAAAATTTCGAACAAAAAAATTTAAACAAAAAATTTTGCAACAAAAAAAATTAAAAATTTTCAAACGAAAAATATTTCAAACAAAATTTTGAAAACAAAAATTTCAAAACAAAAATTTTCAACAAAAAAAAATTTCAAACGAAAAAATTTTTAAACAAAATTTGAAACAAAAATTTTGAAACAAAAAAATTTAAACAAAATTTTTGAAACAAAAATTACAAAACAAATTTCAAACGAAAAATTTTCAAATAGAATTTAAATCAAACAGTGATCAGCTTTCACGGTTAACCGTTAAACTTTATCCGGTTTTTAACTATTCGATTAACAAATAAACGGTTTTCAACTATTCGATTAACAAATAAACGGTTTTCAACTACTCGATAAACAGATGAACGGTTTTAACCTTTTCACACCAGTGAGTGCAAGAGTTTACAATCTAAAACAAAAAGAAAATTTGTACTCGCTTTAAATACGCATCATTTTTGAAACAAGGTGTTAGTGTTCATCATGGATACACAGTGGAAACATCCATTTACCTGTATTCTCGCAGGGCCTAGTGGGTGTGGAAAAACGTATTTTGTGAAGCGATTACTGTCACATCTCCCAACCATGATCAATGCAAAATTTCGTAAGATATACTGGTATTATGCAGAATGGCAAGACGTGTATGCAACAATGCCAGTTCCAGTAGAATTTCACGAAGGACTTCCACGAATGAAAGATTTTCAGCCTCAAGATGGACCACATTTGATTATTATTGATGACCATATGCGAGAAGTGAATAGTGATATTGTTGATATGTTCACAAAAGGATCACATCATCGAAATATTAGTGTGATTTTTATAACACAAAATGTATTTCATCAAAGTAAAGCAAATAGAAATATGAGTTTAAATTGTTCGTATTTGGTGTTGTTTAAAAATCCACGTGACAAGTCACAAATCAAGCATATGAGTTATCAAATCATGCCTGAGCATCCACTGTTTCTACAAGAAAGTTATGCAGACGCAACAAGAAATCCACATGGTTATTTACTGATGGATCTTAAACAAGATACACCCGAAGAAATGCGATTTCGTACAAATATTTTTCCCGACGATTTGCATCATTATGTTTACGTACCAACAAAACATGTTTAAATTATGGTGCATGTGAAAAGAATGACTTAGTCTGTCACGATGTCTCCTACAGTGAAACACGCTGATCTGCTACGTGCTCTGCACAAAGCTAAACCAAGATTGCGTAAAGCTATTATTGCCAATGCAGACGCTTCATTAATTCATAGTATTTGTGAATGTTGTTATAATGTCTTAAAAGGCAATGTTCCACTGACAAGTGCGCAGAAGTCAAGATTAAAGCGTTACAAGAACACGCTCCGGTATCTTGTAGACAATACAAAATCATTGGATAAAAAGAAGAAACATTTAGCCGTACAACAAGGAGGATTCTTACCTGCATTACTTGCACCTATTGTAGGAAGTGTGTTATCCAGTATTTTGTTTAAACAATAAACATCATGGAACATAGCAAGAAGATGGTTTTAGTGCCACCAGAAATGCTTCAACGAATGCATGCATCATCATCCCGTGTGAGTGAAAATCGAGAATCTAATCTCGATCGTGAAATGCAATCTATATTGAATACATCGTATCCAAGTGATGAAGAAAAATGGAATCAGTACAATAGAATATTACAGAAATATCTTTATGTGATACGTAAACAAGAAGAACCAATACCACTTACAATTACATCAATGAAACCTGATGGTGACGTCCCGAATGTTGACGATAGCACGAAACAAGAAATTTTAGCCGCAATACCACAAATGTATCGTAAGAAAGCCGAACTACTATTCCGTCGTTTAAAACAAGATGACGCAATTACGTGGGATCATAAAGGAACAGTGTACATCAACGATAATAAACTACAAGGATCCAATATTGTAGATTTAATGTGCGATGTGACTCGACCGAGGAAACATTCTAATCCTCAAGGCTGGGAATTGTTTTGCAACTACCTTGCATCGTCAAACACACCTCAAGAATTGATTGGTAATCCACGGAGATTAAACTATATTGTCAAGCATAATAGTACAACAGCATCTGAAGGATCTGCACCACCAAAACCGGCACCTGAATTATTTTCTTCCGGAGAAGAAGAAGAAGAAGATGATGATGATGATGTTTTAGAAGTCCGACCAAAAAGAAAACGTATCATTCCACAATGGTCAACGTACAAACCATGAACAAAAAGTTGAAATCCATTTATTACAATCCAGCACATCCTGCATCATTTTCTACTGCAAAGAAATTATGGCAAGCCACAGGAAAATCTATACCTCTAGCCAAAATAAAACTTTGGTTAAACAAACAACCTACCTACACGTTACATCGTCCTGTACGTCGTCGTTTCCGTAGAGATTTTTATCTTGTCAACAATATTGATGATCAATGGGAATGTGATTTAAATGATTTACAATCACTTCAAAACTATAATGACAATTACCGCTATATTCTTACAGTGATTGATGTGTTTAGTCGGTACGGATGGGCTGTACCACTAAAATCAAAAAGTGCCGAGGATATAGTGAATGCATTTGAAATGATTTTCCAGGACAGGAAACCAATTGTGCTACGTAGTGATCAAGGAACTGAATTTACCAACAAGACAGTACAAAAGTTTTTCAGGAAACACAACGTGCAACATGTTACAACAAAGGATCCAGATATTAAAGCCAGCATCGCAGAAAGATTTAATCAGACATTGAAACATCGTATGTGGAAATACTTTACCAAATATCAAACATACAATTACATCAAAGTGTTGCCTTTACTTGTAAAAGCATACAATGAAAGTCGGCATTCCAGTATTAAAATGGCACCTGCAAACGTTTCTCAGGACAATTTACTGGAGGTGTGGCACAACTTATACGACAAAAAGCTACAACGTTCAAACAAGATACGGATTTATCTGTTGGTGATACTGTTCGTATAAGTAAAACAAAACGTATCTTTGACAAGGGTTACCTCGAGAACTGGACTTGGGAAATATTCAGAGTAAAAGCCATTGTACCAAGAAACCCACCAGTGTATCGACTAGAGGATTTAAATCATCAACTTATCGATGGTGTTTTCTACAGAGAAGAATTACAACCAGTACCGCTCCCTTCGACGTTCCTCATCGATAAAATATTACGTACAAGAACAAAAGGTCGCAGAAAGGAGTATCTCGTCCAGTGGAAAGGATATCCTTCCTCATTCAATTCGTGGATCCCTGCAACTTCATTGAAGAAGAAGAAGAAGAATGGAACCTGATCAAGATTTTTACGTTACACTTCCCAGTAATAGTTCCATGGATTATTTTCCAGAAAATACATTGACTTCATATATTACGAAATTACAACGACGTGTAGAGTTTCGCCAGAAATGGGATGTGGCAATTGTAGAGATTCATTATCCACATTCTTTGCTGAACATTAACAGTAAAAACAATAAAATATATTACAAATCATCAAGTAGTAATGATCAGGAACCGTGGAAGGTTGTAACGATCCCTGTACGCTATTATAACAATATACGGGATCTTATTCATGCAATTAATATACATCATAAAGAAACCAATTTATTTATATCTCATGACGCAACTAATAATATATGCCTCATAAGACATCCCAAAAAGGAAATCCATACTTCTGTACAATTGTCACCAAGTGTTAGTTTAATGCTTGGATTTGACCCGAAAAGTGATTTAAAAGATATGGAAAAGGGACAATATACACCGGATGTACGATTAGGCTTACCATCACAAATGTACGTCTATTGTGACATTATTGAATCTGTCATTGTTGGAGATACAATGGTACCCTTGCTACGAATTGTCAACATGGATCCTGTGAATCATACTTTTGGAAGTCATGCAGTACAAATCTTTAATCCTGCACATTATGTTCCGGTGGAAAAAATGAATTTTGAGCAAATACAAATCGATATAAGGGATAGCACAGGTCATCCTATGCCATTCACCTTTGGAACGGTGTCTACAAAACTACATTTCCGTCGTCGTCGTCATGACTGATCCGTATTTGCAATACTACCAAAAACAAGCGTTGTCTGGTATCGGTAACGTCTATGTGGGAAGTCCCTATCAAGCAGGACATGGCATTGGAAGTTTCCTTGGTGGCTTATTTCGTTCAGTGTTACCACTTGTGAAGCAAGGCGCTAAAACTGTGGGAAAAGAATTATTAAAATCAGGTGCCAATATGATTAATGATGTTGTGATCTCGAATCAACCGCTGGAAGAATCGTTTCATCAACGTATGCAAGAGGCAAAATCAAATTTACAAGAAAAAGCTAAAAACAAGTTGAAAACTATGCTGGGAAGTGGATATCATAAACGAAAATGGGATGACTGCTCTCAGTTTGAGGTTGACCTTCCAACGATCAACAACACCATCAATCCTACAAAGAGACGTAAATTATCACATAAGAAGAAGAAGAAATCATTGGCATCGTCACCAGATATTTTTGATTAATTCAACGATGGCTTTCTTACATCATCAATCCTGTGAATGTGTAAAAAGTGAATTGGACATTTTTTCAACGTTGCCCACGCAAACCAGTGTTCTGGACAATCGTATTATTGGCTACAAACCAATTAGTTCAATAGCTGAAAATTCACCAATAGAATTTGTAGTGAGTGGTAGCAGTGATGAATATATTGATTTGCCACAAACCTTATTATACATCCAAGCACAAATTGTGAAACCAGATGGTTCCTCCTTCATCAATACGGATAAAGCAATTGCACCTGTCAATGATTTTCTAAATGCTATGTTTAGTGAAGTACAAATCTACTTGAACAATAAACTAATTTCATTTCCGTCACATAATCATCCATATCGTTCGTACCTGGAAAAACTACTCAATTATAGTGATGGAGCTAAAAATACACATTTACAAACAGCAATGTGGTTTCAAGATACGGCTGGTCATATGAACGCAACCACAAGTGAGAACAAAGGATTTCAACAACGCTATGAACTGACAAAACAAAGTATGAAATTCGATATGATTGGACATCTTCATTGTGACATTTTTAATCAAGATAAATTTTTAATTCATGGAGTGGAATTACGTGTGAAACTTATTCCTGCAAAGCCAAACTTTTGTCTCATGGCCGGTGAAAGTGGTGTCAATGCAAAAATCAATATTCTAGATGCATCGTTGCAGGTGAAAAAAGTCAGCATCAGCCCTAGTGTCAAATTGGCACACAATAAAATTTTACAATCTACACCGGCAAAGTATCCTCTGACAAGGGTTCAAATGAAATCATTTACCATCCCGAAGGATATACAATCCAAAACTATTGATAACCTGTTTATGGGAACATTGCCAAATCGTATTATTGTAGGATTTACATCGAATGAAGCATCCAGTGGAACTATTACCACCAATCCATTTGAATTTCAACATCTAAACATTAATTTCTTTACACTGTACGTGGATGGAAAAGCTGTACCTTCAAAACCGTTGCAACCCAACTTTGAAGAAAATCTCTACATTTCATCGTACCACACATTGTTCTCAGGCTCTGGCATACATTTTACCAATACTGGAAATACAATTTCAAGAGCCGACTACAAGAATGGATATACACTGTTTGTATTTGACCTAACTCCCGATTCTTCTGCTGGAGATTGTCACTATTGGAATTTACAACGACATGGAGCCATCCGATTGGAAGTTCATTTCCAAGAGAAATTAGCAGCACCTGCAAACTGTATTGTGTATGGAGAGTTTTCCTCACTCCTAGAGATAGACCACCAGCGCAACATTATCCTGGACTTTTAAATTACAAGGTACGTATACGTTATGTATCATTTCCATTCACGATGTTGAATACATTACAATTAGCTAGTGCTTTAAACGGTAGTCCATTATTCAGAAATCATTTTACCGGGGTATTTGCAAGCGATGAGTTGCCCTCACGGATTTCTCTTCCTCTGGCAATGATTGTAAATACAGATCCATCCACAAAACTAGGAAGTCATTGGATTGCAATTTATATTGATCATCGCGGTGTTGGAGAATATTTTGACAGCTATGGCCTTCCTCCTTATGTACCACAACATGTTGCATTCTTAAAACTTCATTGTATATACTATAAATATAATAATAGCCAAATGCAAAGTCTTGGTTCATCCGTATGTGGCTATTATGCTTATTTTTATTTGTGCTGTAAAGCCCAAGGAAAATCTCTGCGTGAAATTCAATATTTGTTCACAACAGTACCCACGGTTAATGATCGTAGACTGTTGCAATATACCTTCCAGGTAATTTTATCATATTTATCATTGTAAGTGTATTTGTTTTATCATCATCTATTTCTATACTAATCATCTTTTTCCTCGTTCTTTTTTACAGAATTCACAATACGAAGCTTTGCAAACGGGTGCTATGCTGCAAAACATGGAAACAAATCATTACAATCAAGAAGAGGAGGCAGTCTAATGAAGAAACCCAGCTCAATATACAAACATTGTCAATAAGAAAGAAAAAGAAGAAACCAGAAAAAATGAATAAAATACAATTTATACTTATTTATGTGTTTTTATTGTCCATTCCACATACAACGTTATCAGATTCTCCTAAAGAACTGTGCGATATAAGACGAGAACCCTGTGCAAAGTTTACACCTAATTCCTAGAGAACATTGACCAGGGACCTCGTCGCGCATTAAAACCAAATCATCGATCACGTGACTGTACTACACCCGAAGGGTCCTACCAAATTGAAAGGGGATACCCATCCATACCTTATAACCTTAATTGAGTCAGTAACCGAACACGTGGTTGTACTAAACAAATTTGGTAATAGGACCACCGAAACATATTGAGGTCCTGTACTATGCTTCAATTGGACAATTTCAGTGGACCCCCCATTGCCAAAATTTAAGAAGGGTGCCCATGTCTTATGATAAGAAATGAACCCCTGTAATCATAGAATCTCATCAAAGGGGATAAAATGGACCAAAAAAACAAACACGTGGTACAACGTTTATATTTTGGCAATTTTTGTACCCCTAAAAGGGAACGATGTGGACCATCCAAATTTATCAGGTCCTGTACTATAATACCAAATGTTGAAATTGGGCAATTTCCAAAATTTAAGGGGTGGGCCAAGGTACCCCCTCCCGGGGTGCACCAATGTACCCATGTCTTATAATAGATAATGGATCCCCTATACATGACCATATAACCATATAAGGTAATAGGACCTCATCCAAGGGAATAAATTAAATCAAAAACCAAACACGTGGTTGTACCTAAATTTGGCAATTTCGTACCCATGAAAGGGAACGAGGTGGACCACCCAAATTTATAGTGATCCATATTAGCGTCCTATACTATAATACCAAATGTTTAAATTGGGCAATTTTTAAAAATGAAGGGGTGGGCCAAGGTACCCCTCCCGGGGTGCATTAATATACCCATGTCTTATGAAAGGTAATGGACCCCTGTATACTCCCATATAACCATATAGGGTAATAACACCTCATCAAAAGGATAACTTAGGTCGAAACAAAACACGTGGTATAACGTATTGCTTACGTTTATATTTTGGCAATTTTGTACCCCTAAAAGGGAACGAGGTGGACCACCCAAATTTATAGTGATCCATATTAGCGTCCTATACTATAATACCAAATGTTTAAATTGGGCAATTTCCAAAATTGAAGGGGTGGGCCAAGGTACCCCTCCCAAATTTTTAAAGGGGTGCATTAATATTCCCATGTCTTATGAAAGGTAATGGACTCCTGTATACGCCCATATAACCATATAGGGTAATAACACCTCATCAAAGGGGATAAAATCGACCAAAAACCAAACACGTGGTATAACGTATTGCTTACGTTTATATTTTGGCAATTGTGTACCCCTAGAAGGAAACGAGGTGGACCACCCAAATTTATCATAATACATATTAGGGTCCTGTACTATAATACCCAATGTTTAAATTGGGCAATTTCCAAAATTTAAGGGGTGGGCCAAGGTACCCCTCCCAAAAATTTCAAGGGGTGCATTAATGTACCCATGTCTTATGAAAGGTAATGGACCCCTGTATACGCCCATATAACTATATAAGGTAATAATACCTCATCCAAGGGGATAAATTAGGTCAAAAACCTCCGAAATTTGAATTTTTGGCAATTTTTTACCCATGAAAGGGAACGACATAGACACCCAATACTGATAGAGGTACATACTATGGTCCTAGGCTACCATACCAAATTTTTAGATTTGGCAATTTCCAAAATTTAAGGGGGGTGGTCCTATGTACCCCTGCCAAAATTTAGGGGGTGGGCCAAGGTACCCCTGCCAAAATTTAGAGGGGGTGGTCCTAGGTACCCCTAGGTCATTGACCCCGGGCCAAGGTCATTGACCTTTGACCTATGACGTCACAAGAGTGAGGATGAGTCATTCGCGCATACGCGGACCACTACTACTTAAACAGTAGCTTGGTCCCGGGCTCGATTCCTGGTGCGGACACTCGGTCGAAAAAGTGTAAAAACGCTTTTTCAGGCCAGCCACCCTGAATGAGGTTTTCCTGGGTTTTCCTCATTCACACCAGGTAAATGCCGGGGTGGTACCTAACTTATAGGTCCCAGGCCGCTTCCTTCCTTCCATCATCCTTTCTCCCTTCTCTTTCCCCGGATTGTGTGCTCGCCGAGGGACGTCATCCCTCAAAAAGTGAAGGGCTAAATGGCCTTAGATGCCGAAAGCCCGGAAATCTAAATCCTAAATCCCTAAAAATCCTAAACAGTAGCTTCTATGTCCTATACAATTAGCTTCGGTGTTGAAGAGAGTCATTAAACTTGAATCAATTAATCAATCAATCAAATCATCATCCCTTCGTCTCTCGTACTGAACTTGCTCTTTCCCTATCTATTTGGAATAAAATTTCCAAAATTTATGCAACTGAAAGAGATGTTTGTATTCTGTTTATTAAAGAAGATGTACTACCAAATTTTGTGTCTGGATATCTAGAAGTTCAAAATAAAGGTTTGCCTCAATCACACTGGTCCCTTTTCCAAATACGTTCGATGTGGTTTCTAAATTGAATAGTGGCTCCGCGTAACGTAGTTGCTAACACTCTCGTATTTGGTGCGAGCGATCCTGGGTTCGATTCCCAGTAGGGATACTCAGTCGAAAAACTGTAAAAGCTTTTTTCCGAATAGCCATTCTGAGTGATGTTTTCCTTGGTTTTCCTCAGTCACAGCAGACAAATGCTGGGAAGGTACCTAAGATAACAATGCCAAGCCGATTCCTTCCTTCCCTATTCATTTCTTCCTCCCAAATTCCCTGGAGCACAGTGGTTCAGTGATAGACTCCAGTCTCCTCCCATATTATTCCACCGATTCTTCCATTATCATTCACTTGTCTAAATTATCCATCTCCCTTACCCTAAAGCGCATAATCGTGGAATATTCCACGGATAGTATAATTGCCAAGGGACGCCATCCTTCATACGCAATGGGCTAACATGGCCACAGATGCCAAAAGACAAAAAATCTAATTTCAAACTCTAATCCTAACGTGGGTGAAAATAATGTTGAAAGAAAACTAGTAACTCACGCTGAGCACGATGGGACACATGTCTCGGGGGAATTTCCTCTCGATCTCCCCCTTGAAATCATCACTGGCTGCCAATAATATAAAAGAAAATGCAGTTTATTAAAAGTATTTTCCCACGTACCAATGTGAAAATCTTTTTTTTTCTTTTTTTTTAG
This sequence comes from Thermobia domestica, assembly GCF_964235325.1. Lineage (NCBI taxonomy): Eukaryota > Metazoa > Arthropoda > Insecta > Zygentoma > Lepismatidae > Thermobia > Thermobia domestica. The sequence goes on along the minus strand of NC_137459.1, from coordinate 146,351,106 downwards.
TTTTTTCGTCCCACTATTATGTTGTGTAGGCTAAGGGAAACTGTGATGATGAGAAAGAATGAAATCATGAAATGAAGGATGTGGAAGGAAATGGGAGAATCCTGAGAAAACCACAATGTTTGTCCACCTCAAAGACCATTTACGTACTAATATATTTTAATGTTCCCCCTCGCCCAATATTTTAATACATATCAAAAAGAAATATAATATTGTTGACAGATATGTTTTTCCTCAGGTAGGATTTTTTTTTCTTTTAGTTTTTCCTTCGCAGTCCTCCATTGCAATCACCATTCGTTGCAATTGGACACCAAACAGTAAAGGTCACTGTTGATTCCTGTTTACGTCTGCGCGATCGCGCGTAATTATACAAACACTATCATGTCCATGAATTCCTTCATACTGTATGTTTATTAGTGGAGCTCCAGTTCATTTGAGTGTAACACAGAAAAACAAATCGTGTTATTATTAAATAAGTATGAATTATTCGCGGTGGCACTACTTATGCAAGAAAGAAGCTAGAGAACGTAAAGAAGCAGCTTCAATGCCGAAATTTGATTTTAAAAGAGTTCCTACTGATGGCTTCCCGAAAATATATGACGCCAACACAGTACGACGGTTTATAGACTGTTTGGAAAAGCATAATGAAATTTGTCTTCTTTTGGCAACGCGCTGCGATGATTCGCAGTTCACCTGCAAAGTAGATTCCACAGTGGTAGAAACAGAAGTTATCTATAAAGAAGAGGCTACTGGAACTATGCACAAAGTAGTTGCGAGAGACCAATCATTTCACCCACCACTTCAAACAAAAGACAGGAAATAGGTAAGAGTGAAATTATTTACGTTTTTAATTAATGTATAGTGTATATTTCAGCATTCCTTTTTATAGGCCTCTGGTAGGGTCACTAACAAGGAGACTTACGGAAGTGTCACTCACCAATTTGAATGAAACTTTGCACATTTGTAGAACATCAAAAAATAATTAACACGATTTTTTTTTATTTCGGCAATGGTGTGGGTTTAAGGGTAGAAACCACCCTTTGAACTGTTAGGGGTGGTCTCGAAGCATATACAGAAAATAATAATTTAATGTAGAAGAGAACATATTGCCACCGAATTTTAGAAAAGCTGATTCAGAATCTGACGTCAAAATTACAAAATTCAAAATGGCAGATCCAATATGGCGATTACAATTACAAAAAGTCTTCTGGTTTAAAATGCTGTACATTTAACCAAGAACAATCAAAGTTGGAAGCTATTATTGCGAGGAGGTTGCAGACCGATTTGAAACTCCTTTCTGTACTATTTTAACGAGATGTTTGATTAAAGGGGGTGCGTCTCTACACCTTTACAATTGGGGGTGCGTATTTAAAGTGAGTTCCTTTGCTTTCCACTATTCGGGATGCTTATTGAAAGTGATTCCCCTCCCCTCTCACTAGTCGGGGTGCATATTTAAGGTGAGCCTCCTCTCCTCTCACTATTCAGGGTACTTAAATAAAGTTAGTCCCCTCTCCTCTTACTATTCCGGGTGCTTATTCCAGCGTCTAATGCAAAGTCGATTTTGTTATTAGATTCGTGGAGTGGTCACCATTCATCAACTTTTGAACCTATTTTAAGAACAAAACAGGACCTCAAAATAGAAATCATTTTTGCAGGAATAACTTGTAGGATTCAGCCTCTTGATGTATTGTTCTTAAGGCAATAGAAAAAAAAAACTTCTTGTGACACATTTCTGACATTGTCCTTCTCTACAACTATAACATGACTTTACGTCTCCGTAATAATATAACTAAGATCCAATCACTGATCGATAATCAGTATTCTTCTCCCAGATTTGCAAATGTTATTAAGTATTTGTGGTACAAAAGCGTCTTAAAAAACACACCTGCATTTGAACATCACATAACATTTTGTTTCAAAGATTGTGCAGCATTTTGCGATTTGGGCACAGTTATTGCCGTAATAAGGTGTTTGTGGTGTAAACAATGTTTATGCTTCACACACTTGTTTTTACGGAATATCAGTACTGCAAAACGTTTTCTCAATAAATTCATAATTATAACAACTGAAGATAGACTATGAAGTTTTGATGTAGTGAGAGGCGAGGGAACTCACTAAACATAAATGCAATGAAATGAAATCTTTGAGGTATACGTCCCACTGTTATGCCTGCTAGGTAACCGTGATGATGATGATGACACGGTGATGATGAGAAATGAATGAAATGGTGAAATGAAGAAAGTGGGAGGAAACGGGAGAACCAAGAGGAAACACACGCAAACGGTGTTTGTAAACCACAAAGTTCACTTGACACGAGCTGGGACCGAACCAGGGACTCCAAGTACCAGAGGTGAACGCTCTACCAATGAGCCACCGCGGCCCCTCACTATACATTACCACCCCGAATACTGAGAGGTGCAGAGACTCACTTTAATTAAGTACCATGTTAAAATAAGTACTGAAAGCGGTTTCAAATCGGTCTGCAACCTCCTCGCAGTAATCACTGCCAACTATGATTGTTCTTGGCTAGCACAGTATTTTGAGCTCCTCCGTGGCTAAGCGGTTAGCGTACGCGCCTTTAGCGCAGGAGACCCGAGTTCGATTCCCGGCGGGAGCTCATGTGGTTCGGATTCCACGTTAATCAATAGGTCCACGTCTCATATAGCCTCGCTGCTGAATGGTACGTTAAACTAAAAATCAAATCAACTCAACACAGCACAGAATTTCAAACCAGAAGACATTTTGAAATTGTAATCGCCATATTTGATCCGCCATTTTGTATTTCGTAAATTTGACATCAGATTCTGAATCAGCTGTTCCAAAAGTCCCTGGAGTTATGTTTTCCTCTATATTAAATGATTGTTTTCTGTACATGCTTCGAGACCACCTCTAACGGTTCAAAAGGTGGTTTCTACCCTTAAACCCGCACCATTGCCGAAATAAAAAAAATACGTGTCAATTATTTTTCGATGTTCTATAAATGTGCAAAGTTTCATTCAAATCGGTGAGTGACACTACCGTAAATCTTCTCGTGTCACAAGTTTAGAAACAGAAATACAGATTTTTTGGTGTTGAAGTTATTTTTACGAAATCACGTATATACTTCTTTGGGCGCACTTGACAACAGTTAAAATACAGGCAAATTCAAATTGCAAATTCCAATAATCTGAAGCTCATACAGACAGAGTTGGTATTTTTTCACAATGGCATCCCCTAAGAGACCCGGAAACTTCGAGAATTGTATGTTTTTAGCAAGCAGCTATTTACCCAGGTCAGAATAAAGAAATTCTTTAGAAAATAGGAACTTATAGCTTAAAGGAATTAAACGTGAAAATATTAAGGATTGGTAGTCTTAAAATTGATTGAAGTTGAATGACTTTTCTCAGAACCAAGGTTACAGAGACGAGACCTAAAACTTAAAGTGGTCTGAACTAGATCTGTAGCTGAGGCAAATATTCTGAATAGAAATCGGAACTATATGAACGAAAAATACTGGCCAAGAAGAAACACGATGGGATCTCGAAACTTATGGGTTCAACTTCAATATTGTCGCATTAATAGTAGTTTTGAACTTGTTATTTTTTTTCTTTCACGTTAAGGATTATTTTCAAAATCTATAGTGATTATTATTATTATTATTATTATTATTATTATTATTATTATTATTATTATTATTATTATTATTATTATTATTATTATTATTATTATTATTACTAGCATCGATTACCCGTTTCGTTGGGTTAAAATAAAAATTTTAAATGCACAAGTCCTTATCTCATGTGTTTGATACCCGTGAAATATGCTGGTTTTGTTTTTAGTGGCACGGATTACAACGGAAGTATCACTCTTCATCTCAGCAATTCTATAAACTATGGAATCGACACTAATATCGGTCATTTTCGAACATTGTATATATCTTCCCATTTCCCCAAATTTCGTGATTGAATTTGGATGCAAACGGGATAGTAATAGAGGCTTACCAACTATTACCAGTGAGCTAAATAGTGTGTTTTGGACGTTACGGGAGGGGTGGTAAGGATTGTAGGAGGAGTTAAAGAAATTTTTTTAAACGTATACTTTCAAAGCTAAAACAATTACATTAATTAACTAACTAACTAACTAACTAACTCTATGGCCTATGGAACCCGGAGGTTCAATGCCGCGTTCACAAAAGCTCTCCACTGACTTCTATCCTTAGCTAACTGCATCCAGTTTCTACTTTGTATTCCAATCTCTGCGAGATCCATCTTAATATTGTCCTCCCATCTGCTCCTAGGTCTTCCTAATGGTCGTTTTCCGATTGGTCTTCCAGTCAAGACTTTGAAAGCGTTTCTACTTTCTTCCATTCTAGCTACATGACCCGCCCACCTAAGCCTCCTAGACTTGACGATCCTAACAATGTTGGGTAAACCATATAAATTATGTAGTTCCTCGTTATGAAGTTTCCGCCATTCCCCATTCCCGTTCCTCTTGGGCCCGAATATTCGTCTCAGGATCTTGTTCTCAAATACTTTCAGTCTATGTTCTTCCCTCAGAGTAAGTGACCATGTTTCGCAGCCATACAGAACAACAGGCATGACTATCGTTTTGCATATTTATGCTTCAAATTCCTCGACAGAATTCGCGACGACAAGACATTTTGAACCGAATAGTATCACGCATTCCCTGCTTTTAGTCGACATTTAATTTCTCCGTGAATATGATTTTCCTCTGTTAATATTGATCCTAGATATTTGAAACTATCCACTTTATCAAAAGTATTGTTTAATATTTTGACGCATCCATAATTTGCGGTATACCGGTCCCGACGCACTTCCCTGTATTTAGTTTTATCTGCATTTACTTCTAATCCCATATCCCTGCAAGCGTTTAATAAGATCTCTGCATTTCTTTTTATTGTTCTCCTATCATCCGCTATTAAATTTACATCATCAGCATATGCCGTAACCTGGTGAATACCGTTCAACTCTACGCCCTGGTTCCTATCTTTGATTTGCATTATAGCGTATTCCAAAACGAAGTTTAATAATAATGGCGACAACGCATCTCCTTGTTTCAGGCCATTTTCGACTTGAAAGCTCGTGGAAAAAAATTTTCCTACCCGGACTTTACTTTGGGATTCATTTAAACATATCTTAATTAATCTAATTAGCTTTCTCGGTATTCCAAGTTCTGTAAGAACGTTGTATAATTTTTCTCTCCTAACCGAGTCGTACGCCTTTCTAAAATCAATAAATAATTGATGTACCGGGGTATTGTATTCCCACTTTTTTTCGAGTATTTGGCGAATGGTAAATATTTGGTCGATAGTTGATCGATTTCGTCTAAATCCGCACTGATAATCTCCAATAATTTCATCTGCGTATGGGGTCAGTCTTGCTAATATAATATTTGAAAGGATTTTATAGGATGTTGACAGAAGAGAAATGCCTCGATAATTACTACAGTCAGTTTTGTCGCCTTTCTTGTGAATTGGGACAATGATTGATTCTTTCCACTCTTGTGGCAATTCTTCCTTCTTCCAGATAAGGAGAATGAGTTTGTGTATCTTATTCCACAATTTTTCGCCTCCAGCTAAAATTAACTCGGCCGGAATTTCATCTACGCCAGGAGATTTGTGTTTCTTTAATTTTTTTATAGCGGTTTTTACTTCTATTCGGTTGGATTCTGGAATATACGGTTCTGTGGTGTGTATCTCCTTTTCTCCACCCACACTAGTTTTTGGTTGCGTGTTAAGCAAATCGTCAAAGAAATCTTTCCATCTATTTAAGATGCTATCCGTGTCAGTGAGAACTGTACCTTCAAATTTCTTTAGTATATAAGCACGAGGTTGATAGCCTTTCTTAAATTCGTTGATTCCCTTATACATGTCCCGGCTGTTTTTATTTTTACTATTATCTTCAAGTTCCTTAATTTTAGCTTTCAGAAAATCGCGTTTCTTTGTTCTAAAAGTTTTGGAAGTTTCCCGCCTGAAATCTGTGAAATTTTGTGTAGTTATTTCATTCGGATTTTGTAGCCAGCGTAATTTTGCCTGTTTTCTCTTCTCTGCTTTTCTTCGCTGCTAGCTAGTAATTACATTAATTATATTACAATAATTACAAGATGCTGAATTAGTTAAACACAGGACAGTTGGTTGCGGGTTTTTCGGGCAATAGTTTACATTTTGCTCGTTCTTTACGTTGCAACATAAACACCAGACAACAAGGCAAAGGTTTTTGTTTTTCCCCAAAATACACTAAATTTTACAAAACACAAACAGCAAGGACACAACTACACGCACCACATTATTGTTTGCTGAAAAATATATTGTATTTAAAACCAATTAATCAACTATTGTTTAATTAGTATTACATTTAGTCTCTAATGTGTCCCTTTACAGTATCAATGTTTTCAATGACCCCGAAAACTATGGATTCGACACTGACATTGATTATTTTCAATCATTTTAAAATATCTTCTCCCTCCCTTAAGTTACACTAGAGATGCAAAGGCTCGGAAAAAACCGGCTTTTTTGAAAAAAAAAACTCGGTTTTTTCTGCTTCGCTTTTTTGCTTGGGAAATTTTGGGCTTTTTTTGAAAATTCTGCTTTAAATTGATAAACCAGATTTTGATTCGCTTCTCTACAACACAAAAATTCATTTAATTAGTAGTTGATGCCGATAATAATATAAAACCTCGAAAATAAACCATGAATTTCGAAAAGATATTTCAAACAGTTTTACTTCTCAACATATTTACATTATGAATTCCAAAGGATTAACCAATGTATATAATAAGATTTTTCTAACCTCCTACATAAAAAAGTAAGCAGGGTTGGCAAGAACCATGGTTGTTTTCGAAAATGCCAAAAACCCGTTTTTTGAGGGGAGTTTAAACTAGGCTTTTTTGGTTTAAACCAGGTTTTTTTTTTTTTTGGATTTAGATATTTTGCTTTATGTATTTATATTACATATTGACAGAAATAAGTTTGTTTCGCCTTGGAGTTATTATGTAACAACGGGGTTATGCTGGAAGAGGTCCCATAAGCTTAAAGAAGTCCGGTCAGTAAATTTCTTAAATTGAGAAACTCCCGCCCTAACCATCGGGAAAATCCCGTCATTATTTTAAATGTAAAACAATAACGGGAAAATCCTGTTATTGCTTTCCATGTAAAATTTAAAGGTCAACGTATCATAATCAGTACGCTAAAACTGAGGTATTAAATTACAAATTTAGTACGTACATATCATTGAAAGTACAATCCAAGTTAATGTTGGAAGCAACGTAGGCAATCGATAAATTTTGTCAATTTATATCAGTATATTTAAGCAACCTTGGCTTCTTTATAAAACAACAGGCATTCAGGCATGCAGAAATATGCAATTTAGTTTCGTTTCGTATGTTCAGGCTTAACATCCTTACGTAATACCGAGGTTATCAAAGAGAAGACTTTCGCTTAAAGTTACATCCGAACCGCTACTTCGTTTACGCATGAAAGAAGGGTTGTGGTTCGACCGAGAATTGAACATGGGACACCTTGATTAAAAGGTGAAAAGGAAATAAAACTAATGCAGATGGTTTGATGTATGGAAACGTCATCATGAAGTTCACACCATTCGCATTTTTCGTTCTTTTTTTTACGGTTTAAACCAGTTGTTTATTAAAAAAAAAGAGCTGGTGTAAACCAGCCAACCCTAAAAGTAAATACTACTTAAAAAAAAACTCAAATAAGTAGCAAAATTCTATGTAGTATTATTACTTCAAAATATTCCATACCCTCTTTTTGGAACAAAATAAAATTAAAATAAAATATAAGAAAAATACTTAGATTTATATGATACACTTAAAGACTGCACATCTAGAGCTTTTGGTTTTGTATATTCTTGAAATTCTACAGTTTTATATAAGCACCATCACGGTTTACTCAGTCCTCAAGTTTTCTGTATTTTTAACAAGAGGGATTCAACATATGAAGGGTGTGAGGCAAGAACATGATAACCTACAATTTTACTATTTTAAGAAATTAGAAATTTTCTGCTGCACAATCCATTTTGAAAGTCGGAAAGCTGATTTTTCACATAAGACTATACATGAGGGATTAAACGAAGCGGCATGCGTTGCTGTCTATCTGGTGCTGCATAACTCAGCAATTGAAAATTTGTTAGTTACCATGTTCTTGACTCACACTCTTCATATCATTATGGAACTCTCCCCACCCCACCAACACACACACACACCAAAAAAAAAAGACTACGGAATATATTTAAGTTAAGATAAATACATCTGCACAACAAACATGACTGAGTGGAGCTTTTGCGCTTCTATCGGGAAGTCCGGGATTCAACCCAGCATTCGACCATTCTGACAAGAGTTTTCTTCATTCCATCTATGAAGTAGAAATAGTGCGTGTACTGTGAGTTGGCCGACTTCATTTCTTATTGTTTTTAAATCGTTATTACTACTAATTACCAGCAGTGACGGTTTTGCGAAGGTTAGGGGGGCGGTCTTTCGGACTAAAGCCTGTTCCCCAAAATTACGGAATGTCTAAAACAAACGAAGTACCTATTACTTATGCCTTTACTCATAAACTTTAAACTGCCGTCAAATAAAAATTACGAACGTTTAGAAAAACTAAACATTAGTAAGAAAAAAAACCCTCCCAAAATACTTTTCTAAATCCGCCATTGATTCTCAGTATAAAATGATCTTCAAGGTTGCATCCGGAAGATTATCGCTAAATATATAAACGAAACGAAATACAGTATTAGTTATGCCTGTACTCATAAACTTCAAGCTCCTCTCAAATAAAATTAGGACATTTTAGAAAATGAAACAATCAGAGAAACCCGTCCCAAAGTACGTTTCTAAATCCGATACTGATTATTTGTATAAATTAGTATTCAAGGTTGTATCCGGAAAATTATTGCTAAATCGTTGCACAGCTACAGTATAACAGAAATGTGGAAGTACGGTTAGACGGATATATTGAAAAACGTACGCTTTGACGGATATATAGAAAAACGTAAGTTTAACTTTTGCGCTAGAAGCTAGAGTACTAAGCTCTTAGAAATGAAACACAGACGACAAACTGAAATGGTCCCGAAAAGAAAAAATGTCGATAACTCTAAAGTTAAAATAAAGTTAAATAGCCTCTAAAATTGCCCTCAAATACTACATTCTTCATGTTAGCTTTAATTCGTAAAACATGTGCTCCCTCCATCTTGATGGTGAATTTTAGAGTGAAATATGGCATTTAGGTCATGGAATTCTTATCTAACTATAGAATATACTATAAGAAAGCTATTTAGACAGAAAAATCATGAAATTGAAAAAAGCCAAAATTTCCAAAATTCTCCTTTTTTTCCCAAAAAAGCCGGTTTTTTATGTGAAAAAAACCATCGATTCAAAAAATCCGGCTTTTTTGCATCTCTAAGTTACACCGTCAAAGTGAAATGATGAGAACCATCCCAGGCCCGAACCTCATCTATGTTAAAAAATTGATCGAGATCATTGAAGTGGTTTAAGATTTATAAGTCACAAAGACAGTCATTTTCATTTTTAAAAAATATATCTTCCCTTCCCCCTCCCCTACGTTGCATCGTCAAGGTGATACAATAAAAAGCATTGCAGGTCTGAACTTCATCTATGTTGAAAATTTGATCGAGATCGGTCAGGTGGTTCAAGAGGTTAAGAGGCACATAGTCACTTTCAATTTTATGATATAGAATATTATTATTATCTATTTCTAATGTTCTATATTATTCATTGAGTTTCCTTTAGAAAGTGTGGAGTACTGTTAAGATTGGTATGCAGCAACTTAATGTATAAAGAAGCAAGTTAATGAAGCACACTTCATAATTCCTGGAGAAACATAACTCCTGGAGAAACATAACTCTTGGAGAAATATTTTCAACTCCTCCTCTTTACGCTCACTTGAGAGAACTTTTGGTGATATCCGCAACCACAGTTGCTCCAGTGTCAATTTTAATGAATAGTATTTATCACTTTTCATTTGTCTCTTCAGTATTTTCAATAGTAATAAGTGCTGCCAAGGCGCGAGAAGACTTAGGGGAAGTCTGTTGACAAACAAACATAGTGACTCACATCAACAGAATGCAAGGAAAACGTATTCGTATATTCTACTCTTTCCTGTTGAACGTGAAAAACAAAGACTGTTACACAATGATTATGTGCGGTATGCTGATATTGACACATGAATAACTCAATTAAGAAAATGACATGATTAAGCCAGATGGAATTTATAAGTGAAAAGTGAAAAACTCTGAAATACAATATATTATTGTCAGTGCTGAAAGATTAATCGATATTTTTTTTCTTATCGCAGTACTGTAGTTATTTTAATTTATCAGAAGTCGAGTGCAAAAAAATGAAATGAAATGAAATCTTTAAGTTTTACGTCCCACGGTTAAATATAAAATTGCGCAACTTTTGTTTTGATTGTTTTAAAGGTTTTCAAGATATTTACTTTAAACATACATAATTCCATGATATAATTTTTTGGATATTGCAAATTTGAAGCTCCGTAGCTCCTATCCTTCTGGTCCATAGCACCTTAAATTTTGCTCGTTTTCATTTCTCATGGTACTCTATCATATGTGCTACATGGCAATCAGATTTTAGCGACAACTTGTGGGTCCCTCTCGTGTCAGCTTTAGAGTAAGCCTATTGTTATTGTTGATTTGAGATTTAGCGTCTCGTTTAGCAGCACGGCTATACGTATTACATGTAGACCTTCAGCTTAAGATGGGATCCAAACCACATGAGCTCCCGCCGGGAATCGAACTCGGGAAGTACCATTAAATTACAAAAAGCTATAACATTCAGAACAAAACAAGGATCCTAGATGTTCGTTCACATATGTTAGAGAACAACATCATACTGATTTGAAAATCGATTTATATCTTAATCACTGTAGAAGTCAGAGACTTAAACCCGAAAGAACTATGAATTCTTCCGAGTGGATGGATATTATATTATTTCCTTTTATTTTATATAGGCGTTCGTTACCTAATCGAGATATCCAAATCTTTCCTGAGAAATATCTTCCTCCGAATTCCTCAATTTTGGATTACGGTCAGGAATTAAATTTCTGGGCTCTCATCAGCTATAGCCATATGCTAACGCGTCATGCATCAAGAATGAAATCCCTCAGCGATCACGTACACAGAGAATCGGGGAGAACAAAGGAATAGGGAAGTAAGAAACCTGCCTCGGACCATTATGTTACGTACCATCTCGGCATTTCTCTGGCGTGAAAGAAAAAAACTAAGGAGAACCTCACTCAGAATGACTGGTCTGAACAAAGCTTTTACAGTTTTTGACCGAGTGTCTAAACAAGGAATGGAACCTGTAATCGTTCAAATCAAAGGCGAGAGTATCAGCGAGTACGCTACAGGGGGCCACTACTCAATTTTGAAACCTCACACCGAATGTATTTGGAAAAGGGTGAAGTGTGAGTGAGGCAAGATTTTATTTTGAACCTCTCGATATGCAGACACAAAATTTGGTAGTACATCTTCTTTAATAAACAGAATACAAACATCTCTTTTAGCTTCACAAACTTTGGAAATCTTATTGCAAATAGGTAAGGAAAGAGCAAATTCAGTACGAGAAACAAAGGGATGTATATTTTATTGATTGATTAATTGATTCAAGTTTAATGACTCTTTTCAACACGAAGTTAGTTGTATAGGAGATAGAAGCTAGAGTTTAAAATGGAACCTGAGCTACTACCTTGGGTTTCCTGATGCTGTTCACCCTCACGGGAAATCGAACATAAGATCACTTGGCCTCGAAGGAGCACATGAAGATATTTTTAAGGCAGTGGGTACATACATGATGAATCTTTCCACGGTACTACTTACTGAAGACAATAATTTTCAGGCTTCATGAAGTATAAAGGAACATAAAGTTCTATCGCTTTTTCACTCATCACCTACGAATATCGATATGTCACCTAAGACGTACCTGGAAGATCAAAAATAGTCCCCATCAGCATCGATAACCTTCTGCCAACGCTCTGGAAAACCATGGATTCCATCGCCGTAGAATTTGGTGGGCCGTGATGCGAAGAAGGTATCAAGTGCAATTTGCACCTGTACTAGGGATTTGAGCTGGGATCCTCTAAAATGATTGTCAAGGAATGGAACAGGTGATAATCGGACGATGCAATGTCCAGGGAGCATGGCGGATACGACTGCGTTTCCCATCCAAGGCGCAGAATGGTGTCCCAGGTCATCCTAGCCACGTGGGGCTTAGCGTAGTCCTGTAACAGGAGGACCCCTTTGCGATTCAGAAGAGCAGAGTTTTGAGATTTTCTTAAACACTGCTCAACTGTTGACAGTACATAGTTGCATTGATGCTCTGACCAGCTGGTAGCAGTTCCCGATGCAAGATGCAACGAGCAGTCCACCAAACACACAGGAGGATCTTCTTCTTGCAGTCCGGTCTCGGCTGTTTAGGAAGCTGTTCATGGAATGCTAACCAATGATGACGGCGCCGTACAGCTTCGTACAGGACCCACTTCTCATTACATGTCAATACCCTGTCCAGAAATGGCTTCTTCCTTAGAAAAGACAGCAAAGAAACACAGGTGTCTGCTCGCGTTGCTTTCTGGCCCTGAGTTAAATCATGTGGGACCCATCGACCCAACTTGTAGTGCTTTCCAAGTTTATTTAGATGCTGCCGAATGGATTCTTTACTCACACTGAACTGTAGTCGCAGTTCCTCACATGCCTGGACACTGTTCGCCTCAATTGCTGCCTGGAGATCTTCATTTTGTACATGTCCTGGTCTTCCGGAACGTGGTGCGTCTTCGAGTGTTTCGTCACCGTTCTTAAACTCGTTAAACCACCGCTGCACTGTCCGCGTAGTCATGACACCCTCACCAAAGGCCTGGCATATCTTCCGCCGCGCTGCAGCGGCGTTTGACCCCAGTTTGAACTCGTACCAAATTTCACAAAATTAAATCCCCACGTTAAGCGGGTTTGCATATCCAGGCTCCTAACTATGAAAACATTTACGCTCACTCCAACCTCAATCATTTCACGAATTCAACCTGTTTTACGTATGTTATTAGGACATAATATCGATTGTGATTTATTCTAAAAACACTTTTATACATTGCAAGAGCTGTAACGTCCAAATATTTACTGAGAACTCATAGTCGTATCGGAATAAACAAAAGCGAGTATGGAACAGTAAACTGCTTTCACAAAAGGCAAAAGAAGATGTACAAAGGCATACAAAACGGTCGAGTGGTTTGGGTCGATACACTATCAATCACATGTTAGTGTGTTCAAACCCGGGAGCAAGTTCTTTCTTCTTTAAGTGTCTTCCTATTTTCATCCGGAGGCTGAAAATGTTTCTTTGAGTAACTCATTGAAAACTTATTTTGTTTCAAATTCGATTAGAACGGAACGTTATATGAATTGCGAATGAATATACCCTGATTTGTAACGAAAAACTATTTATAAACAGTGGTGACTTCAGAAAATTATCCTCGGGGGAATTTCAATATGCGGGTGGAGGGCAAACATTGGTAGTCCACATTGAGCACGATCGAATATATGGTCCTAAAGGCGGAAATTTCTTAGTTCGAGACGGGTCTCAAATTCTCCCTCAGATCACGTCCTAAAAGCATCATTGCTTAAAGGCTTTTCGTAACAAATATAATATTACACTTGTTTCTCGTTCTACATTTAGAATTGGTAAAATCATAACTTATAGAGGATTATAATAAAAGCATAAAAATTACAATACCAATCATGTATAAATTATCCTGTAAGTTACCAACTTTGGGTCAGATTAAGACACAAAAATATTTGTTTTCGGATTGCACTTGGAAGTAAGTCCTCTCTATATAATCCTGATTGGAAAGCCATGTATAACTCTAATTAATTAATCAATATTTATACAAATATATATTTTTTATTTTACTATTTTTACTATTCAATATTATATACACTTCATTTCCAAAATCAAAATCTCGAAAATGTATATTGTACGAGTGCAGATTCGCAAATAAATGATTATTTATCATATATATTGGTCCCTATTCGAAATTCTATTTAATCGAATCCGACAAGAACACAGACAGAAACATCGAGAACAGGTGAAAAAAGAGAGAAAAAAAGTGCTGTACCCGCCGGCGGGGACTCGGACTTAGTTCGAATGGTGCTTTATAAGCCGAACGCCTTAGACCACTCGGCTATGGTAACAACTAGTGATTGTAGCAAAGGCTTCGAGTAGTAGTTCTTATTACAGAATAACATATTCTATTGCCTAAAATTTAAACCTAATTTACTTTGATATAATATATCTATTAATTTGTTTCATGAACACGTTTTCGTTACTTTGATGAATGATGTATGTTGTTGATATAGATTCTATTACACGTTCTTTCGTAAATATTATAGAAAGTATCAGGGTTGATTATGATCTCTTATGGAAATTGACTGGCGCATGCGCAGTACACAAACAGTTCAATTGGAAGGCGAGGAAGGAAATGCTAACACACTGTTAGAATGTTTCATCGCTGTGAAGTATAAAGAACAGCTAAAATGTATTTTACGCTTGTCATTGCGTAAAGAATCACCAGGTTAATGTTTGTCCAAGTTCTCACTGATCAACTGGACTCATGAAAAATAATTAATATTGTCATTACTGCACAATATGAAGAATAAAGAACGTAAATTACACCACATTGTTCTCGAATTCGAACCTAGCTAAGGAACAATAAACAAAATGTGATTTATTCATTCGAATTGAGATAATTCAATGAAACTAGAAATTACACTATCAAAAGGAAAAACAGCGTTAGAAAGACAATAATACTTTTATCCGAGATGTGAAATAAAGTTATTAATTAACTGAAATGAAAGTAATATTGGGCATGATATAGAGTAAGAAAAAAAGTAAATGTATTCTTAGAAACGTTCAAAGTAAATTCACAAATACTTTTTGAAGATATACTACTCTTCCTTGATGTTTTAACGAACTAAAAAGTAAACAAGCAAAGGAAAAGAATGAAGAACGAAAGTATTGCTCTTGAAAAAATATAATAAATAAATGAAACTTAAATAAATGTTTACACAAAAAATAACACACTAGTACTTCGTGTAATCACCTCCAGAGTCAATAACTTCTTGAAGTCTGGAGGGGATACTAGATACAAGTCTCGAGCAATACGACGGTGTGTCACAAAAATGTTGCCACAGTTCCATAACATGATTTTGAAGAGACGTTTGGTCTCTGTCTTCACGTCTCTCTTCCCATTCTTGCACCATGTAGGCCCACAGATGTTCAATTGGGTTCAAATCTGGGGATAGAGGGGGCCACTCAATACAAATTAACTCTGGATGTTCACTTAGCCACTCTCGTGTTTGCCGGGAAGTGTGAACAGCACTGTTGTCATGCATAAATATATATTCTTCCTGTTCGGGGAAGTTTCTTTCTAAGGACGGTAACAACGTATTTTCGAGGAAATTAATGTAAACACTGCTGTTCATTCTCTCAGGCACCGCAACCAAATCTCCAGGACCAGCAGCCGTCATGTATCCCCAAAAGTGTGCTGATATTCGTCCTGAACAAGAAGTTCTGATAATATTTTGTTCAGCATACCTGGTTCCGCGCGGTCTATACAATATAACTCTGCCTTGTTGGTTAGACTTGAAAACCTTCTGGTCGGTCCAGATGACTAAGTCCCAGTATGACTGAGGTTGGGTTATGTTATTCTGTGCCCATTCCATTCGTCTGGCCTTGTGAGTTTCAGTCAGGAGAGTCTTCCTAGCGGGTCTTGAACAGTGTTGACCAGCCCCCAATAATCTTCTTCTTATTGTTTCGTGAGAACAATTATATTCTCTGGCTTTGTCCAAGAGGATTGACGTGTGGCGTAGAGGTCTGTTGATTACTTCTGTAACTAAAGCTTGATCTTGAGCTGCAGTTGTCACTTTTGGCCTTCCACTTCTTGACCGAGACCTGAACCATTCACCACCTTCTTCATGTCGCTGAATCCATTTCTTGACCGTTTTCTTGTCACATCCCAGATCTCTAGCAATCTGAGGCACAGTTTGTCCCATTTTTGCTCGGCCTATGATTTCTCCTCTCAGAGCAACAGACAGTTCTCCACAACCTTTAGAGCGAGGCATTTTCAGAACCTGTTAGAAATTTGCGTTCTAGCGTGTATGACAAATGTCGGTAAAGTGCATCTTTCTGTTTCTACTGCGTATGCACCAGTCAATTTTCATGAAAGATCATAAATAATCCTGACAATTGTTGTAATATTTATGAACGAATTCGTAATAGAACCTATATTAACAACATCATTCGTCAAAGTAAAGAATACCGTAAACATAAAACAATTTCAACAGACTATTACATCAGGCCAAAATAGGCTTAAACTTCAGAGAATACAAAATAAATTTCATACTGTAACAAAAGATTGAACATGAAACACGCTTACTATACTTTCAACTTGTCACATTAGCCGAGTGGACTGAGGCATTCGGCTAGAGATTCTGAGGCACCCTTCAAGAGTAGTTCGAATCCTACCACAGTACAATTTGGTTTTACCTCTTTTTCACGTTTCTGTTTGTGATTCTGCCGGATTCTATTAAATATAATTTCGTAATACGATAAAATATACGTAATATTTAAAATTCTTAACCTCCCATTTTTACATTTTTCAAGCTCAGTTGAGAAGAAAGAGGGAAAATGAAAGTACAAAGATGTACAATAATTACTTAGCATTTACTGTCATTGTAATAGTGGATATTTTATTTATGAAAATGTATAATGAACTAAAAATATATTTAGTAAGTCACATGTCTCCATTTTTCGATTCTAACTTGAAAGTTACAGTTTAGGCGGTGACATATCAAAGACCCAGGAGGTTGAGGGGGTTGTAACCCCTCCCATTGAAACTTTTATATTCTATTGAAATAAAAAGTGTTTCAGTTTATAATTTTGGAAAAGCAACAATCACTGTGTGTGGAGGACGGTTTATTTATACTACGATTTATACTAAGAATATCCAAATGTGTAGAAGATGTGACTGGATATTGTGCATAATCATTCAAGAAATATAACACAACGAAGGGACTTCGTAAACCCTTCACGCCACCCCAGGAGGAGGAAGTGCGTCCCGCCGTCCCTCGGTTGGGAACTACTGCTTGCGAGGGAAACATTCTAACAGTGTGTTAGCATTTCCTTCCTCGCCTTCCAATTGAACTGTTTGTGTACTGCGCATGCGCCAGTCAATTTCCATAAGAGATCATAAATAACCCTGATACTTTCTATAATATTTACGAAAGAACGTGTAATAGAATCTATATCAACAACATACATCATTCATCAAAGTAACGAAAACGTGTTCATGAAACAAATTAATAGATATATTATATCAAAGTAAATTAGGTTTAAATTTTAGGCAATAGAATATGTTATTCTGTAATAAGAACTACTACTCGAAGCCTTTGCTACAATCCCTAGTTGTTACCATAGCCGAGTGGTCTAAGGCGTTCGGCTTATAAAGCACCATTCGAACTAAGTCCGAGTCCCCGCCGGCGGGTACAGTACTTTTTTCTCTCTTTTTTTCACCTGTTCTCGATGTTTCTGTCTGTGTTCTTGTCGGATTCAATTAAATAGAATTTCGAATAGGGACCAATATATATGATAAATAATCATTTATTTGCGAATCTGCACTCGTACAATATACATTTTCGAGATTTTGATTTTGGAAATGAAGTGTATATAATATTGAATAGTAAAAATAGTAAAATAAAAAATATATATTTGTATAAATATTGATTAATTAATTAGAGTTATACATGGCTTTCCAATCAGGATTATATAGAGAGGACTTACTTCTAAGTGCAATCCGAAAACAAATATTTTTGTGTTTTAATCTGACCCAAAGTTGGTAACTTACAGGATAATTTATACATGATTGGTATTGTAATTTTTATGCTTTTATTATAATCCTCTATAAGTTATGATTTTACCAATTCTAAATGTAGAACGAGAAACAAGTGTAATATTATATTTGTTACGAAAAGCCTTTAAGCAATGATGCTTTCAGGACGTGATCTGAGGGAGAATTTGAGACCCTTCTCGAGCTAAGAAATTTCCGCCTTCAGGACCATATAATCGATCGTGCTCAATGTGGACTACCAATGTTTGCCCTCCACCCGCATATTGAAATTCCCCCGAGGATAATTTTCTGAAGTCGCCACTGTTTATAAATAGTTTTTCGTTACAAATCAGAGGATAATGGAGTAGTGAGTACACTTCATTTTTTTTTTTTTTTAGCTATGGATTTAAGATTGGCAATTCATATAACGTTCCGTTCTAATCGAATTTGAAACAAAAGAAGTTTTCAATGAGTTACTCAAAGAAACATTTTCAGCCTCCGGATGAAAATAGGAAGACACTTAAAGAAGAAACAACTTGCTCCCGGGTTTGAACACACAAACATGTGATTGATAGTATATCGACCCAAACCACTCGACCGTTTTGTATGCCTTTGCATATCTTCTTTTGCCTTTTGTGAAAGGAGTTTACTGTTCCATACTCGCTTTTGTTTATTCCGATACGACTATGAGTTCTCAGTAAATATTTAGCGTTACAGCTCTTGCAATGTATAAAAGTGTTTTTAGAATAAATCACAATCGATATTATGTCCTAATAACATACGTTGAATTCGTGAAATGATTGAGGTTGGAATGAGCGTAAATGTTTTCATAGTTAGGAGCCTGGATATGCAAACCCGCTTAACGTGGGGATTTAATTTTGTGAAATTTGGTACAGCACACACCCTTATGACGCTCTGCGAAGGTCCCATGTTCACTCTGCCCTTGGGTAAGTTCACGTTGTAACTGAACTGCCGCATCCAGATAATATTCTGGATATAGGACTACCCACACCAACAGCTGACCTTCGCCTTATCTCCATTCGTATTCAACTCACGGTGTGAGTGCCAATTGAACACAGACCTCCACAAAAGTGACATAACTTTCTTAGTTACCTTTGTAGTACAAGATATACTAGATACAATTTCCAGTCTTTTCTTTTCAATTATCCCATACGAGGAAGTATACTAACCAAATATATGTTTCAAGAATTTTCTCCTGTCCACTCTAATTAGGAATAATGCAATACTTTTCAATAATAATACTTCATAGGTTCAAAGATAGGAGAATTATTGGAGGGAACCTGATCCTTCTACTTGTGGGAGTGCAAGTATCCAATAAGATAACTGAAAACATATACCTGCGCAGGTTGCAAAATCGTAACAGTCGAAATGGGGAGAGAAAACAGTGTAAAAAAATATTAATAAAAGACTTCGCGCTAGAATATTCCAACATGGAGAGTCCACATACGTATTTGAACATCAATAACTACTAAATTATGTAAGATTAGGAATGCCGTTAACAACGAATAACCCATTAATTAGGTATATATATATATATATATATATATATATATATATATATATATATATATATATATAGGGTGTTTCAAAACAGCACCTACAACGTTTGCGTGGTGATTCCTGACACCAAGATAAGACAAAAATTATAGTCCAATCTGGGTGCGTAAATCCGTCATTTCGGAGTTATAGGTTGCCGGAAACATGAAAAAATTAACTTTACAGATCCATAGCTCCAATATTATGGGACCTACCTTAGTAGGATCAAGACTTCACTTTGGAAATGATATGTGCGCTATCCAAAAATACATGTTTTAGAATCCTGCGGTACTCACGCATCAACTTTTATAGAGGGAGTTTAACTACGGGCATATAATTTGAAGTACTCACAAACTACCTCTGTAAAAATTGTTACGAAAATACCACAAGATTCTGAACCATGGATATTTGGTTAGGCCACACACTAGTTCGTAAGTGAAATCTTGACCCGACTACGACAGACCCAATAGTATTGGAGCTATGGACCTCTAAAGCTCATTGTTTCATGTTTTCGGCAGCCTATAACTTCGAAATGACGGATTTCTGCAGCCAGGTTGGTCTATACTTTTTGTTTGATCTTGGTGTCAGGAATCACTTCCCAAACGTTGTTGGTGTTGTTTTGTTTGTTGGGTCTCGATGTGATCATTGTATGCTAAGAGACTGAATCGAACTGAAAGTTTGTTTGTTTGTTTTTCAGTTTAGTGTCTCTTTCAGCAGTGAGGCTATATGACTATATGAGACTTGGACCTACAGCTTAACGTGGGACTCAAAACACATGAATTCTTGCCGGGAATTGAACCCGGGTCTCTTAGGCCAATCGAAGTGGATGTAACTGGCGATTAAATAATTAGTAAGAAGAGAATTCGGGGTAAATGAGATATATTATTTTCCATCACAAACATAATTTTGGGCCGAACTGAGGGCTACTTCTACTTGTGCTGACGTTTTTGTCTTCTTATTATTATTCAACATTGTAAGTAAAGAAGTGTATTACGCAAGTCCCTGTATAGCTTGTAGACCTACGTGGAATCCCAATTATACTAGAGTCAAATCTGATTCTTTGTGTAAGCCCTGTTTCAAAATGTTGGATCATGTGGTTCGGATTCCACGTTAATCAGTAGGTCCACGTCTCACATTCCCTCCCTGCTGAAAGGGACGCTAAACTGAAATTCAACTCAACTCAACTCAAAATGTTGGAAACAACTATCACTGGTACTGTACAAACCATTTCCGGGTCATTAGTTCACGTGCTTTGTCAATTAATACGAAAAAAAAATTAAAGAACTAAATATTCACTATCTATATTCTTACTATATATTCACAAGGTACGATGCAAAATTTTTAGTTATTTTAATATGGACTCTACTATCCTAAATTGTATTCACGAAAGATTTGCAACATAGGGTAAGTCACGGTGCTTGATGTTACCTTATGCTCTCGTGACTCGCGAAAAGGCTTTCCTTTTGTGTTTTTGTGTGTCCAAAAGCCTGGCAAAAATTGTTGTAGGTTATTTCTTACAAAATCCAAATTGAATGGATAACATATAAAGACTTTTAGAAAATTGGACTTACGAGACTTAAGCATTATTAGTCGTATCATCGATAATGAAGTGATTCAGACAGTTTTCTAGTTGTAAAGATTTGAGGAAATAGCACTCTGCAATGCCGAAGTAAAAAAGTTTATATCCATTTGGCAAAATCCTAACTATATATAAAATTACATGAAATGACATAAATTGAAGGGGTACTTCCGGTTGACATGGAAAGCTAAAATGGCGTGGGTTGAGTTGATTTTGGGTTTAACATCCCGTTCAGCAGCGAGGCTATATGAGACGTGGACCTACTGACTAACGTGGAATCCGAACCACATGAGCTCCCTCCGGGAATCGAACCCGGGTCTCCCGCGCGAAAGACGCGTACGCTAACCTATTAGCCACAAGAGAGCTCTTAAAATGCCGTGGGTGGATAAGTATAATCAAACGGACCCAGATGAATCTTGGGACGACAAGTGAGTGGTATGTAGATACCCTCAAGATACATTAATACCTCTCGTTTCAAACCTCAACTCCCATTAGTTCAGGAGAAATGGCGCAAAATCGGAAAAGTAGGATTAATTTATTTCTCAAGAATAGCTCGATTGATTTTGTTCAAACTTGGGTGTATGTATAGGTGTACGGTGGGCCACAGAAATTCTTGATGTACTCCCATGCGCAAAAAAAAAAAAAAAAAAAAAAAAAAATTGCGCGTATACTGTAACTCACGATTTTCCGTATTTATTCCTTTTTCCTTACGTTTATGGGTAAAATTGAGTTATTAGTATGTGGAGATAATTGAGAGCAATCCATCTAAGGAGATATTTCCAAAAAATATAATAAAATAATAAAAATATAAACAAAAAACAAAATTATGCTCGGTTTTGTGTATACTGGCAACGATGATTTCTAGGGATTTTTTCAGTAGTACAGCACGATTGCGGAGGGAATTCAGTAGGGAAGTCGAGAAGATGGATCAAGGAACTGGATACTGAACTAAAATGTTGCATTTATTGGTTAAAACCTAGTGTGTAGATTGCCTGCCAAATATAAATTAGCTTCTGTAACTAAGATGTCGTACGAAAATATAGAATTAAACAGAAAAACTCTTATGTTAAGGTTCGAAGCGATACGCACCTTGGTTATGAAGATTATTTCTTAAGAAAAAAGAAAAAACACAACGTAGCCTCTGTGGTTAGGTGGATAGAGTGGCCGACCCGTAGTTATTTTATTACTTTGACACCACATCGAATCCCATCCTATCCCATTCTTTTTTTTTTTTTTTACAAAACATTATAATTATCATGTTAATAAGAACCGAAGCAATATACTAAGGACAACTTATTGATATCCAGGATTACAGTATTATTGGTAGTAGCTATTGTTTTCAGTTCATGTTGTTGTATAGCTTCTCTCACCCTGTTTTCTTAGGAAAATAACAATTTTGTCTCCAACAAAATGTAAAGGATATATACGGACAGAAAAAGACATCTTAATATCAAACGTGATTTATCGTGATGAAATGGACTAGTTTGCCATTATTAAAAAAAAAAAAAAAAAACTAAAGTAAATTACTGAAGTTGACTTCCCTTTAGCTTTTAGGTAACAAAAAATATTTTTTTCTTTATAAGACTGTACTTTATGAGGCAAGGTGTGTGATCATATCCACAAATTTAGCTAGGGAGTGAAAGATAATCGTTTATACAAACATTTTACAGGTTTAGGTGCGTGAAACACCAATACACATTTTTTTTTTAATAACTTTATTTCCATCGAAATACAGAGAAATTTACAAGGATATTTACTATTCACAGCCTCACTGAAAGTGTAAAATATTATTCAAGATAAAACATTATTCAAAAAAAAAACTTACTGATTCAGTTCATTTTTGTTTGTGGGGTACATCATAAGAAAGTGTGGGAGCTATTGCAGATAAGTAGTTTGCAAAATATTTTCGTTTACATACAGGAGAGAGCTTCATAGCCTGGTATGTTAAATACATTTCATACATTTCAAGACACAATGGTCGTGCTGTTACAAGAATAAACATGATAGTTTGTACAGTAAACCAGATCACAGCATTATGTTTATAGCTAGGAAAGTAATGAAAATCTGGAAATAATATTACATTATGTACGCTAAAAACAGTTTGTGAGGTACGACATATTCTACTAAGTATAGTGCTAAAAGCCTGCCAAATGGGTGGTATGTCAAAACAGTTATGGAATCGATGTTCAAGAGTGTCTATCTGATTACAATAATAGCATACATTTGTAGAGGTGATACCTAGATTAAAGAGCCTAGCAGACGTTTCATATACATTATTAACAATAAAATACCACATTTCTTTCTGTTTGTGAGTTAAAAACTTGGCAGTTATGTTTTTCCAGATGTTACTCCAGTTTTTGCATGGCACGTGAAGCATGACGTGTGGCTTAACAGATACGCACGTGCTCTGATAGTGCCAGTATAATTCTTTGACTGACCTAATTTCGATCTGCTGTCGTGCGACTATTGCATACAGCATATCAAGTACTACATCGCGAAGGTGAGGGAATTTAATCGCCCAAGGAATGATAGGAATCGGAAGCACAAGGTCAATACACTGAAAACAGACATTGAAAACCGTAGCAGTAATCGAATCGGGGTGGGAACAAACCATACGACAACTTCTATGCACAAGCAGAGCACGTGACTGAATTCCAATATCCATAAACTCTATTCCTCCTTTTGCTGCAGGCAAAAGTAGTTGTGTTTGACCTACTCTTAAAGCTTTATTATGCCAGAGAAAAAACAACGCCTGACTGTTTAAAGACTTATAGATAGGCTTTGGTAACGGGAAAATCTGTGCAGAATGCCATAGTAAGCTAAACACAGTAGTTTTAAGAAACAAATTTCTACTGAAAAGACTAAGATTACGTGATTTATGCGTTATTAAAAGACTTCGGATCTTAGAGGCTATGACTTCATATGTTTTCGTGATAGTCTGTTGTAAAGTAGGATACCATACAATACCAAGTATTTTGATTGATGGAACAGTTTCAAACGTTCTACTATACAGAGACTGATATTGTTCATGTAAACACAATATTTTTGTTTTTGCTTTATTAAGTTGCGCGCCTGAGGCGTGTTGATAAAGGCGTAGTAACTTCTGTATACATTCCAGATCTGCGTCATTGCGTAATATATAGTGTGTGTCATCAATGTATGATTGCAATGCTAGACTTTTGTTATACACAGGAACACCAGGGAGTAAGCGGTGTGCCGCATATACAAGAGGCGCTAAAGATAAACTAAATAAAATACTAGACATTGTGTCCCCTTGTAGAATACCATTACAAACAGAGATGGGAGCACTTAAACCTCCATTTAGCTTTAACCTGGTAATTCGTTTCGTATATATTCCTTTGATAAGAGAAATGAAAAGGTCACCAAATCCATATTTAGCTAAAACTTGGAAGAGATAATTGTGGTTAATTCTGTCAAAGGCCTTGGAGTAATCGGTGGATAAAATTGCTACCGAAGAAGGATCGGCGGACTCATGAAAGGAAATAAAATCTCTGAGATTGGATAAGGCCTTATAAATAGGGTTATTGTGGCCAAGACCGTATTGGCAAGGACTTAACAGCTTCTCAAGGTATGTTTTCATTCTGATCGTCAGACAACGAGTTAATAGTTTTAGGTCCGTGCACAAGAGACTTAGTGGCCTGAAATTTGTAACACTATATGCTAATGAATGTTTGGGGACCAAAACAGTAATGCCCGTTCTGAGAGACTGGCCTAAAACAAAATGTGTGCGGTATTCATTAAAAAGGTCGGTGAGAAAAGGAGCTAAAATATCTATAAATGTAACATAGAATTCTAGTGGTAGAGAATCAATACCTGTGGACTTTCCTAGTTTGCCTAATCGGATGGACTGTTTG
The DNA here is from genome assembly GCF_964235325.1 of Thermobia domestica. NCBI lineage: Eukaryota > Metazoa > Arthropoda > Insecta > Zygentoma > Lepismatidae > Thermobia > Thermobia domestica. The sequence continues at coordinate 146,326,187 of NC_137459.1, read as the reverse complement.
ACCTCGTCTAGTGTGAACGGACCCGATAGACACTCTCGATCATCATCCGTTAAAACAGAGGGAATATACTCTAGTATAGAAGAATCAGTACAACAAGTAGGAGGTTGAGCATATAATTGTTTATAATAATCAATAAAACAAGTCATGACGTTTACGCCCTCATACACACGGCCATCGTCACCCTTAATTTTAGAAATCAATTTTTGTCTGCCCCGTGTGCGCTCCTTGCGTATTTGGTGGATACTTGCCTGTTCAGTGTCATCATATTGACGTGTTTTGCTACGAATCATAAAACCTTGCATACGTCGTTTATGCAGCGTTAATAAATGAGCTTTGATCTGCTGAATTTGAGGTCGTACTTGACCCCCGCGTTGTTGTTCTATCATGTAATCTCGTAATAGACCAGTATAGTAGTGATATTGCTGATAATGATCGGCGTTTCTAGTTCGACAATATTGTTTGGTCACAGAGCAAAAAGTTCGTTTAACACGATTTTCCCAAAATAGCATGAGAGAACCTTTGTAGCGTTGTTTCACATGAAGGAGGCCTTTCCATTCAGCATGTATCAGAGCTTCATATTCGGGCTCACGTAAAATTGACGTATTAAAGTACCACAATGGGCTACGTTTGAGAAATTTGTGGGCTGGTAGTTTGATGGTCATGAGTACAGCATGATGATCACTAAAACAGACTGGGACCACAGCCATGTGTTGAACCTGATGTATAAGAGTGCGACTGATATAGAATTTATCCAATCTTGAGGAACTCGTCCCTGTAAAGAAGGTATGGAAAGGCGTGGTTGGAAATAAGTGTCGCCACACGTCGACTAAATCATAGGTGGCAATTAAATTGGACAGACTGGCTGAGAAGGTATAATTTGGAGTCATATCTATTGGTGCCAAAACAGCATTAAAGTCTCCGGCTAATATACAAGGAGAAGAACCATTATGTAACGCTTGGGCAAGCTCAGTATTAAAGAAACTATTGCGCTCTCGTGCATGATTCGAACCGCTTGGAGCATATGCTGTACACAGGCGTATATTTTCTAGTGTTCCTAAGGTGATACGTGCAGTAGGCATTTGGAGAAGAGCTTGAAAGTCAATATCACTGCGGTATAGAATAGCAGTTCCTAAACCATTTTCAGTGAAGCGTGAAACACATGAATAATTAGGGATGTCTGGGAAATCGGGTACTGCCACCTCTTGTGCAAACAGAATATCAACTTCTTCCTGATATATAAAATCTCGTAGTGCGTGTAATTTGACCGGAGAAGTAAGACGATTTAAATTGACTGTGGCAAAACGAAAACTAAACATTACAAAAAATATATAAAGTAAATACATGAAAGTAAAGCAATGCGGGAACAAGAACATGTGTAAAGTAGAAACAAGGAAGAAATATATAAACAATATAAATTATTGATACCAAAGATGGGCAATGCACTATTCGCCGTCTGATTGAACAACAGATTTCAACTTTTTGGTCGAAGCTCGTGTTTTCCTAACATTGTGACCACTTGTTGTTTCATCACTGCGGTTACCTTTAGAATTTTTAGACACTGCACTACTGTTAAACTGAAGTTGAGTTAACTTGCGCTTTTCGCAGGATGCTACACTCAGATCGGAATCACTTATGGTATCACTTGTAGCATCTTCAAAACCAGTGGTGTCAATGGAACCAACTGCGAGAGGAACGCTTGAAGGGGTAGCACTGTGCCCCTCTATTGTATTTCTATCACCTACCTCAGAGTTTAGTAGAAGTGGCTGGTCAGTCACAGGAACTGGAGATGGAACACCTGTCTCATCAGCATCGGGAGTAGGTGTCACTTCCATACTATGTGAGCTGTCAGCAATGGAAGGGTGGACGGGATGAATGTCGGGAACACTAGATGCAGCACTTGCAAGTGGCAAAATCGGGGACGACACGGGTATGTGGGTATCCTTCTGTAGAACAGGAAATGCACTGTAAGAACCGGTATCGGGAGCTGATGTATTCACTGGAAGGTTGCACGGCATGCGGATCCCTGGAGACACAGAAGTAGACCTGGGTAAAGGTGGAGTTCTCTTCTTAGGACAATCCTGTACAAAATGGTCCTGAGAGTTGCAGACCGCGCAGGTCTGGATTTGACCGGCGTAACTGACAAAAAGACGTAAATCACAAACAGTAACAAAGGATGGAATGTTACGTTTAACAGTCATTTTGACTAGTTTGCGACCCGTGCGGGTAAGATAAATATGATCAGTAGAGTACTGTTCATCAGCAATATTCTGAATATCCCCATACTGGGAGAGTACACGACTTAACTGGGTATCACTAAGTTCCATTGGACATAAAGAGACTTTTACAACAACAACAGAGTTGTCTGCCAAATCAATGGGTAACACATGATCTCCATCAGTATTGGTATAAGTCACGGTGCCGTTGGTACCGGCAAGAATACGTTCACATAGCACTTTACTAACTAGTTTGATGTATAAAAGTTTACGAATAAAGTCGAGTTCTATACTTAACACTTGGTCAATTGTTAACTTGAAAACACTTCGAATCCATTCATGAATATGAATAGACATAGGCTTTTGACGCACAGTTACGAAATTAATTCGGAGCGTATTAGACCTCATACTACTCATATTGCTTACACTCGACGTTACACGTCAACTACAGAATATATATATATATATATATATATATATATATATATATATATATATATATATATATATAAATGGTGTTGCTCACAAGTGAAACAAAGGACTTGTAGTACACACTTCACCAAATCACTAAGTCACAGAAATAATTAAAGAAAATCAAACGGCACTATTCGACAAACAAAGCAGATACAATAGTACAGCACGGACAGAGAGGCGATGTTATGCGCCCCGTGTCTCAACGCGAACTGTCAATGGTCTAGCTTATCCGACCATCCTTTGTTACACATACCGTATGATCCGATATATCATTGCAGAAAGCACCAATCGGCAAGAAGAACTGCAAGTTGTGGTCTTAATCTATTTTTCATGCTCTGGAGTATATCGCCTAGCGCGCCCGTCTACACGTTGACTCATACACTATCATTCAGTGCAGACACGTATCCAGGTTTTCTATTCGGAGGGGGCCCAACACAAATCCTCGTAAGCACGTAATTCTAATGTTTTAAAAATATCAATATCAATAATAATAATAATAATAATAATAATAATAATAATAATAATAATAATAATAATAATACTAATAATAATAATAATAATAATAATAATAATAATAATAATAATAATAATAATAATAATAATAATAATAATAATACTGCAACAGTTCTGTATTTCTTTTAAACTTTTTCCTACTTTTCATTTATAAACCGGTCTACTTTGGAAACTGCATTATAGCACAAACAAAATATAACATATTTTCGAGAGAAATGTAACTAAAGAAAACTGTCTGCTACGTATATCACATAACAAAAATAGCAAGAAGACATTGAGTGTATCGTTCTAATATATTAAAGTTAAAAACAGAACGGAAACAAAATGTTAATCCTATTTAATTCCTGTTCTTTAATTCCAAATGGTATAATGGCATTAATGTATGTTCTTAGAATTATAACAAGACAACAGCACATTGCCCAAAGTTTGGACACTGACTACTAGTAAACTGATATAAAAGAATCTCAAAAGGGTAAAAGCATGTTTATTAAAAAGTGCTTGAGTTTCGGATGGGGACAGCCCTCAGGCCCTCACGCTGGATACGTCCCTGATTCAGTGCAGTGCAGTTATTTGTTATAAAACATTATTATTAGATGTGTAATATGTAAAATTATATCATAAGTTTTACTTTTAACAGGTCTTTTCTTAACACATCGATATTATCCAGCGTTCTGCCTGCCTGTTTATGTCGGATAAGCGAAATTCTACTGTATTTCCAAAGCTACCATATACATGAACTAGAATTGTATTGTCCTAGAACAGACAATAGTGTGAAATGCTTATATTAAAAGGCTGGAATAAAAATAAATAAATACTGTTTTGGTAGCGTGAGAACAAATTAAAAACAATTCAATATATTTCCTAGGTATTAGATTATCATGTATTCTTTTTTTAAACATAGTTTTAAAAGTCATACCATTCTCAATATTCCTAAGGAAATCGAAAGAAAAACTCCTATGTGCCTCTTGTGGCAAAGCGGCTTAAGTGCGTGGTCTGAAACGTTAAGGTATAGATAGAGTACCCGTACTTCAAAAATGCAAATCCGGGACGCTACTAAATTACGAGAATCTTTGAAATGCTTAAAATTGAAAGAAGTGTTGAATACTAATTTACTTTTTTCCATTAGATAGAGTTGTTCAAGCATTACGTTATCACATTTTTATTCCTTTCACTAGACCTTCTTCCAAGGGCGCCGATTTCTCTGTAATTTTTTTTTTCTGGGAGGGCATTCAAATGCAGACGAAATATATTGGGATTTTAAGGCAAATTGCATTCAAATTATGCCAAATACTGTATATTCATAAATACAAAGGGGGTCTACATGAGCTTTGGGGGGCCCGGCCCCCTAGGGTCGGCGCCCTTGCCTTCTTCCTACTTAAGCAAACGTAAGCAGATGATTTATTCCCTTCCCCTGGTAAGCAAAATTGTTTTTGTTTCTCAAGATTTGTTGTGTTTCGTGAAATAACAGCAGGAATTTCCAGATTACTTAACCATCTAAATGAATGTTTTCACTTAGAGCCATCCCGTCGATTCGCTTTGCCTAGGACTAAAATAAATTAAGGGTCAATAATGAAAGAGACATGTGGATCGAAGATCTTTCTTTGTTCGAACTTTGATTTTTTCAAATCCATGATGGGAAATTATATTATGTGTACAATTTTCGAAATTAATAGTATACAATCGTAAAAATATCTTACAAAACGATGGTTTATTGCAAAATACTTTGACTCAAAGAATAAATTACAAGTAATAAACTTGTTACTTTTCCTGAAGAGTCTAAGTCTTGAATGAGACAGAGGCTCTTCAGCGTAGTGCTTGGAAAGATTGCCTCACTTGTTCTACCTTCCCGTGACTCAGCCTTGATTCGACTTGATCCTAAACGGATTATTCAGAAGTCGAAGTCGGAAGATGTTTCCCATTTTTCCCAAACACTCTTGGTCGATTACAATCTGCCTCACTTGTGAGGGGACAACCCCATGCCGTAAGCGTCGGTGGACTACCGATAGGCAACTAGCGACATGTCCCCAAAAATTGGTGGTCCCGCAGCCAAAAATTGGTCCCACTTTCCGCTTTGAAAACTATACCACCACTGGCAGAGAAGCGACGGAACGCCAACGAACCACAAAATTGTTCCCCTAAAATACGTTAAATCGCCTTTGCATTAAGGTGAGTCTACAAACATTTTTAAAAAAAGTAAAAATAAAGTGCCCTGAGCTGGGCGTGAACCACCAACCTTAGAGTTATTAGGTGCGTGTTCTTCCGAATTCGCCACGGAGGCGATTGTGAAGACATAGCTTATAGAGTGATAAATCGTTGAAGTATTTTTAATATTTCTAATCAGAGTGCTCCATTACCCGTGTATATTTGACGATAACTGTTTGGAATCAGATCAAATGCACTCGTCATGTAATTTTATAACAAAATGGCAAGCGTCTATTTACTTTTTTCATAGTTCTCCCATATTCACTTGCTAGTGATCGGCGACAGTTGCCAACTAAATTCATACAATTATACGCACCCATCTCAAGATTTTTCACTTCATGATGTAAAGGCAGGAGTTACTCTTGACCCCCGGAGCTCAAGTATTGTCCTTATAATAACAATTCGTCAGGGAAAAGTAATATATAATAATAACCGCATGCACATGACTGGGATAGTTCGTGTTGGTCCCTTTGCGATTCTCCGTGACAAATCAAAGGAGCGGGGATCAAAATGAAGTCCTCGCTGTTACGTGGTGGTAACTTCAATATCCCCGATTCTAGATATCTGCTTCGACTCGACGAATCCCTGCCACTAGTGGCACACTAGCGGCAATCCTTCGACGCGTCGCTATATTGACGATCGCCATTTACCAGAAAGTGGGCCACTAGGTGTTGGCGACGTTTACGGCATGGAGAAGCTAATAAACAAACAAACCAATAAATAAATCTAAAACCTTATAAAAATGTTTTCCCAAAATTTACATCTAGCAAAATCATTTGTTGGTATTCCAGAACTGCAAATTCACCTGTATTCATAATTTACTTCTATCGTAGTTTTGATATGAGAATGATGTGTCTGAAACTGTAACACAGGTCATTAACACTTTTTTTTTTTTTTTTTTTTTTGCTTTAGTCAGATTTAGCAGTTTTACTTAGCAGTTAGTCAATTTGGATCTGTGACTTTAGAGTTTTAGAGATTTCCTTAAATTTTTCATTTCTACAACAGTTGGCAACTAACACCATTAACGTATCTCTTTCGATATTTCCATAGGCAATGGCTTGGTCACTCCCAGTATATTTCATACAATGAACTACGGTGTCTTACTCCATTAATCCGAACTACATTTAATATCCAACAACTCTGTACATTTTCTCTTAAATCTGCAAACTTTCTACTAGGTTAAAACTGAGTATTTTCTATTTTCTTCCTTTCCTGCTAAAACGAAAGTGTTCTTTAGACAACCTAAAATGATGACTCTATATTACATTATGTTGCATAGGGCATTTTATGTAGCATATCATTTGACAGTTGGACACTTTCTTCGTATATTGAAACCAACAGGGATTAAGTCCTTCTACACTTACATGAGAAGTAAGCAAACTCTTTTTAATTCGTGGAATTGTGCCAATGCACTAGGTCCAGAGAGTTTTTAATTTAAGATTATTATTATTATTATTATTATTATTATTATTATTATTATTTTATTGACTTAGGTTTTCCTGAATATTAAGCAATATTTCACAAAAAGCTGGTATTTTTAAACAAATGTGTTCGATATCAAGTTTTCATAAAGTAGTCACTCTCTCCTATAAATAATTTCAGAGGGGCCGCGGTGGCTCAGTGATAAAGCGTTCACCTTTGGTGCATGGGATCCTTGGTTCGACCCCAGCTCGCACCAAGTGAATTTTGTGGTGGACAATCACCATGTGCATGGGTTTTCTCGGGGTTCTCCTGTTTTCTCCCACTTTCTTCATTCCACCATTTCATTCATTTCTCATCATCACCGTGTCCTTTAGCCTAGTCGGTATAACCATGGGTCGTAAAACTTAAAGATTTGATCTCAAATAATTCCAATCCAAACAGTTGCAGGAAGTATGTCATTTCGAATAAAACAAACTACTCTATAAAATTCTGAGTACAGTGAAACCTCTACTAACGGACACCTTTATAAAGCGGACACCTCTCATAACGGACATATTTTGTAATCCCCAAACACTGTAATAGGAAAAAACATGTTGACAAACCTCTCTAAAGCGGACACTCTCTAGTACGGACACGGACAGTCTTTTCTGTTTCTTATAGGTATTATTTACCTCCATATTACGGACACTTTCTCTAGAAACAAGTTGAAAAATACAGAAAAAATACATTTTCAGAAATGCATACATATATCACCAAGGAAACATTGTAATAACATTTTTCCTTGTCAACTGGCTGTTCAGAAACTCAGATGAAGCGTCTTTGTTTAACAACACCTTCATATCCTTTGCTTGCATTCCACTCCCACCCAACCTGTTTTAGAATCAAGTGATTGACAGTTGCCTGCCATTTGGGATGACACGTCATTTTACTGTTTTGCTGGAATCAAGCAGAAGACATGTTTGGTAATTTTTGTTCACGTATTCGCATATTGTCTTAGTGCCTCTATTTGTAGACGGAAGCAATAAGGTGTAAGTTGTTGTGAGCTTTCGAAATGCCACGAGAAGCGCTAATGTTAAAATCGAATTGATTGAATTTTCGAAGAATACTGAGGTGTGCGAAGGATAGCTGAAAATTTTTGTATCGGTAAAACTCAAGCACCTGAGATCATATAAAACCTAGACAAGTTAATAAAGTTGTGGTGTGAAAATGACAATGAAAATTGTGTCTCATTGCTTTGAACAAAGTTGGTGTGCAAGTGAATGTTTTTATAGAGTGCGGAATGAAAAAAAAATCCTGTGTTAGAGTCGATGCTAAAAGCTAAGAATTTAGAGGTAGCAACAGAAATGAATGTTTCAGATTTCAAGGTCTCGAACGAGTGGTTAGAGAAGTTTCGGATTAGACAAAATTTCTTTCAAAGCGATTTGTGGAGAATCCGCAGATATCGACATGCCCACAGTCATAGAACGGTTTGATAAATTACCTTCAATAGTTTGTAATTACATATCACCTTATTTACTAATTTACGTAAGAAAATATCGAAACCTCTCTAAGACGGACACCTCTCTATAGCGGACAATTTTTGATTCCCCACGGCTGTCCGCTTTAGAGAGGTTTCACTGTATTATTATTTTTTAAATATACAATTCTAGCGGACCTTATTTCTAAATCAAAGGGTAAGAAGACTAAATTCACTCTTATTATTATAGATTAATTTCAATTGAAGCAGTTAAAATAGTTGGGGAAAAATTAGAAAGCCATACCCTATATTCCAGTGTGCCACAACCGGATAACAGGCACACTGGGGTGTCCAGCAAATTACAAGAATATTTGTCGAGTTTATTTTATTTATTATTATCAACGATTCTCCCATGGATCAGCTGTCTGTATACAGTTAAACAAGTATCACGTTGAGGGAATGAGTGTAATTATTTACTTTAATAGTAATAGAAAGGTATATTTTCTTGTATTTTCTACCGGGAATAACTGCATCCGGTCTAGAAAGCTGGGGCTAACAACGAAGGAACCCGATGTGCCAAACACACACCACTCTATAGTCATGAGTGCCACAAGTCCTTTTCTATGTCTTGGCACCCTAAAGGTTATTGCCTTCAAAGAGAGAGAGAGAGAAATAACTTAAGTCTATTGTACTTCCATGCTTAAATAAATACATTATGTAAATAACTGTTTCGTTTTCTGTTTTTATTATTATTATTATTATTATAAATTTCTTAGGAAGTTGACTGCCATATGTATGCACACTGCTCTCCCGTGCAGCGCCTCGTGTATGATTTTCCATACATAAACTATATATTCCAAGTTTGTTGTGTTCGTTCTATAGGTGTGTTTGTAATTAGAAGCATATGGCGTAGAAGTCAAAATTTAATGTCCACGCTACGTATATGCAAAACCATAGACAAAGAAATTTATGAACAAAGACATTTATGGCGCTAAAACAAAGGGCAAAAATAAAGAATTACTGGCGGATTGTTGCCCGTTGTGCACAGGTATTAACGGTTAACAGTGTTAAATTTAAACACATAGTTTTAATTAAGCACGAATTTAACTTATAGAGTACAGTGCGGAAAGGCTGAGGAGTTTGCTAGGATCGTTACAATATCGAACCCCGTAAAATGTACTGCAAACCTGTCCGCAAGCCCCCCGTAATGTTCAACAGATGTTGTGCATTAATGCTCATTTCAATGCAAACCTATATAGACCTACGCACTTCAATACTAAACGAAGGTGCAGAGACTATTCATGAGTTCCAGTATTAAACTCTCTCACCCAATGTATTCTCCTAACATGTCTCCCAGCGATTACAATATTTTTTGGTATCTCAATCACTTCCTAGTAGGATAGCTTTAACTAGAGACCACTGATTAACCTGGTATTGGATGTTTCACTTTCTTACCTTTGGAGTTGACAGTCATGGGTTGGACTTTTACACGCAAATATCTAATATTAACAACGTTTCTTCTAGAATTTCGTAATATTGTATTATTTCTTTGTATTATTCATTAGCTTGGTTAGACTTGTTTAAACACTTTTCTCTTTGCACCTATTCCTTAACGTTGGATAAAAATACACTAGCTCTCACCGGGAATCAAATCCAGAACCAATGCACTTGAACCATTTGGCCACAGCAAGGCACATTTAAAAAGAAGTTTCGATTTTCTTAGGAAAATTGTGATTGGGTGTAACATTTAAAAATATATTTAAGAATGGGTACGGATGAAACGCATTGAATTTTCTCGCTCGAATTTCTTAAACTGACTCGTGTTAGGCTGCAGCTATTACTGAAACATTTATTTGGGAAATGCGAATAAAATAATGTGTTTTAGAAAACTTTGTTCGAAGCAACTTACGTCCAAAAGTAAAGTACCCATTCGTCATATTTCTGTTAGAAATAACTTATGCCATACATTAGAATTATTAAGCAGATAATTGTATGTGAACTATGAGCAAAAGCGTTTGAGTACTTTCTGAGAAAATCGTTAAAAAAAGTCATCCCCAAGAATAAAATATCCCTTGTATATCTTTTCAGGACAAACGAGTTATGCTATTTATGAAATACGAACAAAATTGCCAGAGTAATTATCGACAAAATCGTAGGGTAAAACTTGCTCCGAAAAGTAACATACCACTTCTAGCTTTTTAGGATGATGGAATTATACCATATCGTTAGGTTATTTATGTAACATTTATTTATGAAATATGAACAAAATTGGGTCAGGCGTTAATGGGAAAATCGTCGAAGAGTAGGCTAAACTACCTCTTCTGAATGTTTACAGGACGAACGAGTTGTGTCATATTGTCAGGTTATTAATGATACATTTATTTATAAAATGTGATTGAGAAAATTGTTCAAAAAAATGCATCCCATACAGTAAATTACACCATACGTATTTTTTCAGAGCAATGATTCATACTATATTCGTAAAAATACAAACAAAATCTTTACAGCCGTTTTTGAGACAATTTAATGATTTTAAATTTTCATCCTTCAGTAAACTACCCTTATTTTTAGGTGTCGGAGGATATAGAATTCGAAACGATAGTGTTATGAACACAAATCTCCGGGTGTAGATGAAATTCCGGCTGAGTTAATTTTAGCTGGGGGCGAAAAATTGTGGAACAAGATACACAAACTCATTCTCCTTATATGGAACAAGGAAGAATTGCCACAAGAGTGGAAAGAATCAATCATTGTTCCAATTTACTAGAAAGGCGACAAAACTGTAATAATTATCGAGGCATTTCTCTTCTATCAACATCCTATAAAATCCTTTCAAATATTCTGTTAGCATGACTGACCCCATACGCAGATGAAATTATTGGAGATTATCAGTGCGGATTTAGACGAAATCGATCAACTATCGACCAAATATTTACCATTCGCCAAATACTCGAAAAAAAGTGGGAATACAATACCCCGGTACATCGACTATTTATTGATTTTAGAAAGGCGTACGACTCGGTTAGGAGAGAAACATTATACAACGTCCTTACAGAACTTGGAATACCGATAAAGCTAATTAGATTAATTAAGATATGTTTAAATGAATCCCAAAGTAAAGTCCGTGTAGGAAAATTTTTGTCCACGAGCTTTCACGTCGAAAATGGCCTGAAACAAGGAGATGCGTTGTCGCCATTATTATTTAACTTCGTTCTGGAATACGCTATAAGGAAAATCAAAGATAGCAACCAGGGCCTACAGTTGAACGGTATTGACCAGGTTATGGCATATGCTGATGATGTAAATTTAATAGGGGGTAATAGGAGAACAATAGAAAGAAATGCAGAGATCTTATTAAACTCTTGCAGGGACATGGGTTTAGAAGTAAATGCAGAGAAAACTAAATACATGGAAGTGCGTCGGGACCGGAATACAGCAAATTATGGATGCGATAAAATATTAAATAATACTTTTGGTAAAGTGGATAGTTTCAAATATCTAGGATCAATATTAAGAGAGGGAAATCATATTCACGAAGAAATTAAATGTCGACTCAAAGCAGGGAATTCGTGTTACTATTCGGTTCAAAATCTCTTGTTGTCGCGAATTCTGTCGAGGAATTTGAAGCTTAAAATATACAAAACGATTATTATGCCTGTTGTTCTGTATGGCTGCGAAACATGGTCACTTACTCTGAGGGAAGAACATAGACTGAAAGTATTTGAGAACAAGATCCTGAGACGAATATTCGGACCCAAGAGGAACGGGAATGGGGAATGGCGGAAACTTCATAACGAGGAACTACACAATTTATATGATCTACCCAACATTGTTAGGGTCGTCAAGTCTAGGAGGCTTAGGTGGGCGGGTCATGTAGCTAGAATGGAAGAAAGTAGAAATGCTTTCAAAGTCTTGAGTGGAAGACCAATCGGAAAACGACCATTAGGAAGACCTAGGCGCAGATGGGAGGACAATATTAAGATGGATCTCGCAGAGATTGGAATACAAAGTAGAAACTGGGTGCAGTTAGCTAAGAATAGAAAGAATAGAGAGCTTTTGTGAACGCGGCATTGAACCTACGGGTTCCATAGGCCATATAGTTAGTTAGTTTTTTAAAGTGTTATAAAAACTTCATGTCTAGAATTCGGTTCAGATACGTCGAACAGTATGGCCTCTATTTGAATACATGAAAAAGCGTGACGAACCGACAGACGAACAGATGGACAGACATCAAAATTACTTTTTCGATATGTGGGGGCGTGAAACTTGAATTCATTGAAATCTCGAATTCGATTTTTATCACTATTACTACAATTTCTTCTTTCGTCGCTCGAACGTGAAAACGAATAGGAATACAACGACACGTAAGGTGATAATTTGTAATTCCCAAAATTTAATGAGTTACGTTTAATGTGTTGCCGTGCTAGAAAAAAAGCTTATGCCTGTTTGTTATATCATTTTAATATCAGTTTTTCACGCTACTATATAATGTAGAAATATGGTATGATTATCGTTCATATTCATGCTATGTTTTGGAAATATTCGTGTTCCGCATACATAGATCTGTATAATTTAGCTTCGTTCAACGAAAACATTTCTTACACCGACTTATGATTGCATTTTGAAATCGTGTTTTTTGTCGTCGTTAGAATTTAGTAAATATAAGCATAACACTCAAATTAGTTTTTGACTTTTACAGAAAACCAAATTTCTGTAAAAAAAAAAAAAAAAAAAAGCCCAAAAGAAAAAAGCTGCGGCTGACTTAATCCCCACCCTCCTTGTGCAGTGCATAATAAAACGCAAGTGTTATATAAATTATCCCCTACTCTCATTCGTTGCCGCTAGCGCAAATTATAAATAAAATTTAAAAAAAAATCATTCCTATCAATCAAAAAGGCCATCTAATCAAAGTAAATAATTTTAAAAAAATAAAAATTAAAAATAAAGTAATTGTTTTTAAGCACTCAGGTTGTTAAATATATAATTTGCTTGTAGTTTACTTATTGTATATTATTTGTTTAATCATAATACATAATACTCGTAATTTTAATCTCACGTTAAATTCTTAGCCGTAATCGCTCGTAACTTTACAGTGTATTATAAAGATTTATAAATTATTTGTTTTAATTTGTTTTTTTTTTTATTCATTATCTTTACGGCAAGCACTTTTCTCTTCCCCAATATCTTTTCAGCGGCCGGTGAAAACGGGAACTGCTTATATAGTTTATAATGACCTTTTGTGGGTGCTAAGAGCCACAAAGCCAAAGTTTAAAGCAAATGGTTAAAAAAATGTTGTCTGTTAGCAATCCAAAATAAATCGTCCTATTCCCAATAAACCCACAAAGGTCGGTCATAATTTCTTTCAATTGTGGATATGAAAAAAAGAGAGAGAGGGAGAAAGTCAATACTCTAAAAAGAAAAAAAACACAAGCACACACACACACAGACAAACGATAATTTGACATCAGCTTTTTCCTTTCTTCCTTTTTTTCACGACAAGCATCATTCGATGTAACGTCATGTCGATATAACAAGGGGTAAACTTGGGAAGACTGTCAAGGTCGCGTATGTTATTTTTTCCTGTTCTTGACACACAAATCCGAAGTGAGTTGTCTGCTGTTCAAGAACGGGCAGGTAACATACAAGACCATAAACTGAAAACAATAACTGTTTGCAATAGTACATGTATTCTAATACTGAATAAATACGTCAATTAAAGGATACTATCAATAAGTTATTTCCTTATTATACTGTTTCGGTTCTTATTAACATCAAAGTTATACACTTCCAATAATGTTTTGTTAAAAAAAAATGGGATGGGATAGGATGGGATTCGATGTGGTGTCAAAATAATAAAATATCCACGAGTCCGCCACTCTATCCACCTAACCACAGAGGCTACGTTGTGTTTTTTCTTTTTTCTTAAGAAATAATCTTCATAACCAAGGTGCGTATCGCTTCGAACCTTAACATAAGAGTTTTTCTGTTTAATTCTATATTTTCGTACGACATCTTAGTTACAGAAGCTAATTTATATTTGGCAGGCAATCTACACACTAGGTTTTAACCAATAAATGCAACATTTTAGTTCAGTATCCAGTTCCTTGATCCATCTTCTCGACTTCCCTACTGAATTCCCTCCGCAATCGTGCTGTACTACTGAAAAAATCCCTAGAAATCATCGTTGCCAGTATACACAAAACCGAGCATAATTTTGTTTTTTGTTTATATTTTTATTATTTTATTATATTTTTTTGAAAATATCTCCTTAGATGGATTGCTCTCTATTATCTCCACATACTAATAACTCAATTTTACCCATAAACGTAAGGAAAAAGGAATAAATACGGAAAATCGTGAGTTACAGTATACGCGCAATTTTTTTGCGCATGGGCGTACAAAGTCCGCGAGATAGGCAACTCAACTAACGCCTGCTCCAAGATTAATTACGCCTGGTAGTAGCTAGCACAGCAGACTGAAGTTGCCCCCAACTGTTAAAAGCAAAAATTGTAAAGAGTGTTTTTGTGCAGAACTGGAGCGAAACGCTGGCTGAAGAAATGACAAAAGGGAGTCTTTGGATACTTGTGCTCACAGTAAACAGCACAATACCAGAAAAATGTACGGAAACCAGAGGCGCTGATGAGAAGATAACAGTCAGGGGACTTAAATAATCTTATAATTAACTCAAATGAGGGATTATAAACAAGTTAACTTACTTCAAATGGCTATACATATACGCGTATCAAATAGTACACGGATAGATTATGTGGTATATGTAGTAGGTCATTTTTTTAAGTAAACACACAGCCTTGCGCTGAGTTTTGAAACTATTAACAGTAGTCCTACGTGCAAATGAATTAAAATATGGAACGATCATTCGGTGGAAGAGCCCAACCTCCAATGAAAATTTTGGGAGTCTAACAGGGCGTGAGCTCATTGGTTCCGGCGCCACTGATTGGTACGTAATACTACTTCGAAAGAAGAACTTAACCGATTTCATTATTCGTTAAATTACTTTTGAGAATGCTAGATATTGGTATGCAGTAATTTATTTGTAAATATTAAAAATGCAAAATTCGATAACACTCGAGTTGGAGAACTTATCCGTACTAAGCGCATTTCCCCTTAGGTTGCAAATATAACTGAAAGTTCCTGATTTGTTTAGTATTTGTGGTGAAAATTTACACATTGAGACAGAAGGAGAAAAGGGGAGAATATAGTGTCAATTAACAACAATTTAAGAATGCACGAAATTAACGGATAATATCAAATATAGAACCATTAACAGAATTAACTCTGTAACTCGTTTTCAACATTCATTTTTCTTATTTTATTTTAAGGATTACATCATCACTGAATTTCTCCACCAGAGATTATCTTCGTTTAGCAGCATCCAACTGGAGCTCAGCCTTGTAAATGAAACATAGGAAAAAGTGTAAAGGAAGAGGGCGCGAATCGAACCCCGACCGGAAAATTAGGAAATCTCCACGCTAACCATTCACCTAAAGCGTTACTTACTCTGGCTCGCGTAAATAAAGATCCATTTCTGGCGCTCAAA
Organism: Thermobia domestica; assembly: GCF_964235325.1. Taxonomy (NCBI): domain Eukaryota; kingdom Metazoa; phylum Arthropoda; class Insecta; order Zygentoma; family Lepismatidae; genus Thermobia; species Thermobia domestica. Next base: position 146,310,349 of record NC_137459.1, on the reverse strand, counting down.
ACCAGGATGGAAAAAAATCATATTTTTTTTTTAAAAAAATCATTTTTGTTGATTTTATTATTTAAATCGATTTTTTGATTTAAATCAAATCTTTCTCCTCATAAATTACAAGTCGCGAAGTGAAGAAAAAGCATTAGGAATTAGTATTAAATGCTAATTATGCCATTTAAATAAAATAATTAGGGTTGAATTTTGAATCAATCCCCAATTGTTAACCTCTGTTAATCCCAAACAACGTTTCTTAACCCTTTTAAATTGTGGCTTTTTTTAAAGGAAAATTATGGACTTTCAGTCACGCAGCTACAACATCATCCCTATTTGTCCTAGAATCATGGTTCATACCTCTTTCCCTTCAGAATAGTACAGCCTTTAAAACGGTAACATTCACATTTCCCTATCATGTCCCTGAAGCGGGAAATTTGGAGAGAGAGAGAGAATGGGATTTTTCTGTTTTTTTTTATTATTATTTTGATCCCCTCTGGACTCCTGGACTCTCTTGTGTTAACGCACAGATCTCAAAATCAACTGGGAAATACTAAGGGGTGTACTAAAGTGTGTATAAAATTTCAAGCTACCTTGAATACTAAGGGCGGGGAAAATCTTCAACAATGAGCTAAGAACATCTCCACAATGCCCCAGATAACCCGCATGTAATATAAAAATTTCCTCAGACACCTCTATTTATCCTAGGGTCGTGATTTGTACATTATTCTATTCAAAATAAAAAATATTTTCTATCGTACCATTCAAATGTCTCGTGTATCTTGGACGGAAAAATCAGGAAAAAAGGGATTTTCTGTAAAAAAAATATCCTTTTTTACTGTTTACCCCTCTGGACCCCTCTGGTTTTAAGGTAGAGATTTGAAACACTGAAAAATACTAAGGGGCGCACTGAATAAATGTGCAAAATTTCAACCTTCTAGGTGCAAAAGCAAGCCCGCGAAAAATAATATCCCCGCCAAATACCCCAGATTCCCTTAGAAAACAGGATTTCAGGTAATAGTTTCCTGAGACATCCCTATTTATCCTAGGATCATGGTTCGTACGTCATTCTCTTCGGAATAGAACAGCCTTTCAAACGGTACCATCTGAATCGCGGAAAAAGCTATTTTGTTAAAAATATCCTCTTTTTTACATTTTCCTCTCTGGAACCCCTGTTTTCACACAGAGATCTGAAAACATCTGAAAATACTAAGGGGTACACTGAACGAGTGCGCAAAATTTCAGTCTTTTGAGTGCAAAATGAAAGCCTGCCAAAAAATAAGAATAGTAGGCATAACAAAAAACATCTTTAAATTTATGATGTCTTCACACACTATGTCTCGACACAGAAAGGCGTGAAAGCATATGTAACATTTTCTACAATGCCTTCAGTCTTGAAAAAAAAACGAAGTAAAAAGGTTTATTGTACTTTTTTAATCGAATAATGAAGATACGATTTTTAATAGAATATAAAAATAGGTAATATAATTTAAAAGGTTAAAAATTAAGGAAAAAGTATAGCAACTTTTATCAAAATGTCACTTTTTTCACAAAAGTTACTGATATTTGGTAGGGGCATATTTTTAAAAAATTGGAACTAGCTTGAGGCACGAAATACATAAATTTCGCCTAAAGTTATAAATCTTAAAAACAATCGGAGAGGGGATAAGACCCCTCTAAATACGCCCTATTATCTGGAACAATCAAGCAGATGCGTACGCGAAAGAATTTTCGTCTTAAATGTCGATGGTGATTTCCCCGTTGGAACAGTTAACGATTTAAAAACCCAAACCCATTGTTACGAAGAGAAGAAAGCAGTATTGCTCCGTTACCCGTTCAAAACGGGATTTTCCCTAATCATCCTGTGCATGATACTTGTTTTCATACTATGCTGTACATACTGTACATTTGAGTCTCATTGTATTATCATTATTAACTTCCGTAACCGAAATAACAGAACAGAAACGAGATTTTACTTATTTTCACTCAAAATTATTTTATTTCGGAAATTGATTTAAATCAACGGTTTTTATTTAAAAAATCAAGTGATTTAAATCTTGATTTAAATCATGATTTAAATGAGACTGATTTAAATCAATCCACCCTGCTCAAAACAGTAGCTTGTTTATAGTGAAATAGATTAGCAAAACACAAGAATATGTAATTGAGGACTCGCAGGGCACTATATCATTGTATTCACTAAATTATCAACCTTGCAGATTTTTTAAAAAAACAAAATACAAAAGTCCATTATTTTGAATCAAATACTGAGCGTATAATGTACACGTAAACAGACTAAAAACGAATCAATTAATGCGTAGTAATCGTGGTTCAGTGGTCAAGGCGCTCGACCACTGCGGTGCGGGAAGGTTTTTTTCAATGTATGGAAATATTTCCTTAAATATAAAGTTCCGTTTTGAAGTGCTCAAAAAAAAATAAAATCAACACATTTCGTCACATTTCAAACCTCAGTCACATTTATTCACAATGTCTATCATTTATATACGAAGACGCTAAAATGAGGAACGTTAACATTGTTTTAATGGGAACAGATTTCTGATTTGAATACCAACCTTAAACCACACGTCCAAAATGAAAATTATTTATGTTCCTGATACCTACTGCAATATACAAGTGTATATGTAGAGAAAGAGAGATACTGTGTGTAAGAGAGAGACAGGGGGAAAGAGAGAGAGAGAGAGAGTATGTGAGAGAGATAAAAACAATATATGCTTGTATTATTACTTACAATGTAAAAAGTTTTTGTAATTCATAATCTGGATTTTTATAAAGCGATTTGAACGCTTGAAGCGACTTAATGTTCATAAAGCTTCTTTTTCTTAAAGCTTTTATAATTAATGTCCAAATAGCCCGATACTTTGTAATATCTGCCAAAGAAATAAATGCATGGTTTTAGCAGGATAGTATCGTCTACCCCTTGCTTCTATTCCCACAGCTTTGTAATATGTTTATTACTCTTGGATAAGAACATGAAGAGTATTCCATGAAAATCCTACTACTATAACGAAACCGTGTTAGACGTGGAATTGGAAACGCGAGATGTGGCGTTGGAAAGAACCGGGTCCCCTGAGCACAGCGGTGATGTTAGAAATCGGTCCTGTGGCCCGAAACCTAAGAATTCGGGCCTCACATGTTTGGGCTCAGGTTCCTTCTCTTCGATATCAAACATATTGCTCTGTACCTTACTGACATGCAGTATTGTCTTGTAATGTTCGGTTGAATAACATTCATTCCGTATAATAAGGAAATTTGCTTTTTAAGCAAAAAGCATGAAGAATATGACATCAACATCCTTTGGGCCCGATTTCTTGGGCTTCGGGCCCCGGGCCAAATTTACGACATCACCGATGTGCTAAGGGGAAACCGACCCTTTCCAATGCAACCACCCAGACGTCCAAGAACGCCATGCTTCGTTGATGAATAGAAGGGACCCGACCCTATACTTTCGGGGTCCGATATCTGTGTACATCATGCCCCGGCTCGATTTGTGACATCATCGCTATGACCAGGGGTCACGATCTTTCCATTGCCACCTCCCACGTCCAAGAATTACATATTTCATTGGTGAATAGAAGGGACCTAAACTCGAAACTTCAGGACTCGATTTCTGGGGCTTCGTCCCCATTTTCTGACTTCTCCGGTATGCTCAGGGGACCAATATTTATGGTCACCACTCGCGTCCAACAACTCCATTTCTAACACGATTTCCTTACCGTAGGAGAATCAGCTCCATGGCCTTTCATGTTATCGATTGCACACCACGTTATTGGATACATAAATTACGGATGAGATTACATTTTCAGATTAATAACTTAGATGTGTTTTTGAGACTTTTTCTTGTCTTATTGATTTTTCAACAAACAAGGCTACGGGTTGGGCAGGGGCCCTCTTTTACTATTGCCTTCCCTTCGGTCCCGTTAGCTACACCATTGGTTACTGTGAACGAGAACGGAGTTTTGAAATAGTTATAACTAATCGAGCAATGTCTTAAGTGATTTTGCAGACGGCAGGGCCCAGTATGTTCACGAAGCTGCTAGTGAGATCGAATTGTTGAAGCTATTCGTAGTGTTGTGTGTTTGTGTATGAGTGTGTGCGTGCGTGTGCCGGTTTTTGTTGTTCATTGGAATATGGTTGCTGTAATTCCATAGTTACGTATCTGTCCCTTATATACATGAAGTGACATTGTTTGCTAGTGGTCTACTATGCCACGCTTAACTGCATGCATGGAGAGCATGCCCGCGACCGTTCGGTCTATTTAATGGACGGGTACCGTTCAAATGTATCGCACCCCGCCCGTAGTTCCTCTATACGCTATTGTATACTCGTGCACGAGGTGCACCGTCAGGATTTGTCCCCTAATTCTGACTCGCCAAAGCGATGTAACACCCATTCTCTGAGGGAGTGGGATACGCCCAGTGCGCGGCCAGATCGAAGTCCTGAGTGCCTACCAGTTAACCTGCTGATTGAGGCAGACTCTTAGCGAGTCAGTCCTACCATGATCTGCAGGCATGGCGCCCGAGCGTTTCAAGGCAAGCTCACCTCCCCCAAACGCTCATCGTTACCCAGATTCCTGGGATTAGCTCCCGCATGCTACCGAATCCCACGATATGACCACAGCCCTGCAGAGTCCAACCCAAATCCGGAGCCCCAGGCAATGCCCGAGGGGGCTTGTTCAATCCCGGCCCTGCCTACCTCTATCGTTAAACTGGCAACCGCCTTGTGGTGTAGAGGTACCATGCACACGTCGAGACACTCCCGTATCTCATCCCGGACCCAATGGTACGCGTTAAGTCACCATTTGAGTTTGGTGTCGGCCCATATCCCACAGAGTTTCCTCCCTTGAGCAGGATCAGAACTGTTACCCAGATTCCTGGGATTGGCCCCTCCCCCACCTCCATTTGTTCCCCCTGCAGGCTGCAATCCGACACCCCCGGTAGGTCGTCAAAGCAATAGGGGACTTCCTCTAATTACGATAGAGGTACACCGTACAATACCAGAGCCAATGACTGATGTAGACCGTTTGCTCAAAGGCAGACATTGTCATTTGGGAGACGTGTCTCCCCTGGTAGGCCCGACTAAACAGTATGGGGCTACCTATCTTTAACGTGTTTAGGTACCACGCACACGTTGTAGCTAAGCTACTTGTCCGAATCCCAAGGGTACGTGTAAGCCACCATTAGAAGGGACACCCACACTCTTTCTTCGGTAGGGCCGTTCAAACAATACGGAACTACCTCTTCTTACGTGAGAGGTCAACCGTACATTACCAGACCCAATGGCTGATATAGACTGTCTACCTTTAAAGACAATGGCCATTTGGGAGCGGCGACTTCCCTGGGAGGGTCATGGCTCCTGCACCCAGCTCACACTACTGGGAGTGACCCGTTTTCTCAGCGCTCCTGAGGTACGAGTATGCGTTAGGATACTAGGTATCCCATCCCGGACCGAAGAGAACGCATTACACTCTCTTTGATAGCAGTACCTACATCATCCTCCCGGTAGGGCGCTGGATCCGCCCACACTCTTGGACACACCAGCTACCCACTCTTTTTAGCGTGTTGGGGTACCACGCAGCCTTATCTCCTGGACCCAAGGGCACGGCCTAGTTGCCTATTTCGGGGGATACCCGAAGGCTCACCCCTCGGTAGGTACGGCAGCCGAGGCTACCTACCCCTAGTGATGGGCAGTGGGAATATTCCCGGTGGGAAGGAATTTAAAAATGGGAATATTCCCGGGTTTCTTCCCTGGCCTATAAATTCCCGGGAAGGAATTTATTTCCATTTCATTACTTTAACTTCCAAATTATAAGAACAATATGACTAAATACTTTATTTTAATATATTATGATTTAATTCTAGGTTTTAAAGAATTTGGAGGTTAAAAAATTTAAAATTATTTGACTGTACTTTATATAACTAATAATATTTATTTATTTGCCTGTTTTGCATACAAATAAGAGTATTCTCGAGCACGCATACAGTTGTCAAAATTACATTATAAAAAACTTACAAATAAAGTAATACATACATAACTATGACTTTTATAAGCTTATACATTCATATAATTAACAAAAAAAAAACATTTATATATTGTCTTCAAAAAACTCATTTACCGAGTAGTAACATTTATCTACTAAGAACTCGTGTAGATCCGATTTAAACATAGAATATGATTTGTTTTGCTTTAGAAAGTCAGGTAACTTATTGAAATTTTTTGTACAGTTAATATATATGCTTTTTTTGAAAAAAAAAAAAACGAGACATTTTGGGGGATAACATGCACATTATTAACGAATCGAGTATTGTATCTATGGACGTTACTGTTTTCAATAAATAAGTGTTTGTTACTTACGGTAAACAAGATAATTTTATATAGATACACACAAGGTAATGGTAATATTTTTTGTCCTCGCAAGATGGGCTTGCAAGAAGACTTTGGTGACAATCCAAACGCAACCCTTAGTGCTTTCTTTTGTAAGCGAAACGTGCCAATACATTCAGTAGAATAACCCCAAAAAATAATACCGTAAGTTATTAAACATGGAATTTTGCATAGTACACCAAAACGAAGGCCTCTGTAGTGACATTACCTCTTAGTCTACGGAGGCCGAAACAAATACTACTTAATTTTTTGTTGATTTGAGAAATATTTCTCATTCCAAGTTAGTTTCGAACTTATGGTGACACCAAGAAATTTAGTTGAAATAGAAAAGTCGACTTTTTTTTTATTTACCATTACGTAAGGAATAAATTGATTTTGAAGAGGATAACAAAAATTTAGCAAGGAAGTTTTATCATTGTTTAGAACTAATTTATTGTTACTTAACCAGTTACTTAATCGTGAAAACGCAGTGTTTAGATTATATTCAATATCATGTCGTGAGTTACCTGTAATAATAACATTCGTGTCATCAGCAAATAAAACACATTTATTAGGCAACATTTCATGTGTCAAATCATTGACGTAAATAAGAAAGAGCAATGGACCAAGCACTGATCCTTGAGGTACAGCAGTTAGTATTGTACCTTTATAACTACTAAACTTATGCATTTCGCCATTATTTTCGTTCGTAATTTGAACTATCTGATACCTATCCTTCAAGTAAGACTCGATCCATTTATTGGCAGTTCCTCTTATACCATAAAAGCTTAATTTTTTGAGTAAGAGATCATGATTTACATTTTATTTTACAATATATTTTTTGTTACATTTTCATTTGCACTAAAAAGCAAGGTAATTGTTTAGAATTGGGGGGCCAAAACTAGCAAAAGTTAGGATGATTTTCGAAAGAAATGAGTTGATAGTGATGTTCAAGTAGTCAAGAAAGTATCGAACACATTTTTTTAAGGGCAGTAGGGGATTTATACAAAACGGAATGGTAAGTGGAGGTGATTTATGTGAGAAAAGAAAGTGAATTGTTGGTAACGAAGATAGAAAACAACGTGCCATGCGGGGCTTTAACCCACCATCATTCGCCAACGCTCGCTCTGCAACGCTGTCTGAATTTAATGTTGGTAACGTAATTTAACGTATGAAACCATAAAACAAACGCATCGGAATAGAAGATCGCAAAGAAGTAGGTGCAAATCTGGTCCCCAATGCTAAAGAACAGCCAAAATTAGCAAAGTGCTAATTTACAAATGATGAAAAGGAACCATTTTGTAAAGTAATTTAGAATTATGTAGAGATAGAGATGAAGTACTATATTGATAAACACTGAACCACCATTAGTAATAGACGTCGGTCTGTCTCCTCTCTCTGACTCGAATTTCTGAAGAAGTACTCAGACTTCTTTTACATGTGAATTAACGTATGGAATTTCGAGAGATAGGTAGAATGAAAGGTCGTGTATGGCAATGTTACGTGCTAAAATATAAAGATAAGTAAGTATCTTACAAATTTTGTGAACATAAATATGTATGTGCAAATGTTGATAAATTGGTGAGACATGTATCTTCTAGCATTTACCCAATCTAATTAGTTTATAACATTTATAAATTTAATGTGCTTATAATATTAGCAATAGAGTCAAGTTGAGAAAATCCACTTACATATAAATTTAAACTGTTACTATATAATTTTTTCACACATATTTAATTGATAGAACATATTGTAAATAAATAATACATTTATGCGTACTTTCTAAATATAATAAAGTGTTAATAAAGTAACATGGTACCGTTCAGAATATACATTTTAACGAATCCTCTGTGGACAACAGTAATAATATGCTGTGATATAAAAATTAATTCAACTTTGAAATCATAATCTAGTAATAGAATGCAATTTTCTTTCTGATTGAACATAAATTCCCGGATAAATTCCCATTTTGGGAATCTTCCCGGGAATATTCCCAGGGAATATTCCCGAAAAATATCTTCCCGGGAATTTACCCATCACTACCTACCCCACGAAGGACGTGATGGGGTCACACGTTCTCTCCCAGATCCAATGGCACGAGTTAGTCGCCCATTTCGGAGGATACACAGGGGTTCACCTCCGCCGGTAGGTTGTTGCCCCTGCAAAGCACACGCTGCTATATGGCAGTTAAAGTACCGACAGCGAGCCTGGCTTACAGAGTCACAATATCTCCACCGTGTAGCAACCGTTCCCGGAAAAGGATGCAAGAGCGGACAAATCACAGGGGTCCCTCCCCCTTTTCTCATGCTTGGCTTGGGACCGGCCATGGCGGGGTTACGTGAAGTGACAATGAGCTCTGTAACATTTCTGTTGAATGAGTCGTTTTCAAAAAGAACTTTAGAAGCAAAGCGAAAAATATCAGAAGAACGATTCCGACTCTCAATATAACGCAAGTAATAAGAAGTGCGAAACGAACTTTCACAAGGAAGTTTAACCCCAATTTGTACGAACATCATAAGTGGTTATGTGGATGGGAAGTTAAAAATGCTTTGTTTTGTTTTCCATGTTTGTTATTTGGGGCAGGGGAAGATGCATGGAATAAAAAAAAGGTGTTGTGGATATCCAGCATCTACACGACAAAATAAAAAGACATGAGAATTCTTCAGCTCATATAAAACACGTCCTTAATCTCACTGTGTTGGGAAATGTGAATATTGCTGCTCAACTACATGTTGGTTAAAAGCTATCCATTCAGAACCACAATCAAAAGTGACGGAAAACAGATACGTGCTCAATATAATCATCAATTGCATTCGGTTTTGTGGCGCCTTCGAACTGGCTTTAAGAAGGCATGATGAAACAGACTCTTCAAATCCAGGCGTATTTCGTGGATTAATTAATTTCAGTGCTTAACTTGACAGCGCTCTCAAGAGTCATTTAGAAAGCATAACAGTTTTTTAGGGTGAGTCAAAAATCATACAAAATGAGCTTCTTCATTGCATGCTTGAAGTATGCCATGAAGAATCGCTCAGGAAATAAAAGAAGCGGAATTTTTATCTGTCATAGTAGACGAAACAAGTGACGTAGCTAACATATTTCAAATGGTGATTGTCTACAGGTAACGTATATTGTCAATGGTACACCAGTGGAACGATTTTGAACTTTGTCACTCTCTCTAACACGACGCTTGAAGATTGGCTTCTTGTATTATTGAAGAAGTTGGTTTCCACGTGGCAAATAATAAAGAGAAGTTGATATCACAAACATACGACGGTGCTGCAGTAATGAGTGGTTCTTCTGGTGGTGTACAGGCAATTGTGAGAAAGATTATCCAAGTGCTGCTTACGTTCACTGCCATGCTCATCAACTCAATTTGATTATGTTAAATGCAGCGTCGACTAATAGAAACGTCAATATTTTCTTTGCAAATCTACAGGGTATTTATACTTTCTTTTCAAATTCTTCACAGCGGACATCTATATTGGACGACACAGTAAGAAAGCGGTTGCCACGATCTGTTCCAACAAGATGGAATTTTAACTTGCGGAGTGTGAACACTGTTTATGAATACAGAGAAGAGCTGATTAGGTGCTTCGAAACAATCCAAAATACAGACTTGAATAATAGTATCATCGACCAAGCATCCCGTCATATTGAAACTTTACAAAGGGAAAATTTCAACTTTTGGCTGCCATTTTTTCATTCCATAATGCCTCACGTCGACATATACAAGCAATTGCAAAAACGAGTCATTGCTATGTCAAAATTATCCCAGGTCCGAATGTCATCTATGTTGAAAATTTCCCGAGATCGGTTGGGTGTTTCAAGAGTTAAGTTCTATTTATTTTTATATATTAATTTACCCCTCCTCTAGGTTCTACCGTCAAAGTGAATATATATATATAAAAATTTTTCAGGTCCGAACCCCACCTATGTTGATAATTTGATTAAGATCGATCGGATGGTTTAAGCGTGATGAAGTCGTAGACAGTCAATTTTATTTTTTTTTACACATATATGTCCCCCTCCCCACTCCTACATTGTGCCGTCAAAGTGAAATGATGAAAACATCCCAGGTCTGAACCTTACCTATGTTGAAAGTTTGATCGAGATCGGTCGGGTGGTTCAAGAGATTAAGAGTCACAAACATAGTAACTTTCAGTTTTAGAATATAGACTTTGCTAGCTGGGGGCTCCGACCTCAGACTCTCGCGCTTGTTCGGCCTAGAGCCTCGCATCTCTTATGTATCAGACTTTGCATTAACAGTGAATTTCGTGCACTTGCTCTTCATATTTCCTGAATTTACCCAGCTCGGAGCTTTGCACCCACACTCCCGCCTTTGCTCGGCCTACGACATTGCACGTCTTAACCTACAATTCTACCGAATTTCAAGTTTCTTTTCGTATTTCAACTATCTAAAGAATAAGATTTTGTATCCCCAGAAAACGTTCATTTAAAAACATGGAAATTTCTTTATCCTTCTTTAGACCCCTTAAAAATTAAAAGTATTCACTTTTGGCAATTTTCCTGTTGGTTAGTCCTGGAAGGCCACAATCACGTCAAATTTAATCATTCTGCTCTTGTCGGAAGTCCCTAAACATTTTGGGGTGTAGAAAATGTCTCATATAAATAACATGGGGAAGATTTTTCAGTTCTCCATAAAACCACTCTAAAATTCGAAATTTTTATTTTTACTGATTTACTTAGGTAATGTTAACAAAAACGTACAAGCGTACCGAATTACAAGATTTTATTCTAATTCCAAATACCTAAAACATGAGATAGGTCCAAAAATAGGCCTATTTAAATAACATGGGGAAATTCTTCATCCTCTCTAAAACCTCTAAAAATTAAAAATATTCACTTTTGGCAGTTTTCGTGTTGGTTAGTCTCAGAAAGCTACAATCATGTCAAATGGCATGGGTGGATAAGTACTATAGTGAAATGGCCCCAGATGAATCTTGGGACGACAAGTGAGTGATAAGTAGGTACCCTCAAGATACATTAATGCCTCTTGTTTCAAACCTGAACTCTCATTGGTTCATGAGAAATGGCGCGAAAAGGGAAAAGTAGGATTAATTTATTTCTCAAGAGTGGCTCGATTGATTTTGTTCAAACTTGGATGTGTGTGCAGGTGTATACAAGGACTTTGAAAAATATTAACAGCTCCCCCGGACCATTTCCCCCCTCAAAAAATTCAATTCAATATTTTGAGCCCATTTTGACCTATGATGGTCTGGGAACATAATTATGAAAAAAAATCGAATGTCGCTTTAATCCTACAATCACATATTTAAAAAAAAATTGAGTCACGGGTACGCTATGGTCGAAATTAGCCAAAATCAATCATACCACACCTATAAGGGAGCAAATGCAAAAAGAACAGCTATTTTCTACGTGAATTAATGAGAAATTACACCTGAAGTGCAAATTTACTGAGCCTCCATTTGATGGCCTGTGGCGCTCCCATCCCTAGCTTGGGATATAGTGAAACTGTTCATATTTAACAATTTATTTGGGAATGAACACCCGTGCCATTTTAAAACAAGCACGAAACAATGAATCTGTGATTGTGTGAATTTGTCGCGAAAAAAACAAATACTGACAGCCAGGAGCGTCTGTTGCAATTTTTCTTTGGGCCAAGACCCCCCATCTACATAAGAATTCTACGTTTTATATTAGTAAATTAGTAGTCAGTGGATTAAAATATAGACCCTGGGGGCCCAAAATAAGTTCTTAAGATAAACTTAATGTTAGGATGCTAAAAGTATAATATTAAAAGCGTGGGGTTGCAACTATATCTGATCTTATTTTTGTAATGACGGGAGCATCTGAGCGACTATGCAGTAAACTAAACCCCAATAAACCATACGCTGACCAGCCAATAGGATATATCATGATCACCCGTTACTTTTTGAACGAAATCGTTAGGCTGACGTAAGAACCACAGGGAGCAGCAGAAACTCTCGCTGGACAGTAACATGGATCTCACTCGATTTGTCAGTGTAATGCTTGTGTGTTGTATTGGGAAAGACGGAGATATATCAGAGCTTGACGTGATAGCCAGTCGGCTGAGGATGCATTTCGGAAACAGCGCGACTTGTTCGATGTCGCGATCTCCTGTGATTAGTATCTTTCAAGGTTGGGAAAAAGACAGTGAAATCATCAGCAAACCAAACCACAAGAAATAGACGGCAATATCCCTATTAATAAAATGTCGGATTTCATAGACTTCCGAGGTCGGTACAACAACATAGGACAAAATCTGTGGCACAATTAATGACAGATTTTATCGGACTGCAACAGTGGATAAAGCATGAATGTGTCTGAGCATGCAGTTCATCGTATGCTGTTAGATATGGAAAAATGAAATGAAATCTTTGAGTTTTACGTCCAACGGTTATGCCGGTTAGGCTAAAGGAGACGGTGATGATGAGTGATGAATGAAATGATGGAATGGAGAAAGTAGGAGGAAACGGGAGAACCCCAACAAAACCAACGCACACGGTGTTTGTCCACCACAAAGTCCACGTGACGGGGGCTGGGATCGAACCCGGGACCCCAAGCACCAGAGCCACCGCGGCCACCGCTGTTAGATATGGGCCTCAGCACTTGACATCCCATACATGTTAACCATATGGCATAACCGGATGGGCACGTGTCAATCGTTATTAGACCACAGACCAATGGCACAACATAGCATGCTTCGATGAATCACTATACTACCTTAATCTCATCGATAGCCGGGTCAAAATCCGTCGTCTTCTAGGGAAATAGCCGATCGAGACGCGTAGAGCAGAGCCATGACATACTGGTGGTAGGTCACTTATGGTTATGGGAACCTTCACATTGTTACTCATGAGCCCAGTACTGCGCGTGGAGAGCACCATGACGGCTTCTAGCGCCTGTCTATTCCACCTGTGCCCTCGGAAAATATGCAAATTATACTTTGTCCCCATCCCCGCCATCCCTCTAGTGGATGAAACCCTTCCATTTTTATGGAAAAGAAGTGAATGACCTCTCAGCAGTGATGCCAATTTGTCATTCAGTCGTTTGGTCTTGACGAGTGAAGATCGTAGGCTACTTAGAGTGGCTAACAAGACGGAGCACAGAGAAGTCCGTGAAATAATTAAATGTGGCAACGCTTCCGCATCCAGCAATTGAAAGACCTCGGCCGCAGCAACTTGTCCCTCCTCTTCCAGGAAGGTACGGGAAATCACATATCGACAGCAGCGCCAGCAAGGGCACAGTTGAAATAGAAAGACTCTAGCTATAGGCAGATCATTGCTGATCACTTACGCTCACTCATATCGGCCCTATTGCCAGCTGGGAATGTAATAATTCAGCAGAACAGCGCTACTTGTCACAAGGCCATCCTTGTGCAGTGGTTTGAGGAGCTCTGTGATGAATTTCAATTGCTTCAGTGACCTTCATATATATATATTTCAGAATTTTCACATTTCCAGCAATAAAGTTAGCAAAACCTCTCCCGAAACAAGCAAAAGCCTCCTGAAACAAAATCGTAAACACTCCACTTCGAAATGGAAAATCAACTACAATTACACACAAATATTATTATTTTATCCTGTACGGTAGCGTTTGGTAAATTTATATATGTGTTTAATGTATCAGACATATCCTACAAGCTGTTATGGACCAGGCCCCATGTAGAGAAAAAAACAGCTACTCTGAATAACTCCTGAGAGTATATACCTAAATTAAACAAGGTATCACTAACAGAAATACATAATTCTACACAGAAACTTCTTACTCTGTGCTAAGGAAATAATTTTATAACATATCAGCATTTAAAGATGCCTTCAACGCTAAAACTTCCAGAGGCGAGTCATCGCGCCTTCCCAACAATGAGTGCAATCCCCAGCGACAATAGCTTCGCTCCCTGAGCAGCATGGCCCGTAAACCTGTCTAGAGAGCTGATAAGACTCAGGCGGAAGGGTTTCTGAGTGTTTCCAACCTACTATTTTGTTACCGAAAAAGAAAAACGAAATGTTGAAGTATTGAATTCATTTTATAAGAATTAAAAATAAAGAAAATGTATGGTATAAAGCAGGGTAAGCCCGGCATGAGAGCCTAATAGTACACTTCACCACTGTATATGCTGCCGAAAACATAAAAATATTAACTTCAGAAGTCCATAGCTTCAAAACTATGGAACCTACCGTAGTCGGGTCAAGACTTCACTTATGAAGTGGTATGTGCCCTATCCAAATATTCATGTTTCAGAATCCGATATGGCCGATATGAGTGAGCGTAAGTGATCAGCAATGATCTGCCTATAGCTAGAGTCTTTCTATTTCAACTGTGCCCTTGCTGGCGCTGCTGTCGATACGTGATTTCCCGTACCTCCCTGGAAGAGGAGGGACAAGTTGCTGCGGCCGAGGTCTTTCAATTGCTGGATGCGGAAGCGTTGCACGATGAATTATTTCACGGACTTCTCTGTGCTCCGTCTTGTTAGCCACTCTAAGTAGCCTACGATCTTCACTCAAGACCAAACGGCTAAATGACAAATTGGCATCACTGCTGAGGTCATTCACTTCTTTTCCCTAAAAAAGGAAGGGTTTCATCCACCAGAGGGATGGCGGGGGTGGGGCCGAAGTAGACCTACCACCAGTATGTCATGGCTCTGCTCTACGCGTCTCGATCGGCTATTTCCCTAGAAGACGACGGATTTTGACCCGGCAATTGCAATTGCTTGTATATGTCGACGTGAGGCATTATGGAATGAAAAAAATGGCAGCAAAAATTGAAATTTTCCCTTTGTAAAGTTTCAATATGACGGGATGCTTGGTCGATGATACTATTATTCAAGTCTGTATTTTGGATTGTTTCGAAGTACCTAATCAGCTCTTCTCTGTATTCATAAACAGTGTTCACACTCCGCAAGTTAAAATTCCATCTTGTTGGAACAGATCGTGGCAACCGCTTTCTTACTGTGTCGTCCAATATAGATGTCCGCTGTGAAGAATTTGAAAAGAAAGTATAAATACCCTGTAGATTTGCAAAGAAAATATTGACGTTTCTATTAGTCGACGCTGCATTTAACATAATCAAATTGAGTTGATGAGCATGGCAGTGAACGTAAGCAGCACTTGGATAATCTTTCTCACAATTGCCTGTACACCACCAGAAGAACCACTCATTACTTCAGCACCGTCGTAAGTTTGTGATATCAACTTCTCTTTATTATTTGCCACATGGAAACCAACTTCTTCAATAATACAAGGAGCCAATCTTCAAGCGTCGTGTTAGAGAGAGTGACAAAGTTCCAAAATCGTTTCACTGGTTTACCATTGACAATGTACACTTATGTCCAAAATTATTGTCGCATGTCTATAAATATGTTGTTCTAGGAATATAATTACGTAGACCTTTGTGTCCAGCTTTACCGGTACGTCTTAGCAAGTCCATAAAATATTCGAAAATCCGTAACAAAATTAAATTATGACTTGCAGACATCAAGACGTAGTCAAAAGAAAACACATTCGAAATTAATCTGAGTAAATCTTATTCTCATTGGATCCAAGAAAGTTATGTTGAAAACAGAGTTTAATAATATCCCAAAAGTATCCGTAAATAAAGTATTAATACTCGTATCTGTTGATAAAGGAAGGGCGAGTTTTTGATTAACGTTTAAATGGGAAAGTTACGTTATTTTGCCTCTCTTCATTCCACAAGTAGATTGAAAAAAAAAATCTATCGATATCCATAAAACAGAAACTAGTGGAAAGCTCAGTGCTTTCTAGAATAGAGTATTGCAAGATGATTTATTCGGATCTGAGCCAACACTTATCGAACAGGCTGCAAACAATTCAAAATGTTTGCGTCTGTTAAATATTTAACTTGAAATCTTCGAATCACTTAACCAGATACTTCGTAAAGCTGAAGTGGGTGGTCTTAAAGATACGGGCTAGATAGCACATACTTATAACTTTATTTAAAATATTAATATGTGTAGAATCAGTCTGCTTAATACGGCGTTTTTAATATCAATACAAATCTCAGCGGAACACCAGAAGTAGCGAAACGTCACTACATTTTTTTTTGCCAAGGCAAAACTAATACTGTCTCAAATTTATTCACCATCAAAGCCATGAAATAATGAAATAACTTTTCGGAAGACATTCAAAAGTTAACCTCAATACCTATATTTAAAAATAGTCTCGAAAAGTACGGTACCTTTTATATCAGATTTTCCAACACAACCAACTAAATACATATTTCGGTATGTATTCCATGTAAAGCACGATCGTTGCTGTTATTATTACTTTTTCTTTCTTTTGTGTTTTTACTTATTCTTTATTTAATATTTTTACGTGTTCTCTTCTGAATGTTCTTACCATACTTCAATATTAATTTTCTTTTCTATTTCTTCTTCATTTGTTATTGACGATGTAGCAATGTATTAGACCAAGTGGAAGATTAGGCACGAGTCTTAACTCAGTCTTCAACAGATTGAAATTAAAAATACCTATTATACACAAACCAAGGTAATTTCTCTGTCTTTGGTTGGCACATGACCAGGACTGGATTAACCATTAACCAAAATAAATATGTACTTAGGGTATCAAGGGAAAGGAACAGCACACAAATT
Source organism: Thermobia domestica (assembly GCF_964235325.1). NCBI lineage: Eukaryota > Metazoa > Arthropoda > Insecta > Zygentoma > Lepismatidae > Thermobia > Thermobia domestica. The sequence continues at coordinate 146,293,374 of NC_137459.1, read as the reverse complement.
CCTTATTAGCTGAATTTACCATGGGCCATATGGTACAATATTACAAATAATGCAGCTGAACCAGGATCTGCAAAAGGGACAACAAGAGTAAATAAAAAAAGACATGTAGATATACACAATAACAAGGGCACTCAGGAAATGCAGACCTCCGCCAAGGGCCACGAGATCGAAGGGAAAATATCCCCCACACTGTCTAAATACAAGCAAGAGAAACTTGGTGTAGAGCCTGTGAAATTTGTATACTTTAACGTCAGTAGGAAACACACACACACACACACACACACACACACATATATATATATATATATATATATATATATATATATATATATATATATATGTGTGTGTGTGTGTGTGTGTGTGTGTACACTCATGTCCAAAATTATTGTCGATTATCTATAACTGCCTTCTTGTAAGATTATAATTTGATAGAGATTTTGCAGGGTACGTTTAATACTGATACTATGCGTATAATCGGGATATGTATATTTGTGGTAAATTTCATAGGAAAAGAATTATAAATACGAAAATTATAATGAATAAAATAAAATGTTGCTATATGAACAAAAAAAAATTCATTTTATTGTTCTTATTTACTGCTCTTTTGACATGAAATTTGCCACATACATGTCTTTGCCGATTATACACATACTAACATTATAAGAAATACCGGGCGAATTCGTTATCAAATTATATTCTTACAACAACATATTTACAGACATGTGGCAATAATTTTGGACATGAGTGTACATACTTCGTCAGAAACATAACCTTTTTATTGGAAATAGAGAAGAATAGTAATGATAATGATTGATATTAGTAATGAATGAAGATCTGATCAAAGACTACAATTTAAAATAATAAGAGAATACTTTTAAAACATAAATAAAAGTGGAAGTATATAAAAATAATGCTATTTTCCATCTTATAAGTTTTGTTTAATTTCGATAAATAACCCTTTGTTTTATAGTTTATTGTTGTTTATAATTTGAATTACACATACATGAGGGCACCAAAATCTTTTAAGTGCTTAGTGCTCCTGAGGGTCTTCACCCGGCTCTGCACCTAACTATTTCGTTATTTTGCACAAATGTAGCATGAGCATAAATAATTTATGATAAATTCCGCCAAGTACACAAGTATCACTTAAACTAAATGCACACTTAAGCACGCTCTTAGTTACTTCGAGCTATTTCTAGCTCCAGCCTATCTAACAGTGCGTCACTTGTTTAATGACTTCACTTCTAATCTCCTTTTAGAAATTGGACAACAGGAAACCTACAACTGTCGGATTCCAATAAATTGTGAAAATAACAACAGCCGGAATTGAGCGTGGTTTTACACTCAAGCTCACCTATATTTCGAGCTAAACTCAACACATGCTCCTTTTCTAAAACGAGATAGCTCATGACCAATTCATGCAAAACGACCGCGCTCTAGTGAGCTAGCTCAAACGAGTGTGCTCATTTACAACCCTGATTAAGTGGTACTGGAAGTTTGAGAATGTTGGTGCGATTCAGAGATAGTGAAGACGTGAGGGACTGATCCACCTTTAAGGGTAATTATACGTCTACGAGATGAATTTTAGGTTCATGGAACAGTGTGTGATGTGCAGAAAGACCGATTAGGGCGACCTCGCTCGGCTACAAGTGCTGCATCCTCATTTGCGGGGCTGGAACTGTTTCATCATTCACTACAAAAATCTTCAAGGCAAGGGTCACATAAGTGCGCTGTGTTAATAGCGTGCTACGAATACTGAAGAAAGGTAAGTCGCGTGTGCGCATTCCAAGGCTAATGCAACAGCTAACTAACAACGATTCAGAGTGCAGGATACAATTTTGTAAATGGATTCAGATGGTTACACATGAACCAGGATTTATGGGCAACATTGTTTACTCGAGTGAAGTACAATTCAAACTAAATGGGACTATCAATAGGTATAATTGTGTGTATTGGGCTGAAGATGATCCCCTATTTGTTGTTGAAAAGACTGCGAATTTTCCTGATGTAAATGTGTGGTGAGGTTTGTCTCCTAGGGGACTGCAGCCACCTGCTGGGTCTTTCCGTTTTGACGGTACTGTAACTGGAGAAAAGTACTTAACAATGCTTTCTGATTCTTCCCTGTCACTTATGCAATGTACGGTAATAAGAGATTTTATAACGAACAAGATGGCACCCCGCCGCACTACCATAGGGATATGCGAGTATACTTGGATCAAAATGAATCAGCCAGTAAATAGAACGCAGGATACCAATTGAGTTTCCTGTACGCTCTCCCGACTTCTCGTCGCTGGATTTTTCTTATGGGTGTACCGTCGTAAACCACGTAACCTGGACACCTTGGGATGAGATTCAAACGGTATGCGCAGAAATAACATTGACATTTTGGTGCGAAGTACGAAAGTAGTTGTGACTTCTACTCATAAATGTATCGATGCTAAAGGTCACCATTTTGAACACTAATTGGATTGTAGCCTTACCTTTCCCACAAATTTAACCTTGCAAGTTAGAAAATAGATTTCCTATGCCAGTTCAAAGTGTCTATATATTTTTGACGCCCCAGTATATAAAAGCAGAACTATGTATGAGTGCGCGTATTTGTGTTCGAGCATAATTCTGGAACGCATGGAGATATTTCAACAAAACTTGCGAAACCAAGGGGGAATGGTAACACATAAATATAATAGAAAATAACTTATATTAGGTAGAACGGAATTTTCGGGCTTCCTAAGTTGATTGGTGACAGTTTCGATGCCCTTTACGTCCAAATTCAGCCCACAGTGGAGTAAGACCTTCTACCGTCTGACCTATGTGAGTGTAGAATTCATACCTTTCGGGGTCCCTAAGATGAATAGTGACACTCCTTACGCCGTTTAAATCCACGTTTAATCCACATTAGCACCACCTAGGGAGCGGAAAGGGCATGACATATAGAAATGATTAAAAACGACCAAAAATAATGTCGAATCCATAGTTTCTGCTGTCACTGAGACGAATAGTTACACTCCTGATAGCACTCAAGTCCAAGTTCAGCTCCCCTCAGCACATAGTGAAAAATAAAATGTCTCATGTGACCGAGATTAGTGTTAAATCCGAAGCTTTTGGGATCGTTAAGCTGTTACGTGACAACCAGTGTGGTAATTGAAGCACTTCGATGTGGGAAGTTAGTGTGTGCTTAAAATATACCTGTACTAAGAGAGTACTCTTGCAGCAGTGGCGTATACTGGTTTGATTGCTTGGGCTAATACTAACCTTTGTAACACCTGCACACTATTATTATTATTATTATTATTATTATTATTATTATTATTATTATTATTATTATAGTTTCCACGTTATTATACGTCTTCAAAATAAAGGGGAAAAAAACTTACACCATCCTTTTATCAAGTAGATAAATATTTTCTCTTCACTAGCAAGACTTATATTACCTTATTAATATTACAGAGAAACAATCGTACATTTCTACCTTTATTTGTTGCATGAAGTATCGCTGCATTTCGCATTGCGTAGGTGGTAATCTTACTCACCAGAGTAAATGGAAGCTGCCCGAGTAATAATGAACGCTGAAATAGGGAGTTAGCAAAGAAGGAGCCTCAGTCTATAAGAGCTTCGCAAACTGCTGTAAAACACAAAATTTTCGTTGCGTTAACGCAAACCGCTATGAAACGAGGCTCATGATGTCCAAAACAATTCCCAGAGACCCCCAAAATGCATTGTCATTACTCGTATGATTTCCCTTGACTCCTCGCTCACGCCGAAGAAACCGATTTCTCTAGCGGTATCCGCTGTTACCTGGCAGCCCGCTCGTACGTTGTGGGCGGAGGTGCAGCAAAGGAGGATGTTCTGATACGATTCTTGTTGTAGTAGCTAGAGAGTGGTTTCTACTGCGGTGTCATATCGAAGACCTCTTAAGTTCGCGAGACAGGCTGCATGCAAAGTGGATCTTTCTAAATACATACAGTTCTTAGAAACTTGTATCATTGAAAGAAGATACTAAAGTATAAAATTATTAATATAATGTAGTTTATATTATAATTACTTTGTAATATTCTAGGGCTACCGCCGGTAGTCCACAAAATACGCCATTGTCTTGCAGATTAATTGTTAATATCTCAGCGCATTCCAAAAGGAACTTTTACTCGCAGGAAAATACTCCTGCAGAATATGGAAAATGTTATGATTTCTCAGTTCACAGTATTTTCCTCACAAAAGACTTGAAAAATCATTTTACTAATATGCAGTACATAGCATAGGCCTATAAAGGTGCTTGGGTACCCTCTGTGAGAGCGTCTCCATAAAGTGTGATCATAATTGTAATTTGTGTAATCACTAGAATATCACGTTAAATTTAAGTTACAAATATGCATAACTGCAATTATGATTATTTATTCAAAGTAGTTAACCGTCTAGTTTAACTACTAGAAGGTTAAATCTTATATCCATTGTTCACAGTAAAATAGTTTTTAACGAAACGAAGAACTAAAAATGAGAGACTGAAAAACACCTCATTCTGTTCACTGTTCAGGAGATGTTACTTTTCAGCGTTTCGGATAACTCACTGTACTAAAACTTTGTACTCTGTCTTCTTGGAGTAAAATCCATTTCGATACAGATTCCTTAGTAGTAAGTTGAAAATTGATTATTTGATTTATTTGCTTATAAATTTAATTTTTGAAATAAATGAAGGTTTCTCATTATCAAGTTCCCCCCTTAGAAAGCACAAAGGGAACGAGGTTCCGGGGAAGTGTTCAGAGGTACCTGGGAATTTCCCCCCTTCAATTACCACACTGGTGACTGGTGACAACCCGATGGTATTTAAGCCCACGTTTAGGCAAGAACGGGCTGTCAGTTGGAATGGGAATCTACTGGTTCAACGCCCAAGGCATTGATCGCCATTTATTATATTCAGTCCATTATTTGCTGGCAGAGGCAACAAGACTTTACCCCTACCTCTACCTACCTACCCACACACACACACAAATATATATATATATATAATTTGAATGCATGTGTATGTATGTATATTCCAGTGCGTAACTCTGCATTGGCTGAAGCAAACTAGGTAGACATATGCAGTCCCATGCGCCCCTGTGCCCTAAATAATTTGCCGACCCCCGGAAAACGACCGATATTAAAGTTGAATTCATAGTTTTTGGGGTCGCTGAGATAAATAGTGATAGTTTTAATCCAATTCAATTTCAAGGTCATAGTCCACTCCCAAAAGAGGGGGCGAGATTTTAAAAGTAATTGAAAACGATATATCAGGTGTATAGAAGCAAAACCTGCTAAATGATTTTTTTTTTTTTTTTTTAATTGTGTCAGGAAACAAAAAAGAAGTGACTCCCTTATGTTTCAGAATTGATGAACAATTGTTTTTCTTTAGTGGTAGATGTCACTCATCTGCGTTAAATAGTGACCACTAAACAAAATAATTATTCAACAATTCTGAAATATAAGTTAAGTCACTTTTGTTTCATCTTTTGACAAAACTGAAAAATTGATTTAGCAGGTTTTGATTCTATACCCCTGGAATATTAGTGTTGAATTCATAGTTTTCGAGGTCGCTGAGTTTCACGGTATCACTTTTCATGATGTTCAAGTTTATCCTCACTTCTTGGAGTGAGGATCGGAAAGATAATCAGATAAGTTAGCTTATTAGTAGCTACGGAAATTAGAGCGAAATAAACACATTAACATATTTTCTCGCGCTTGCGCGGGGCTCTGTGGGTTGTTAGTTTTAAATATTACTTTATTGTGAATCTTTCCAAAATTTTACCGTCCCCTAAATTCTGTCGCCCTGTGGTCGAGCACAGAATAGCACTTAGCTAATACGGGTCTGGACATATGACTTGTAATCTGGAAGAAGTACTATGGGAGTTAAGACATTCCAAGTAGTGGTGGGTAAAAATAGTTCAAAACGACCGATATTAGTGCACAGTTCATAGTTTTCGGGGTGAATGAAATAAATAGTGACGCTACAAATGTAGTTTAAGTCAAGTTCAACCCATTGGCAGAGGGAAAAAGGGAAATATGTGAAAAATAAAATTTCAAAAATTACTTAAATGTTGAATTCATAGTTTTCGGAATCGGGAAACGGTTGACCCGATTGAAATTACTTTTGGAAGATAGTGTCCACCTCAAGTTGGGTTTGTGAATCATATCAATTTAATCAATGTGCGTATTCTAAGGGGATAGGGTGTTCCAAAATTTATGCTAAAACTAGAGTATATTCTGCATTTTCATCATTACACTTTCATTGAAATATACATCTTATGAGGGAAAGAATTCAAATATTTTCCATAAACTTATTTTCCTTGTGCGAAGAACGGGCATTTCAGTTAGTGTAAAAGTATAAAGAAAAGGATACAAAGAACCATTTACATATTATTATTATTATTAGTTAGTAGATACCCAGAAATGTTCTCTCGATTTCTTACCCTTTAGAGAGAAAGGCGATAACGTGAACTAAGACGTAAGAAAATCAGAGCTAGTCTCCATCAGTAGAAATAATCTAACTCCAACGATCGGGTAGTTTATGGGTGCCACGATAATAGAACTCAGCTGAATGTAAACCAAAGACGTGCACTTCGAGAGATCTTCTCATCAACAGTCCCCGCAGTTCGTTTTCTAACAAAGAAAATAAGTGTTAATCTAATCATGCAATATTCTGAAAATATGGGAAATGTATTAGTTTCCCAACCAAATAGGATAATGGTGCCAGGAGTGACTATAGGAACATGTGGCTTCGTGTTGTTCTGCAGCAGAAAAGCATATTTGAGATTCACGACGACTAGTTCCATAGTTTTTAATTTCTCGTGCACACGTTCCAACTACAGAGAATACCTAGTTGTATTCATCGTTTGGCCAGATGGCAGCAATTCGCGATACTCAATAACCCGAACATTACACCTTTTGTTTATGCAGTGGTGGTTTTGGGAATAAGATAATATGATGGCAAGCAAATGATGATGGAATGTAATATCAAACAAAAACATAACGTATCCCGCCTTATTAATCAAACTTCCCTTCTGACTCCTTTCACAATTTCTGTTATAATAATGAATGCTCTTTAATTATATTAACGAAAGTTAACATATTATCATCAATGAAAAATAAATATTTAAAAATAAATTACATAAGCTACATTTTTCATGTAACGAACAAACCTTTCGTTTTCAACTCCTATGAAAGCCATCTCCCACTTTATACCGCTTACCAAACTGGTGGAGATATCAGTAAATGTATTGTGCGATGCAACTGAATGCTTCTCTCAATGACTTAATGATTTGAAAAAATTTTTGCCTCAATAACTACCCCTTGTCTATGGCTCATGAACCTGATGCACACTCTGGGGATTTATTGCCGTTCTTAAATTTGTTAAACCGCCATTGTACTGTTTGCTCTTTTGCCCCACCCTTACCGAAGGCCTATCATATTTTTCTTTCCGTTTCCCTTGCGTTCGCTTCCAGTTTACACTGTAAAGCATACACGCCCTATAACGCCCATTGTGATTCCTGTTTCACTTACTTTCACTTGCATTCCCTTTTAAAGGTAATGATCATAACCAGCAGCCTACATATGGAAATCCTCGCTAACATGCTAACTTCTTATTCTTCACTTCGAAACTAATCGTGTAAAGAGCGTGTGACGTGCCAAATGTGGTAATCCGACAGCACAGTTTTGAGTACGTAGTAGTAAAACACTCCTCACAAATGTAATGTGATTTTTATATTTCGATTTCTAGGTATCTACCACATGTACATCTACTTTTTTTGCTTTCTTCTGATCCACAGGTTATCCAACCAAACTGGTCACATGCCACGGAATCATCCCAGAGCACAACTGAGAAGATGATCCAACACAACGGAAGAACTCAACTATAATAACTCAAACTTAACATCTGAGGTTTGGATTCTGTGCATCAGCTACGGATGTTTGAACATGTTGCAAACCATGGAACAATATCATAGAGGTTACGCAAGATTGGTAATAAAATCAGTGTTGACAATCTTTCTGAAGTTACGATTCACTCAAATACAAGAATTGTTAAGGGAAATCACACGTCAAAGGCATTGCCTGAAAGTTCTGAGTTCATCTTTGCTGGTGTAATATGCTGTATTATGTGCACTCCCCAAAAAGATTTAAAGTGAATTCACTCCTTAGAGAAAGGTTCTACAAATTTCAACCAGTTTAAAATTTACAATCTCTTAGTACATATATCTCTTATCTGTTAGTGCAAAATGAGTCAGAAATCACGGAAGATATACTAACAACCGAATTCTCGATTGTCTGCCTTAATGTCTGGCAGAAGAATTGGAGATAACATACCGTATTTTACGCACCATAAGACGCACTTTTTTCTTCGAAAAATTGCCTCCAAAAATCATGTGCGTCGTGTACTCGAAATTAATATAAAAATGTCGTGTTTGATTTAAAATTCCCGCCAGTCTTAAAAATGGCCATATATTCGATACCGCGGGAAACCTATCTCTATCTGGCAACGTTGGATTCAACTGGCAGCAGCAGTACACCAATGCCAATTTTTTTTTTTTTTTTTTTTTTTTTTTTTTTTTTTGTCTGGCTTTCCAATCTAATAATAAAAATGGTAAAAATGTTACAGTACATTTTTAAAATATGCTTAAAAATTAAGGTGCATATTATAGTCCGTAAAATACTGTAAATCATGGATTATCCACAATTCATTGTAAACTCATCTTCTGTACTTAAAACCAAATACACGTGTGTAGCAAACGTAGTAAAATATTTGACCCAAGTACACAAACTCTAGTGATAACGCAAATGTAGGTAAAAATCTACCAAAAAAAAGCACAATTAAATTACCATTCTATTACTTGGTTAATAATAATAATTCAAATGTTTTGATAAGTATGAACTCTATCACATGTTTTGAATGATAGATTGATCTCAAGGAACAGCATGAACAGTAAAATAATAATAATACTATGTTTCAAAAATTATGACAACAAAAATTCTTAGTTATCAATTACAAAAACAGAACAACAAAGGAGTATCAATAAAATTAGTCAGCTACTTATCAAAGGGAAATATTACTAAAGCTGAAAAATGTTTAAAATATTATGATCATGAAATGTAACTAGTGATGAAATATTATCACGAAATATATAACATAGGGCAGTTATTAATATTGTCAACTATTTAAAATTGGCCAGACAAAAATTCTTACTACGAAATTATCTAGTCTATTAATAGTTTAAAATTGAGTAGAAACATTTAAGACATAGCTGCTCTAGTTCAATACTAGGTTAACTTAATAAATAAATAAATACAATTATCGTAATTCTCATGATCAAATAATATGTTGTCTATTCTATCTGGTGCTGTACTCTGACTACCTGAATTATTTTCAATTTTCAAATGTTCTATATAATCACGTGAAAAAGGAAAATTTAAATGTTTTCTCGAATCTATGTTTTTAAAGACACTTTAGTACTGAACTAATGTACGGACAAATTACTATTAAATTCACCTAGTTATAAGTAGATAACGCCAATAATTTAAAAAGTGAGCAGAAAACATTTTAAACATAACCTATCTCTACTAATATGGGATAACTCTTTATGCTTTCAGAGATCAATACATTAAAATAAACTAACTAATTAAAGGTATCTCAAATATTAATATTACGTTTGTCTATGAACATAAATTCAATAAATTAAAATTGAGCAAGAAACAAACAGAAAAGAAAAAAAGAAAAAAAAAAAGAACAGAGAAATTAACAATAAGATGACAGAATACTGAGTTAACCAATTAAAACTCAGTAATTCCGTGTAATTGGGTGGAGCATTTCGCATATTTTTATTATCTAAAATAAAATGTTATGACAAGCGTAGTCATTGTATACGGTAAGTTTGGAGCAGAAAACTAATAAATGAATAAAAATAATAACATTGCTGATAATAAGGTATGAAATATATGAAATATAAAATAATTCAATCTCTGGTTAATGTCAGGAAAGGTATGCAAATGATATCAGTAGATTCATTTTTCAATTAGTAGGAAATACTCTGTGCCAAAAATACGTCAACGTGAAAAATCCTTGGGATTCTACTAATCTGGCTGATTAATCATTAACATATAGCATATATTCAAAATATGAATACACAAAACAATACACATATTTCGAAAGATAAAATGATATGATTATCACAGTATACTCCCTTTATTTCGAATGCATAAAATAAATACAAATACAGTTTAATCATTCTTATGTAATGATATTTTCTCCTCGAGATAAGATTGGAAGACTTTGATGGTTTGTTTGTGTAATAAATATACAACAAAATAAAATAATCATCATAAAAGGTTGATTGGTAGAAATTAATTAGAACTTAACCAAATTATTTTACTGCATGACAATTTACATCACAATACACTCATTACCGTCCTGTTCATATTAAGTAACAGCAAAAGAAAATACTGTAAATATTTGTGGGTGTAATTTTTTCAGTTTGTACTCTTCCTTTACTTTTACGTAACACCAATAGTAGTTACATAGAATTAAAACTACAGACAATAAACATTTAATCGTATCAGCGTTTTAATTTAAAGAATGTGAATGAAATATGATGTTTTAATAATAATTAGAACATCTTTCTGATAAGTAAAATGTATATAAGTGTTTTATTAAAATTAGCTTAAATTTCTGAAGGAAGATCAGTGTAAAATTGTGACCTAATGATAGTTAAGTTTTACATCATACTTTAACATTGTTTTGAGAATGTCCAGCTGAAGTAAACATTTAAAAATATGCAATAGATTTCCGCTAATTATATTCTCCCTGTATATTTTGAACAAATATGTTACCTAATTTTGTATGTATATTTAGTAGAGTATGTATATATGAGAAAACAAGACTGCAATTCTGTGTCATTTCATGTATTTCTGTAAGGTTTTGAAGGAAATAAAATAAAAAGAAACTTATTTCCATATATTGAGTGTTGAAATTAATCCTGTAGATGTATGTATGCATAAATAGATGTTCTACTTGCAGACAGACTCTACTTCATTTGCCTAGCATTACTAAGCGGAGACACTAGGCCAGTAAACCCAGGGGTAGAATGGTTAATTTAGCGAACTTGAGTACAGAAAGAGTTTTAAAATTAGGATTAATGATAGCACGTATACAAGATCTCAGTAATAGTGGATAGGAAAACAATGACGGGTTTACGCGAGTCCACTTTCGAAAACATAATTACACAAGAACAATAGAAAAATACAAAAAAATATGATTCCTATGATACCTTTTCACTGTGAAATTTTCTTATGATACCTTCGAATGTATTTGTTCAAAACAGCAAATTTCGTCAAGAAATGAGTGAAAAACTCTAAACATTGTTTATGTTATGTATGAAATATTTCTTTAAGAATGTAATGCTTCAACCAGCAAGAACGAAAGAAACGAACATTGAGTTGTCATTACACAAGAGAATATTAAAACTTACTAAAAGGAAATTAATAATAAACCATATCTCTTTTGCTGTTGGTTTGAGCATTAACGTTTCCTTCCACACCAAGGCAACATGAGACGTGGGATCCGAATCCCATCAGCTCCCTCGATGCGTATGATAACCATATAGCTAGGAGGGAACTTAATCCATACCTGTCTTTAAATAATATTCCAAACAATAAGTAACTCGATTATCCGTTACTCTTGCTTTTGCATCATTATTTCTCCCTTTTATCACAATATCTTTGGTACTGGTCGATTCGTTCGATAAAATTGATCATATCACAGCTTAGATAACTGATTAGTCAGTATTTTATAAATGCTGAACAAAATCACTTTTGGAAATCAACATTACTATAAACTAATAGTAATACAGTACATCGTAGTTTTTACATTTCAACATTGTTTATTTCCGTAGAACATTAATTTAAATGATAACCATTTAGTTTTCAATTTTGTTTATGGTGATATGCCAGTAAATGTGACTCCAAAACCATAACGAAAAAGTTATTACTAACAACAATATATGTACTCTCTTTTACATATACGTATAATAACCTTTTACAATATTTTTAACCTTCTAAACGCTATGTAGTCCTGAGTTCATACAAAAATATTTTAAGATCGATATATATATATATATACAACAGAACGTAAAATTTCGATATAAAAAGTTCTTTTCTTATACAGGAGGGTATTCACCATGGTTCTGGCAGAGCACATAACGCATTATGGACCGGAATTGATACTATTCCAGCCAACGTAATACCAATGGCGTCTGCTACACAAGTAATTCCCATTGAAAACTCTCGCTTCTCGGGTGGTATCTACAAAGAAAAGAGTAGCTTAATATTGTTTTACAGCTAAAGTATCATACAACATTTATTCTACTATGTACTGTATTGGCGACGTTACAGGAGAATGGCGACTGTTATATATATAAAACTGTGTACGCTAAATTTGAGTACTTTATAAAATACCCTTCTTTCCCCCTTTGAAGCGGAATTTTCGAAAACGCTGAAACACGTTTTCCATTATTTTTAATGAACAGTTCGTATGCCGAGTTTCATCTCTCTAGCGTCATGGATTCCTGACATACATTATTCTTGGAAGAAATTTTGAACCCCTTAAAATACTTATTTCCAAAAATTCTTCTTCCTTATCCCTCACTTTCGTCGCAAAACAAGTATTCTCTCCAAATGTTTAGTCTCTACCTTTAGTATTATAGCCTGGGAAATGATCAGGCATCCATTTTGCTCTTTTATGTAATAGTGTACACTAGTGTATACTGTGCATTGTTGAAGCGAGCGATCCTCCCTCTCACTAATTTCAACCACAAGCTATAGCAGTAAAACTCTTATCTCCAACAAAATACACATAATGTTCTATCAAAATCTGAATGTGTTTAATAAAAATTCAGGAAATTATGTTATATATAATTAGGGAGAACGTGCACCTTCATTATTGGAAAGTTATCATAGAACATATTTTGTTTAAAACTTGGAGGGGAAGAAGTTTATTCTCTCGTTCTCGATTGATTTTAAACCGAAGTACTGGGAATGATTAAGAAGCTTCAAAAAGTATACGCCATATTCCATGAATATCTAATGTTTTCATGAAAGATATGCTAGATCATACATATTTTGATCTAAGGGGAAAGGTAATCTGTATCAAATTATGGGGCTAAATTCATTCTTGACTGAATTTAATCTCAATCACAGGGGATTACGGAAAATAGTCAAAGAAAATATGCATAATATTGTTGTAAAACCGTATGAGTTTTATAGAGGGTGTTTCGAAACACCGACAACGTTTGGGAGGTGATTCCTGATACCAGACAAGACAAAAAGTATAGATCAACCTGGATGCACAAATGCTTTCTTTCGACGTTATAGGATGCCGAAAACATGAAAATAGTAACAATAATACATTTAAAGGTTCATAGCTGAAATGCTATGGGACCTACCGTAGTCAGGTCAAGACTTCGCTTAGGGGCTAGTATTTGCCCTATAAAAATATCCATGTTTCAGAATCCTGCAGTACTTCCGCAACAATTTTTATAGAGGTAGATGGTGAGTACTTTAAATTACATGCCCGTAGTTAAACTCCCTCTATAAAAATTGTTGCGTGGGTACTGCAGGATTTTGAAACATGTATCTTTGGATAACGCGCATATTAGTTCCTAAGTGAAGTTTTGACCCCACTACGGTAGGCCCGATAGTTTTGGAGCTATGAACCTTTAAAGTTCATTTTTTCATGATTTCTGCAGCCTATAACTCCGAAAGGAAGCATTTGTTCACCCAGGTTGGTCTATGCTTTGTTCTCGTATGTTGATGTCAGAAATCATCTCCCAAACGTTGTCTGTGTTGTTGTTTTGAAACACGCTGTATAACGTATACTCCATAATTTTAAAAAATCGGGATCGGGGCGGTAATAGTACTACTGTATTTTTTATTGATTCCTGCTCCATACCGAGTGAATGACTATGAAGACTTAAAGAAAACGTATGACATATTACACCAAAGTCGGACAGTTGTAACAGAACTTACCATAGAACATTTTTTCTTTAATTGAGGGGAGGAGGGTAATTTCACACTTTCATTCTTGGTAGATTTTAACTCAAAGCCGTGGAGAAGTTTCCCATGTCATGGAAACAATATACACTATGTTTTGCCACAAAATATAAATATTTACGTGGTTTGTATTGAAAAGTTATCTTGCACGCACATGTAAAAACTTGCAATATAGGGTGGATTTTACTCCTTTAAAATTTGATGGATTTCAACCGCAAACAATAGTGTTATTTCTGCAAATGGAAGGAAGACAAATACAAAACTTCATCAAAATCAGGTAAGTTTTACGAGAGGTATCGTGGAACAAACGGACGGACGGACATACAAATGCCAATCGAGTAGAATAGTAAAAGCTTCGCCAAATGCTCGCTTCAATAAAACTGTGTAGTGATATAATGCATATAACATCTTTCGCCGTGCAAAAGACGACAGTTTAGCTTTTTGTAGGTAAGTGCTTAATAAATAAAGTTACATTCGTAACCTATTTTAGAAGTTAATTTTATCGAAAAAATAAATATCTACTAATTCTTCTAGTATATTCACGAACAAAAGTTCCGCCCCTACATCAAAAATTCTAATGTTAGTACCTATGAAATCCATCAAATAATAGAAGTAATAATAGTAAAATTTTAATAATGTTTTCAATTTAACTTATTCGCTGCAACATCAATTTCGCTTAATTGTTTTATTTTCTATTACTTTAATTTTACCTTTCATAAGTTCTCGCTCTGCCTTCTCCTAGACTTGATTTAAGCTTGTGCTCAAATTAACTTGAAATGTTTAAGGTAGGACACATAATTTCTGATCGCCAGGGCGCCACTGGCGACTAAATATTTTAGTTTGTCGACAAACATTTCGCCTTTTACTTTGTTTGCCTTTGAATTGCCGGTTTTTTTTATGGCAACCAAACTGTCTGATCTGGCTCCTGAATTCAGACCTGAAATTTCGTGCAGTGACTTAAGAGAAGAGATACAGAGTAGTCTTATTATGAAAAGTATTATAATCAATAGCACTGTTATAATCTCTGGAGGGTGCTGGCCATAAATTTGGTCTAGAGTTCGGTTTCCTGTTAAGGCTGATTTTATTAAAGAATGAGCGGTTCGGATCTTTTCTCTGTTTCGCATTTGTAATTAAGAAAAAGAACTGAGAAGTAAACCCTGATTATGCGATCGAGAGGCATATTATATCTCTCGGACAACCAAATCTGCTTACTTAACAACATACTTGCAAGACATGCGAACTGTAGATGTCAACATTTATGAGAAAAGAAAATAATTGGTTACCTAAGTAGAAAGATCTATTGGTATCTTTCACGTAATAAAATTGTGTATTTTACATCACACTAAAACATATTCGCTTAGCACTGATTATATTAAATACAGCATATGATACTAGCACATAAATATACCACTACAGTCAATAAGTTCGTGGACTGGACGCAGTGTGGCGCTAGTGGTATACTACAGCTGATAAGTGATATCCTGGAGTAAACAGTTGAAGTTCATCTCTCGACCCAACAAGAGGCAGGTCTGTGCATAGACTGTAAACAGATGTGCTACTCCTGTTGTGAAAAGAGTTGATTGCGCCGCGGCGAACTTGGAGAATGTCGCAGTTTGAGCAACGGGCAAACATCAAGCTCTGCCAAAAACTAGGCAAATCTGCTGCAGGAACGTTGCAGATGATCACGCAAGCGTAGAGTGACAACGCCCTAGGCCGCAGTGCAGTGTTTAAGTGGCACCAACGGTTTACGGATGGGAGAAACAGTTTAGAGGATTATGAACCAGTAGGTCGGCCAACAATCCGAACAGAACGCAAGATCGAAGAAGTTGCAATGGTTGTGCGCACTAACCGCTCCCAGTCGGTAGATGACATCGCAGCAGCAGTATGGATCAGCCATGGTACGTATCACAACATTCTGACGGATGACTTGAATATGTCACGTGTCATCCAACACCGTGTCCCATGCATTCTGAGACAAGACCAACGATCAGAAGTCTGACGCTGATGAAACGTTCCTGAACCGGATAATAACAGGAGATGAAACATGGTGTCTCCTCTACGATCCGTAACGAGACAAGTAGACACCTGGAAATCGCAATCATCTGCAAAACGCAAAAACCAGAGACAAGACAGGTCAAAAGAGAAAATGATGCTTCAACTTTCTGAAGGTCAGTGTGGATCTGTGTAGTTGTCTGTGTGTGGACATTCACATCGAGCAGAGCAACCATAGTTTCTACTGGTTGCCAATATTCTGGATACCAGTCCACGAATTTATTGATTGTACTAGTATATGTATTTCACACACAGTTTACCCTTTCGATATGATCGCTTATCTCTCATACATAAAAATATTTCGACAGCTTGCACACTGATCAAAACTTCACTTATACTGAGGAAAGTGGAAGGGAAGATAGTAATCCAATGCTAACTTTAATTTATCCAATATCCGACGAAAAATTTCTCTGCTACATATATTGCAAAATAAACTTTGATACCAGTCTTATACGCAGAACATACAAAATTATATGTAGGTACACTTAAATCGACAAATAACATATTGACTCATTAAATATATCGTTGGTATTGGATTACAGAGGTGAGTGTAGAGTATTTTGAAATGTTTGTTTTGTATATTACACAACACAACAACTTAGAATGAAGTTGCCTCAACAAGGTTCTATCTCGCACTAAGGAAAGAAAAATGCAATGTTTCAACTCTTAAATTTCTCTTTGTTTCAAAACGTGGGAGCTAGCTTTCGGGTTACCAATAGCTTTTTATGAAATGCTCATGCTAAACAAGTATGTAACTTCATCTATTTGCATGTAGTTAATTTAGCTGGGTAGATATGCACTGTCCAGGAAATTCTGTTTAATAAGAGAATTCAATCTAAACTTGCGGATTTTTCCACACTTTGGAAAAAGGAGTTCCAAACTCACTTCAATAAAAATACAATGTAATTATTGAATGATTATATAGAGAATAACTTGGACGAATAAAATAGAATTTGGTAACTATGGAATAGGCAACGGTTTGGTTTTTAAATCGAGAATTTATATATAAGGATCTAACAACAAAGAGTTTGTTTTTGTCTTGATGTATGGAAAAGGAAATCGAATCACAACATTTCGATGTTGATAGGTGTCCAAGACTCCTGTAGTCTTGGTTTGAGAATGAAAATTATATTGTTCTATACGAGAAAAGAAAAATAAAATACGATTCTTATATTCTTTGACTTTTCTCCTTTTGCACAAAATGATGAAATATTATAAAAGATGATTCGAGCTCAAAATAAATTTTACAGTTTTGATCAAAAGAAAAGTATGATACCTTTAAACCAGGCACGTGAAAGTTGGAACAGGGAGTGGGCCAGCCACAGAGGACTTCCTGGCGTCGAAGGCTGCTACAACATTTTCCACAAGAATTGAATAGCCATGTTCAATTTATAGCCGTACCCAAAATATTTACTTACTAAAGAAAAGCAGAAAAATCTATTTACTTATCATTTAAGTGGATCACTTGACCAGTCTGCCAATGTTCGGTGATGCACTCTACGCTGGATATTCAAACGCGGAGGATATTTTTAAGGTGGACATCAGTTATCCAAGAAAAACTTTCAGCTCAGTTTAAGAGACTGCGTAAGAAATTCATTTTCAATGACGAGCCAGGCGAGTCGGATTAAAAGGCTCAGTGGGCCGACAACGGCCTGAGGGCCGACCATTACACATGGCTGCTTTAAGCGGTTGCAGTACGTAACATATAAATCCAATGTTCAATGTTTGGTATGCATCTCTTAATATTTTAATATCTGGTATAGCGTGGATATTTTTTTCTTTCTTTCTTCAGCTATAACACGCTAGCATACAACCATTAGTTGCTTGACCACCTATTTATTGGTTGATAGTTGATCGTTGTTGTTGTTGATCAGAGTTAATGTTCTCCTCTCGACATCAAAGCTATATCAGATGTGAAACTACAAATTAATTTGGGATTTGAAAGCATGTTCTCTCACCTGGAATCGAACCAAGGTCTATTGAAGAAAAGTGAGAGAACTTCAACTCATGGTTGGTTCTGTAATATTTGACGCACTTTTTTTTTTTTTTTTTTTTTTTTTTTTTTTTTTTTTTTTGAGTACATTCCACATATTGGGACTTCTATTTAAAAAATTCTTACACAAGCATAACAGCAAATGAAATTTGAGCAGTTACAACTGGTAAAACGATTGTGAAAAACAGCGAAACCAAGCAAATACCTATATATCAGTATACATCTGCCGAAGAAAGAAAGAAAGAAAGAAAGAAAACAGAAAACTTGTCGAACATCTGAGGTATCTTATTTTGAGAGTCACAGCTCTGGCTGAGGTAAATAGATAATTGATCTATTCTATTCACTAGAGGATGTTTGGTAGGTCAAAATCTGTTCTTCCGTCAACAAATGTAAAACAAACTTAATTGATATTTATATTTCTCTAAATAGAAAGATTATATACAACAAATTTGCTTTTTTTTCTCTCAAAGCTGAGTTTAATAAGTTGGTCACCTCTGCATACAACACTAAAAATAGCTCTGTGTTCAAAACAAAACAATATCATCATCAACGAAATCATGTAGTATCGTTTTTCCGTTTATAGGTTTAGTTGAAGTAAATTTAGTAAACAAGTCCTACCTCTTTCAATATTCTGTAGTATGCATTGACGTAGGCCGCCCCTCCTAGAAGACCTTCCCATAAGACTAGAGCAAATATAACCCATACATTCGGTATGTACTTGTAGACAGTTTGCAACGTGAAGATAATAACATTTAACCCCTGAAATAAGAAATATCATCATAAATACTTGGAACGACATTTTCTAGCATATAGGTTTAACATAAACCATTTGGCGACGATAGGTTAAAAGTAGCTTTATTAGCGCCTTGACGACGACGACGACGACTACGACTACGACTACGACTACTACGACTACTACTACTACTACTACTACTACTACTACTACGACTACTACTACTACTACGACTACTACTACTACTACTACTACTACTACTACTACTACTACTACGACTACTACTACTACTACTACTACTACTACTACTACTACTAATAATAATAATAATAATAATAATAATTATTATTATTATTATTATTATTATTATTATTATTAAAAACACAGCAGAAGTTGTGATATAGCCCATGAGACACAAGTGAAAAATGTGTAGCTGTTAAGAGAATGGAGTGGGTAGAGCCTTTCTATTTCAAGTGTACCCTCGGAAGATGTGTAAAACATTCTTCGACCCAACCCCCGCCTCCCTTTTATGTAGGAAACCTTCCCTTTGGTTTGGGAAAAGACGTGAATGACCTCGGTTGTGTTGCCAATTTGTCATTTAGTCCTTTTTTTCTTGTCGAATGAAGATCGTACACTACTTACAATGATTAACAGGACAGTGCACAACAAAGCCAGTGAAATAATTCAATGTGGCAATCCTGTCCAAACTATTGAAGAATCTCGGCCACAGCAACTTGTCCTTCTCTTTTAAGGGAGATACGGAAAAACACACATTTCCTACCTACCTTAGACATTTCGATTTTATTATTCGTAAAATTTTCTGACTTATTTACCTATTGTAAAGTTTTGTGTTCAGTAACTTTCTGAAAATTTACTCGTTGGTTCGTCTATTTTTCGATCAAACACTTTCCTTAGAACTTTACTTTCGGAAATCATTAGTGTGTATTTCTCTCTGGGACAGGGAAGCTCACTGGTAAAGTAATTACCTCTGGTGGGTGGGGTCTCTGCTTCGATTCCCAACCAAGCAAGTTTGTGGGGAACAATATCTCATGTTCATGAGTTTTTCCCTGGGTATTCCCGTTTCCTCATTCCATCAATTCTTCCATCATCATTCACTTGACTTAACCATCGTTTCCCTTTAGCCTAAATGACATAATCGTGGGACGTTAAACTGAAATAGTTCATTTTATTACATTTTTTTTCTAATTCCCTCTACTCAATTTTCACATCCATATACTACAACAAGGTAAAATTATACTTTATCATTATATATTTTTAATTTCTCCGATAATAGATAAGTTACAATGTTAAGATCAGAGTATAATTCGTGTTTCCTGCCATTAATCTTAAGCTCTTTCTTTCTATTTTATTTATTTATTTATTTTTTTTTTCGTTCGTTAGCGCAAGAAGTAAATAAATAAATAAATAAAAATAAATTAGCTGATCGGTTTAACGAGTTGCGAAACTCTTATGCGATCACGTTTTAGTCAAGATCACAAAAGAAATATATCTAAACAAGCCTAACAGTTCAATTAAGTTTTTGTTTGCTTGTTTCTATGAGGTGAAAGTGTTATCACTATGTTGGATTTTAATGATTAACTTACAGACAACAAATAAAATAAAAATTACAAAATAAACTGTAAGTACCTACAAAACGCTATTAATTAAATAATAATTGTTCCCATAGCTTTCCTTGTACGCCCAGTTGATAACGTCACAATTGTCCGACAACAAATATTGCAGACTGTGAAGGTCTTTTTGTTGTTGAAATAAGAAAACTTGGTAAGGTGCGTCAAGAGACTTAATGTCCCATTTCAGCACCGACTACAGTTTAGCATATTAGCTAAAGTGCATATACTCTCACTGACGATGGGACCCGGATCTCCTACATCTAAAGTGAAAACACTAACCATTTAATAGAATGTTCAACCTTGTTTGTTTGTTTGATGGAGTTAAGCATCCTTTTCCAGCGCCGAGGTTATACGAGACGTGGATCTATAGTTTACGATGGAATCCGAACCAAGGTAATGCGCTCAATTTTCAAAGTTCTTCGAGCGGGAAATGAATCCGCGACACTGTGCACCAGAGTAGCGAGCGCTAGCCACTAAACCACTGAAGAGAGCCAGAATGTTCATGATCTACTTTAGATCATCTTAAATTAATCTAGACAACGCAAAGCTTCCATAACAACCCATGAATTTTAGTGTATAATTAATCTTTATATTTAAAAATAATAATATTAAAAATAAAGCTTAGCTTCATTATTTCTATTAACATTAATAAAAATAAATGCAGAATATTACCTGTAAAACAGATAACACCCACAATTTCCGAATTGTAAATAAATTAACTGATGACCTAGACAAGAATACTCCAATCTGATAATCTACTTGCAACCATCGGTATTGCTCTTTGTGGTCAATCCAAATGCCGTCAAAATATATCAGTTCAAACTATAAATGAACAAAATAATAATAATAATAACATAAGTAATTAAAGAAACAATAAATAAACAGATAAATAACATAAAAGTACAAATTTACTACTATGTTTCTAAAACCTTTACTAAACTACTTTATAAAACCTTTTCTAAGAATATATAGGAAATAAATTACCAGTAAAAAACTTAAAATATTCCTGCAAACTCAAGAGTAATTTCTAATATGAAATAAACAGATCAACCATTAGAAACAAAGATGTTGACAAAAAAAAGTAACGATCAAGCGATTAATGAATGAACACTAATAACTCACCAAGCCCTGATTAATGAAGTATTCAAATAAGAAAACTGTTGCAAGTGTACCCATAAAATAAAACAGCGATGGTACTGACTTAAGTTTCGTTATGAATTCATTAAAATAGCCTTTGTTCAGTTTTCTTGGCTCCGTGGATATATCAGTTGTTATTACAACTATTCCTGATCCCTCGACGCTAGAGCTTGTGCACCAATTACAACGTCCTCCTGGATGTTTCAGTAAAATCCAAAATCTACGAAAGAAAATGAAAGTAAAATTGAATGTCAATAGTTCGAGTAAATGAAATGCATTCCAAGTGATATCTCACATACACAACAACAAAATGAACACGAAGAGTTAAATTAGTCTCTCTTGTTCAAAAGGCAATTTTTAAATCAGAAGTGTTTTACCAAATTTAGAAAATATTCTCGACTTTCCCAGGTTTTAAATAATTCACTAAGTTCGTGTAAGTGCCACATTCCAAATATTAGAAACACAAAATTGAAAAATAACGCAAAAAGAATAGAAATGTATTAAAACTTGTATTAACACTTTTCTTCGCTGGCCTTCCCCACTCCATAATCAAGCCCTGAGTCACTTCCCACTTACAACTGTAACTTGCTCAGGAAGTTTCTCTATAGTAGCCTCCAAGAATTAGTCCCAACTATGATTTTTTTTTCTGTTGCTTCACGTTTTTAACAACATTCCTTGCTTCTACTCCAATATTAATTTTTGAACAAACAGCATATCGACCATAAATCTGTATTAATTTCTACTCAGTTTTGAAGTAATGCATCTTGTTTTACCTAATCACTCTCGATATTTCTACGCAGATTTCTTTCTTTTTCTTTTCTTTTTCTTTCTAATTTTGTATGGAAAATTATTTTACAACATGAACCCAAGGTTTGAAAAACAAAACAAATAAATACAGCAGGGTGCAAAATTTCAAAGTCCGCAAGCCAATGGCGACCGGAAATTTTGCGCCTTGAAATACAGAGTGGTCAAAAAGTGTGGAATCACCCTAATATGTGGTAAACGCTGCAAAATATAACCAAAGTAGCAATGTAGATAGGAACTAGAGATGAGGGAAAATGTTTGAGGGAACATCGCAATGACGTCCGCTATTTCGAATTTTACGCAACTGTCTTAAATGGAAACCATAGCATGTGATATGTAATTTTAATAACAAATTTTCGTAGAAATTGAATTGCACTGTTATTTTTGTTCTAGTACTTAGTTATATCTGTTTCTTTGTTGTAACCCCAACAAAAGTGGTTAGTCATACCGCAAGAACTACTCACTGTTACAGGACGTGTTCCCCATTGTCAGATGCACTCTGACTTCCCAGTTACGCAAAACCTTGAGCAAAGTGATGGCTGTAATGTTGGAAAATGCGCACACAGTTCATTCCTTGAGATAATGAACACTCCTAATTTCCACCGCATACACAACAGACTTCACATGATCGTACAGATAGTAGTCCACTGCCGTCAGGTCAGGGGGAAGAAGGGGCCCTTCTACAGCACCTCGCCGATCAATCCACGCATTAAGAAACTGCTGATCGAGGTACTCACGGACACAGGTGCCATAACAGGGTGGGGCGCCATCGTGTTGGAGAAACTTAGGGAATGACCCATCCTCCGATACAGGGATTACAAAATGTCGTCTTCTAACATGCGCCGATAATCCATCGGCGTTAGCGTCCCGCCGATGAAGAATTAACCCACAACGCGAATTCCCCACACGCCACACCATACCACCAGCTTGCTGGGAACAGCTGCGGATGCGTCAAGCTAATGTGGATTCCTATCTGACCAGTAACACACGTTCTGTTTGTTAACCTTCCTCGACATGTAAAAGTTTATATCATCAATAAACAAAACGTTAGAGGCGAATGTGAGATTTTGTCGTAGCTACTATGTGGATCATTGAGCAAATAGCAGACGGCGATGTGGATCATTATCTGCAAAGTGTTGATGAAGTTACAACTTGTAATGGCGCCACTTATTCGCTTACATCATGTACATGATTAAGATACGACTAACACGCATTTACAGGCTATGCTTCTCTCAGGACTTTTACCAAATGATCTTAATACTGTCACAATTGTTGCCTTATCTGTTGCTGTGTGTGGTCTATCGATCTTGGGTCGTTCTGTCGCAGATTCGGTTTCTTGAAATTTCTTCAGCACTTTGAACACAGTCCCATTGCCGTTGGAAGTCCTTTCCGGATGACCGGCTAAAATCGTCTAGAATCGTCCTGATGCTGTTCTCCGGAGATCGGCACGATCTCAATGCAATCTGCTAGCGTCAAGGCCATCTGCTGTTGGTATGTCCCGACCAGCGAATGAGTGAAAGCGGCCGGTCTTGTAACTAAATATAAACGTCACTGTTACAAATCAGTTAAATTGTAATTATTCTACCACAGTTGTTATTGTAATAGTTGTAATAAATCACTTTACGTATATGTTCAAGTTAAGACAAATACAGTTTCAAAAAGTTTTGGAAGTTATTTCTGGAACATTTTAAGTCATTCACAAAAAAGTATACACATTCTCGATAATTATGTGCTAATAATTTGAGAAGAAACTGACCTCAATGTTTTACAAGGAATCAGAATCCCCGTATTGAATTTCTCCTGACTGTAACTCGAAAAGAAAGTCTGTGTCAACCGATAAACATACGTATACATTTAAAACACACACGCAATCATCCAATAGTTTGTTTAGCCCTAACCTTAACTTGATTTAAACTTACACTTAGCAAGATATCCCGCAATTCTCTAAACCAGTGCTTTGTAACCCTTGCCTTATGGCGACACCTTATTAGTACACACAAGTTTACTGTTTACACGACAACAGGCGTCCACCCATAGAAATTTCTATTAGGGAAAGCCAAAGTCAAGAAATTGGACGGTGGACGCCCCGTAAGTGTGCCTCTGACGCAAATAAAACACAAGTATATTATTTAAAACGTTATGAAGTTTTGAGAGGGTTCGGACCCGGTGGAACCCTCTGTGGGTGAGCCCCTGTACGACACTAATTCACTAGTTTTTAACATATTAATCACTCTAGTATAGCTCAGACACCCTTCATCAATACAACACGTGAAATCCATTTTTAAATATTCCTCGTTAGACAGTCTGAGTTTAGTGTTCTTACAACATTACGAACACAGACATCTGATGATATTACTGAATGTTACTCGCATAAAATTGCAGAAATAAAAATGTCGATCACGCAGTTAATGTCCTGCATGAAAATTAATAAGGATACTTAGTATTGTTCTGGGTTATTGCAACCAAGTACTACTCTGTTCGTTAGTCTTCGCTCATATGACAGAGTAGTTGGCCTAATTCAACCGAGGGGGTTAATTAATTGAGTACGTATGGGCCATTAAGAAAAATAAGAAAAACTAAATTGAAACACAGTGATGGCGATTCGAACCACCGACAGACGGATCCAAAACTATCAAATACAAACCATATTGTATAAAATCGAATAGTTTTTACGAAAATTACAGCGAAATACATTCCTAAATGAAGGAGGTCAATCGTCATTACGGTTCAATTCAACCTTCGTTCTTGAATAATTTTAATCTTAAGCAATGGAATTAGCAGAAGGCCTTAGCGTAAACATACACCATATTGTGTCAAACTCAAATAACTTTCTTAATAAAATTATCTATTATTAAAAATAAGTGAAACTTTCTTAACCCTTGAACAGGCGCTCCATATTTCGTAACGTAAGGAGGTGTATGGGAGTAACAGTTACCCCTATTACATTATTTGTCTTTCTTATTTACCACTGACGATTTTGATAATATATTTCTCAAGGGTAATTCATAAAAGAGTGAATGATTAACAAAACTTACAATTTTAATAGCTTACCTTCCAAAAATCAAAATATAAATATGTTTTCAAGGTTTAGTTAATGCAAGTAAGATAAAAATAAACAAAATTATTATAATATTGGAAATACAAAATGAAGTAATTATTAATGCTTCACGCACGGATGTTTTCAAAGTAGGAGTAAAAACCGGTAAAACGACCTGAATATGTTGTTTTTTAAAGGTTAGTTTTGCAGAAATTTCAGTTATCGGAATGTGACAGTTTTTCAAAAAGTTTTCAGTTTCACAGTTAATTTCATACTATGTTCATAACAGAAACCTGAACTGTTACTTCCAATATACACATTATTATTATTATTATTATTATTATTATTATTATTATTATTATTATTATTATTATTATTATTATTATTATTATTATTATTATTATTATTATTATTATTTGTTATAATAGTAGCAGTAGTAGTAGGCGTGATAGCGGTAGTAATGATAATAATTGTAAGAAATCGAACTCGTATGTAATATATTTTCATTATATTCTTATGAAACTATTTTAATAATCAAAACACCGTTTTATGAAGAATTTAACACGTAATAACACAAGAATGGCTACAAATAAAATAAACAATCAATACGAGAAGTCGCACTTGAGTAATCTTTGAAACGGATATAAACATGCAGGAATTTTCTCTTTCGTTTTTCCAGGGAAGCATCACAAAAGTTTCACCCAAGTTTTGCGGGATTTACTGTAAAATGTTTCCACTTACGTTGTGTGTTCACCTCATCTTTGTTTCGGTCAGGCATCTCGGGCAAAATCTAGTCCTCACAAAAAAAGTCTGGCTTTATCACAATCAAAAGCATCACAAAGAAGTCTTTAAATAATAGCTTTTTTCTTTTTAATATGATATTTTTATATAAAAGCTCTCATACTAACGAATACAACAGTACAAAACTGAGTATACCACAAATATTGATGATGTTAAATTTTTTATTGTAGATAAAATGGGCATTCTAGATTAAAAAAGAAGCAAAAGCTATTTAAAAAATCTCAAATGTAAGGATGATCGTGGCGGTATAAAGCACCACAAGCTACCTTACGACGCTTTCACAGTTTAATGGTTTTCGAACAATGACGTATTTGATCTTAGCGGAATATTTATTCTATTTTAGAAATATACTGAATGGTACAATTATGTAGTCAACCATATACTGAAAAAAATCATTAAAACAACTAGTTGGAGGTATACCGTAACCCCACGTACCTACTTACGAGTTAAGTCTTAGAGGTGGGGTAAATTCATCGTTTCATTCTTGGCAAATTTCTACCCCAAGCAATGGAAATGGTTGCAAAGTCCTTAAGAAAATATATACTACAAACAGGGTAAAGGAGACAGTGACGATGAGAATGAATGAAATGGTAAAATGAAGAAAGTGAGAAGAAACGAAATAACACCGAGATAATATAAGTACATGGTGGTTAATCACCACAAAACCAATTTGCCGCGAGCTGCGATCAAACTATGCAGCTACCGCGGCTCTCAAGTGAAAGTACAGATTTATACCACAATGAAGAGACTAGTAGTTCATCTAAAAAGTATTTCGATGATAATTACTGTTAATCTATATTTTATATATATATATATATATATATATAATTGAAAATCACTATGTTTGTGACTCTAAATCTCCTGAACCGCCCGACTGATCTCGATCAAATTTGTAACATGGATGAGGTTCGAGGCTGGACTGGTTTTAGGCTATTCACTTTGATGGTAGAACTGAAGGCTGGAGGAGGGGAGGGGGTATAAAAAATAAATAAAACTTAATAACTCCTGAACCACTCGACCGATCATGATCAAATTTTCAGCATAGATGTGGTTCAGGCCTGGGATCGTTCTCATGATTTAAATTTGACGGAGCAAGGTAGGGGAGGAGAAGGAGGGGAGATATATAAAAATCAATTTATATAAGAATGAAAGTAACTATTTCTGTAACTTAAGAACTCTTGAACTATCCGATCGATCTCAATCAAATTTTCAAGATACATGAGGTTCGGATCTGGAAACATTTTTGTAATTTCACTTTAACAGTAGATTCTAGGGGAGGGGGAGAGGAGGGGGACGTATAAATAAAAACTAATAAAACCTAATAACTTTTGAACCACCGAACCAATCTCGATCAAATTTTCAGCATACATGAGTTATGGGGCACAAATTACTTTAGGCTATTCACTTTGATGATGCAACGTAGGGGATGGGGAGGGGAAGAGAAATTTTAAAATGATCCAAAATGACCGATATTAGTGTTGAATCCATAGTTTTCGGGACCATGAGAGAAACAGCAACACTTCTGATGCGGTTTCAATCTAAGTTCAACCCTGATAGTTGGATAGGGGGAGGATATAACGGAGGGGGATAAACATTAAAAAATGATCGAAAATCACTAATATTAGTATCCAATCCATAGTTTTAGTAGTAGCTGAGATTAATAGTGACAATTCTGATGCCGTGTGCCGCAGCACGAAGGAGGGGGAGGGAGAGCTATATATAATAATAATCGAAAATGACAAATATAAGTTTTCAATAGTTTTCGGAATCATTGAGATGAACAATGACATTTCCGATCCGGTTTAAATCCAAAATCAGCCCCGCCTCTTGGGGGAGGGGGATATATAATGATCAAAAATGGCTACTATTAGTGTTAAATTTATAGTTTTCTGGGTCGCTTAGATGAACAGTGATACTTTCGATCGCGTTTAAATTCAAATTCAACCCCGCAACTTGTGGGAGGAAGAGATTTAAAAATGATCGAAAATAACCGATATTTGTGCTGAATCCACATTTTTTGGGGTCGCTGAGATGAACGGTGACATTTTCGATGCCATGGCCCGCAACATGAGAGAAATTATATATATATATATATATATATATATATATATATATATATATATATATATATATATATATATATAAATGACCAATATTAGTGTCGAATCCATGCTTTTCGGGGTCGCCGAGATGATCAATGATCTTTCCGATACTGTTTAAATCGATGCCAATAAAAACGAAAACAGCATATTTCATGGGTACTAAACACATGAAATATAGTTTTGCATTTAAATTTTCATTTCAACCCAGCGAAGCGGATAATATATGCTAGTATTTTCTTTAACACAGATTAGGTACAGGCAAAAATTTCCTTTTTCTGATCGGGCTGTTTAAATACATTAGACTAATGTTCCATTTTAAGCATTTCACCTCGTAGTTGAAATATCTTAAAATACCTTTACATATTTAGTATACTTTAAATTAATTAGTGATTCGTAGTTATATTAATATCAGGAAAGTTTCGAGACCTTTCTTTCTAAATAATAGTCAATTTAGGATCTATAGACCATCTATTAAAGCAAAGTTCGCCAAACACCTCATAATCATAAGGTGGAGGTTTCCGATTGATACTTCCTAGAGTATATCTACCCTTTCTGTAACAGTTTGTCCTGACGAAAAACCTCGCACTATTTTCTACATATGAAATCCTAATTTTTCTGTTTAAAGTTTTCGAGTTACAAACGATGTTCCTTATATTCACTCACAACTCATTTCATTAAAAGAAACCTCAATTCATTTCCTTAAAGCAATTAATAAAGATTTTTTTTCTCGTCTCTCTTCTTCCCGCATCAGCCAATACTGGAAAAGCAGTGGTTCAAGCTACTATATCCAATGGATAATGTGTGTTTTGTTCAGAATCTATTAGATATTATTACTTGTCGATCCTGAGAAAAGACGTCATCGAAACGCCGCACATAAGAATGAACTTACGGGAACAAATCAATCTAAAATGATAAAGGCTTAATTAATTGAATAAAGCACAACAGTTGCGTGGATTATTATACTTACGTGATTGCCATAATACCCTCCACGGTCAACATAAGTAACAACGTGTTTCTAGGCGTAATTCCTGCGCCAGTCATCCAAGCATATGACAAAGCACCGACTATGCCTGCTCCACCAGTACCAGAGGACCATGTTGAGATAACATTGGCACTGAAATTGATTAAAGAAGTAACGTTAATACCGTCGCTTAAAAAAGCAAACACAAAATCAAATGACAAACAAAATGTAAACTATCTAATGCAAAGTACTGTCTAGTAAACATTTTTTTTTTTTTTAATACGACTAAAAGCCTTACTATCCCAATATAGGGGTATAATACAAGCAACGAACAATATACATACATAATATTTCAAAAGAAATACTCTGGTAAGATTAGAATACCGAAATAAATAAATAATAAGCTCAAGAGAGATCATCTGAAACTCACGATTGCTAAGACATTCGAAAATCGAAAGAGAATAATTAAAAAAAAAAAAAAAAAAAAAAAAAAACAAGCAGAGTACAAAATGCTGTACGAATATACTGATTTGTGGATATAGTGATAGCGCCTTCAGTACTAAATATGTATGTAAGAATAACCATAAAATAGTAAAAGCATAATCACATAAACTAAAAAAGATACACTATAAGATCTTCCATTAAGCGCTTAATCAGACAGGGAGGGTAAAAAGCAGGCAGAAAACAAACAGTCAAATGAATCCTATGTTGTGAGATCCCAATCCAATCAGGATTGTTATTACCTTTCTCGTGAATATCATAATGAATAGTGTCCTTCCACCTTCTCTGAAGGTCTGTGTACACACACACACACACACAGTTCTCTTTCACAAAGGTTTTTCAACTGAAATTCTGTGCAATCTGCGCGTACTTCACGTGCGATTGAAATCTTCATATAATTATCCTGTTCTGAGATTTCTGGTACCTAGTGCATATGAAATAACGTAAGTACTTATATCCAATGCCGCATTTAATGTTTTTGCCGCCCTCTGCAACTAAGAAAATTTTGCGCCCCTTCCCGTATTTGTTCGCATTCAGTTATGTGTAAGCAAAAACTCGTAACTGACAAAAGACGAAGCATTATAGTTTTACGCCGGCAGTCAATAAGCAATAGACTCAACTCCTTCCAGGGCTTGTAAGTCGTAAAGAGAAAATTGTGGTACAAACAGACAGATATATGTTTCAGTATAGATCTCCCTTAAATTTGTCTCTCGTGAAAAGCCTCATTTTTCCGCACACCATGCAGCAATGTTGCGTTTTTAATATGCCACCCCTGTAGCCCTGCTTCTATCCATCGGTGAACATCCTGGTGGTATGAGTTACGTAACCTTCAGTACTCATTTGTTTGTTTGTTTCGAATATTTTCTTTTAAACTTAAAAAAAAATCCAGCCTCTATATGTGCCTAAGAGTTAACCGTCAAACTTTCATACGCACATAGTACAACAAGCAAAATTCGAATCTTTGCATATTTTCAATTTTATCCCTCTAATATGAATCACAACAGATTTTGCATGGAATAATGACATGAGTGTATAAATATATTAATCTCCTTTTAAATTTCTCGTTAACTTCGTTAGTTTGCTACGACTATGCGTAAGTATTTACCTTTAACAATCCATATTACCTTTCGAAAAATGCTGAATATGAAAGAAATGTGCCTTCTCCCAAACCAGAACTCAATGAGGTACACACAACTCCAAATATTGCGACCCACTGAGCAGATGATAAAGCAACTAGTATAAATCCTGCTGCTCCAAGAAGAACTATAATTAGCACTCTCACACTAAAAAGGAAATATATATACATATATCACATTAATATTGCTAAAAATATCAAGATAAAGCACATTACTGTTTACAGACAGTACAATGTCACAAATACTGTATTTTCGTAATCTACATGGAATTCACGGAATATTGGCAAGCTGTTAAAGACAATTGTACTTCTCATTCGCATAAGGGTATTAAAAATGTAAAAACACATTCTATTGGTCGAAATTAAAACATACAAAAAGTGTTCATATATAGTTTGGGTATAGAAATCTGGAACCAACAGCAGTATAGTTTCCAGATTTTACGTTGGGAGAAGGTGTTCTACAGAATGGCACCACGGTCCCCTGATTTATACCACGCGGATGCAAGAAATGTGAAATAATATATTGGTAAATTTTAAGCGTGAGGCGTATGCTAAAAATAAGTCTGAATTATGGATCGTACTGGGGTAATGATCACTAATGTAATGGCTGTCTTGCATCTTCATAAGATGAAAAGGATTAACACAAGCATAGTGGAACGTTTGAGACATTGTACTAAGAAAACTGCCGAATATGTGGAGCATGTTTCGTGTGGCGCTAATGAACTACTAATCAGTTCTTCATTCCAGACTTTACAGCAGCCATTTACTAATTACAAAAATACATCCATTATTTCAAAACTTAGACTCTTTTTAATTAAATACTAGCTGAACCTGCGCTCTCTACCCAGCGCATCATTCACATATGAGCATGAATCTCTGTCATTCCTCACAACATCTGTTCATGTCCCTTTACACACACAAGTGAAGGACATCTTGATAAAAATCGGCAAGGGGTATCATAAAGGGGAGATTTTTTCGATTATTTTTTCAATACCTCGCATCATTTGCAAAATTTGAGCCTACTTCCGGTTGGAGTTTCTAATTAATGTATGATCAGTGTTTTATTTCTTCTTGCATGCAGTATGTAATAAGCAAATACATTACACACGTAATTAATTATAATGTCAGTGATATATGGTGTTCATTGGGTAAAACATTCCAAACAATAAAGATTCACCTTAGACTGGAGAAATGGTTATCCTTCGTTTCTCATTGTCCATGAAAAAACGCCTGAGTGATATGCAACTCATATATACAAATATGTAGTGTTGGTATATATAACTAACAGGATATGATGCTTTACTTTTTTCAAAAATTTCAACATTTCCACTGTACTCCTAAAAACGTAATAGAGAAATAAAGGCCTTTAAAAAAGTATTCAATGGACTGGACAATCTACACAAAATTTGGAATTGACCAGTGAAAACGTCACGTTTCTAGCACTTATGGTTTTCGAGATCTCATTGTCGAAAGGATTGGAGACAAACATATAAACTTTTCTTTGGAGACAAACATATAAACCTAACATTTTAATATATAGATTACTATAAGAAGTTTCACATCAATAAATGCAGTATATAGAAAGATTTTTTAAAACAAGCATTAATCTTAGTAATAATCTAGCAGTAGTGTAAAACTTGCTTTTAGGCAGGAACTTTTCTTTAAAAAAATAAAATAAAATAAAATAAATAAATAAAAACCATTGTACTCATATCTCCTTTCAAACAACGTATTCTAATACAAGTTTGTTAAAATATGAACAAATTTGTTTCATGGTCACATCATTTTACTTTTCTAAAAATGCCTAATCTATCCAAGGTTGCGAGGAATGTATATCGAAAGCATTTACACTTATTCCAGTTTCACTATTTTATTCTTAAGATAAAAGTAAATAAACAACAAGAAAAACAGACTAACACAATTTAAAACAAAATTTCAAATCCACATTTGCACTTCATCACTGTGTAGGAATATAATACTCCATAGTACTAGAGGAAAGTATACTTACATGATGGTTTTAAATACAAAAACATTAAGGCACTAAATATAGATATTCAATTCTAAAGCATTAAACGCTCTGTAACGGAATACAAAGAGAAAAGATGAAAAGCTTTGGTTGGTTGGAGCGGTCTATTTTCAGTACCGAGGCTATATGAGACGTAAATTAAGGTCGTATCCGAACACTGTAATGAGTTCAATACTCTTCTACTGTAAATCGAAGGAAGAATCCTATACATCAAAAGCATGCGCGCTAGCCACTAGAATACACAAGAAAGGAAAACAATACTAGAGATAGATAGGTACAGCCTTGAGCACTGTCTGTCCAAAAAATATTCCAAATGGCTCCCAATGCCATACAACCCAACTCCCCTTCTTACTGTTATATTTTCTTTTCTTCTGTTCTCCGCTGACGAACCGTTTGAGGCTTGAAAGCTTAGTAGCTATATTTAGTGCTTTCAGCTTGCACCGTACTTCTTTCTTCTAATCGTATATACACATCGAAGCCAGAGGAAGGGTTTGAGTGGAAATGAGCATAAAATTTGTGTTCCAACCGCTAATTTTTGGGAGCAATGTGATCGTTTGAGATAGATTCACAAGTCAACAAGGGTTGACAAGGTAAAACTGAACTTAGTTGAGGAAACTATGGATGATGGTGCTCTCCACAGTTTTTATGCCTAGGTAACAGATACGGTTCAAAAGTTGTTGACGGGTTTCCTAAACAGAATCCCTTAATTTAGTCTAAAATCCATGAGCCCGGTAACTCTTGAAGATCAATTGTTCTAAGCATCTCTGCTTTCCTCCAACGCCGCCTCCAACTCCACGTTGTCAGTTCGTAAGTTTGAGTTCTCTACTTTCATTCTACATTTTGTTCGAAGAGATTGTAGTATGCTGGTGGTGTCTACGTATTTTCTCGCTGATTGGAAATGTCTAATTTCTTTCGGCGGTACCAGATGATAAGCAACCTGGTCCTTCTGGCCAGAGAAGTCTAAGTAACAAATAGAAGAATCATGTACTTGGAAGTGAAGCAAATCATGAAAGTTTCAGGGAGCTGAAGGTGGTCGAAGGAGGCTCAACCCCTAGCTAGGGTCTGGTTTCGATATGAACATTGGTTAAGAAATCCGGGCGATATGTATCCTTTTAATTAATGCTAATTATTCAACACTTATCCCCATAAAGCATTTAATTTTTTTATTACTAAGTGCCAAAAAAGGACGTACATTACTTTCAAAAGTCAAGGATATAAAATTACTTAAAAAAAGAGAAAATTTTCGAAAGGGAGGATAAAGAATTATTTGAGAATAGAGACAAGACGATACTTCTTCAACCTTAACAAGACGTCTCGTCTCGTGAACAACACTAGTCAAGGCTGAGTTAAATCGTTTTTTCGCGTCCCAAAACCAGTGCCTTACTTTAATCAAAGGAGATCACATATCGGAATAATATAAAATAATTCCAAACAATATTTATTCAATATCACCAGTTTATTGGCTTCAATGATGAAACCATAGACACAGCCCACGTCACTAACCTTAGGATACGTTTTCATGTAAGATATTTGCACTCAATTGAATTACATTGATTTCAATACAAAAGTAAAGTATTTACAGATGTCATTCTCAACAGCTAGTTTTCAATTTTATTTTAAGTTTCGGTACTGACAGATTTATCAACCGAGTGCTAATCAAATTTGCAATTTTGCTGACATTTTGCACTAATGTTTGTTTCTAATTACCTGAGGATATTTCTTTTATAAAACTAAAATTATAATATTATAGAAATTGACCACATTTCCCCTCTCAGGAACGGATTTTTTTTTTTTAAATCCGAAGATCGCGGTCTCTAATTTTTAATTAGAAGTGCATGTGCTGAATTTTACGCCTTCTTAAGCGAATCTTCACATTTGGTATTTCCTGAACAAATAATCGGAAATTTGAATATTAATACAAACTCCCTCTTTTTCTCCTATAGGAGCGAAGTTTTCGAAATCTTTGAAACATGTTTTCGGTTAATTTTAATGAAGAATTTATCCCCTAGTTCCATCTTCTGAACTTCGAGGATTTATGACATATTCTATTCTTAGAAAAAAAAAAAAAAAAAAAAACTGAACTCTCTTTCACTCTCCTATAGGACATATATTTTTTAAAAAATCTTTTATTAGCCCTAGCTTTTTGACAAAGGAATATTGGGTGATATCAATAAAAATAAGTAACTACTCCTGAGAAGTCCTGCTCGAGAATCGGAGTAACTACACCTGGAGTAATCTCCTCCCTCAATTTCGTATCAATAAAACAAGCCACTACTCAGGTCTAGTCTGCTCCAGATTTATGAACGTTTACTCGCGCTTCCTCTGCACGTAGCACTGAGTCGTATCAATAAAAGAAGTGATTACTCATTTCTCCCATTCATCGCGCAGTCATTTCGTTGTTTTTAACCTATGGCGTAGTATCATAAAAGCCATGAAACGGGCAAGTAGCAACGATAGCTTCAATCAAAGTTCATTTGTGGATATTGTAAAAGTTTCCAGTGGTACTTTCAAAGTCACAGCTACTAGAAAGTAAACGAAGGAAAGCCGAAACTTTGAAGGTAATTACAGTGAAATGCAACGAAATATCAAATACATTTACGACTGAGAGACAAATTCAAAAGAGAATCTTTAATATTCTAGCGAGAATAAAACAAAAATAAAAAAGAAGTAAAAATTTAAAAAAAAAAAAAACGGGAAAGAAGAAAGTAATACTGAAACCATGGGAATGAACCTATTTGCGCTGATGGATGTTGATTGGAATCCAGCAATATCAAGATTAACACGACAAGCGCATATCACGTGTTGCCCAAGATCTTTGTAGATTGTTTGGCTTTAAGAACGAAATCAGACACTTGGCTCCTTTGTTTTCTTTTTAAAAAAGTCCAGCCACCCACGTCATAAATCACGTCCATCTGATTGCGTTTTCCACACCATACGTGTCCCCTTTCGCCTTGACATAAACAAAATACATTTTCATGTATACACCCTTTCTATCAACGTTGAGTTGAGTTGATTATTAGTTTAACGTCCTTTTCAGTAGCGTGCCTATATGAGATAGAACCCACTGATTAACGTGGAATCCAAACTACATGAGCTCCTGCCGGGAATCTAACGCGGGTCTCCTATGCCAAAGGCATGTACGCTAACCGCTTAGCCACGAAATAGCTCTTCCTATTAACGTATTACTCTCCAAAATACTAGGTTTCTTTAATGCCACTTGTGTATAGTCAAGTGCTCCGATAGCACCCGGAAATGTATATTGTTCTTGCCACTCTGCCTTTGCTGTTTGTATATTACGCACAGTTCCGGAAACAATCCATTTTCAGATAGTCATAGACAGTACTTTGAGCCACACCAGAATCCCCTGACACTCCGACCTGGAATCCCGGATCACTCACGTAACGCAAGAAAACCAAGGGCACCGATTTCTCTGTAAATTTGGGGGGGAGGGCATTCAGATGCAGAAGGCATATATATAAGGATTTTAAGACAAATTGCACTCTAATTATGCCAAATATTGTATATTCATAAATACAATAGGGGGGCCCACATGAGCTTTGAGGAGCCCGGGCTCCCACAGGATCGGCGCCCTTGAAGAAAACCCGCATCTTTTCATCATTACGTAGTCCATCACCCCGAATTTCGGTTGATTCTCCTTAAAAAATGTTGTGCTAATCACTACATTTTCTTTCATAAACTTATAATGCTTTTTGTAATCTCCATTTCCAACATTTCCATGCAGTTTATAAGTTTTTCTACGTAGTAAAACAATCATATACTCTGCCATATTTCGCACGGAGTCACCTATTTAGCTTGCTCCACAAATTTGGAGAAGTTACTAGCATCACTAGAGGAGTCTTTGATTTTTATTGATATCAAATGCGTAGTAGTTACTCGGCTCGAGAATAGAGGTGTGGTTACTTCAAAAGGGCGGGGCTTCTCCGAGGTCAGCCGATTGATTGATTGATTGAAAGGGTTTATATGGGCGCGTCGACATCGAGGTCTTTTGCACCCTTCTCTGACAGTAAAATGAAGTACCCGACAACAAAAAAGCATAGTATCACAGACATAATAAAGTAAAAGCAAAGTCTGGAGTAAGTAAAAGGTGTTCGGTCATTTATGAATTAAAATGTCATAGCATTCAAGAAATGTGCAAACTCGATACACAAACACAAGGACGGGTTAGTACACAACAGCATGTTAATCTTCTCTGCCGGGGCAGCTCGGCAATAGGTGCACACACGTGGGGCAGCCCATAATTAGTAATGAATATGACAGTGCAGTAAAGAAGATAAAAGCAAGGAAATGCTATGACAAGCATAAAACCACCATGAAAAAACAAACGGTAGATAAAAGCAGAAATAAATTAATTAAAAGAAATGTGAGAAATGCACTCACAGATCACTCAAGACGTGCAAAAGCTGCAAGTAGGTGAAAACTTTCTGGATCATCTGGACATCGTCTCCAAGCAAGGTAGACAGATCAGCTGGTAAGCCAAGGCGGGCTCGCTCAGGAGCAAGAGGAACACATTCCACTAAAAGGTGGCGGATGGTCAGGAATGCACCACACTGGGTGCAGGAAGGCGGGTTCTGACGACGTAACAGGTAGCCATGGGTCAGATGGCTGTGCCCGATACGTAATCGTGCCAATCGTCGTTCTTCCAGTCTTGAAGGACGAGAACTCGTGGCCCAAACACCAAGTCGCGCCTTGACAGCATGCAATTTATTCTGAAGGTGCTCATCCCAGTTTGTCTGCCAGCGCTGAAGGAGAAGACGGTTGATTACAGGGCGAATATCAAAGCTGGGAAGCGGTGACGGGTACTCAGGTCCTGTAAGGGCAGCTTCTTTGGCAACACGGTCAGCACGCTCGTTCCCTGGAATACCAGCATGGCCAGGCACCCAACAAAATTGGACATCGCAACCTGCTAGTCGTAAGGAATGGCAAGAGAGTAGAATTTGCTGAACTATAGGGTGCACAGTTGACACATCTGTGAGACTATGTAAAGCGCTGCTGGAGTCAGAGCACAGGAGAACATGTCGGAGATGGCGTCGACGAATATAATGCAGAGTTTCCAGGATAGCAACCAATTCAGCAGTGAACACAGTGGAAGTAGGATGGAGCTTCAAGCCAGCGCTATGATCATCCGTGACGAAGGCACAGCCAACAGAATCTTCTTGCTTCGAACCATCCGTGTAGAAGACAGCGTAGGTACGGTACGCATCCAGAAAAGAGAAGAACTCCTGACAAAAGTGTTGATTGCTGGTAACAGACTTCTTAAATTGCGTTAGATGAAAGCTGACAACTGGTGGAAGAACTGTCCATGGAGGAATGGGCAGGAGGCCCAATGGATAGATGGAAGGGACATCGAGTCCAAGAGAAGCCCCAAGGTCTATAGCACGAATGCCAAAAGGCCGGGTAGCAGTAGGTCGTGCCTGATATCTGTCATAGCGAGCACCAGCCTCAAGGGCAAAGGCCGAAGGATGGTCAGGTACGGCACGGATATGGATGTAATAGCGCAGGAGCAGGCAGTCCCGACGGTGGGAAAGAGATGGTTCATGAGCCTCGACATAGAGACTAGGAATAGGGCTAGTTCGGAAAGCTCCAAGCGCCAAACGAAGGCCAAGATGATGTACAGAATCCAGATGACGTAGGATGGAAGGTCGAGCAGAACCATATGCAACACAGCCATAATCCAATTGGGAGCGGATGAGGCTACGATATAGACGCAACATCACCACACGGTCAGCACCCCACGAAAGATGGGACACCAGACGTAGTAAGTTCATGGAGCGGAGACAGCGGTACTTCAGGTCTCGAACGTGAACAGCCCAGGTAAGTCGTCGGTCAAACTCCAAGCCCAGAAAACGAACATGATCCACATAGGACAATCGAGAACAGCCAAGGAACAGCTCAGGATCATAGGCACAGTGACGAAGGCGACAAAAATGTACGCAGTGTGTTTTGGTGAAAGAAAAGCTGAAACCAGTAGTGGTAGACCATCGGTGAAGGCGGTTGAGCGCTAACTGCAACTGGCGAGTAACTGTACGGAGATCACGTGAGCGACAGTAGATAGTAAAGTCATCCACATAAAGCAGCCCATGAACAGAAGGGGAGAGCTGCGACATCACACTGTTCACTGCAATAGCAAACAATGTGACACTCAACACACTACCCTGTGGAACGCCATTCTCTTGTGGAAACGAAGCAGAGAGAGTAGCTCCAAGCTTGACTCGAAAAGAACGTTGTTGGAGAAAATTCTGGATGAAGAGAGCCAAGTGGCCACGTAAGCCCCAGAGATGGAGTTGCCTCAAAATGCCATATCGCCAAGCGGTGTCATAGGCCTTTTCAAGGTCAAAGAAGATGGCTATCAGATGTTCTTGATGACGAAATGCATCCTGAATAGCACTTTCAAGATGCGCCAAATGATCAGTAGTGGAACGGAAGCGCCGAAAGCCACACTGAAGATTGGAAATGAGGCCATGGTGTTAAAGAAACCAGACTAAGCGGGTATTGATCATCTTCTCCAAAAGTTTACACAGACAGCTAGTCAAGACGATCGGGCGGTAGCTTCCACTGGATGTGGCAGGTTTAGCAGGCTTCAAAATAGGAATAATGTATGCTTCACGCCAGGCATCGGGGAAGGAGTCTTCAAGCCAGATGCGATTGTACAGGTCAAGAAGATGTTGCTTGCCATCGTCAGGTAGGTGCCGGAGCATAGCATAACAGATGCCATCAGGACCAGGTGCCGTGTCCTTCGTAGAATCCAAAACAGCAGCAAGTTCAGCAGTAGTAAGAGGCAGATTATAAGCTTCAGCGGTTGCAGAGCGGAACTGAAGTGGCGTACGTTCGGTGCGTTGTTTATAAGTGAGGAATCCAGCTGAGTAGTGAGTAGAACTGGATACATCCGCAAAATGACGACCTAATGCAGCAGCAATTCTGTCCTGATCAGTGATCATTACACCATCGATAATAAGGGATGGAACCGCAACGGAGGAAACATGTCCCTGTAGACGACGAATTTGCGACCAGACCGCTGTCATGGAGCTGCCAGCAGTAAGAGAAGAAACATAAGTGCGCCAGCTATGACGCTTAGCCTGCTTAATCAGATAGCGGGCTCGAGCACGAAGTCGAAATTGAGCCAAATTATCAGCTGTAGGAGCACGATGAAAAGTACGGAGTGCTCGACGCCGGGCCAGAATAGCGTCACGAATCTCCTCTGACCACCAAGGAACGGTGCGTTTACACCGGGAACCAGCATAGATAGGAATAGAGTCGTGTGCAGCTGCCAGGATACTCTGCTGAAAGGCCTCACAACGACCATCAACAGTAAAACGTGGGTCTAAAGTGAAATGAAAACTGGCGGAAAAATGATCCCAGTCTGCTCGACGGAGATTGTAGGCAGTGAACGGAGCAGAATGGATGAGCGGAAGACCATGCACAAGAATAGGAAAGTGTTCACTGCCACAGAGATCATCATGCACGCGCCAAGTAAGATGGGCACCAAGTTGAGGACTGCAAATGGAGAGGTCCAAATGAGAGTAGGTACCAGTAGCAGTAGTAAAATGTGTGGGACTGCCATCATTGAGGAGCAATGAGTTAGTGTTGTCAAGGAAAATGGAAATCTCTTGACCTCGTGGCTCAGTACGAGGAGAGCCCCACAGTGCATGGTAGGAGTTAAAGTCACCCACAAACAGAAATGGGGATGGAAGCTGTCGAGCAATCTGTTCAAGATCGACAGCAGTAAAGACGTCATGACGCGTAAGGTAGATACAACAAAAGGTAACAGGTTGTCTTAAGAAGACACGAACAGCTATAAGCTGGAAAGCACTATTCACATGGATGAGAGCAGAATGGTAAGCATCAGAGACCCCAATTGCTACACCACCTGCTGCATGACCTGCAGTAAGCTGATCATGACGATATACAGTGTAACCAGAGAGAACTGAGTTGCTAGTAGAGGTAAAATGCGTTTCCTGAAGACAGAATATGGTAGGATGAAACAATGTCAATAACTGCTTAAATTCCTCGTAGTGAGTGGAATAGCCATTTAGATTCCATTGAAGAAGAGACATGTTCAACAAGCATCGAGAACAAGAAGCGAGGTACTGCGCTTGCCTTTTTAACGGCCTTCCACAAGGGTAAAATCATCGAGCTCCTCCTCCACCATATCATCCATAAGAGACTCGTCATCACTAGGTGGACTACGTGACGTATGCTTCTGTTTCTTCGCCCCAGGTGGGCTAGAAGACTGGGTGCGTGAAGATTTCTTCGATGCCTTGGTAGAAGAAGCAGTGGAAGAGGGAGAGACAGCTTTGGAAGCTTGAGCCTGGAGCTGTTTTTTTCGTTCCTTCTTAGTGAGGGGTTTGGTAGGAGGCTGGCTGTTTGACTGCTTCAAAAACTGAGTTATGGAGTGAGTAGGAGCAGACGAGATGGAGCCAGCTGCCGGAGCAGCAGGAGGCTGAGAAGCAGGAATGGGCTTAACAATTCGTGGAGGCGAACGATCTGTCAATGGAAGCTTAGGCTGCGAAGCGGATGATGATCGGTGCTTCGTGCGGGATAGTCCTGGGTTCACAGAAGCAGTGGTACTGGACGCCTTGGAAGAGACTGGCGCACTGGGAACCTCAACGTCAGTTTGGGTAGCAGAATTGACTGTTTGAGTACCTTGGGATCTGCTGGTCTTTAGAAGGGAAGAGAAACTGGTGCCGAAGTTGACTTTTGGCTGTAGTCTTCGTTTAGCCTCAGCGGCGGAGATCTTCTCGATTACCATCAATTCACGGATCTTCTTCTCAGCCATAAAATTAGGACAGTCACGTGACCAAGCTGGGTGGTCACCTTTACAATTAGTGCACTTCGATGGGGCCGCACATGGGGCCGGACCATGAGCTGCAGAACTACAATTGCCACAGATGGCAGAGGCATGGCAAGAAGGGGCTGAGTGGCCAAAATGTTGGCAGTTAAAGCACCGTAAGGGTAGTGGTATGTACGGGCGGACCTTCAATCGGTGGTAAGCAACGTTCAAATGCGTTGGAAGGTCAGGTAAAGCGAAAGTAATGACATACGAATCCGTGGGCTGTATTGTACCATTTTTCTTCGTAGTAATGCGATGGACGTCTGTCACATGGCTATCCTTTAGTTCGGCACATATTTCCGCCTCTGGTAACTCTCTCAAATCGAAGCAAGTGATGACTCCTTTGCTAGTGTTTAGTTGTCGATGAGGCTCAACCAGAATAGGAACAGGTCCTAACTGCGTACTAGCTAGAAGTAATTGTGACTGTTTTTCTGTGGTCGTTTGAACAAGGAGCGTCCCATTCCGTAATTTGCGAATATGGCCAGGAGGAAACGTTCCTGTGGCAATGTGATGAAGTTGACGATGAACGATGAACGGTGACAATTTACTTAATGCTCCAACGGTATCACTTGATCTATCTTTAATAATTAAATATCTTGGTGCAAGACCAAGCTTTTCCTCTCTCTCTCTGTCCTGGGTGGGTGGTTGATGCGTAGCCATAACTATAGAAAGCCCAAAATCCTCTCAGCTTCCCCGTCATGGTTCGAAGCGGCCAACGAGGCTGGCAGGTCCTACCTGCATGACCCTTGTCAGCAAGCTAAGCTGTGACACCAAGTCAAAATGACAAGGAGGCAGAGTCACTTGCACCGCCGACTGATGGGTACTTTTGAGAGGACCCACGTCCCACCGTGTAAGGGGAGGAACCAATGGTTCATTGGAGATTCCCGCACCGCAGACTCCCAGCATTCCCTTTCAGGGCATCACTCCTTCCGGTCCTGCTGGGTGCGCATGCGCTGCACTCCTCCGTCCCACGGCCCCGGATCCAGCGTCATCCAAGAAAATCCAAAAGCAAAACCAGTCCATTGCAAGGTTGTCTTCTAAAAGAGCAGTCCACATCCGAGGCTTATATTTTTAACTATGCTCGATCGCAGGTTTTAAATGCCGGGTGATCGGCCCGGCACAACCCCCAACCTGGAGGACCAGTGGCTGATTGCAGTTCCGAAGAACTGGGCGATGGGGGCGCCACATCCCGACGCCGGGCCGAGGTCAGCCGAGACGACTAGTGCTCAGTTCTCTTTTTATTGATACCAATGCGAGTAACTACTTCAAAATTGGGCGTAATGAGTAACTTCTCCGTTTTATTGATATCACCCATTCTGTACAAATCCATGTTTCTATCTATAATAGCTTGAGTAAGGTATTGATGAGTAAGAGACTTTAGATATAATCTTTTTTATTTTTTAAAAATATAATAGTGTATATATCTTCTTAAAAACTCATAAATGATTCATATTCAGTTTTGGTATTTTCCCCCTATTTGAATTATGTTGTTGGCACTCGATCATTTAACATTTTTTTTAGATCACTTTTATTACACAATTCACGAGTCAATACGTTTCTACTAATTTTCTCAATGGCTTTCTCTAGAACAAAGAACATGTAGTGTCCAGACATTTCCAAGAAAAAATGTGACAACCTTGTCCCTCACCACGTGCAGAAAACACTTTTGTGGCCACTTGTTGTCATGTTTGCGGAAGGGGCTGTTTCTTACGAAGGGTATGGATAAGGGTCGCTTATCGGTGTCCGCGACTATATATATATATATTCAAAGACCCGGACACCGAACAACACAAACACTGGACGCACACAACAGCAGGCCGGGATAGGTGCACGTCCAAGGACTATCCACTTCCCAAGACTCCCACAAACTACCTGCGAGTCCCATAACCGTATTCTCGGCTGAGAGAGTATGCAAGAACATGCGGATGAAGGGTGACGCATACATAGAAAATTTAAGGCGCCCTCTTAGCTCCACCCCCACCCCTGACGATGATGGTCCGCTACATGGAGGGGATACGCGCATCGAGATGAGGGTATAAACACAATATACTTGTCAAATACCAGATAGATACACTATAACAAGGGTACAACTAAAAATAAACTATAAGCAGTTATACTGACACTTTAACACATAGGAAAGAAATGGATGAAATACCTGCCTTAACGTCCCAGAACGAAACAGAAAGCTAATATTAAAGAAAAGAGAAGTAGCAGAAGACGATCAGGACAGGAGCCATATTGCCATCTACGTCTTGATATTGATTTCAAATTGAAAGTGAAAAGTATTTAGTGGACAAAGATTAAATGTTACCGGGTGGATTAGTAGATAAGAATACAGGGAAAAATTGTTGTACAGAAAATTATATAAACAAAATATTAAAAATGAACAAAACAAGAAAAAAGTATATAAAAAGAAAAAAGTAAGTTACAGTAATTGAAAATAATTATTACTTTTGACTTAGTTCCAGAAATTTAACTAATTGAATAAATTGAAAAAAAATAAATAAATAAATAAAAGTAAAATAGAAATTAAATGAAATGAAATATTTAAGTTTTACGTCCCACAGTTATGCCGGCTAAGCTAAAGGAGATGGTGAGGATGAGAAATTAATAAAATGGTAGAATGAAGAAAGTGGGAGGAAACGGGCGAACACCGAGAAAACCCACACACACGGTGTTTGTCCACCACAAAGTTAACTTGGTGCGAGCTGGGAACCAACCAGAAGTAAAATAGAAAGTTGCGAATACTTACTGTACATAAAATGGGAAAAACGGAGCAATCGTTTTGATAGTGAGTGATGGTATAATATCAGCAAGTAAAATGGCCCCAGTTGACATCTGATTGCAATCTCTATGGCTAGTATTTCTTGTTTCATTTGCAGATACATATTCCGAACCCTGAAAGGCAAAAATAAATAAATAAATAAATAAATAAATAAATAAATAAATATATATATATATATATATATATATATATATATATATAATACAAGTAAGTGTGGTTTGTCC
Organism: Thermobia domestica; assembly: GCF_964235325.1. NCBI lineage: Eukaryota > Metazoa > Arthropoda > Insecta > Zygentoma > Lepismatidae > Thermobia > Thermobia domestica. The sequence continues at coordinate 146,248,540 of NC_137459.1, read as the reverse complement.
GTGCGTGTCACAAAGGCTCTGAAACCTAGACCCAGAGCCCCATAAGAGTTATATGGTATTGTAGCCCTGTATCTCCCACCCATGAAGAATGTTTCGGTTTGGACCAGCAGGAGACCTAGACGGAGAAAACGCCCTAGCAACGGTGTTACTGTGCTAAAAAAATGGGTTAAATTTTAACGACAATGCGTGCATTTCTTTATTTTCAATTTCAATGTTGCTTTTCTTTCTACATAAATCATTATTGATCGAATATTCCAGACTGTTTTAGAATTATCAACAATCTTGGAAAATGTTACAGACTGTTATAAAAGTTTCCCAAAGGTTCGAGAATGTTCTAGAATTTTTAGGATGCTCTAGAATGATCCAGGAAGTTCTAGAAAATTCCCGAGTGTTCGAAATTGTTGTAGAATATGCCAGCATGTTATATTATTTTCCTATAGGTTCAAAAATGTTCTAGAATGTGCACCACTAGGAAGATATACATTAAGAATACGGGGTCATTTTTTTTAAAGTTTACAGGTATCATTATCATTATGCTCAGGTTCTTCTCAACCTATTTAATGTTTTGAAAGGAAAATGGTGGGGTTATGTCTAGATGATGATAGCCAGACAACAGAACCTACCTTAACCTAACCTAACCGAATCCGAACTACTACTACTATTTGTACTATTATTAGCACTACTTACTACTACTACTACTGTTTGTACTACTACTACCAACTACTACTACTACTATTTGTTCTACTATTACTACTGCTATCACTATTACTACTCGTACCAACTATTACTATTACTATTTGTACTACTACTTCTACTAAAGGCTGCCTCCCATATGTAAACACAATTATCTCTGTGGCGCCCCTTAAATTTACCTGTTCCAGGTAGAGTATCGCCATGCACGAACACAAGACGAGTTTATATAGAGTAGCGACACTATTTCCACAAAGTTAACAGGGAACGATGGGCCGGAGTCTGAGTCATTACATTTATTTACAAGTTTATTTAAAAGAAGATATAATGTCTACAGACATCGTTGAAAATACAATGATGGTTTCAGAATTATCACAAAGTACCTAAAATGCATCCTTCGCACAAGGAAAATACGTTTACAGGAAATGAATTACTCTCAATAAACTGGAAATTAAATATATGCCAAGGAAACTTAAAATATAACATCGGATCAAGCAAAAGTGAAATTGCCAGACAGTTAATTGTATGCCAGTGATATGTTTTTAAACGTAGCAAATGAAAGTAAATTGCTAAAGGTAAAATTTAGTGAGCAGTGTATTAAATGAAATTTAAGAGTGTTAGGTAATAATAACGTTAAACAGAATGCACAAACGTAAAAGAGGATGTAATCTAGCCACTATATAACAAATGTGGTTTATAAGCAAGTAGGCCCTGTTGTAATAAAACAAGTTAGTTAAGTACGAAATAAAATGAAAATAACATTAAATAGAAACCAGACTTTCCTTTCACTACAATTTTCTTCATTCGAATTTAATAGCATTATTGTAGCTTTTCTTTTTAAATGAATTTCCGTTCACCAAATTTTCCATTCTTGCATAACCGTGCACTTCATACATAAAAGTACGAAACTTATTAAATAGTCACAAATGAATTTATAGCGAGTCACCTATCTCCTATAAACATAGTTTCCCTGTACGAAGAACAGGCATTTCAGCTAGTAAATAAATAAATAAAAAATAAAAAGATAGGCACTGAACCTTGTCACACTAAAGATTATATACTTCGAACACAGGCAAATGGATTTCTTACCAGAAATGAAAGATAATATAATCATACACACTAAAAGGCAATCCAACACGGAGTCCGAAAACGCTCATAGTGTACCCCTTTTCAATGTGTGTGGTTATGTTCTCTCTGTTTTCTTATAAGCGCCACTTTTAGAACACCCGATATATATATAAACTTCAAAGATACACAGCAATTTGTCTTGATATCAAGATACACTTGTATCTATAACAAATTGACGGAAGCATATTATTTTCTCCGTTTTATCACAGTACTGAAAAGTACAGATTTTTATCTTACCGTGTGTAGACAGTAACAAAACTGCTGTGTTGCACATGGTTACATTTTGTGAATAACTTAATGATAGTATTTTAAAAAAATGATCCTCAACAAATTATTTAATATCATTGTACGTTTCGAATTCATCAAGGAAACCTTTTTTTATCCTCTCAGTTAACAACGAAAGTCCAGTAACTAACAAACGACAGTGCCTCAATATGTCAGTTATATATATGTCATGTGTATGTATTGTCAAGTGCTAGAGCTAGTTATTGGAGTTCGTTGTTAGTCGATAGGTTGAAAAAGTTACATTAGTGGGCCCAAAACGTGCCATAACAAAAATAATTTGAGGAAGAAACTTCGCGTTTCTTACTTTCCAGAGACGATAGGAGAGAAGGAAGTGTGTAATCGAAAAAAAAAAAAAAAATCGAATTCGAGATCTCAACAGATTTACATGCTTCATGGGCCCTACATGTTGAAAAAGTTATTTTTGAATATTCGTTCGTTCGTCGCGATGTATGTACACTTGCCTAGCGGCCACATTGTTCAAAATATTCGCACCACATTTTAAACTTTACGTTTTTAGTAACATTCTCTAGGTATACTTTGTAACCATTTTCTCTCCCCATCCTCACAACCCACCCAAGACAAATTGAATAAATCCAAAATGTATTAGAAAGCACGTTGTAAGGCCGAAGAGGCAAAACAGCCACACAGCTGGATGAGTAGAAAACCTTCCCGAATAGTTGAATTTGGTTTCTGGTACTAAACGAAATACATATACATATTCTATAAATGCTGTTGGGGGTTATGCTGCTGGCTTTAGAAATGTCAAAAGTCGGTAATTAACAATAGTAAATATATTTTTTATAAAAAAAATAACTAACAAGAAAATAAACGTAGCTACGAAATTATTTCAATTTAGTCCAACACTTGTTAACCCTTACATGTATATGCAATATTTCTGAGTCCATTATTACCTTGACATACCATGAGGACACAATAGTCCTTTTAGCAAAAATGGCGTCAGCCTCAAGTAAAAAATAAAAAAAAAAAATAAAAAAAATAATTATTATATATGAAAATGTATGAAATACAACACTCGTAAGATTCTCTTTTATATATAGTAACTTATCTGCAATATATTGCTATCAGGACTCAATTATAATTTCACAAAAATAGAAAAACTTTAGCATACTAAAAACATGGAAGTTCACTCACCAGGCAATTACGTCAACTGAAGTATCTGGTAAGTTTACATGGCGGGCCAGCAAATTCCCAGCATGCTTCAGTTGATGACAAATAAGAAATTAAATTCATAAACCAAAAATACACTGCCGTAAAATAAAAATAATAACCAGAGTAACGGAACACTAATAAATAATAATAATAATAATAATAATAATAATAATAATAATAATAATAATATTTTATAAATAGCTAGTTTCTGAATACATTACAACTTCTCGAATATTCTTCCTACCGCAAAAACTAAAAGTAGTTTACTGAAGGGTGAGAATAAAAGCTGCAATATTCTCGAAAGCGGGTCTAGCGATTTTGTTTATATTTCATACATCAATATTTCATTAAGAACCCTATACTGTGATATAAGTACTATGTCTGGAGAAAATTTACAAAAGGTAGTTTACTCTCTGGGTGAGGATGGCATTATTTCCGGATGATTTTCTCAAAAATGACTCAGGCGATTTTCTTTATACTTTATAAATAAATCTTCCATTAAGAACGCTACAATATAGGATAAGACATTTCTTATGAAACAATCTACAAGAGTTAGCTCACTTTCGGGTGGTGAGTTTCTTTTCGGACGATTCTCTCAGAAACGATTCAAGGATTTCGGTGACATTTCATAAACAAATATCTCATTAATGATCTTAACATCCTACATAAGTCATTTCTCATTAAAAAATCTAAAAAGGTTAGATTACTTTTGGAGGTGGCCTTTCTCCGGACGAAATTTTCCGAAAACGCCTTGTAATTCTGTTCATATTTCAATAATAAATGTTTCTGTAATAACTGCTTCATAACATGATTTAGTTAAGAAATTGGAGCAAGAAAGTTTACTGAGGTGGCCCGTATTTTCTACTTTTTATATACTATCATAAGGTATGTCAACTTACTTCCTATAGGATTAATAACCTAATATACTTACGTGATTCAACAGTTTCTGGTAATTTTATAAATATTCTATATTTTCAATAAAAGTTGTTAAGAACAAGTGTTATTTAAGGCACTAATAAGACTTTTGTTGCTGAATACCAGATTTCTATCATATCAGACAACAAACTATCGGAACTTGCCACACTTTATAGTCCATAAATAGTTTTGACAGTCCGTTTCAATTGTCGATACAAATAATCTTATAAATGTGATCACACCAGCGTTTTTTTTTTCTTTCTTTCTTTTTCCTGAGGATAGGCGAAGATTTATTAGCCGAAGTGAAATGTAATATTTCAGTTCAACGTCCCACAATTCTGCCCTGTTAGGGTAAAGGAGACGATGATTAAAGCAAGTGAATGATGATGGAAGAATTGGTGGAATGAGAAAGTGACAGGAAAAGGGAGTACCCCGAGAAAACCCGCGGACACGATGTTGTCCAACACAAACTTACTTGGCCGAGGTCGAACCAGGGACCCTACACACCACAGGTAAGCGTTCTATCACTGAGCTACTGTGCCCTCCGATTTATTGGCAGAAAATACCATGTATGTTGATCTGTTTTGATTGGAAAAGTTGATACAGAAAGCTTTCATTCCCCCTTCCCACCTTAGTTTTCCTAATTCCTATGGTACCAGAAGACACATTTTACACAGCCTACCTGAGCATTGAAATCCGCACTCAATATGTCGTGAGCAGCACTTAGCATAACCACGTAACCATAGTTGTTACATAACCCTAGGAGCCAATATCCGATAAAATTTCGAATATTTGATATGCGTCTTGGAGTATCAGTCGCAGAAGAGTCTGTTGGCATAGTACTGTCTACGAAAAAGAAAATAACTACTATTAGTAATACATTGATTTTCACTTTCTTTTTCAAGTTCATTGTACATACAAAATGAATTTTAGATATAAATATGCAGTGACTTGAACATTAAACAACTGAGAAGTACTAAAAACTCTCAGATATAACGTTCTTAACTTGCAATACAGCAACTTACGATACCTCTAAATAACCACGCCAAATAATTTAATGCTTCCAGGATACAAAGAAGGCATCCCAACTGCAAAACGGCTTTGGAAGATCTGAAAAGTGATTTTGGCAGAATAATTGAAAGTGTTACTATTCCCGAGGATGTCTCATGACTACTCTTACAACAGTCCAGTTGAATCATTCTTAACATTAGATAATTAACATTAAAATTAAAAAAAAAAGAATTTATTACAGTAAATGACTGTAAGTACAAAAACTCACATTTTATATTTCACAAAATCTATTTTTTATACGGCAGCTCACTATGAGAAAACAAGTATAATTCACCTCTTAGCTACATACATTCTAACAACAGAAAGTCGTATATTTTTGTTATTGATGTACGGCGGAAATTTATATACGATTTTTTTTTTTTTTTCGGAAAATGTAAATTATGCTTGAATAAGAAGTAATATTGTTATATGACGGTGCAATTTAAGCTTTCACTTCTATCTAACTCTTCAGAACAACGAATATCAATTCTTAATTCAATGTTCATGGCGTACTCCACGTCCTTGCATGCATATTTTAAGTATACCGAAAATTAATACGTTTTATTTATTAAATTCATTTACAGAAAGTTTTCTTATCAGACAATATACAACATTATATTAGATTACATATATTGACGTATGAGACAAAAGTATAAAACTTTTCTTTGATATACAGGGTGTCTCAGAAGTCCCCTGACATAGGGTGACTCTATTATTATCGTAGTTACAACAAAATGTAAGAGGGGAAACCGTCTCAAAATATAATGTTTTCAATCTAAAGTGAAGAAATTTTTAAAATCGGATGAGCCGTTTGGGCTGTACACCCTTTATGCGCCCAATGTTAAATGAAAATGCAACGTTACCATTTACCTGGACCCACAACATAAGTGAATGAAGTGATTGTCTTTTACGCTAGCGTGTTGATGGCCAGCACCCATTTCAAACAGTAACATCATTCACTTATGTTGAGGGTCCAGGTAAATGGCAATGTTGCATTTTCATTCAGCATTGGGCGCATAAAGAGTGTACAGCTCAAACGGCTCGTCCGATTTAAAAAATTCCTTCACTTTACATTGGAAACACTATATTTGGAGTCGGTTTCTTCTCTAACATTTTGCTGTAATTCTCCTAATAACAGAGTTAAACTATGACAAGGGACTTTTGAGACACACTGTATGGTTATTTTTCGAAAACACAGAGATATGTAAAATAGTTATTTTTCCTAATCAAAATTTTCAATAAGAAGAATACACTGCATACTTATATATATATATATATATATATCTACCACGACGTTACTCATGTCCAAGAATTAGAAACTTGCTCTAACTAAAAATTGTGTGATTTTTGCGTTTAAAATATTCCGGGAAATGTTGTTATACCAATGTCTCACTTCACACAATTTAAAGAATTCTGAATTGCGTTCACTAATAACATGACATTAGTACAAAAACAGAAAAAGAAGAAGAAAAATATTTTAATACTAGAAAATTTTATCACTGAATTTAGTATTTCACAGTAAGCGCTGCTCATATATCCGGTAGATCTTGGGGTCAAGTTACAAAATTAAAGTCATTTGAAAAAAACATTACACATTGTAGAAATAGGTAAAGAAATAACAGAACCTGCTTGATTGCAGCTTAATACCTCACTATAAAGATTTTGTACGTACTTATAAGAGGTATATTTAAGATAAACGCGAACACTGGTGATAAAGCAGAGGATGATGCACAAATACAGAACACATTCACTGTCTTCCAACTAGAGAAGAGGTTTGAAGATTAAAAAGAAAAAAAAAAATCAGTATTTCCATATATCATTCTGGCATTTGCCAATGCTAGTCAGCAATTTTGTTTCAAGAGTGTTAAAAATAATTCGAAAAACTAAAATATGTGTTACAGTTGTCTCTTAAAAAATAGTTAAGTTATGGACCGTAATAACAAGAAGTTTTTATTCTTTGTAAGTTTAAAACCTGGTAAAGTACTAGGACTATCAGATTAATATGCAGGATAATACAAAAGTGTTTAAACACCCTAATAAGTGCTTTAAAAAAATGCAAATTATAAGCAAAGTATCACTGTAGGTGAAGAATAAAGATGGGGAAATGTTTAAGGACACATTACAACGATATATACCATCTTGAATTTTACGCAAAAGGACTTAAATGGAAACCATAACACGTGATATACTACTTTAATAGGAAATCTCTGAAGAAACTGAATGACATGATTATTTTTGCTCTAGCATTAATCATTACGAAATTATGACCTTTTCTTTGTTGTGCCCCACAATATATATATATATATTGCTTAGTGTTACTTTGATTATATTCTGCAGAGTTTTCCACTTATTAGAGTGTTTCCACACTTTTGGACCATCGTATATATCAAAATTTTAGGGAGGGAATAATTATTCAAAGTTTAAATTATTTCCTTTAAGTGTCAACAGATCAGCCATTAATTGACATAGACCTCTGGAACAAAAGTACTATATTCTGAATTGATCACACCTTTAGAATACTTGATACTTTTTCGACTGCATAAGGCGTTGCCTGGGAATACGGTCACGGAAAAACATTTCACTTACATTTCAGTAAGAACGGAGGTTTTACCCTTCTATACAAACAACTAAATTGGATGTGAAGACAATATTGACATGTAAATGATTCCAACAAAAATAATAGATTTGGTATGTGATCAACATAGCGTGAGTGGTTGATTTGGCTTTTGACGTTCAGTTAAGCACCGAGGCTATGTGAGACGTGATCCTATAGCTTAACGTGGAATCCGAATCATATGGGCACCTAGGTACGCTAACTATATAGCCACAATGGAGTTCATAGCATGATTATATATATATATATATATATATATATATATATATATATATATATTTATTTATTTCATCACTGAAAATATCATGAAAAGGCAAACAACTTTTGTAGGAAAGAGTATTTTGTGTGTGGTTTCGTTTATGAAATGGCTACAATATAATTACGACTGGAGATAAAAACATGAAACAGAAAGTGGAAAATATCAAAGCGCGCATGGAATATAGCGCTGTAGTTGGTACCTCCCTACCATGGGGACCCGGGAGGCCATCCGAAAATTGAGTGGAAAGTGTATTTTTATAAGTCACTGAAAGAACCATGCTAAAAATTTTGCAGTAAAAAAAAAAAAAAGTTTTGTGTGTGTGTGTGTGTGTTGGACACCGTTTACAAAATAACTATTTAACCAGGGGCGGATCCAGGACCGACTTTTGGGGGGAGGGCGGTGGGTTGTCATACTGCTACTTTTTAAGGGCACAAAACTTTGGAATGTTTTATTTATATATATATAAAATAAGTTTTCCTCTTCTGGGGGGAGGGCGATTGCCTCGATCGCCCCCCTGGATCCACCCCTGCATTTAACTGCGAGTTATATCTGACAGCAGGATGTCACAATGAACCCGTGGCTACCACGTAAACAATGCCTTACAGGGAAAACTTTCCTACATAAATCGTTTATTTTTTCATGATCTTCTCAATGATGTAAAACAAAAATTCATACCTTGTTACTGAAAATTTTCGAGTGACTCCCTGAGACTATTTGATAGCGGACCTTATGGAGCAAATAGAGCACTCCTTCAATTGTTTCTCATTTATAAGCACTGGACACTTTATCTGAAACACCCGGTGTATATATATACTCTTTAGATGGCTATACATCAGCCCTAATGGTCTTGGACTAACTAACTAACTAACTAACTCTATGGCCTATGGAACCCGGAGATCCAATGCCGTGTTCACAAAAGCTCTCCACTGACTTCTATCCTTAGCTAACTGAATCCAGTTTCTATTTTGTATTCCAATCTCTGCGAGATCCATCTTAATATTGTCCTCCCATCTGCGCCTAGGTCTTCCTAATGGTCATTTTCCGATTGGTCTTCCAGTCAAGACTTTGAAAGCGCGTCTACTTTCTTCCATTCTGGGTACATGACCCGCCCACCTAAGCCTCCTATACTTGACGACCCTAACAATGTTGGGTAAACCGTATAAATTATGTAGTTCCTCGTTATGAAGTTTCCGCCATTCCCCATTCCCGTTCCTCTTGGGTCCGAATATTCGTCTCAGGATCTTGTTCTCAAATACTTTCAGTCTATGTTTTTTCCTCAGAGTAAGTGACCATGTTTCGCAGCCATACAAAACAACAGGCATGATTATCGTTTTGTATATTTTAAGCTTCAAATTCCTCGACAGAATTCGCGACAACAAGAGGTTTTGAACCGAATAGTAACACGAATTCCCTGCTTTTAGTCGACATTTAATTTCTTCGTGGATATGATTTTCCTCTGTTAATATTGATCCTAGATATTTGAAACTATCCACTTTATCAAAAGTATTATTTAATATTTTAACGCATCTATAATTTGCTGTATTACGGTCCCGACGCACCTCCATGTATTTAGTTTTCTCTGCATTTACTTCTAAACCCATGTCCCTGCAAGCGTTTAATAAGACCTCTGCATTTCTTTCTATTGTTCTCCTATCATTCCCTATTAAATTTACATCATCAGCATATGCCATAATCTGGTGAATACTGTTTAACTCTAGGCCCTGGTTGCTATCTTTGATTTTCCTTATAGCGTATTCCAGAACAAAGTTAAATAATAATGGCGACAACGCATCTCCTTGTTTCAGGCCATTTTCGACGTGAAAGTTCGTGGACAAAAATTTTCCTACCCGGACTTTACTTTGGGATTCATTTAAACATATCTTAATTAATCTAATTAACTTTCTCGGTATTCCAAGTTCTGTAAGAACGTTCTATAATGTTTCTCTCCTAACCGAGTCGTACGCCTTTCTAAAATCAATAAATAGTTGATGCACCGGGGTATTGTATTCCCACTTTTTTTTCGAGTATTTGGCGAATGGTAAATATTTGGTCGATAGTTGATCGATTTTGTCTATATCCGCACTGATAATCTCCAATAATTTCATCTGCGTATGGGGTCAGTCTTGCTAATAGAATATTTGAAAGGATTTTATAGGATGTTGACAGAAGAGAAATGCCTCGATAATTATTACAATCAGTTTTGTCACCTTTCTTGTGAATTGGAACAATGATTGATTCTTTCCACTCTTGTGGCAATTCTTCCTTGTTCCAGATAAGAAGAATGTGTTTGTGTATCTTGTTCCACAATTTTTCGCTTCCAGCTAAAATTAACTCAGCCGGAATTTCATCTACACCCGGAGATTTGTGTTTCTTTAATTTCTTTATAGCGGTTTCTACTTCTATTCGGTTGGGTTCTGGAATATACGGTTCTGCGGTGTGTATCTCCTTTTCTCCACGCACACTAGTTTTTGGTTGCGTGTTCAGCAAATCGTCAAAGAAATCTTTCCATCTATTTAAGATGCTATCCGTGTCAGTGAGAACTGTACCGTCAGATTTCTTTAATATGTAAGCACGAGGTTGATAGCCTTTCTTAAATTCGTTGATTCCCTTATACATGTCTCGGATGTTTTTATTTTTACTATTATCTTCAAGTTCCTTAATTTTAGTTTTCAGAAAATCGCGTTTCTTTGTTCTAAAAGTTTTGGAAGTTTCCCGCCTGATATCTGCGAAATTTTGTGTAGTTATTTCATTCGGATTTTGTAGCCAGCGTAATTTTGCCTGTTTTCTCTTCTCTGCTAGTTTTATGCATTCCTGGTCGAACCATGGTTTGTTCCTACGTATTTCCGCATGTCCCAATTTTTCTTTTGCTGAAATTTTAATGTTATCTCTAATTTCAATCCAGGATCCTCAACACTAGTGCACTCCGAATCTTCTAAAGCCGAGAATCTATTCGAAACTTCAATCTGGTATTTCTCTCTTACCTGGCTCTCTTCTAATTTCTTTAAATTGAATCTCTCCGTTTTCGGACAATGAATATTACCTGTTACTGACAGACTGACAACGGGTTGAATTTGTTACTGACAGACTTTCTATTATTACTCTTAAGGGACGGTGGTGTGATATTATTGTTTTAAATGTACATGCCCCAACTGAAGATAAAGATGACGATATAAAAGACAGTTTTTACGAAAAAGTGGAACGGATATTTGACCAACTCCCGCGATACCATATGAAAATTCTATTAGGGGATTTCAATGCGAAGGTAGGACGAGAGGATATTTTCAAACCGATTATAGGGAACGAAAGTCTGCATAAGGAAAGTAATGACAACGGTGTTAGACTCGTGAACTTTGCAACATCCAAAAACCTAATCGTGAAGAGTACAAAATTCCCACATCGCGACATTAATAAATACACTTGGACATCACCAGACGGGAAAACACATAATCAAATTGATCACGTTTTAGTAGATAGAAGAAGGCAATCTAGCATAATTGATGTCCGGTCGTTTAGAGGGGCTGATTGTGACACTGACCACTACCTGGTAGCAGCGATAATACGAGAGAGGTTATCGTTGAATAAAGGTAAAGGTCTTGGACTACTAAAATAAAAAGGACTATACGCAAAACAGATTAAATATTCAAATATATGTAATGCTTTTGAGCATCTACCAAGGAGTCACCTCAAGAGCACGGAAAAATGAAATTTATTAACTTTAAAAAAATATGTGATTGCCTTTTTGTCCGCGGACAACTAAGCTGAGTACGCAGACAATACATGGAAATGCTTGTTGCTGAACTGCCTCCAAAACGAACCTGGGAAGCTGGGCGCCGCTGCCTTCTACAAGGGACTGAACCACTTTTAATCCAATGTGGATAAGAAAAGGCTCTTTTATTGAAAATAATGGAAGCAGTCTTCCCTATTCCCTAGTGTCAAAAAACATTTTCCATTGCGTGTATTATTAAAAACTAACAAAAACAAAATCGATCAGGCAAGCATTAACAATCAAATAAAAGCAAAAACACGTATTTTAATGTCAAAAAAAAAAAAAAAAGAAAGAAAAAGAAAAAGAAAAGAAAAGAATAGCATTAAGGAATTTACTCAACAATTGCAAGTAACATTAAATGTTAATTGGCAACATTAGATATATAATCACGTAGGTTTATCACTTCGCTACGTAGATGTTACTTGGAACATTACAGGAGGGAATCCACAAGATGGTAGTGCTATGCTACACCAGCGAATTCACTTTTTTTTTTTCCGTTCTTGCCTTTCGCACCCTGTATAGCAGATAGCAATGATAGTCGCACTACTTTATCAACCGCTGACCTAACCAGAGGTAGGTGACTGAGATTGTTATCAATATTTTAAAAATATATGTGACTGCTACATTGCAAATAAAGGAACAAAAATGGGAGGGAATAACTCTCAAACAACCCCAAATACTGGTTAAACCTCACTTTGTGTGTCTAATACCAGAGGAAAGGCATAATAAGACCATCAAAAGTCTTTGTTATTCTCGAAGAGTCTGAGCTGCGTCAAACTGAAACTGTTATAGCACTGATTTACTCAGCTGGGGAGAAATGGAACAGGAAACGTTGATCAAGATTTCAAAACAAGTTAAGATGACACTGTTCACTAAAAAAAAAAAAAAGCTACAGTATAAGGCAAATTAATCAGGGCTACAGTGTAAGAGAAAGCAATCAAATAAGTCGCTAAATAGCATTGGAAAATATCCACTGCACATTGTTTTCGAAAAAAAAAAAAAACGATTAATTTTTTAATCGTTACCATTTTTTTAATTATTATAAATTAAAAATTAACTTCTGGAAAATTTATTCGATTACACTAGAGATTAACAATTTAAAAAATGATTAATTTAATCGTTATTCTTTTTAGCAGCTTAATTACAAGCTTGCTTGTAGAGTTACCGTATTTCCTCAAATAACCATACCTAATATCTTTCCGGAAGGGGAATAAAAGCACGAGATTATGTCAAGAACATTTTAAGTTAAAACAAAAATCATGTAAAGGTTTAAAAAAGTACTTGTCATCACGCTTAACTGCCGGTAATTTACTACAATTACTGCATATAAAATTACTCTAAGCCTGAAGTGATTAACGCTTCAAACTGTGATTAACGTAAGCATTTCTTTTTTTCCTGTAACTGAGGACTGATATATCAAGAATATTACTCATTCTTTGACTGTGGAAAACGTACACTGTTGACAAAGATTCGGAAAAAAAAAAACATTTCAATAAATGGCACCACAATAGACGCGCCGTACTTTTGACTTTTGAAAATAACGAAAAATAATAACAGAGAAATACTTTGTATTACGCATGTGTTCCTCTAACCTGGTTTTCATTACTACGAAAGGCTTTCCATTTTTTATTTATTTATTTATTAATAGAAATAAAAAAAAACTTTTACTCTTTATTGTCCTAAATTTTCGTGATGAACAAATTTAATTGAAACCCATTGTAATCATATCTCGAATACCTGGGTTTGCACAGCGTGGAATCAATTCACGGCGTTATAGAAAATATTCCTGTACAAAACTTAACATTGAGTTCCGTACAAAGAAAGAAAGAAAAAAATGAGTCATCTACATCTTTGAAATATTACTTCTAAATAATTTGTCAATCGATCAAATATGACATCAAGATCAGATTCTGTATTAGATCATTCCAAAAACTTTGATGATAATCTGTTTAAGAAATCACTGACTAAAAGTTTCACAGAATTCGAGTAGTGAAAAATTAGAAATGGGCACTGGATTAAACCTTGGGTTTAATTCCCTGGCCAGTCATACTTGTTCGCTTTATTTTTAATGTATATTCATCCACAGAGAATCTGCCGTTTTAAAACTATTGATTGCTCATAATTGATTTTTACTCAACTCTTTGGTCTAAAATAAATTTATATATTTCCGAATAGTTATGTTCGGTAAGTCTTTTCACCTTCTGTTGGTTCTTCATAGATAAAAATGGCTTTCTCTTTTTCTCAATCAATACCTTTATTACTCCCGTTCCTTGTTTAGTTTCGAGCGAGGGAAGAAGACAAGGAAGTATGGCGATCGTGAAAATATTAGAATTCGGGATTTCAACGAATTTACACGTTTAATAGCTCATGTGTGTCAAAAATGTGATGTTTTGATATCTGTACTGATATACGCTCGCCCAGAGGCTATACCGTTCCACGTATCTGAACAAAATTTTAACTAAAGGCTTTCATGTAATTCTACAGTTATTATTATTTTTCGTTTTCTTTCAAATTTTCTTCCTACCCTTAAAAAAAGGGAAGTTTACTGAAGGGTGGAAATCAAAAATTGCGATTTACTTAAAAACTCTTCTAACCACTTTGTTCATATATCAAAAATCAATTTTTCATTAAGAACCTTATACTGTGGTATAAGTCTTTCTCAGGGAAAAATCGAGGAGTAGTATACTCTTAGGGTTGAGTTTTTTCGGGCGGTGGCCCGTACCTTTTATTTATTTATTTATTTTTCCCTAATTACTGGTGACCACAAAATGAAGCCATTCTCATCTTCTAGTATCCATTAAAAGATGTGAATAAAATACAATGAATCTACTCGGAATTTTATTTAGGAGCAGACAACAAAATAGTCACTTAGTTTCAAAATGTGGTCTAAACGCTCAGTTCTGATTTCTTTCTAGCAATTTCTCAGTACCAGTTTAATATGTTATCCATTTGTTGCTCTAATTCCATTTTCCTTCTCAAAATTGCCATTCCGTCGGTATGACAAGTGAGGCGGTTACCCCAGATCCCGTGCCATACAAGGAAAGAGTTAGTCTATTCGGAGAAAGTAACAAGTTCACTAACTCTAATTTATTCTTGGGATTTAAAATATCTAGAGATAAAGAACCATAATTTTGTAAAAACATATTAACGACTGCATACTATTAATGTCGCGAAGTACGCTTCTAGCGGGACTACTTTTGAATAATTTTTTATTTAGCATAACTAAACCGGAGGAAGTACAAATAAATAAACAAACAAACAAACAAACAAAAAATATCGATTTTAAATTCAAGTTCTAAGTTTAATTTTATTAAAAAACTTCTAAACATAGTAAACAATAGGCTATTTTACACACCGAAAATTAACAAGAAATCTTCAGAAGCAATAGGCCAAGAAATGTATGTTTAAATAAAACACTCCGATATAGCAGTCTTCAGATAGAAAATGAAACTGGAAGACAGTTTGAACAATCGCAGGATTTAAGCCTCGAACTCTCAATGTTAAGTGAAAAGTTCTTACCATTAACCTACGTCCCTTTAGTAAGATTATTACTTAATAATCTGTAAGAGTATCAGTGATATGATACTACGCTTCATATCCAATCAAAGCCTTTACTTTGTACTTTTCGACTAAATTTGTAACATTTGCTCCTTAAATAATTTTTAATCGCAACTTTTGTTTTCCATTGAAGGCAATAAATTTTCAAATTAACTTAAAGTAAGCCAATTTTTCTTGCTCTGTTAAGATCTTAACAATACTCTAATAACTGAACGGAATCCTGAATTTAAAGGAGCAGTTCGACTTAGAAATGCATTTTTTACAATTTATTTCCATTTGTACAGTTGAAAATTCTAAAAGGAATGGTGTTTGTTTGATCGCGATGCGTTCAGTCGTTAGCGAGTAACAGAGGAAGAAAGATTTTGTGATTACGTCATAGGTGGGCAAGGAGCGAGAGCAGGCTTACATACTACACAGTGCCAAGCATTTCGTTTGTGAGAGGTGCGGTGGCACGTTCTAAGTGCGGTTTCCTTTTCCAGAACTGATTGCAAAGACTTACAAATATCATCTGCATGTAGAAAATGATATCTGATGGTGGGCTGTACAAACGTTTTTATAATATTATAAAACGTATCCTATAAAGCATGAGTTCAGCGTTTCAAAAATAAAAAATAAAAATCGAAACCAATATGTAAATAGATGGCGGACGAGATTGCTGCAACACCTAAGTACGTTTTCTTTAATCATTCTTCCGATTCCCAAACATAAGTATGTTCATTTTCACGTTTTGTTGCAATTTTTAACGCTGACCCTATAATTTTGTGCTTCAAGGTATGTACAGGAACGTAACATATGAGGCAAAAATGAAATAACATCTGTAAAGGTTGCCAGAATACGAAAAACACTTCACCGGTTAAATTGCTTTTATTCTCATAGCTATCCGCGGAACAATTCTCATCACCCGTTTCATCATCATTGTCACATGATACAGAGAAATTAAACGATGGATCAATGTCTTGAGGAACAGTCATCGTCACGGATTCCTTCTACAAGCCGGTATATTTCACTCCCTAATTCACATTGTACAGCTTATTTCTAAAGCAGTATCTTCAGAATCATGAGTGACATCGTCTCTATTACCCTCTAATGCCTCGTCTTGACTACAACCACCAATTGCGTCTTGTACGATATTTGTACGTTGGTTACTGGACATAGATCGGTGCTTGTTCAATGGCTCTGATTTTAAACCTTACAATAATATACTTGGAACAGCATTCTTTCTCAGTTTGCGTGTAAATAATTCTCCTGGCATTAGCCGGGAACCTAGATCTAGACGGTAAAAACTCATGGGGGGGGGGGAGTCAGAACCCAGACTATGATATGTATATCATGTTTACTAAAAACTTTCAAAAATATCTAAATAATAGGTTAAATCAATTTTGTCACTCAAAAACTGGGGGGCCTAGGCCCCCGGCCCCAGCCTTGATCCGCCACTGGCATTAACTTTTCTTTCAGTAAACTTGACTTCTCGAAGGCAGCCTCTTCAAGATGTTTGGAACACGAGTGATTTTATTTGGTACATTTTTTCCCATTGATTTTCTTGCGCCATAATTTATATCGATCTGGTGATTTCTCACGACTTAGAAACGTAAGAAAAGACACTTTACGTTCTCAGCACAAGAATTACAACCGAAAACACAGCAGGTGTTAGGCATTTCTACTTCACTTCACAGACACAGCACGCGCTGTACTAACACGTGTTTTCTACTTCACACTAGTGTTTCTTTCAGAAAAAAACATCCGGGGGGGGGGGGGGAGGGCACTTAGTATTCGGAGAGGCACATTATTTTTACACAGTACTATTATACTTATTATATTATAGACGTATTATTTTGGTCTCCTCCGGAGGAATCTCTCAGAGCTCCGGGAGACAGTGCCATCCTAAAAACATGTCTGGAAGAAACACTTTCGCACAACAAACGTAATTACTGCTCTCTCTACTCTTTTTTATACTAATGCTATAGGAAAAACAACTAACAAAAAATGCCCTCATAAATTCAACACAGAACAAGACTGCTAACAAATCCAAAACACAATCTATTAAATCCAATGCACTATTAAAGGTTTATCAGCTGCGTACAAGGGAGTGGTTGCTGACTCACACTGAGTTTCTCGCGTATCGCACCCATGACGTCACCATTTACAATTCATCAAAAACAAATGCCTGTAGAAACTAAACGAGACGGCCTATTAAGATATAAAAAAATACGGGTCTCTTATTTTTTGTTACTCTTTCTATTGCACCAAACTTGTTTTTAACTCGAACTGCTGCTTTAATGTATCACAAATCTGCCTTGTATGTCGGAATCCGAGAACAGACTGTAAATGAAAACGCGATCATAATTCGCACGTGACAAAATGGCTGGCATTCTCAGTTATGGGCCAGGAGACTCACAAATATCACTTTAAATTTAGGTCCACATCTCATATAGTCACATTGCAGAAAACCAACGTTAAACTTTAATAGATACAAATAAAAAGATGAGCATATTATTATTGATATTTCGAATTACATTTCCTTATGATTGTTAATGGTAGGTTGTATTGGACTTATAGCGTCCTTTTCTTCACCAAGACTATATAAGACATGGACCTACAGCTCAACGTAGGATTCGAACATGACCTCTTACCGCAAATCGAATGTAGGTCTTCCGTGTGGAAGGCGCGTACGCTAACTGTATCTATGAGGAAGCTCTATTTAGCTCTTAATGTCAGAAGCATCACAAAAAATTAATACTGATATACAGAAAAATAATAAAACATTTCAATGAGAAACTATAAATGGTAAAGTAATCGATATGGTCAAAGCACAATCCAAAGGAAAGAAACTTTATACATGAACAAATTAATATTTCCTTAAAGCTCTCAACAGATTCAATATTTTGATCATGCAAACCCACAAATCTTCTGCTAACATTTTCAAACACTACTATTCATAGCATCGCCACGAATAATGACGCAACTTACATGTACGAGAAATAAGATATGATCTGAGATGTTCCATTGTGAACAAATTACTGACAAACACATGAAAACTCTGATATCATAAATGTAAAGTAAAAACCAACTAGATGATTCAACAGGGAAGAGGACAATATCTGAAAGTAAATAAATAATCAAACTAGTTACTAATGATGTCTGTACAAAAATATAAAACAAGCACCAATATTACACTTAAATTGTACAACCCAGTACTTGAAAGAGTATAGGACTACTAAAAAATCTAATATCCTCCAACAGTGAACCTGAAATATTCAAAAGTGTGCTATTATCTATTGCTTAAACAACGAAATATGCTAAATCGTAGATTAAAAAGCCGAAATGTTACTGTTAGAAAGAAGTTTAACACAAAAGCGCGCGCGCACACACACACACACACACACACACACACACACACACACACACACACACACACACACACACACACACACACACACACACACACACACACACACACACGTATACGCGTATTTGCGTACTTGTTAGCTCCGAGTTGGGAGACCGACTTGTTGGAACCAAATGTGCATAAAAAACTAAAAGAGATACAAGAACGAGAGTGAGATCAAAATCCATGACTTTTATTGATATTTGCGGTGGGAAAACTCTTATGACTCTATTTCTGACAGTTTCTTGGGAAATACGTGTGGTGCCGTACTATATTTATTGGATCCTGGTGCCAACATCACCTGCAAGATGTAAATGGCACCGGTACCAATAACATATCTGGATCATCTAATGTTACACACTCACACACTATTAACATTTTTCTACAGAATTGCAGGCGTTATGAGGACCTCTACAGTGTTGCAATATTTCAGTCACCTATAGTGTAAAATAATAGCACAAAGTAGAAAAGTACACGCAATTTTGGAGGAATAAGTCTACAAGAATTTAAAAGTATGTGGAAAGAAACTACATAGTTGTTTATATTTAAGTTACCAGATATTCGTCAAGTAAACTTCCTACACTACTCCTTAAATCTGGCAACCTCGTCAAACCGGAAGACACTCTGTATGTTTGGTCTCCACTTCGCTTTATCGGAATAGAAGTGGGTATTTAAAACAAGTTCTATCGGGAAAGAAACAACTCGTTCGTAAACGGGCGAGAGGCAGTTCGAAGTTTGCTATGTCCACAACTGCTCGCTGCATTTGTTAATAAACGCTCAGAAGGATGTATCCACCTTTTCGATTTACTCAAACAGTTCCTCTACCTTCTGCGTGACGATGACGTAGAAACATTCTCACGACAGCGAGACTCCTTTTATATCACATTCGTCGATAGAAAGGTAAAGCATAAGATCTCAATTGTTTTGAAGGAAAAATATTAACACAGAAACATAAATAGGATGTGCTGAGAGTTTTAACGCGTAGCTATTTTATGTATTTTCTTGCTAAGTATTTACACGTTCAATTTGGGACATTTAAAATTGCTTTTCGGATAGATGAATCGGACTTTTGATCAGGCTTTTGTACTGACCAGATCCAACATATGAATTTAAATGTATGGCACATTTGACACTTTAAGGAACAACTTAATTACATTGAAACATGAGCACACAGTACAAAAATTGCACATTAGAAAATGACTCTTACAACTTTGTTACAGTTTGTACGTAAATTCTAGAATTCGAAAATATTCTTGTAATAATCCTGGTCACTGTGTTAATTAATTCTTGTGGGCATCATTCTTATATTACTGAATGTGTCTCTAACAAGGGAACTTACGGAAGTGTAACTCACCGATTTGAATATACTTTGTAGACTTGTAGAACATCGAAAAATAATCGACACGTATTTTTTTCGGTAATGCTGTGGGTTTAAGGTCCCTCGGTAACCCTTTGAACGTTAGGGAAGATTTTGAAGCATAGACAGAAAACAATCATTTAATGTAGGAGAAAACATACTCCCAGGGAGGTTTTAGACAGCTGATTCAGAATCTGATTTCAAAATTAGAAAACTCAAAATGGTGGATCCAATATGGTGGTTACAATTACAAAAGTCTTCTGGTTTGAAATGGTTTGCAGTTAGCCAAGAACAATCGTAGTTGACAGGTGTTACTGCGAGAAAACTGCAGACCAATTTGAAACCCCTTTCTGTACTTATTTTAACGGTATGTTTGATTAAAGTGAGTCCCCTCACCTCTCACTATTCGGCGTGCTTGTTTAAAGTGAGTCCCCCCACCTCTCACTATTTTGGGTGCTTATTGAAAGGGAGCCCCCTCGCCTTTCACTATTAGGAGTACATATTGAAAGTGAGTCCCCTCGCCTCTCACTAGTCGGGATGCTTATTTAAGTGATTTATAGTATATTTGAGTATGAGTTAAACCTCAAAAGAGTATCTCAAAATAGAAACCATTCCTGCAGGGTTAACAGGATTTAGCATCTTGATGTATTCTTCTTTAGGCCATGGAAACATTTCTTGTACATTTTTCTGACATTGTCCTTCTCTATAACATAAATTTACATCTCCGTAATAATATAATTAAGATCTAATCACTGATTCATAATCAGCTTTCTTCTCCCACATTTGCAAACATTATTAGGTATCTGAGGTACGAAAGCGGTTATTTTGATTAAAAACCACATGCGTTTGGCAATCCCGTAACATTTAATTTCAAAGATTATGAAGCATTTTGTATTTTGTGTGCAATGATTGCTGTAATAAAGTGTGCGTTGTGTTAACTATGTTTATGCATCACACATCTCTTTACGGAATATCATTACTGTAAAACGTTGTCTCAATAAATTCATAATTATAACAATTGAGGATATACATTGAGAAAAAAATGTAGGTGGCGTACTTAAAAAGATAGGTTACATGTATAAATTCCTGTAGTTTTTGGTAGGGATGTTACCGAGACCGAGACGGTCTTTTATATATCGAGACAAGACAGAGACCGAGACTGACTTTTACATGCCGAGACGAGACCGAGACCGAAACGGACCTCTATAAATCGAGACGAGACCGAGACGAGACCATGGTCAGTCTCGGTCTCGTCTCGAATATTGATAGTTATTTTGCCTTTACTTAAAATTTGTTTCGTTGCTGTATGAGATAATATGGGAACGGTTGACTGATGTACAGTGTCGTATTTAGGGGGTAGGTATCGGGCTCAAGCACAACACAAATCTTTGTTCCCCTTTCCTCAAGCCTCTCCCGAAACAAAATCCACTGCTGTTGTATATAATAATCTCTCTCTCTCTCTCTCTCTCTCTCTCTCTATCTATCTATCTATCTATCTATCTATCTATCTATATATATATATATATATATATATATATATATATATATATATATATATATATATATATATATAGGGTGGCCCATTTTAATCTTTCCACGGAAATATCTCGAAAACAGTTGAACATAAATGAACTGAACAAAAAGTAAAATAAGAAATACCATGGGGCAGATCGAATGGCGATGTCATAGTGCCCCCCAGGGCCGCTCTTGAAGGGGGCCCGGGTCCCAACTTTAAAATCTTAAATGGAAACATGGGTCGAGTGACACCTCGTTCGATAGGTCTTTAAAAACTATAAAGCGATGTGGCAAAAGATTTTTCATATCGGTCACCGTATTCAAAATAGCCCCCAAGATGTTATCTGCATCAGATGAAGGTCCAGTAGCACTAATATGAAAACGGTTGAACATAAATGAACCAAACAAAAATTCAAATATTAAATCCACGGGGAGAATCGAATGATGTTGTCGCGGTGCCCCCCAGGGTCGGCTTTCATGGGGGTCCAGGCCCAACTTAGAAATTTTAAACGAAAAAATGGGTCAAGTGATACCTCGTTCGATAGATCTTTATACACTAAACTGCGTTGTGACAAAATATTGTTAATATGGGTCACCGTTTTCAAAATGGCCGCCAAGACATGGTGCCTGTATCTGATAAAACGTCGAGTACCACTAATATGAAAACGGTTGAAGATAATAACGGATGAACAGAATAAAACTCCTATAGGAAATCACAGGGGATGTTTATCATTCCAGGATTCGAAAATGTTGCAACAGAGGAGAAGATGCCTAGTGTAAAAGTGCGATAATGCAAAGGAGGAAATCTAAATCGTAGAATATCATCGATCCAACGTTAAGTGGGTGAAGCGGGACGGGAAGGAACGGTGAAATTGCAAATGAGAACCTTAGTTTTTGCAAATTGTATCTACACAACAAAATTATCTGAAATGTGATTTTATAACAGATAGGTGTCTTTAAAAAAAAGTAGGTAAAATTCTTGTTAAATATTACTTTCCATTTTGATTGCAGGCAATGATTTGTGCAAAAATGAATCAACTGAAATGCGAAACCAATTTGTCGAACAATGCAATTTTAAAACAACGAGTACAAATGTTGGTTTTGCTCAAAAGTCGTCTGCACAATATTGGTTCATTACTGCATTACAGCCAGTCACTTGTACACCCAAGTGTTTCAGACCTATCGCAAGTAAAAGTGGGGTTTTCATTTGAGATTTTACCATTCATTTCCGCTTCATCTACTTACGAAGGGAGATCGGAAAGATAATATTTTAAGAATTAGATTTCCTCTTTAGCATTATTTCACTTATACTTTAATAATCTTTTTCTCCGTTGGATTATTCTCGAGGCGTGGAATAATATATACCTTCTGGGATTTCCTATACGAGTTTTATCCTGTTCATTTATCTCCAACCGTTTTCATATTAGTGCTACCGGACGTTTTATCTAATACAGGCACCATGTCTTGGTGCCCATTTTGAATACGGTAACCGATATGAAAAATCTTTTACCACAACACTTTTTAGTTTTTAAATATCTATCGAACGAGATATCACTTGACCTATGTTTTTTCCATTAACAATTTTGAAGTTGGGACCTGGGCCCCCATGAAAGGCGGCCCTGGGGGTCACCGCGACATCATCCGACGTGCTTTATGTCATTTTCCTGTTTCAGTTTCTGTTCTGTTTATTGTCACAACTCTGTTTAGTGTTTGAAGATCTATCGAACGAGATATCACTTACCCCATGTTTCCATTTAAAATTCCAAAGTTGGGCCCTGGACCCCCATGAAAAGCGGCCATTGGGGACACCGCGACAACACCATTCGATTTGCCCCATAGCATTTCCTACTTGAGTTTTTGTTCAGTTCAATTATGCTCAACCGTTTTCGATATATTTCCGTGGAAAGATGAAAATGGGCCACCATATATATATAATCAGGCCTATATTGTATATACAGGATATGATCAAGGGATGGGCTAAACCATACTATGCCTCTTTATCCAGTGTAAAGCAGGATTGAAGCACGTTTTATTCAGTGTATACCTGAGCGTTAACGGGAAACTTAGCCTTTATAGCCCTTACCTTGGATCCAAGCCTATATATAAACAAGCAGTCTTACCAACGGAAAATAAAGTTGAATTTTCTTAAATTGTACTATGTTAGGTATTACCTATTTCTAATTTAGATATTAAAGAAAACCATAATACCACATACATTATTTAGTGTAATAAAGGACAATACAGAATCACTAACATCAACATTTTTTAGGTCTTTAATAACTTAAATAGCATAGACGGTGCAATGCGTATCATTTGTAACGTGTGGAAAAAAAAAAAAAAAAAAACAGAGACAAAGTTTATGGAACAGGGTGATGGGCGTAGCTACGCCTACGTGTACAGTGATATCTTGACAGGTAAACAGGGAAGACTCAGAAGGAAATAGACATGTGCAGAGCCATGGCTGCGTCGGAACAAGAGGAAAGGCGAAAAAATGTTGAATTGTTCCTTGAACTGCACCCTGATGTTCCAGTTGCGGAAGTGGTGAAGAAGTTCGTAGGGCTTGAATATGCCAGGTCGTGGGTTTATAAAACAATAGGAAGGGTCAAGAGTGGACAAGGGTCAAAAAGGAATGCGGGAAGTGGACACCCAAGGATTACTTTGGATAAAAACCAAAGGCGGTCCCTTGCATGCAGAATGTCATCAAGGCCTGGTGTATCGTACACATGGATGGTACGGAAGTATTTTCATCACCATGCAACGATGAAAAAAGTAGTGCAGAGCATGGGGTACATACAAAGGAAGCAGCGAAATGCCCCCAAAGTAAACGAGGACCAAGCAAAGAGACAACGACAAAGGCTCGCCAGTCTTTTCAAAGGAACCAGAGAACGTCCATTTGCACTTGATGTCATCGTCGATGATAAGAGTTACTATCCGTTCAAATGCAACAGGCCGTTGAAGTACTTCACGAAGAAGGGAAAGGATACAAATCCGGACATCAAATATAACAGGAAAGCAAAATTTGGCACAAAACTGATAGCATGGCTCGCTGCTGGACCCAAAGGGGCTTCGGAGCCATTTTTCATGATCTCTGGGGGTGCCATCAACGCGAATACATACATAACGGAGCGTATCGAGGCCCGACTGTTACCATACATATAGGAACATTACCCAAATAATGAGGGATACGTGATTTGGCATCAGCTCATTATGCGAGGGCAACTGTCGCAAAACTTGACGAGTTGGGAATTCGGTACGTTCGCAAAGAAGACAACCTCCTAAATGTCCCGCAACTGCGCCCTATTGAGGATTTCTGGGCAACTCACAAGGCTTTGGTCTACGCCAGTGGATGGGAAGCAAACTCCAAGGAAACCCTGATCAAGAGGTGGAAGAAAACCTTCTCTGAATTTTCTTCCGAGTATTGGCAAAACTCTTTTTCGGGCATACATAGGAAGGTGCGCTCAGCTGCTAAACATAGACCGGATAGTGCAATCCATTGATGTCTATATCTGCAGTACATGTCCAGCATTTACATGCTTTCACTGACACATTATTGTAAGTGTATAGTAAAGAGTTACTTGCTGAAACCTTTGTGTCTTATGTATATATATATATATATATATATATATATATATATATATATATATATATATATATATATATATATATATATATATATATATATATATATATATATTTCGAATGAAGGAAGGAACAAAGTTAAAAGATATGAAAAATTTAACTTTTTCTAAAGACTTTACTTCGAAAACGTACTGATATATCACGTCTCATCATGTAGATGCTTCGAAAAGACTTAAGTGATCATAATGCCATTTACAAGAATTGTTATTTCAAACCGTTTCAGAGATACCAAACACATGGATAGTGATTGTTTTATTGCTTAAAATAACGTATTTGCGTTAAATTTTTATAGTGATTGTTGTTTTAGTTTGCTTCTATAACATTACAACAATAGTTTTTGGTTGTTTTAATTACAAGTTGCAGTTCCATTATTTTAAGCAGTGTTGCCAACTTAAATAAATTGCTAAATATTATTCTAAATATAGTGTAAACAACGTAACTAAGCTGCAAAATATTTTAATAACTCGTAATTTGCTTTATGGTGCAAGAATGGTTTCTAAAGACGATATTTTTCATAGTCTTTGGGCTATTTATAATGTTAATGTCAAAGTTTTCGTTCCAGCAATACATGTAAATGAAACTTGTAACTGAAATTAAATGTAACTTATAACTTTTCAGTAACACTAGTTGTTCTCCTAAGCCTTAGGCCTGATGTACACAAAACCATGCTTAATTAAAAGTTCTAAATCCACCCTAGTTACATTTCACTCGTTTCAGTTTGACCACCGACCACCTCAAACTCGATCCATACCATATAGCTATATGCAATTATTCAAGGACTTACAGTTAGTAATACACATTGTGTTGATTTTTGGTTTGGTTTGTTTTAGTTTAACGTCCCATGATTATGCTAGGGCGTCTAAAGGAGACGTGGATCTAATGATTATAATGGAATCCGAAACAATTCGGTCGTTCAACTGTACCCCCACCGGAAATCGAATTCGGGACCACGCAAACAGAAATCAAGCGTGCTAGCCACTAGACCAAATGGAGGTCCTAACATTGTGTTGATTTAAATCATTGAGTCAATGTTGCCAGATTCGAAGATCAAAAAGTAGCGTGTCAGTGCTACAAGAGTAGCGGATTTGAACTATTTGTAGGCCAAATATATACAGTAGAAATGAATTATTTGACAACTAATGACTGGTACTAGTTGAAAAATTCTTAACATGGGCTGGAAAATGTGCTGGACATATTGCAAGAAATTATGATCAATGAACAAAAACCATTCTATAGACAGGATACCACGAGATAAAAACAGCCTAGGAAACGTCCTTATACAAGAAGGTTTGACGAAATCAAGAACAACTGGGGAGTATCCTGAAAAAGAATTACTCAAGATAGATAGTTGTGGAGAAGACTTAAAAAACCTTCTTCCAGCAGTGGGTTGACAATGGTTGATTATGATTATGGCTATGATTTTATTATATCTGGACCTAAGACCGAAAAACCAGTTCCTTAAGTAAGACCTATAGTACTGTTTTCAAACTATACTAAGTAGTTACAAAGTAATAGGATGCTTTTAGACTTACATTGTTACACCACTAGAAAGAAGTTTATTAAAAATGTATTCTTAACTCAATTTCAACCAAAAAATGACTTAGTATAGTCTACCTCTAAAGTCCATGTATATATATAACTTTTACTATGTAAGATAGGGTGAAAACAGATGCAAAATTTAACGAAATTCATAAAGCGAAAAACAAATTTGATTCTTCATATTCCAGCAAAACTACGAAAATTAATGCAAAAGAAAACTAGAAAGTTAAGAATCACTTGTTTTGCCGGGACAGAGAAAATAGATACATATAGCTCGAATTACCTATATACTTACATAATATGTATGTTCATGTTTCGCAAGTAATTTTCAAGCAATATAAAATTTCAGCGTAATAAACGCATGATTAGTTTTCTCGAATAAAGGTCACAGGCACCGGTGAGGAAAATTGAATGAAATCTTTGAGTTTTACGTCCCACTGTTATGCCGGTTAGGTAAAGGAGACGGTGATGATGAGTAATGCATGAAATGGTGGAATGAAGAAAGTGAGAGGAAACGGGAGAACCCCGAGGAAACCCACACACACGGTGTTTGTCCACCACAAAGTTCACTTGGCGGGGATTGGAATCGAATCAGGGAGCCCAAGCACCAGAGGTGAACGCTCTACCACTGAGCCACCGTGGCTCCATGCACCGCTGAAAACTCAGGAATAAGCTTAATCTATGTTACGGCACTGGATATATGCTTATATAATACATTTCGACCTTATAAATTAGTATAAATCCAGAATACCGTTACCTTCAGCTTTTTTTTTTTTAAGTGGTCGTATAGTGGCCAAACGGTCAGTGATGGATCATGGATGGTTGTGCAAATTGAGATTTTTTCTCAGGGTCAGCATATCTACAACATATCACGGTTTCAAGCAATTCCACGGAAATCCAGAATAACGTTACCTTCAGCTGTTTTCAAAAACGTGGCCCTGTAGTGGCCAAACAGTCAGTGATTAGTGGTTATGCTTATTAAAACTTTTCCCAGTATCACAGCATCTACAACATATCACAGTTTCAGTCATTTTCATCGAAATCCAGAATATCTCTATCTTCGGCTGCTTTCAAAAAAGCGGCCTCGTAGTGGCTAAATGATCAGTGATTGGTGATTATGCCCATTAAGACTTTCTCTCAGGATCACAATAGCTACAACATATCACGGTTTCAGTCATTTTTACCGAAATCTAGAATTTCGTTATCTTCGGCTGTTTTAAAAAAAGTGGCCCTTAGGGATGCGCACGAGACGAGTCGAGACAGGATTTTCCTGACAAAATTCCAGTCGAGACACGTCTCTTCCAATAGTAAAATATACATTTTTCGAGTCGAGACATCATTTTTACAGCACATTTTCGAGACGAGACAGCCACAAATCTTGTCTCGTGCGCATCCCTAGTGGCCCTGTAGTGGTCAAACGGTCAGTGATGGCTGGCTGGTTGTGGCATTGGGTCTTTTTCTTAGAAACACAATATCTACAACATACCATTTGGTCTGAGTTTTTGTGACCGACCAAATCGTCACAGACAGCATTGATCGAGATTTTTTGTGAGTCGGTGTAGAGTTTCATCGCAAATTCTTCTGCACGTGCTATCATCTCATTCACATTACCAGATCCTATGTTACTTAGCAAGTAGGATTTTTACATTCCATGCTTTCTGTTTCCCAATGTCTGCGAACTGACTAGTGGTGATTTGGCGGATATTTTGTAAAATGTTTGATGGATTTTCTAAACAGGGCGTGCAAACGAATTTGACTGTTACAGTCCATGTTCTATTAAAGGAGATACAAGATTTATACGAACAGCAAGTATTTACTGATGACAAATCAGGAGAAATAATGAAGGTCGAGATTGGTCCTATTCCTCAACATTGGAAATGTCTTATTGATTTGCCTGAAAACAAATCTGACCTCGCAGCATTTTTTTTTTAGAGCTGATTAGGTTCTGTAGTCAAACAGTTAGTTATCACATCGGGTGGATTTACAGACTTACTTTCATCACAGGAAGAAGACCTACCGTTTCTGAAATATAATCAAGAATAGAGTGATAACGAGGATAATACATCGCGCATACCATACTTTCAGCTGCGGTTATAAGCAGCTGCTCATTGACTCCAAAGACACCGATGTTCTTGTTCTCCTTATACATTTTTTAAAACAATTAAGTCGGAGGAATATGGGTGTCAATTAGAACAGCAATAAAATCACAATTTATTCCAATGCACACAATTGTGAATGAGCTCAACGATGAAATGCCATTCCTTGCCGGCGTTCCTTGTACTGAGTGGAAGCGACACCACCAATCAGTTCGCAGGATCTGAAAAAAAGCTTGGAATGTATATTGTAAAAAAAAAATCATATTTGCTAATAGGATCTGGTAATGTGGATGAGGCGATAGCACGTGCAGAAGAATTTGCGATGAAACTCTACACAGACTCACAAGAAATCTCGATCAGTGCTGTCTGTGACGATTTGGTCGGTTACAAAAACTCAGACCAACTTCCACCAACGAAGGATGTTCTAATGCCCAACACCAAGTGAGCACACCTTCAAACATACAGTTAGCGATACGTCAGCGACTCGAATATTGATTTTCTTAAAGTCGTACTTTTTGGTTGGCAAACTACGAATGGAAAATTGGTGCCCAAATGGACCACTCAGGAGTCTATGGCTAAAAGTTGCCCAGAATTAGTCTTGTACATGTAAATATGCATGGGACATAAATAATTACAAGTGTGTGCAGGCTTCAGTGGAGTGCATGGAAACCTGTAGCTGTAATGGTAACAAGTGTTTTAACTTACTTATAAACACTTATGTACCAGAAAATGATTCATCTGATGAGGATTTAAAAAACTAAAGAAACATGTAATTTTGCGCAGATTTGATATGATAATGTAGAATATTATAATAGTTTTGCTTGTTTTCAGTAATTAGTAAGTATTTAATGAAGTTCGATGTAATATTCTCATAAATTACATACAAATAGAGTTATTGAGGTTTCTGCTAAAACATGTTTTAGTGACCATTGAGAAAATACAGATCATTCTTGATTTTAGAAATACCCTTTAGGTGTACAAAGATGTTATCAATCACCTATATATCACATGTAAATGGTGTTTGCCCTCACTTAAGACATCTTTACATATGTTCTTACCTTATTTTTTCTGCTTTTTTCATTATGGTAAGATAAACAATTTTGTTAAAGAAATAAGGAATTATTTTCAAAGACCGCGGGAAATACTGCACACAAATAAAGTTGAAAAATCTGAATCAACCTGAATATGAGCTGTAAATGGATTTTAACACTATAAAAGATATCTCTACTTACCTCAAAATTTTGTGATCTTTAACACACGTTAGTATCAAGTGACCAGAGACCTAGAAATGATCATGACAGTGCAGGCGAGCTCAAGGGAGAAGGGTTTGAACTGTTCTTCAAATATTGGGGAAAAAATCAGCTTTTATCTCGGAAACGAAACCTTTATTGACTGACGTGAGCTGAAATTCAGTGGTGCCATTCGGAGCATCAGCATTCCAATCAAAGTGCACTTTCCTTCAAAATTACCTTGCTGTACGGCTGTTTTTGGAAGTAAACCTAACAATATTGGTACCGTTGGAAAGATTATTTAATGCTCTACACAGTTAATTAGGGATGTTTGTTTTCATATCACAACTCATTGGGGAGATACTGAGCAAGAAAGAAAATATTAATTACAAAATATATCAGTTTTTAATGTTTAAGTTACATTTTCCGAAAACCCGTTGGATCTATCCAAAGCATGAATAGACAAAAGCGTAAAGCACACCTTAGAGATGAAACCGGAAAAAGAAATTCATTAATATCTTTATTAGTTTCGGAGATGTGTTTTTTTAAATTTGAAATGCTCATTCTTTTAGCTTCAGTAGAGGAGGGAGAGGGTGTACGGGGGATCTTCCGCTCACATCAAGCGACCGGCGGTCTAGAAAGGATAAGGATAGGGGACTTGATAATTTAGGACCACCGGTTGCTTTTACTCTTTCGGGTTGATCCAACTTCTTATTTTGGAGTCTTTTTCAGAATCTTCCTCGCGACTAATACGATTTATTAAATGGTATGTATTTGTTTAAAAAAAAAAGTGACAATTACCCTCTATGCCCTCCCAAAATGTTGCTGGTGGTGAGGATTTTCCCCTTCTAAATCCACGATTTTTTTGGACGAACCTTAAATTTTAATGAAGTAACTTAAAATTTTGGCATTCCTAATAGATACCGTTTATTATTATTTTCGTTTCATGTTATTAATGACTAGAGTAGCCTTCTAGAGTGTGTCTATACACTGTCATCAGCCCCAAAATGACGTCGCTTCACTGCTATTGAAGGAGCAGGAAACCTTCTCAAAGCTATGTAACTTGTCATTTGAAAAGAGCTATTATTCCGGTTTCAATATTGATCTCAATACAGGGAGAAAACCGTAAGGGATATCAAGAAGCGGTTTTCTGGAATTGATTCGCCATCTCAAGAATAGGTCCCATTTTCTCTGTTAACGCTTTTCTGAAACCGGAAGTAGTAGAAATCAACCGTTTACGGTTTCAACAATGATTACCATAGTAACAGATAGCGACAGGCGGTTTTCTAGAATTAATTGAGCATCTGAAGAAAGTATACCCTCTTCACTCACCCTCTTTATATTAAACCTTAAATGATAAAGAAATTACTACTGCTTTTAGTGTCAGTATTGATCCCCATTAAGATAAAACTGAAAGATATTTATGAGAATTGGTTTTCTGTGATCAATTCAAGGTCCCAAGGATCCATCCCATCTTTGATCAATTTAAATAGGAAGTGGTCAAAGTAGACAGTTTCTGATTTTAACGATAATCTCCAAAGAGAAAGAAGAGGATATAGATATATTTTTTACTCTTATCTCGGCACTAAAAGCGAAACTGCTGAAACCCAATACTACTTGCGGTTCCATTGTTGATTTCCATAGAGTAAAAACGATAATATATAGTGAACTTTTTGTTGTGGATTCAACGTCCGAAGAACTTATGTCTAGCTATATTCCTCTATTGTAATCGAAAGCAATAAATCTCCTGCAGCCGGTTTTAATATTGAATGTGCATAGGTTCGAAGTTTACTGTATTCACATTGTGAACGAAGTACAGTTGTTGTTCTCTCTACTACAGTATTATCAAATTCATTGTAGCTCATTGCCATCGCAAGTAGACCACTTGAAACGAATTTTGATCGTTGCGATTCTCAGCAATTTTATCGTTCTGATATGCGAATTGTCCGCTTTAATAACACCATAAATTGTAGTATTTGTCCCTTTTCCTCTCCCATGTATTACCGCTTCTCCTACAATACAATGTTTTCAGCAGTGATGGCCTATTTTTGTCTCCAGTTATGTTCTTTTCCTTTCTATTATTCTCTATGGGTTCTGGTGAGTGAGGTCCCTGGTTCTATTACGCCAAATGAACTTTGTGGTGGACAAACACCGTGTGCATGGGTTTCCTCGGGGTTCTTCAGTTTCTTCCCATTTTCTTCATTACTCACATTATTGTCTCCTTTAGCCTAGCCGGCCTAACCATGGTGCGTAAAAGTTAAAGTTTTCGTTTCATTCGCTATGAGCTCTTTGGTTTTACGTTTTGCAAAGCTACGGTCGCATTTTTTCAACACAAATATTTTCAATAATTTTAGTTTTCTTCTTTAGTTCCCTTGTAGCTAAATCGCTGTCGTTACTGTCTTCGATACCGAAAACCTGGATTCTAAAAACATGACTCATACAACTCAATAAACTAAATTAACCAAGGCTACTATTACATATGAGCGCTACCTACAAATAGCTTTATAGCACCATCATACGAAGACAATCAGACGGCAAGGCCGTTCGAGAAGAAATACTGTCATTCATGGCGCAAACATTGGTCGAATGCCTGCATGTCCCAGGTATGCTTATCGTTTGCATGACCTTGCATAGGACTACCGAGTAGTCTCTTCTTAAATTGTTATAAATGAAGAGTCCATGGGAAAAGAGGCGACGTCCATTTTTACTATTTTTTTCAAGAAACAATTTTAAAAGTTCAAAACATATTATTTCCTAAACTAATCGTGAAAAATACTTCAAATTTGATTTACAAGTTCTTTGTTATATGGGAACAATCTTACAAAATCTTATGTTTGACGTATATTATTGTGAGTAAAAGAATACAAGAAAACTGACATGCGGTCGGTATATACTGGGAAAAAACGGGTCTATTTCAGGCAAAACAATGGATAAAAGAGGCGATTGTTTTTTTCTAAATTATAAACAATATTATTAAAAATAGATTGCTTTCTACGTTTGTCATTTTTATTCTCCTTTACTCCGCTAATTACTTCTTTAGGAGTTACATATAGAAGGCTTGAGCATATGGGCTGCATAAGACATTCAAAGCTTGCAGATCCTGCCATTTTTCTTCAAGATAGGCAACTTTCCTTTAAGAAAGGGGAAAAATCTAAATCAAACCAATAATTATGTTTTTCATAGCATTCTGTTCAAACTCTTTTCAACCGATTTATCTCAGTTCTTTAATATACAACGAAAATTTTGGAAATGTACTTTTGTCCTCTAATTAGTATCAATTATAGGAGAGTGAGCTAAGGAGAACAAGTGTGGTACAAACGTTCATTGATTTTGTTAACCTGATAATCAAGGTCGCATAAACGACTAGTTGACATTGTTTAGGGAAAGGTGCAGTTGCTTAAGCAAGTTTGTCGACATTAAAATTTGAAATATCAGGTTCTGGGGCAAGAGTTATATATTTTTAAATCATTTAATATACAGGATGGTCCAAAAGTATTAGTACAGTATATTATTTTGGAAACAAACATGATTAAAACAAATCTGAGTAGCGGAGGGCGGACTTGAGTAAAGGAGCTACCGATTGATGCATGCGTTGTGAATGGCCGCCAAATTAGATCCAGATTATTTTTTTTCAAATGGGAAGGTAGCCATGTGACACATCAGTTAACACTGCTTTTGCAGGGAAATGCAGTCCCACAAGCAGAAATGCGTCATCGTGTCTCTTCGAAAGTTATGACGCCTTAAATTCCCACCTACAGGATGCTCCACATGTTGCCCATCAATTGTAAAACAAACGGAGTCCCTTAATCCAGTCCTCCTGAACCCTAAGAACACAGCGGGGGTGATGCTATCACAGGTATTCTGAATACGTTCCTGTAGGTGTGCAACATCTCGAATCTTCTGATACACCAGGTGTTTTAAGTGCCCCCATAAAAACTTTAAGGGAGTGAGGTCCGGCGACCGTACTGGCCACTCCACAGGGCCTAAGCGGCGACCAATCCAACGTCCTGGATAATGAAGATCCAAGCATTCCCGCACAGGCATCGCATAGTGCGGTGGGGCACCATCTTGCCGAAAATATCGCGTCAAGGTGGCATCAGGGCCGAGAAGCAACGCAAACACCAACTCCTGTAACATGTCCAGATATCTGACACCATTTAGGGTACCAGGAATGAATAAGGGTCCTATGATCGACGTGTTCCATGTGCCACACCACTCCATGATATGAGCAGAGGTAACCCTCTTGCAGGGATTGATCGCATGTGGGTTTGCATCCGACCAATATCGCGTGTTCTGGTGATTCACTGCCTTATCCAAGTAAGTTTGCCTCGTCTGTAAAGAGAACGCTGGCTGGGAAATGCGGGTCTCGGTCGTATTGTGACAAAGCCCAATTGGCGAATTCCATGCGCCAGTCTGGATTATCCTCTGAAAGGTTGTGGACAAGCTGCAGCTTGAAGGGATGCCACTTGTTCGTATGGAGAATCCTCATCACGGAAGCACGTGGTACGCCTGTTATCACTGATAGTTGTCTTATGCTGCACTTCTTACTTTTCACACTCACAGCAAGCACCATTGTGGATGTTTCCTCATCTGTCGCGGTTCGTGGGGGACCTGACCGTGGTCTGTTGGCAACATTACCAGTTACACTGAATTTCCTAATGAGATAGCTAACGATGTTGTGGCTTATTGCAGATCTTTCGGAGTGGCGCGCGTTGAAGTCCTGAACAATCACACGACGGCTTCTTTCCGCAGACATTAGGATGATCTCAATTCTTTCCTGCTGCGTTAGTGCCATTTCGCTCTACCTGCAACGAGAAGAAAACCTGTCAAATTTGAGGTGTCACAACTTTCTTGCAGCGTTTGTGCCATGTCGCTCTCCCTGCAAGTAAACAGAAAACCGTCAATTTTGGGGCATCATAACTTTCGAACAGAATATGATAACGTATTTCTGCTTCCAGGACTGCATTTCTCTACAAAACAGCATTAATGGATGTGTCACATGCCTACTTTTTTTATTTAGAAAATAACCTGGATCCAAGATGACCGTCAATCACCACGCATGCATCAATCGGTAGCTCCTTTACACAATTCCGCCCTCCACTAGTCAGATTAGCTTTAGTCATGTTTGTTTTCATAATAATTTACTGTACTAAGACTTATGGACCACCCTGTATAATACTTCATGAATATACCTGTATTGCACGCATGCCCGTGACAGAACAATATCACAGATGTATAATATGATTTTTACAATCCCGGCCTACTTTACATTCGATTTTTCGTCCAATTTGATTGTAATGTATATCCAGGCCTTTACGCTTTATTGTAAAGTGTTATTGTAGTAAATTACAACATCATGCAATTTGTAGTATAAGCGTCCAGCTTTCCGACGCGAGTCATTTCTGGATGTAAGAATTATTCCTCCAATAAATCTGGTTGTGGTGGGCCTTTTCTTAATAGTAGGTGAATCACAGAAGAAAACCGAAGTCCATTATAAGTGTCCCTACGTATCATAAATCTTGTGGCACTTTTCTCTATTCGAAGCTCCATGATTTGCCTAGAGTGTAATGAACATTTTCTCAAGTACAGTGGTTGTAAGAATGATATCCAATCTCGAATCATGAAGCTGTCAAATTCACTTACTTGATATGGTGTAGTTTTCACTCTGCTGCCTTTGACCACATTATTCCAATACTCTGCTATTTCTGCTCTTGATTTTATGTTCGCCAGTCCCATGTTCTTATCACGTTCAAGATAGGAATAACACGAACTGGAAATGTTAGTTAAATGGAAATGAACCTCTGATTTCATGTGCAATGTAATGAAGGCATCGGAATAAAGTATAATCATTATTTTGACCACTGCATGAGTCACAGAAGAGCTCAAGATGATGGATGTTGGGAGATATTTTGTTTTACTAATTTTTAAAGAAATAGATTGTCGAAGCTATATTTAGATGTATCACCAATCAACACTGGAACATAAACAGTTGAATGTTATTGACAAAAGAGGCAAAAAATAAGAGTAAAATGAATGCCCCTTTCTTCCACTGTAAGTAATGGCGATACTTCTTCCATTTTAGAAGAATTTTTTAAACTGCTATACCAAGCTAACCGTAAACTTTTTCCCCATTATTGATATATTTTATCTATATTTTATAAATGGATGTAACAGACGAAAATCATATTCACGAAGAAATTAAATGTCGACTAAAAGCAGGGAATTCGTGTTACTATTCGGTTCAAAATCTCTTGTCGTCGCGAATTCTGTCGACGAATTTGAAGCTTAAAATATATAAAACGATAATCATGCCTGTTGTAATGTATGGTTGCGAAACATGGTCGCTTACTCTGAGGGAAGAACATAGACTGAAAGTATTTGAGAACAGGATCCTGAGAAGAATATTCGGACCCAAGAGGAACGAGAATAGGGAATGGCGGAAGCTTCATAACGAGGAACTACGTAGTTTATACGGTATACCCAACATTGTTAGGGTCGTCAAGTCTAGGAGGCTTAGGTGGGCAGGTCATGTAGCTAGAATGGAGGAAAGTAGAAACGCTTTCAAAGTCTTGACTGGTAGACCCATAGGAAAACGACCATTAGGAAGACCTAGGCGCAGATGGGAGGATAATATTAAGAGGATCTCGCAGAGATAGGAATACAAAGTAGAAACTGGATGCAATTAGCTAAAGATAGAAGTCAGTGGAGAGCTTTTGTGAACGCGGCACTGAACCTCCGGGTTCCATAGGCCATAGAGTTTGTTAGTTAGTTATATTTTATAAATTTCGCCCGAAAGTGGACATCCTCCCCATTTTCCTGAACTCTTCAAATGTTAATTAGACGGTTGCTATCTTTTATTTAATCGAGTTCTTTCTATAAAATTACATTTTTCTTCGTTTCTAAATTTCTCAGCTGTGAAGAAATCGTTTTGAAAAATCACGACCTTCGTTGATAGTCGAGAATCGAAATACTTGAGTTTTAATTTTGGTACAAATTCTCAAAGAAATTATTCATTTTCTCTTATTTTTCATGTGAAGATTTGTAATAGCGGGTTAATGTCACTTTGCTCTGCAGGATGCTAGGTGGGGTGAGTTTTTGCAATGCCCACCAGGCCCGTATCCAGGGGGGTCTAGGGGGGCCGGGGTCCCACTAAACTTTTGCTGGCCCCTCTACAATTTTCACGGTAGGCTTGCAAATGAACTATAATACGGTGATGAACTATAATATTGTTGGATCGGGCCCCCTAACATCAGCCGCCCCCCACCAAATTTTTGGGCTGACTACCGGCCTGTTGCCCACTCATATTACAGGTGCGGGGAAACTTTGCTATTCCATGGATTTTCTGAGTGTTCTTCTGTTTCCTAACGGAGACAACTGGACCAGAAAGTAGATGATTCTCAAAATTTACGACACAATCACGGGCACTCGTATGCATCAGCCGGTATGCATCAGCACAGAACCTACTGAAAGCAGGATATTTGAGCCTACAACGGCACAGAGGCGTCGACATGTTTCATTGTTGACATTGTGCTAAAGCGTCATGGTCCATTATGAAGGTCATCTAT
The DNA here is from genome assembly GCF_964235325.1 of Thermobia domestica. Taxonomy (NCBI): domain Eukaryota; kingdom Metazoa; phylum Arthropoda; class Insecta; order Zygentoma; family Lepismatidae; genus Thermobia; species Thermobia domestica. The sequence continues at coordinate 146,210,780 of NC_137459.1, read as the reverse complement.
GTCAGGTCATATTCATATCATGTAACTTGGCAGACTGTGATTGTCGACGCCGGTTGAGGAACGTGCTACTTATGTTTCTCCATTATTTGCGCCGCAGTCACACGAGGACTCTGAGTGACAAACGCCTCAAATGTCTGACGGTTTATTCCACCGTTTCACTTCGCTTATGAGGATTTGCCGTCAGTTTTGTAGGTTGTAATCACTTTGGACACTGTACTTTGCGCCACATCTAACAGACCTGCAAGTTCTATCGCGCATGCAGAACTTGACGGAGCAACAATTTTTTTTCATTAAAAACTAGATAGAGCGCTCATTTTACACTATCACTGTCTGCTCAGCTCATTGTCCATTCACGTTCTACTACTCCTCACGCAGTGCGGAGTTGGCCATAACACGCCACTGCCATCGGTTCAGATCTGCGGTGGCCGCGTGGTCCTTGGTAATCCAGATATCTGAAGTGTTTCCAGCTCCATGTGTTAAATAGGTATTTGTAGATCTGGAAGAACAAATATTTGTACGTTGGGTATATGGGCATTGAGTGGAAGTGTATTTAGTGAATTCGTTGATAGCCCATAGAAAATACAATTTTAATTTCGGATACTCTTAGAAAGACATACTGGATTTCCGTTTTCATATTCCCTACTGGCTACATGGTTAGCATGTGCGCCTTAAGTACGTGAAACCGGGGTTCGATTTCTGTTTGGAGCTCATGTTGTTAGGATTCCGCATTAAACTGTATTTCACGTTTCCTATAGCCTCGGTGCTGTACGAGATGCTAAGCCCTGAACCAACCAACAACTCTTATCTAAGGACCTGAAAAAAAAACTGATGAATGTGATGCAGATATGTAAAGAAAGAAATGAAAAGCTGAAGACAAAAGCTACCGAAGATGGAGTAAGATTGAGTGTTCGCAATGAAGAAGGTTTCAAGTGCGCTAATTGAAAGGTTTTTGTGTATTCAGAAAAGTAGAAACTGTCCTGATGATTTGCATGCAAAGTAAAACAGACAGGAAATACAGAAAGAGAAAGAAGGGGCATAACAATAATAAATATTACCATGTAGACACCAGATTCGGCTCGAGAGAGAAGTCATGTCCGTAAAAATTAAGTTTTGTTGCATCAAACTGAAAGAAGAAATGTTTCTTACTCTTCTTATTTTTGTTCTCAACAGTCAGAACCCGAGAAAATTTTACGTCTGTTTGTTTGAAGCATTACCACTTTAGTTTTAACTGTCATAATTTACCTTAGGAGCCGCCTTTGGTAGACACCTTTGACATAATGTGCTCGTAATTTGATAGTTGAAAAACTCTAATATACATAGTGCACTAGATAATGAATATGCTAAAATTCACAGATTTTCTTTATTTTTTCTATTATCCAGCTTCGGGTTATAAACATAAATATACCTCGGTACTCTCTTCTTACAAAACGTCTTTTCTATGTTTTATAGCACTCCAATTTAAAAATATACATATTTGCTTTTTCTATTATTGCAGAAAAATACATAAGATTGAAGAGGTTAAATAGAAAATATCGAAATACTGCGAAACATGAGCATATTGAAGTATCAAAAGAATCGAAGAATCGTAATATGGTAATACTGAAAAATAAAGAAATATTGAAAAATTTTAAAATATCGAAATATTAAAAAACATCGATCTTATAATTTTTTGATATTTGAAAATATCTATCGATCGATGTATCGAAATATCGAACAGCTGTAGGTGAGACCGGTCACCGAGGATTTTCTTTTAACCATTGTTCCTCTTCGAGAATGTTGTTTCCCCGTAATTTTGTAGAATTTCATCACTTTGACCGTCACCTAAATGTTCATCGCGCCTCATTGAGCCCAATTACCACTTTCACTAGGCTTACATCACATACCCGAACATTAATAATTTGACCTCTTTGGAAATTAGAGTTAACTTATTTTACTTTATGACCACTTACTCGATACAAGCACACTACCATTCTACTGAGCATCACAGAATAACGAGTTAGCCCTATCACCCCCACCAATAATCACGGGCTGCGGTCGCTGCCTGTCCTTTGCCAATCCAGATATCTTACGTGTTTCCGACTCCATATGTTTGAATTAATTTAATGAATAAGTATACTACATATTGGTAAACTACGATTGTGAGTTTTTTATCTTAAAGGTTAAAATAAATATTTAGTTTAATATTATGTTTAAACTAACGGGTTTTATTTGACAAAAGAAGGAAATAAAATAGTGTGAAAGTTGGAACATATTTTATGCAGATATGTATGAATCTGTGATTTGCTAATGTGCTTGTGAATCTTCGATCTTAGACTATTCTAGTGCACCTCTAAACATACATTTATTTCGCACTTGTTCAAATGGATTAATCGGTCCCAGACCTTGTTATCTGGAGCAACAGAAAGTCGAACTACGTACGCAGATAGAAACAATAATTGTGTCCCGATAAGATCATGCACTGTGTATGTTTTACGCTAGCCACTCCAATTCATTTATCACAATCTTTGCTTCTGTTCCCATCGTTTCTGGTAGCACGAGTTGTGAATATATGCATATACGTTTTTCCAATTGTGAGCAATACCTCCCCTGATTTCAACCCATTTTCTGCTCTTTAATTATGTCATGTGACAGGCAGGCTACTGGGAGTTGATGCGACTGCGCAAACGAAAATTTCAAGGTTGTATCGGTACCAACAAGTACTGTGCAAATTTACTTGTGTTTATTCCCCCGCACGACTCACCTCCTCTTTCCACTCCCCTTACGTTTCTCCATCCCGTAAGCAGGACAGTGCCAATAGATGCGGTGTACGTCATATTTACACACCGTTTCTTAGTTAGAGTGTGAGACCACCAGGAGGCAGCTAATTCGGCAGAGCATACACACGGTTTACACAGATTCTCACATTTTTCTATAATTATTGGGACCTTCTCGAAATTCGGCCAGGAGGCCCAGGGGGTCGCCACGAAGCCCCTGTAGGCTTAAAATTTGTTGGCACCGGAAAATGTCCCAACAATTTTTCCGGTCCCAACAGGTAAGGTGTTAAACCATATGCAGGTACCAACAAGGATAGGAATGCGGGAACACACACACACACACACACACACACACACACACACACACACACACACACACACACACACACACACACATATATATATATATATATATATATATATATATATATATATACGCACTATCCAGAAATAACTACAACAGTGAATCATTCCAGCACCATCAACATCCTACTACAGTATTATGTAAATAAACATTTAGAGAGAGGATTCGGGGTGGAGGCCTCTATCAAGCACATCTTCCTCGGACATCAAAAATTACAAAATGCAAACGAAAATAGTTCTTTTCTTTCCTATGTTGCCACACGAGGGGATACTTATATTCATGAAATATTAACTTCTCAGCAGGAAATGCACTCTTACTGCCTTAGAAAGTGTTTCTTAAGGAGAGAGTCGTATTCATGGATTCAGACAGACTTCAGGAGGACAGAGCATAACTACATCGTGTGCCCGTATGACACAAATATTGCAGTGCATAAAATACGATTCAACTTCTTTTTTAAAAAAATCAACTTATGCTAGGTGGCCACTAAAAAGAACGAATGCTATCTAATCGAGTCAGGGCAGGAGCGTAGCAGGAAGACCCGAGTGGTAGAAAAAGGATGCATCCGCAGGGAGCAGGCGTGTCAGCGATAGTGCGGGTACACATAAACGAGGATAGGGGAAACAAACATGCCTTGCGTGTGGCACAGCTTTACGAAACTTCTGTGATCACTTTGTACAGTGAAATCACAAAGCGCTTCATGGAGTATTATGTGCTAAAGAGCACATTTTCTATTCGTATTGCTATCTTATTATGCATGTAACAAGTAAGATCTTGATTTGTAACAATGCTATTATGAAGTCAAATAACATTCTTCTCTGGATTTTACAAATTTATATCTCTATAAAATGGGATAACACCCAAATTTTGCCTCATTTCACCACATTTGGTTTAGATGCAACTCTCCTCTTATTAGTTTCTCTTCATATTTCTCTATTTAACTCCATTACTGCATCATACACGTTTCAGGTTAGTTAATAAAACAGTGAGTTTGAAACACTATTATGCTCTATTCCCTGTTTATCTAACATCGCATCAATGCGCGAACTCATAGAGTACAGAAATGAACTTCGTTTTCCTCCCTAATTAATCACCCTACACTAATTACCTTCATTACCTTTTTAGTTACTCTCATGCTGTCATTTCGTCTGATTCTGTTCACTTCTTCGTAACTTTTGTATTTCGAAGTCACCATCTGCGGGTTCTTTCTCATAAAATCTATTAACCTACAAGGAACTGATGTAGCTAGGTATCACATCTCTAAATGGAGTAGTACGGTAGAAACAACAGAAATAATGAGCCATTTATTACGTATTCTTCCGTAAGAGATGAACAATATAAACTCTCTAACATATTATATGCATTTCTCGAAGGCATTTCAAGTCATAGTGACATTATATAGCTCTTGTCCCAGCGTCTTCAGCCCCCCAACCTTCTGTGAAGCTCACCTATCTTCACTCTATCAGACTCTCACCCTCATGGTGGGTTACCAAACAAATCCCCTTGTGTAAGCACATCTAGTGAAATGAAAATTTACGAATGGAATAAAGTTTATATGGCTACAGTTTTATTTCAAAATATAAGATAGGTCGTCCGTCATAAAAGTGGTAATTTTACGGTTAAAATGAATGCGTATTAAAGAGGACTGTATTTGATATTAAATTCCACCGGCGGACTACTTCTGCACAGCGTAGAAAATCTATATTTTACGTTTACAAGTGTACAGTCACTAGTTTTAAACCATTACAAATGCTATAGGAACAGCGAAAACCACATTAAGGTGCTTGTAAACGTAACATGTAAGCACTAATCTAACCTTACCTATTCTATTTTACTCTACCCTAGCGTTCATCGGAGAAATAAACAGATAAGACGAAGTGTAAACATGAGAGAAACAAAAACAGTAATAAAAATCATCAGTATATGGTGATTAATTAGGGAGAAAAACGAAGTTAAATTGTGCTCTCTATCAGTTAGCGTATTGATGAAATATCAGGTAAACAGGCAATAGAACATAATATGGCAATGTTTCAAATCCACAATCCTATTAAACAACTTTAGAACGCGTATGCTGTAATAATGGCGCGAAACCAGAAATATAGAGCATAAACTAATGAAACGGGAGTTGTATCTAAACCAAATGTGGTGAAAAGGGGCAGTGTACAAAGTGATCATACAAGTGTCGCTAAGCTTTGCCACACGCAAAGCAAATATTTTTCCATTATCCTCGCCTATGCGTATACGACCGCACTGACGCGCCTGCTCCCTACGGACACATTCTCTAGGTACCGCTCGGGCCACCCTGTTGCGCTTCTGCCCTGGTTCGGTTAGACAGCACTCATGCCTTTTAGTAGCCACCTGGCAAAGGTTTGTGTTTTTAAGTTGATTTGTGTTTTATACAGTGCAGTTTTTATGGTATATTTGCACACTTTGTAGTTATACTCAGTATTCCTTAAGTCAATCTGCACCTATTATTGCAACATCTCCCTTACGAAACACTTTTTAAGGCATTAACGGTGCATTTCCTGATAAGAGAAGTTAATGTTTCATGAATATAAGTACCCCCTTGTGTGGCAATCTTGTATAGCCAAGAAGTAGTTTAGTATGTATTTTGAAATTATTGATTTCTTAGGGACATGTTTCTGATAAGAGGCCCGCTCCCAATCCCCACTCTAAGATAATTTACATAACACTGTAGTAGGATATTGTTATAGAGCTGGTTGGAAACGTGGGGAGGTAAGGATTCATTATTTCTTAACAGTACGTAATTTGAAACACTTAACTTTTGAAAGGTACTAATTATGCGCAGTAATAGAATACAGATGAATATGTATCTAGTAAAGAGGAAAGAAAGTATTAAAATAAATACTTGTAATTATCAGTTGAAAGTGAACGACGGAAGTGAAAGAGAAGAAATTCTAGACGGGATATAACAAATTAATAGTAATAACGTTAAAAAAGGTTAATGTGTGTCCAATCCGGGACTGCCATTTGCAGAAGTTTAGCTCGTATTTTTTTATTTTTCTTTTTTTATTTATTTATTTATTTTTTTTTTATAAATAATAGTTTTCATGGTACATCAGTTTACAGATATATTGCAAATCTGTACGCAGTTACTTGAGCAACAGCCAGCAATTTGACGGTCTATTGTAAGTCTGTATGAGAGTTATGTTTATGTGCTGCTATTGTTAATCTGTATATTGAAGCTAACAAATGATAAAATTCTGAATGCGTTGGTAGAATACAACTCCTAAAGGCTTAGGAAATATTTTTCCTGAAAGGCATTGATTCCGTTAACTCACGCAAGCTTTTTCAACATGACAATAACGACTTACGAACCGGTTATGTTACGTTAAATTTCTTGTACTTACATTAGTTATTACTATGGTGCAGCGAGACTTACTGAAACTTATCCATGCACACCCTCCCCCTCCAAAAGAAAGTTTATATTCACAAGCGTGGCACATATGTTTTTTTTGAGCCCGTGATGGTAAAAGTATCATATAGGCAAATAGCTCCATTTGTGGTTCCACAAAAAATATGACTTTAATACTATACATCCATCCAAAATAGGGGTTCACTCGAGTAGACGGTTCTACCAAATAGAAAGTTTATAGGTATAATACGTTGTGAAACATTCTTCATGAAGGAATGAGAACGTGAATATAAATAATTAGTGTTAGTGCAAAGCAGAATGAAATCGATTTTGAGTGATAGTGAAAGTATTTTATCTGTAAGTGTTTGCTCTTTTACTATCCTCGTTTATGTGTATACTCCTGTTGCTGACGCGCCTGCTCTCTACAGATGCACCTCCTCGCTATCGCTCGGGCCCTCCTGCTGCGTTCCATCCTGACACGGTTAGATAGAATTCGTGATTTTAGTGGCCACCTAGCAAAAGTTAGTTCATGTTTAAAACACCCTAGTTTCTATGCTATACGTCCACATTATATTAACACTGAGCATTCTTGAAGTCAATCTACAAGTTGTAACGGAGCTTATCATTTAGTGTATGCTCTGCTAAAAGAAGTACTAAGCTCTAACCTAACCTGAAAATATAAGAAATATGTTAAAATTTGATAGAACTGTGCTCAAGTAATGCCCAAATGAGTTTGAATCTCGTACAACATACACAAAAATACATCTAGATATTGAGTTTGATTCCCACCATTCACATTAATATTTATTTGAAATGCAAGCACTGTGAAATTATCTGAATTTATATATTTAACATCTTCCGTCAACTACTTACTGACATCTCCATAAAAGAATAATAATATTTCATCCGAATCCGAAATGAATGTTTATACATAATCAGTTTCGCATATCGATAATTTGACACGTCTAGACTTACCAGAACATAAGTCTACACAATAAAATACGACAATTTGTTAACAATTTGTAACATATTCATTTTATTTCCTACAGAAAATATAATTTTGAATGAGTAGTGTATTTACGAAACAGCTGCTTTTTTTGTTCATTCTGCTACCGTTCACAGACTATCTCAAGATATTATGCAAGTAAACACGTCAACACGTAATCTTTATTTTAATACTATTAAATACAGCGCGGAAGCAATGTTACAATCTATAGAGTGTCTCACTCTTAGATTGCAGTACAGAGCAAATGGAGCGCGCTGTTGCCACATTTCTTCCGCCGTATGTTTTCTTCTGAAGAAAGAACAAGAAAGACAGGAAGAGTGACTGGGTCTGTAAATAAAGCCTTTCATATATTTTCTTCGCTTTTGCCATTCCATTCACTTAAATTCACCTGAAACGATGAATTGGAAGGTATAAAATAACAGCCTAATAATTGGGTGTTAGAGGTTTCATTTTATGATGATTTAGAAATCGTTGCAATAAAATTTTGATGGAAGCAATACGAAGTCGAGAGAACATATGAAACGAATACAAAACATATGATTGAAATCAGTGGCGCAGGGAAGGGGGGGCCCGGAGGGGCCGGCCCCCCCCCAAAGAGGTCCGACAATGTACTTTGATACTTTGATGTTTGTAATTTTTTATATATTTTTATGTTTATATATTTTTTGTTTGTAATTTTTCTATATGTACCTATAACAGCACTTGGCCCCCCCCCAAACACACATCCTGGCTACGCTACTGATTGAAATAAATGGCAGGCTAAACAGTTCCACACAGAAATTTCCTGTACCGATTGTGCGGCAAACTAAGGAATAGCAATGGGTAAGATACTGCTACTGAAGTTGGATAAGAGTGAAAACTGGAGGAGGGTGATAGTGATAAGTGACGAGAAAATATGACGTACGAGAACGCTCATTCGTCCGCAATATCCGCAAATCCAATTCCGTTTGTCAAACAAGTTACATCGTAAAGTATATTGTGAAGGCGGCTGCTCCTCACTTCCGATGTATTAGATCCGATTTTTCCCGCGGAACAACAATACCGGTATGGTATTTTAACAAATACCAGGAGGTCAAAATGAAACATCGCACTATAATAGAAATTATAAATACATTTGTGAATATTAACGAAAGATTTGTAAATTTAAAATAAAGAAGAAGAAACGAACGAACGCTAAATACCTTTTAATCACTTTCGCTGGTTCCGCATAAAGGTGAAATCCCTTCTATGTGGCTGAAAACCCAAAGAATATGGACATGTAAACGTGAAATAAAAACAAGGATGGGAATAGCGAAAGAATCCTTTTAGGAGGAAGGAGTATATTTTGTGGAACTCGGAACAAAGAGTTAAGAAAAAGACTCATAAAATATTTCGTTAGGAGTATTTTACTGTAAGGGGAAAAAACATGCTCATTACGCAAAAAATGATTAAAAATGACTGGAAGCTTTCGAAATGTGAGTGTGGAGGAGAATGGAGAGAATTAGCTGGGTCAAACTGAAAACGAATAAGAGAGTATTAGAAATGGTGGGGGTCAAAAGAACAATTTTAGATATAATTAAGAAAAGGAAGAGAAACTGTTTGGGACATTGGCTAAGAAGGAACTGTATCATGAGGATCGTGCTAGAGGGTAAGGTGATAGGTAAAAGAGGGAGGGGACAAAGGCAACTACAATTACTGGACGATATCAAAATAGAAAAATCATACGTGAAGACGAAGAGGTTAACCGAAGACTGTGGATCATGGAAGCTTCTGCGTTTCAGCAAGTGGCCTGCTAATAACATATGGTGATGATGATAATGACAAATGCAATGGTGAATAGGAACTGAACGTCCCTGGTTTCTATACTCACTTCTGACACCTCAGACACACAATGTTAGTCCGGAAACAGAAGAAGAATGAAAAGAAATCCTATTATAATTTTTCTAAAGAAACATATAAGTTGTGACTTTTAAATTACGTATAGTAACAGCCAAGAAGATACAGGTCGTTCGGCGAGAAAACAAAAACAAACAAAATTATCAAACCCTCCGAAGATATATTTTGTTTCTTTCATGCTTCCTAAAGAAACATGGGGGAAAGAACAAAGAGCCCTTTCATTCTGCCTTGTGAGCTCATGAAATTATTTGTTATGAACGATATTGTCATTTTCATATGCGTATTCAAAGTAAACAAGAGAAGTGATATTACAAACGAAAACTACTTATGTTGTCAAAATTGTCAGCATCCGAAGCAACATCAAGGACCACGTGCAAACTGTAAATGAATCAATTACAAACACATAACTTTTTATCACCTGGATTGAGGAGTTTTATTATTAATAGATGTTAGCCATATATATATATATATATATATATATATATATATATATATATATATATATATATATATATATATATATAGGCGCGGATCCAAGGGGAGCTATAGGGGCTATAGCCCCCCTCGACGCTCAGGTATACACTGGATAAAATAGGTTTCAATCCTGCTTTACACTGGATAAAGCGGCAAACAATGGTTTAGCCCCTCCCTTGATCATATTCTGGATCCACCAATAAATATATACAGGGTGACCGCGTAACTATATTACAAAATGTAAGGGATGATTCCTGACACGGAAACAAGAAAAAAAGTTCAAATAAACTTTTGTCCAACGTACATAAATTCGGAGCTACAAGGTGCTGAAAGCGTGGGAAAATGACATTCAAAGCTCTATAGCTCGACTATGGTGAATGATAGAGCTAATGCGGCATGGTCACGTCAATGACACCGAAGCTGCTGTATTCAAAAATGCTTAGGTCGAGATCGTACAATTCGTGCACAACAGTGTTGGGAAGTAACGTAACGCAAGTAACGCGTTACTTTCTAAGTAACGTTTCCTAATAACGCGTTATATTTTTCCAAAGTAACTGTAACGGTAACGCGTTACAAATTTTTAAGTAACGTACCTAGTTTGCGTTACTTTTTTCGCGTTACACTTCGGATGAGTAACTACAATATATGTATTTTTTTTTCGGAAACAAATGTTTCTTTCCTGTAAGTGAATTTCTCAGAATGAAACAATCGAGCAGAACTACGTATGTCAGTGATCGACAGTCACAGTCACACAGAGAAACAGATAAGTTCGTAGTGCCATTTGCTGTTTTTTTGAAGATGAGGACAGCCCTAGGGAAATCACGTGTACTGATTGCAAGCATCTGGAAGATTTGGTCGTAGATTTTGACAGCTCCAAAGCAATACATTCAGTGAGTGAAGTAGGAGTGAAATGATACCGGTAGTCTATTTTACTTTGATTGGTGCTGTTTTTCTAAAGATGAAGAACGAAAATATTTTACCGTTCCAACATTTGAAAGAATACTTTTTTTCTTTAGTGCTGAGGATGATGGTGGACAGAATTTAAAAGTAAAGTGTCTGAAGTGCCCCGGCGGAAAATATTTATCAACAGCTAGGGTGTCATAATTAACGATTTACAGTAAGGGGTTAATACGAATAAACTGTGTTTTAATGAGCAGGCCTACTTTATTCCTAGAAAATAGTTTGTTGATGCATGTAATATTGGAGTTCTTTCAGATCAGTTTGCTTATCCTAGAGTCCCGTTGATTATAGAGTAGTGTAATGTTTCTCTTTATTCTTTATTTTTAATTTTACATAACAACATTGTTATTATTATATAATTAGTTTAGCAGAATAATAATAAGCAACCATTTTTTCTAACGCATAGGGATGAACACAAGTCAAGCTAAAACTCGACTCGACTCGAATTCAAGTCGAGTTTCGAGTCAAGTAAAGGGTAATATAATCGAGTCGAGTTCCGAGCCGATTCAGTTTTTTGCGTCGAGTTTCGAGTCCAGTCGAGTTTGATAAATGGCTCGTTCGTTTTAAGTCGTCTTGAAATCATGGCCTGATTACACTGGAAAACGAAAGCCATGGAATACTTTTAGTGTTGCTCACGAGAGGGGACACTGATCGCATCTCTTCTCGTCTCGATAACGAGACCACAAGAGATTTTTTATAACAAGCTCAGCTCGGCTCGGCTCAACTGAGAAGATGGCTCGAGCCGGCTCACTTGGGGTGAACCATCGGCTCGATCTGGCTTGGTAGGGATGAGCCATTTGCTCGGTTCGGCTCAACTGAGCCGAGGGCTCTAGCCGAGTCGGCTGGGTGAGCTGTTGGCTCGGCTCACTTCTCGGTTCGGGTCGATAGTGAATGAGATGTGAGCCGAGCTGCTCGAGTCGTTGGCAATTCTAAACCCGGGCCGAGCAGTTTTGAAGATATTTGGCCAGTACCCTATAACTTTTAACAGTGTTTGGCTCGAGCCCGAATACTCAACCTAGACCCTCAACCCAAATTCAGAAGCTCGTGAACAATGTCCTTGACTACTAGACTTCACGACTACCGAGGTTGGCAATCAACAAGTTTTTTAGTATTCAAATACAAACCGCCTATCTTTCTTTTTATATACAGTGTTATAATAATAATAATAATAATAATAATAATAATAATAATAATAATAATAATAATTATTATTATTATTATTATTATTATTATTATTATTATTATTATTATTATTATTATTATTATTATTATTATTATTATTATTGCGGCAGTAATAGCAGTACGGAAAATTGAACTCATATTTTTTTCACATTTTTAAAGTTTCGGACCTAAAAGTAACGCGTTAGTAACTCGCGTTACTTTCGAAGTAAAGTAACAATTACTTTTGGGGGGCGAGTAACGCGTTACTAACGCGTTACATTTTAAGAGAAAGTAAAGTAACTTGTAACGCGTTACATTTTTACAAGTAACTTACCCAACACTGGTGCACAAGGGATTCCCCAATGCGCGTCGGGATTCCCGGATAATCTGTGAAGAAAGATGGGTCGAAAAAGGATACGGATGAATAGCTTCTGCTAGCAATAATGCGTCTGTACTAAGTCGATATCTCGCACAAGCACAAAGTGGCGAACAGTTTTAAACGTGCCATGTGTGGTTGCATAACGCGCACTAAATAACAGTGGGAAACATGAAAGGAAAATACGAATAATTTGGTACAAATGGTAAATACATGATATTACGTTGTTCTATCATTGAACAGACGCTTTTAATAAAAGGTAATAGTCATGAAACGTACTAAAATGTTGTAAAAGGATCACCCTATTAAAGTCTTTCTTCCATGTATTGTTGTCATTGAAAACAAATAAACAAAACTGAGCGAAACAACCATAATGCAAAAGAAGTTGTGTCCTAAAAACAAAAGTCACAAGAATGGGAATAAGGACTTCAATCAACATTTTACAGCAGGATTAAATGCAGCCAAGAACATCATCAATTACCTGTAAACGAGACAAATTTCCCAATTATCCTACAATAGGTGATGGACATGGCGTCCCTCCACTTCAACACAGGCGTTGTTGCAGTAAGTTCTGACGCATCCGCTGTAACAACCCAGGATCTGTTCTTATAGTATCACAGGCAGTGAGTATTCGTGCTAATAGTCTTCTGCGTTGTCTATAGGCGTTTTATAGACAAGTGTTTTGTCATGACCCCACAAGAAAAAAATCAAGTGGAGGCAAGTCTGGGGAACGTGCAGGCTAGTTAGAAGGACCGCATCTTCCAATCCATCTGTCACGAAACGTTTGATTCAAATACTCTCGAGCACTAGCTGAGAAGTGGGCTGGGGCGCCATCATGTTGAAACCACATCCGTTGACGAACACCGAGAGGGACATCCTCTAATAACTCTGGAAGTATGTCTCGCAGGAATCTCGTATACACTGGTGCAATTAATCGTGGTGGTAGTGAATATGGACCTATTATCTGATCACTGATAATACCCGCCCACATATTTATGGCAGACGGTCTTGGTGGCCCCTTTCCACAATTGCATAGGGATTTTCGTCTGCCCATACATGACTATTGTGACTATTAAATATCCCGTCTTTCGTAAAACAAGCTTCGTCGGTGAAAAGCACGTAGCAAGCAAACTGCGGATCAATTACAGAGCGTTGGAGAAACCCCTCACAAAACCGAACGCGAGGTTGGAAGTCAGTTGGACGTAAGGCCTGAACCCTCTGCGGATGATAGGGGTGTAACTGTTGCTCGTGTACTACTTTCCAAACAGTATCTTGTGCTACTCCCTTTTCACCTGCTACTTTCCGGGTAGTTATTGTTGGGTCTTGGGCGAAACGATCAAGCACTTGTTCTTCAAAGTCCGGAGTCCTTGTGGTTCTTGGTCTTCCTTGGTCATAGTATTGAGGTTGTAAATTCCCCGTGTCTCATAAGCGTTGAAAAAGTCTGGCAAACAGTATGGGTTGGATGTCTTCTTTGTGGATACTTCAGTCGATATAACCTATCAGCTTCTCGGCTGTTGTCATTTGCTTAACCGTATACACATATCATGTCCGCAAGTTCTGCTATCGAATACTCCATTTGATCTCACATTCGAACAAGCAAAGCACAAACTGCACTAAGGAACTCGTACGCTACGAACAAACCACATGAAGAATGACCTTCCACCTTACACAACGCCTTCTAGTAGGGTTGTCTTATACTTTCCTTGCCTTCGATTGTTTTCTACGACAGAAGGAAGAACAAATGCTTGTGATCGAACCTGCAAACTGTGGCGTACTTCACGTGACAACACCGTCTGTGAAAACAAAATATCTTCTAAACGATAACAATATGACGACATGTTAAGCATTCTAGACAAAATCTCGGAATCAGTCCTGCAAAACAGCGGAAGCAGCGACTAAAACAAACGTCCTGATAAATTGTTTTTCCTTGTTCTTTTTCAATGTTCGGGTAACGCACTTTACGGCTAATGATAAGAAACGGATATTTTACTGTTGTTCTCTGGCAGTGGTCAAATTAACATGGGATGGCGGAAAAATCCCCCTCTCGTAAAAAGTATCCTCGGCCCGTATCATCAAATAAAATAAGATTTCTGCCTGGAAGAAAGCACCCATATCCACCTTTTTTCCCCTTAGTTTTACTTGCTTTCTATGACTAAACTACATGGAAGAAAGACTTTAATAGTGTGATCCTTTTAGTAGTCAGATCCTCTTAGGAGGTCAGTTTTTGGTGTGGGTATATCCAACATACTATCTGCTTGTAGTTCAGTTACAATGTAAACTTGTGTAAGGATAGAGTCAATATGGGACCGCCACAGAGCGTCATAAGGGCGTGTATGCTGTACGGGTTCAAACTGGGGTCAAACGCCACTCCTAACAGCACAATCCAAACAATCCTATAAAAGCCTAACAGCACAAAAATAAACATGCACACGAAACGGGAAGAGACACAAACACAGAATAAGGGACACCAATATCCTAGCATACTTGTGGGCCTACCATGCAAAGTAAAGAGATGGGACCATACTTGTAAATTCAATTGTTATAATAATAATAATAATAATAATAATAATAATAATAATAATAATTATTATTATTATTATTATTATTATTATTATTATTATTATTACTAAAAACTCGTTTCCTTTTTAAAATCTCTGACTACCTGAGAACATCTCTGCCTTATGAGTGTAGCGGGATTCGAACCTTGTATGTCCCTGGTCGGGATAAGCCATTTTATGAGTGTATGTGGTTCGTGTCCTGCCCTTCCCTAGGAGGGCTTGGGCATTTACAACAGTTCGGGATTCGATCCTTTATCTTTTGGGCGTCTCCTTTAGACTTTAATAACAGTTTGGATCTTTCGCTAAAGCCGACCATATAGCCACTGGACAACACGGTTCAGAGTTCGGGTCAGAATATTCTGGGAAATCGACATAAAAGCTGATTCTAATTGTATTCTCAATGCTGATGCAATTTAATAATGTGAAAATTATATTGTATAGGCATTAGTTATTTATGCTGGAAAGAAAAGTAAATTAGGTTATCTCTTAAACTAGAAAATATACATTTATACCATGATAATTATTTTGATAAAGGATATGCAAATTTCACTTTTCACTTTAATACACAACACTGAAACTACACAAACATGTGTTACATTTCATTTTGACACTCTAATTCAAATAATTGAATGTGATAATATTTAACACTTGGCCCAATTATTCTTATTACAATCGTGGAAGGCGCGGTAGTCGCGGGTCACCGGTTGAACTTCACTACATCGTTACTTTCCGCAATTTTGCACTGTCACTTTTCACTCACTTTGATGCTGAAGGAAAATTATTTTTGGTGGTTCCAGGGGGATGTACTTAAGGTTGGGGGTGAATTTCCTTGCTATCATTCTATCTTCTTTCGGGTGGTCTTGAAATTTCTCCATTGTCCCTTTGTAAATATACACAATTTTTACATACTACGAGGTTACAAGCTGCTATCGCACCAGAAACAATCGTCAGACTGACTTAATTTTTCTCCCCGTCTCCTCGCGTTTCTACACAGCGGACAGGTTCACAATTCAGCCTGGTGATGTCAAAGCTAAAAATAACTTTGACAGCCCATAAGCAGGAATTTTTGGAGACGAAGTTTGCTCTCTGTGCTAAATTTTAGCACCTTATTTGGAGAGACGAGAGGATCACCAAGATTTCTGTCGAAGACGCGACGGACCACACACATATATGCATATTCGTCTGTTTGCTGAGATAAAAATTCTTAAGAGTGCATTTATACGAGGTTTACTTAAAAATTAAAATTTTCTTCATTAATATTCGATGAGCTAGACCATATGGTTACATAGGGGCTCGTCAAGACGTTTGTTTTGAGGGGACTGAAAAACAAGCAGAACCCTGCAACACTCATGATTTCGCTATTGTCACCAAATTTCTTCCACTGGTCTTCAAAGGGTTAACATCGATTAAGTCTTCTTGTGATGATACGGCGAAAAATTTTTAAAGTTCATTGGGAAATACGATAACGACCACGTGGGCCATAGAAAACGAATTTCGGATTACGGTTCGACTATAATTTTAATAAAGTTTATTAATGTCATTATTTTATTAATATTTGTTGTTTTAAAATACTTAAGTGCCAAAATTTCAAACACATCAAAATATAAACAAAATTATTATTATTTTCTTTCAAAATAGTATATTTGAGGATTTGAGTAACTAATTACTGGCATTGTTTACCATTAAACACAAAGATGTTATGCTTGTAAGTATACTGAATAGTTATTGTAACATTAAATATTTACTAGTGTAGTGCCTTGTACTCTTAAGTTTTACATGAATTAATTGTATTACTATCATAAGAAAGCATTTATATTCAATATTTACTTTCATTAAAAACAACTTTGAACATATTGGAAAACTAACACAATAAATGTATACTCGTTACATTAGTTTCTTATTAGTAGTAGTATTAGTTTAACCATTATTACTACTATGAAACTATGATATCACATACAAATTAAATTCAAGTAAGAATACACTTAAATATTTTCAAAATATGAAATGCAACATCAAAAATTTTACTTAAATCTACAACAACACTAATTAATCATGATACTCTACATTTATTACATTCCGGATAGAAATTGACCAAGAATGGACCAAGCAGTGGATGATTTGTCAGACCATTACACTTTTTTAAGTGTCTGCCCTGCTTAATTTAGAAGACACAACCCACTTTAAAATGATTTATTTTCCATCCCCGAGATGAAGGTTATAGATAGAGTAAAAAGGTTAAATTTAAAAGAATCAAAAAGGGAATAATACAAAAATTGCCTACTCCGGGCTTTACATAATTATAATGTTACCCAAAAGTGGGAGGGACCTCATCCCATACCTTGGCAAGCCATTTGGCATATTTTTCCTTCTTCAATAAAAAGGCTCGGTCGTCCGGTGGTCACATAGTGGGTCACGGACGCCTACTAACCCCGATACGTACTATGCAAGTACTACAAATCGTAACAGGTTAATTATATTGTTACACAAGCTTTTTTTAAATTACCAAAGTCATTGCAAATGTGAATTTCATAAAATACAAGCAGTCCAGCTCAACGAAGTTTTTGTTTACCCTACACCTACTCGAGCCTTTTTCAACACAAAAACAATTTCGAAAGGTTTCATTTGCCAACAAACGACTAATATGAATGTATAAACTACTAAATGGTTTCCACCAATTCTGATTGCATTAGGAAGCAGTAGCTTAGAACACAGAGTTGGTTTCCCAATATTTATGATCGCTGCATTGCACAAGAAATTGACTAACTTATTACTGCTTGACTTGCAATTACTTTTCTTTCTTGATGTTTCTCTATACATACCAATTTCACTGTATTCAGATTGAACACTAAATTGCCTTTTTCGTTTCACTAGGTTTTTCCGTTTACCTGTGTGCTTGAACTTTGTTACTACATCACGATCAGCTGATGGCACATCACTGATAGTAATTGGTGATTGATCTTGCTATTACATTCATTTTCAAATCACTTAGACGTAAGAGGTTTATTCACCCAATTACAACATTCTTCCTGAAAAGATTGGTGATTTTTGTTAACTGCAGGTGATGCGTGGTCAACACCTGACCCCTTTACTAAATCATTAATTGCTAAGTTGCTAGTATGATTCGATTTGAAATTTTGGTCACCTCTTTCAAAAATACATGCAGATTATTGATTATCATGGTGCGGCAAAACGACTTTACGTTTACGACTACTTGTCTGAGCATTGGTGTCACTATGACATTTATTTTTCAAAGAAAATTTACAAACAAACTTTCAAAATTTGCAAAAACAATACAACATACGTTTGACTCTTTTTAATCTCCGTCTGACTATGTATTTTCTCTTTATGTTGCCGGTTCTTTTTCCTAGAACGAACTTGCAAATTATATTTCCTTCCAATGTGTCGAACAACATTTCGTAACCTACTAAAATTTTCTTGACAGGTTTTTACTTTCTTTTCCCACGTTACTGAGTTGTTGATACTATCGTAAGGCCTACAAGGCATAAAGTCATTTTTACTATCTTCTAAATACACAATTTGTGTGCAAATGACTATGCAGAAAGGAACATATCCCATTTGTTTTACCTATATTTCTTTAACTTTAAACTCACAGCTTAAAAAATTATCCTGCTCATGACGTACCTCAACAACCGTAACAGACACAAAAATAAACAAATTTCGTGAAAGGGAACGCATTCTAATTTACTGGTTAGCAAGGAGCCGAAGAATCAATTTTGCTTTTAACAAACGTAATACCTACAAGGATGCGTAAACGGCCTACTCTTGCCTTCTTTTTCAAAGCAATTTATTACTACTCTCGTAAACCTTTTCGTAGTGAGGCACACATTGCACCCAAGAATGTCATTGTTCCTTCACAAAACAAACAATCAGCTGACCGCTGATTCACACGTACAGCTGCGCTAGGCGTGACCAACTCAATGGTTGAGGGTAGCGATCGAGAAACATTTTTTCAACAGTTGGGTTGCGTTCGTTACTTTTTTATTTTTCTGTTTTACTTCTTTCTACAACACTATTTAAAGAAGACAAAACAAATTCCTTGCATTTGTTTAACTCAACATTAACGTGACTGAAAACAGTAATTATTTCTTTTCCAACATTTAATTCAATAACCAGATATTTCTTCAACCTGTTCAAATTTATTATCAAGAAATTTAATTCTGGCCTGATTTAAAACAACAGCTAGTGGCTGAGAACTAACACATGGTAAAATAATACAACTCTCAACACACTCATGTTCCAATGTTTGTGCGTATATTTTTTGGGCTACGGGGGCAATGTCCCACAAAATACCTTCAAACTCAGGCCTAAGCCATTCTAAGTTAGTTTTAGCATATTTTATTTCTAATGGTACTGTCTTGCTTTTACAACTCTCATAATTTTGAATACTTTCTAACTTACTAACTTTTGGAGAAGCATGCGCAAGTGTTATAATTTCCGGAGAATCAGCAAACCTAACCCTTTTTGGTGGTACGGTTTTACAATTTGCCTTCCGGTCATCACTGGAACCCTTATTATCACTAACATTGTGATACTTTAAATGCCTCTTGCATATCATTTCAGCTAATCTTTTTTTTTTCTTTTTTGCAATGCGTACAATGTCTGAATTTTCGTAATGAACTTTCAACTTATATTCAATGTCTGACAAAGAAACAAAATCTAATTCAAATGCACATTTATCTTTTACTTTTAGATAGAGATCAGATTTACGTAATTCATGCATTTTCGCAACAATTTTATCTTCCATTTTAGCCCTATATTCTATGTTTTTTTCCAAAACAGATTTTGCAATTCCTTGCTTAGCTCTTTTACGAATTTCAAACACTTCCTGGTCTACTTTTAAAGCATTCTCGACTTCTAACAATCTAAATGGCTCTTTTCTATATCTGAACTGAATTTCTACTAATAAATACTCTGTTTCTTTCCATATTTTCCGCATTTCATGCAAAACAGGAATTATTTCTCTATTTCCGGACATGATGATTAATTTGCTGATGTCAAAATACTAATTAGATAACACTAGAAAGGCACTACAATTTATGTTAATAAAAAATACAATTAGCGTCGCCTTTATGTAATTTTACCAAATGTTCCTGTTCCCGCGGGCGCCATATATTACTGTATCAGGGTTCGATTCTTCTACGTCCCTGTTCGGGAAGACATTTTGAGTGTAGCGGGATTCGAACCTTGTATGTCCCTGGTCGGGATAAGCCATTTTATGAGTGTATGTGGTTCGTGTCCTGCCCTTCCCTAGGAGGGCTTGGGCATTTACAACAGTTCGGGATTCGATCCTTTATCTTTTGGGCGTCTCCTTTAGACTTTAATAACAGTTTGGATCTTTCGCTAAAGCCGACCATATAGCCACTGGACAACACGGTTCAGAGTTCGGGTCAGAATATTCTGGGAAATCGACATAAAAGCTGATTCTAATTGTATTCTCAATGCCGATGCAATTTAATAATGTGAAAATTATTATGTTGTATAGGCATTAGTTATTTATACTGGAAAGAAAAGTAAATTAGGTTATCTCTTAAACTAGAATATATACATTTATACCATGATAATTATTTTGATAAAGGATATGCAAATTTCACTTTTCACTTTAATACACAACACTGAAACTACACAAACATGTGTTACATTTCATTTTGACACTCTAATTCAAATAATTGAATGTGATAATATTTAACACTTGGCCCAATTATTCTTATTACAATCGTGGAAGGCGCGGTAGTCGCGGGTCACCGGTTGAACTTCACTACATCGTTACTTTCCGCAATTTTGCACTGTCACTTTTCACTCACTTTGATGCTGAAGGAAAATTATTTTTGGTGGTTCCAGGGGGATGTATTTAAGGTTGGGGGTGAATTCCCTTGCTATCATTCTATCTTCTTTCGGGTGGTCTTGAAATTTCTCCATTGTACTTTTGTAAATACACATTTAATTTTTACATACTACGAGGTTACAAGCTGCTATCGCACCAGAAACAATCGTCAGACTGACTTAATTTTTTCCCCGTCTCCTCGCGTTTCTACGCAGCGGACAGGTTCACAATTCAGTCTGGTGATGTCAAAGCTAAAAATAACTATGACAACCCATAGGCAGGAATTTTTGGAGACGAAATTTTCTCCCTGTGCTAAATTTTAGCACCTTATTTGGAGAGACGATAGGATCACCAAGATTTCTGTCGAAGACGCGACGGACCACACACATATATGCATATTCGTCTGTTTGCTGAGAAAAAAATTCTTAAGAGTGCATTTATACGAGGTTTACTTAAAAATTAAAATTTTCTTCATTAATATTCGATGAGCTAGACCATATGGTTACAACCTATAGCGATCATCCATGGCCTTTTTGTCAAAGAGCTGTCCCAAAGGCTAAAAAGAACAAAGTCGAAAATGTTCGTATGATAAATTCTAGGTCAAAGTTCCAAACACTTGCTTTTGACAGTTGCTTTTTTGTTTCTTTTTTCCGGGAACAGAAAAAAATTTTCGCGGCTAAGAAATTACGGCATAAAATATTGACAATGTGAAGTGGATTTAATTACATTGGAGTTTGTGGTAATAACAAAATTCTCGTTAGAAAACAATATAAAAATTAAGTTTATTTTCTTCATCCATCGCAAGACTTAGGGGCCAACTATACCTCACCCCTTCCCCCACCCTCGAATATTGATATGAAAAGTTTAGGATGTTGATATATCGATGTCGATATTTTTACGATATCGAATGTTGATATATGTCAACAATGATATCGACGATTTCGATATATCGGCGTATCTCTGAGGCCTAGATCCGAGAAATGATGCTTGAAGTATACTGGAATCAACAATCAAAATCTAAATATGTTCTTCAATTTTCGTACTCAAGGTTGAAGGGTAATAGGGTGAACCCGAACAAAAATTGTAAGCCAAAAATTTCTTAAAATAAAAGTTGCAATATTTATCCTTAATAGAAAATTATTACTGTAATTTACCTTCTGCTTTCGATTCTGATTGTCATGACAAATCAGTGACAGGACACACAGTTTACATAGTATAGCAGTTTCATAGATAGGGATATAATAGAAGGAGTCACTCACGGAGAAGAATTCTGCGTTAGAGAAGAATTGGAGATGCCATGTATTGCTGTACAAGACGCCGTGACACACCGGGAAACTTTGGGTGTTAACGAAGGTATGGTCACCAGTAAAGAAGAACTTACTCTTTGTAAAAAAAAAAGAGTATAACTTAGATAAAAGTTTTGTGTTTAATAAAGAGAAAACTGCTACAGCACACTTATTCCCTATTTGTGGGCCAAGATTCACTCTGGCCATATAGGTTGTCCAGCCTATGGCGACAGTACTATCTCTTACGGGACATAGTATTATCACTTTGAGATGGCATTAAAGTGGCATAATACAGATATTAGAGAAACCTAACTCTGCCTAACTCATTGTACTAGAACTCAAAACTAGGTGAACGGCCCTTTTCGGAGCCATGTCGAGACCCTCAAGGAAGATACCAACAATACGACCGGCAGAGTGAAAAGAAGAAGCAACGCACCCTGATATAGAAGCTTACGTAGGACCTTGTATGAAAGCTGCAACGGTGACCATCAAAGACGTTTATCCAGAAGATAATGAACGCGAATTTATCAAAACGATCGCAAGGAGAATTCACAGATACGAATTCGAAAACTTAGAACACAACTATAGGGTTTTCTTCAGAACAGTAGTGTTCCGTAACATATTCCTAAAGATTTTAAAAATGCAGATACTGCAACAACTTTCGGTTCTCATTCATCGATTCTGGATATCACGATGATAGCCAACAAAGAGAAACTGCCATATTTCCAAAACTTCAGGTAGATGCTACCACACAGGTAGAGAAACCACAACACACACAGGTGAAAAAAACATGCTCTAGCTCTTATTTGAGCCACACAGACATGCAGGTGAAAAAACAAAACACTCATATCAAGAATCCACACACAAAAGAGAAATCTGGCTCTTACGAGGATCAAGGAGAAACTCCCCTGACAGAACCTGAAAGAGAAGACAGACAAAGCAACAACAATGAAGAGAATGACTTCTAGATTGTGAAGAGAATAAACAGGAGAGAAAACAAGAAGACCGAGTAAAAACTCCAGAACCTAGCCATACAGAACCAAGAAGAAACTAAAGCAAAATGAAATCTTTAGTTTTACGTCCCACGGTTATGCTCGGCCACGAAGATCGACAACAACAATAATTTGATTTCTGCTATTTAAATGCAACGTGGCAAGAAATGGATAATAACAACCAATCAGAACTGTGTTTCTCGTTCCTACTTCCGGGAGCATTACTCTTCTGAGCTAGTCCTTTTGCAACAAGCTATGTGCGAACAGCGAGCAGCTCTGAAGTTGAATGATTTCAAGGACAAGTACACTGACACATTTTGATAAGTACACTGTCACGTGACTCACCCCTAGGGAGTGAGTACGCCACAGCAGTTGCATTGTGTGTTTCCGTATCATACTGGGATATTTCTTTGGAAGGAAAATAGTTTTGTAAGGAACCAAAGACGACTGAATATAAAAACATTTAAAAGGTATACTCCGCCTGCAAGACTTACATGCCGGGCTTTACTTTGATGAATAAGGACAACAACTTCCACAGTACATGTTGTGGCACGAAAGTTGTAATCTACGTGTCTGCTATGAGTTGGTCAGCTGTGTTTATACACACCAGGCTTGACTTTCGTTTATTGAGTACAGCACCTGAAATCCATTCATAATTCGATATGTGGGTTTCAACATGTGACAGTTCTTGTGGATTGTTAATATTTTTTAGCTACTAAAGTAATGTCTTCATTATTCGATTTAAAAAGAACAAATAAAGCTTTTTACTTTGGGTTTTCTGTTTTTCCAAGTCTAGAGGCATTGTAGAACACGTTATGTATGGTTTCATGCCTTTCTGCGTCGAGACATAGGAGGTGATGACGTCAAAACTTTAAAAAATATTTTGTTATTAGGCCGATATTTATTGTTTTTATTTTTTTGGCGGATTTACTTTTGCACCTAGAAGATAGAAATTTTGCACAAACATTCAGTCCACCGAGCAGTATTTATCAGATTTTTTCCAGATGATCTCTGCGTTAACACTGGGGGTCCATAGGGGCAAAAAGGTAAAAAAATATTTTTAACCAAAAAATCTTTTTTTTCGCGATTTTCACGCCTTAGATACACGATGAAGACATGTGAATGGTATCGTTTGAAAGGCAGTTCTGAAGAGAATTATGTACGACCTGCGATCCTAGGGTAAATAGGGATGTCTCAAGGAAATTTCTACACAAAATCATGTTTTATACGGAAATTTGGGGCATTGTGGATATATTATTTTTTGGCAGCCTTAGTTTTGCACCTAGAAGATTGAAATTTGGACAAATATTCACTCCAACGAATAGTATTTATCAGATTTGTTTCAGATCTCTGCGTTAAAACAGGGAGGTCCAGAGGGGCAAAATTTTAAAAGGATATTTTGACGAAAAATCTCTTTCTTCGCGATTTTCCCGCCTTAGATACATGATAGAGACACGTGAATGGTACCGTTTGAAAGGTAGTTCTATTCTCAAGAGATGATGGCGAACCATGATCCTAGAATAAACACGGATATCTCAGGAAATTTTTTACCTGCCACCAGGGTCTTTTGCGGTAGTCTGGGTCACTGCGGGGATTATTGATAAATGAAATACTTTTCCTGCCCTTACTATTCAAGATAGAAAATTTAAATTTTGTACACACATATAGTATCTTTCATTTGATTTTGAGATGTCTGCGTTTACACGGGGGTCCAAAGGGACTTAAAAAATTAAACATCAGAGAAAAATTCTGATTTCTCTCAAAATTTCTCACTTCAGGGACACAATAGGGAAAAGTAAATGGTACACTCCGATTCAAAAACATTGCGACAGCTAACGCCGTGCAGGTAGGCCACCAAATATATATCTTCTTATCCCATAGTTGTGTCAGGTAAAGAGACACCTCCTTTCTTCTCTCCCATACTAAAATTACCTAACAACATGAGCGCAATTCTTATTTCAAACTATACATGTATTAGTATAGATAAAATGAAATAACAAAACTGAGACGAAACAAGATTCATAGGTTGATGTACGGAGAAACTGAAAAACCTACAATGAAAAATTGAAACCAATGAATGTCTATTACACAGAGATTCAGAAATGACCAGAGAGAGAGAGAGAAGAGGAAAGGAGAGGAGAAAAATAAAAAGTAACGGGAGAACAGATAAAACTGTGGAATTCAAACGTAGTAAGAAAATAACCTAACATTATAAAGTTCCGTTTCCAGAAATCTAACAATAATATAGAAATAACGTTTATTTTTATATAGTTTTTCAGAACTATTCGAATATATAGATGATCCTTTAAATATTTATTATGTTACTTTCAATGCATAGCCTACTCAATTTCAAGTAGAACTGTAGATCTCCGAGACACATCTAGGATAATGTCAAAGGTTTAACACACACGCTTTGTTTCCGCGTGGTTTGATTGCAAATTCGGTAGTGTTCGTTGGACGTAATGATCCAAAATACATTCTAATATACCCAGTAGATAGCGTTGGTCATATCCTCCATTTCAGACTACTAATGCAAACTGAACGAAAAAAACGAAACGAAAAGAAAAGAGAAAGAAAGAAAAAAGAGAAAATTGGAGAGTGCTATTTTATTGCTAAATATCTATCAGATATAACCTATATTAAAAGTCCAAACTGTATCGTAATGCAAAGCTACAAATGTTGGAAAGAAAAAGTTTATGTTTCTCATAGATGTAGCATCTTTCAAATTTCAACGTGAATAAAACACATTGAATTATAGGATGGGAACAAATATTGTGTCGAACTAGTATAAATAAAATTTTGTTTTCAAATAACCAAAGAGGTACCATTTTCTAGTCTTTTCCGAAGAGTTATCTGTTCCGAACATGCAGCATTGATTTCATCTCTTCCGAATATAACGTAATTTGCACAGAGAGAAAGAACACGCTAAGAGCTCATACGCATCATCATGTCAGTCGTATTATGTTGGTTCGACCAACACTGGATCGAAGAATTTAAATCCGTAGTGACCCGGTAATTCGCCTGAGACTCGGTAACCCAGAGGATAAGAAAGAGATTTTACTTATTTCCTTGCGTTTAAACAGTATTTCTGTCAGAGATGACTACGAACGTTGATGTTATCCCCAGAGCACGAAAAACACGACGCAGAAGTTAACAGTTAATTAGATTCCTCGGAGCAGATATATCGGGCTTCTGCTCCGTTTTAACTTTGGAATATGAAGTGCATGTATGTGTTAGAGGGAGAGAGGGAGAGAAGTGAAAGATGCAAAGACAGGTAGGGAAACGTCAAGAAAGAAAGAGAGGGACGGGACGAATATAAATATGAAGCATACTTTTCATTGCAGTGTATGATATAGAACGCACACACTATTTACTCGATCTATCGCCAGTGATGCCTTGTAAGTTCTCCACCAGAAGATGAATCCCTGTTCGCAGCCATTATTTTATGTGAAAAATCATACTACCTGATGGGGAATCGAACCAAGATTTTCCATTTGGAAGTCTGACACGTTACCACTACACCACCGATTGCTTTAGCCAAACTTTGTTTAACAAATGGTGTAGTGTTTCTTTCGGAGAACGAAAACACGAAAAGTGCATACTGCAGATCAATGATGTCTTTGGAATGTCCTGGTAATTCCCTTGCCCTTTCCCAACCAACATTCGTAAATCGTCTCTATCATGATACAGGTGTTTGCTTTCCTATTCTTACGTAATGCTTGTCCAGTATGATAAGTCGATTCTTCACAATCACATTGTAAAAATATTAACTTTGACGTCAATAAGATTTGAACCTATGTTAGATAGCTGTATTATTCGTAAGGCCACTGCGTTACCCCAATACTATCATGGCATCTGAAATTAGAAGCCAAATATTACTTACTTTAGCTGTGGTCTTTGGAACGAATCAAAGTGCACAACGAAATTGATTTATTCGACGGCCTAGAGAGAAATTAGTACCCACTAATAAAGGAAATGCATACAATCCAGGGAAAATTACAGAAATAAAACATAATTTTCAGTAATTTCGTCGTGGAAGTTCAAAAGTACGTGAATAATAAGAATAATAATGATAATAATAATAATAATAATAATAATAATAAATGTATACATTCATAGTATAGTAGTCTATTATTGTTATTATTATTATTATTATTATTATTATTATTATTATTATTATTATATTAGCATCAATTACCCGATTTATTGGGTTAAATTGAGAAAAAATAGTAATATGGTCCGTTACTCAGTCACTGTTTAGTATTACTAAAGCCCTCTTTGATATCGGTCATTTTCGATGAGTTTTATATATCCCTTCCCCACCCTATGTTGTGGGACACGGTATCTGCAGTGTCATTGTTGATCTCAGCGAGCCGGAAAACTGTGAATTCGACAGTGATATTGGTTATTTCGATCATTTTTATGTCTCTCCCTCCTCCCAGTAGAGGGACTGAATTTGGATTTAAACAGCATCAGATGTGTCACTGTTAATCTCATCGACATTCGTACAAAAATTACAGATTCGCCACTCATACCAGTAATACTTTCGTTCTTTGTTAAATGTCTCTCCATTTCTTAAGTTCCAGCGTCCAAGTGATATGACAGAAACCATCTCAGGTTCGAATTTCATCTAGGTTGAAAATTTGATCGTGATGGATCCTTTGTTTTGCAAGTTATCAACTTTTATTTATACTTTTAACTTCTCCATCCCCTCAAACCTGAGCTATATCGTCAAAGTAAATAGTTAAATGCCATCTTAGACCCGAACCTGATCTGAGTTGAAAATTTAATTGAGATCGGTCAAGTGGTTCAAGAGTGATGAAGTCACAAAGACAGCCACTTTCATTTTCAGTTTTTTTTGCATGTATCTCCTTCTGACCGGCCCCTACCTTGCAGCGTCAAACTGAAATGACAAAAGTAGTCCCAGATCCGAACCTTATCTATGTTGAAAGCTTTATAGAGATCAGTCGGGTGGTTCAAGAGATTAGGAGCCACAAACATAGTTACTTTCAATTTTATAATATAGGTTATTATTATTATTATTATTATTATTATTATTATTATTATTATTATTATTATTATTATTAATATTATTATTTGCTTACTTTTGAACTTGCACAGATAAATTACTGCAAAATATGTTTTATTTTCACATTCTTTACTCGATTGTAAGTTTTTTTTATCAGTGGGCCCTTATTTCTCTCTAGGCCGTCGAACAAATCAATTTCGTTGTGCACTTTGTTGCAAATAACGTTACAGGAAGAAGCCGATTCGTTCCAAAGATCAGGGCTAAAGAAAGTAATATTCGGCTTGAAAGTTTAGATGACATGATAGTGCAGGGGTAACGCAATGGCCTTATGAATAATATTGCTCGTAACATACTGATTGTGAAGAATCGACTTATCATACTGGACAAGCAATGCTTAAGAATCTGAAAGCAAACACCTGTATCATGATAGTGACGATTTACGAATGTTGGATGGGAAAGAGCAAAGGAATTACCAGGACATTCTAAAGACATCATTGATCTGCAGTATGAATTTTTCGTGTTTTCGTTCTCAGAAAGAAACACTACACCATTTGTTAAACAAAGTTAGGCTAAAGCAATCGGTGGTGTAGTGGTAACGTGTCAGACTTCCAATTGGAAAATCTTGGTTCGATTTCCCATCAGGTAGTATGATTTTTTCGCATAAAATAATGGCTGCAAACAGAGATTCATCTTCTGTTGGAGAACTTACAAGGCATCACTGGCGATAGTTCGAGTAAACAGAGTGTGCGTTCTACATCACACACTGCAATGAAAAGTATGCTTCATATTTATATTCGTCCCGTCCCTCTCTTTCTTTCTTGACGTTTCCTTATCTGTCTTTGCATCTTTCACTTCTCTCCCTCTCTCCCTCTCTCCCTCTAACACATACATGCACTTCATATTCCAAAGTTAAAACGGAGCAGAAGCCCAATATATCTGGTCCGAGGAATCTAATTAACTGTTAACTTCTGCGTCGTGTTTTTCGCGCTCCGGGGATATTATCAACGGTCCTAGCCATCTCTGACAGAAATACTGTTTAAACGCAAGGAAATAAGTAAAATCTCTTTCTTATCCTCTGGGTTACCGAGTCTCAGGCGAATTACCGGGTCACTACGGATTTAAATTCTTCGATCCAATGGTGGTCTAACCAACATAATACGACTGACACGATTATGCGTTTCAGCTCTTAGCGATTTCTTTCTCTCTGTGCAAATTACGTTATATTCGGAAGAGATGAAATCAATGCTGGATGTTCGGAACAGATAACTCTTCGGAAAAGACTAGAAAATGGTACCTCTTTGGTTATTTGAAAACAAAATTTTATTTATACTAGTTCGACACAATATTTGTTCCCATCCTATAATTCAATGTGTTTTATTCACGTTGAAATTTGAAAGATGTTACATCTATGAGAAACATAAACTTTTTCGTTCCAACATTTGTAGCTTTGCATTACGATACAGTTTGGACTTTTAATATAGGTTATATCTGATAGATATTTAGCAATAAAATAGCACTCTCCAATTTTCTCTTTTTTCTTTCTTTCTCTTTTCTTTTCGTTTCGGTTTTTGTTTAGTTTGCATTAGTGGTCTGAAATGGAGGATATGACCAACGCTATCTACTGGGTATATTAGAATGTATTTTGGATCATTACGTCCAACGAACACTACCGAATTTGCAATCAAACCACGCGGAAACAAAGCATTTTGTGTTAAACTTTTGACATTATCCTAGATGTGTCTCGAAGATCTACAGTTCTACTTGAAATTGAGTGTGCTATCCATTGAAAGTAACATAATACATATTTAAAGGATCGTCTATATATTCGAATAGTTCTGAAAAACTATGTAAAAACAAACATTATTTCTATATTACTGTTAGATTTCTGGAAATGGAACTTTATAATGTTAGGTTATTTTCTTACTACGTTTGAATTCCACAGTTTTATCAGTTCTCCCCTTACTTTTCTCATTCTCCTCTCCTTTCCTCTTCTCTCTCTCTCTCTCCCTCTCCCTCTCTCTCTCTGCCTGATTTCTGAGTCTCTGTGTAATGGACATTCATTGGTTTCAATTTTTCATTGTAGGTGTTTCAGTTTCTCCCTACATCAACCTATGAATCTTGTTTCGTCTAAGTTTTATTTCATTTTATCCAAACTAAAACATGTGTAGTTTTAAATAATAATTGCGCTCATGCTGTTAGCTAATTTTAGTATGGGAGTGAAGGAAAGATGAGAGGTAGGGGTTTCTTTCCCTGACACGATTATGGGATAAGAAGGTGTATATTCAGTGACCTAACTGCACGGCGTTAGCTGTCGCAACTTTTTTATGCGAGTTTACTATTTGACAGGCTGCTCTATTGTGATAAAACGAGGTATGAAGCATGATCATACGATAAATAGGGATGATGTTGAAGTCGCTTTACTGAATGTTTGTAATTTACTCTTAAACCTAGGACACCCTGTAAAACAGAGCATATTCTGTCTCAAACAGATGATGTGTCACAAACGTGTTCACATTCTCATTTGTAGGAATATTCAGGTCTAAGTTAAAGTCTAAAATCATAACCTTCTATATTTAATAATATTGTGTGATATGCAATATGGCGGAATTCAAGACGGGTTCGAAGGTGACCCCACTCCAAATCCATGCAATAATGCCAATTGTAACATTTTTTGCCTCCATCCACGCACGTCGTTATTATTGTTCTGTCCTAATATTTTTGACTAACCCTGTATACAGCTCCACATGTGTCTTCTCACTGCAAAATTAAACTAATCGTTTTCACATAATATTTTTCATACTATATTTTGATCCGGGGCTAGAAATCGAATTTTAGAACTAAGGGGAAAGTGAATAATATATAAAGTGTGATTAGGCTATGTAACGAGAACACAAACTCCGAAAGACGGGAGTGCAACTTTGCTTTAATGGAGAATGACTTAAGCAATAGCATTTGTTGCAGAACAATCAACAACCAAAACAAACTTATATCACCGTTCAATTTTCCTATTTGTTACTAATAACTACAGATATTTTTGCTTCTTTTGCACAGAAACTTCAACTTACCACAGAGACATTATACACTTGTGCATGCCTGATTTCCACTCGTGCTTTGATCTCAGGCTTTTTAGCCATGGAACCGGGCCCTTTTGACGCGGAGCCTCTTCACTTGGGACTATTTTACGCGTGGCACTTTCGACTCGAACTCTATTGGCGCAGGGCCGTTTTGACTCCGGATCTTTTGACCAGGGCACTTTTGAAAAAGCGCCCTTTTCACGTGGGCTCATTTGTCGCCGAGTCCTTACCCGGGCTCTTTCTACACTGGGCCGTTTTGACTTGGACACTTTTGACTCGAGCCCTTGGGTCGCCGAGCCCTTTTGGCAAGAGTCCTTTAGACGCGGGACCGTTTTTGACTAGGGCAGTTTTGTCATGGGGCCCTTTCGACCGGGGCGCTTTTGACTCGGGCATTCGGTCCTTGCCCTTCTGACAGACTATATATTCACCAGCTGAAATGCGTTGGGCAGGGGGAAGTTATGAGTAAATAGATGATCAACGATCCAGGGCACAGTAAAATTACTTACGCAACTGGTCATATATCTTTTTTTCTCCTGGTTTCCACTTCTGATCTCAGGATTTTTAGCCGTGGAATTGTATTTACCGGGCATTTTATCGCGGGGCCTTTTTGACGCGGGGCTTCTTTGACACGGCCTCTTTTAACGTGGGGCCTCTTTTGACTCGGGGCATTTTGTAGCGCGGCTCTTTCGACTCGGGAACTTTTGACACGGGACAGTCTTGGCCCGTGCTCTTTTGAGGCGGTGTCCTTTTTCACCCGGGCATTTTAGATAGGGCCCTTTTGTCGCGATGACCTTTTGACTTGGGCACTTTTGATAGCGAGGCCATTTTGACTTGGACCCTTTTGTCGCCGGTCCCTTTCGACCGGGGTCCATTTTACTTGGGCATTTCTGTCTTCGTCTTTTTGTCCGTGCCCTTCTGACAGAACTATAGACCTATATATATATCAACTCTGCGTGGGGCAGGGAAGGAGGAAGGTATGATTAAATAGATGATCAATGATCAGGACGCAGGAAAATTAGTTACACCACTGGTCATATCTCTTTCTTTCTCCTGATTTCCACTCCTGATTTCAGGCTTTTTCGCCGTGAAATTATATTTGCCGGGCCTTTTGACGCGGAGCTTATGAGTCGGGCCTTTTTGACTCGGGCTTTCTTTCGCGTTGCCCTTTCACCTGTAACCCTTTTGACCTGTTTTTTTTTAGGTGAGGTCCCTTTTGACTCGGACATTTTTGACAGGGCCTTTTTGTCGCGACGTCCTTTTGATTCTGGCCCTTTTGACAGCGGGGCTCTTTTGATTCGGAAACTCTTGTCGCAAGGCCCTTTCGACCGGGGCCCTTTTGATTCAGGCATTTCTGTTCTCATCCTTTTGTGCGTACCCTTCTGACTTAGAAATATTATATATTTACCAGCTGAAATGCGGGTGGCAGGGGGAAGGTATGAGTAAATAGATGATGAACGATCAGGGCACAATAAAATTAGTTACGCCACTGGTCATATGTATCTTTCTCCTGATCTCAGGTTTTTTAGTCATGGAATTGTATTTGCCGATCCCTCTGACGCGGGGCTCTTTTGACTTGGCTCCTTTTGACGCGAGGCCTTTTTGACTCGGGGCCTTTTATTGCGGGCCATTTTGACTCGGATCATTTTGACGCGGGACCGTCTTGACCTGTGCCCTTTCGAAGCGGGGTCTTTTTTGACCCGGCTTTTTTGACATAAGGCCCTTTTGACTCGGCCTTTTTACTCGCGAGGACCTTTTGACCCGTGTCCTTTTGAGGCGGTGTCCACTTTGTCCCGCGAGGAGAACATTTTCACGCGGTGTGTTTTCGACTCGGGCATTTCTGTCGCGGGGCCACTTTTGACCTTGGTCTTTTGACGCGGGGCCTTTTAAAACCGAGCCCCGTTTTGACTTGGGTCTTTCTATCCTCGCCCTTTTTCGGGCCCTTCTGACATGGAACCATATATATATATATATATATATATATATATATATATATATATATATATATATATATATATATAACGCAAGCAGTTGAAATGCGTGGAACAGGGGGCAGGTATGAGTAATGGATTATCCAGGGCGCAGTAAAATTAGTTACGCCACTTTTCATATCTCCTTCCTTCTCTTCCCTCTACATTATATCTGGAGATGTATGTTCTGACTAAATACAGTGGCGATTTTAAAAAGTAAGAGGATATACACTATCAATGATAAACTATGACTTTTAATATATATATATAGGGTAATAAATCGAAAAACTCTATATCTGTCTTTTGCCCCCCCCCCCCCCCCGTTCGAAAAAATCCTGCGGGTGTTAGTAATTATCATGTTGGTTAATTACTGTATTATATTGTGCCACACATGGAATATATACTTCTGTGTTTTATTTAATAATAAGAACCTTATTTACATTTATTACGACCCTTGCTTGACGACAGCGAAACATATTCACGTTCAGCATATTCAGTTTTCATTCTGAAATAAGGACAGTGAGACGAATGAAATAATTCACGCATACATTTAGGACTTAGAAAAGTATCCTGCGAACATGTCGTGTTAAATTCCTGAAGAGTGAAAAGCGCTAGTAGCAATTGTTAGCAGTTATTAACTTACCATATAAGACAATAAAATTAAAAAAAAAAACTGAGAATACGAATCTTTTCAGAGATGATAATGTACTGATGCTTCAAATCTATGCCTTTACTCCCTATACCTACGTTATTTCCCTAGTCAAAATAAAAAGTGTTCAAAATTAATCACAATTTCTTATGCAACCATCCCTTCCCTGGAGTACTGCGCTGTCACATACCCGTCACGGCAATGTAAAGGCACTTTTGGCGACGAGGATACAAAAAAATAATAGATATCCCCACTAACAATACATCTCCCCACTACAGACAACACAGATTTGTATAAACCTAACATATTCAGATAAGTTTAATAATTTAACAGATATTTAATAATTTATTACTACAGACAAATTTACATGGATTTTTTCCACCCTTCCAGTGTGGTTTTGCCGTGTATGAAGCTTTCCAAGAAAGTTTTATCGCTTTCCACCCACCACCTTCGAACATCGATATGTCACCTAAGACGTACCTGAAAGATCAAAAATTGTCCTCGTCAGCATCGACGACATTCTATCGACGTTCTGGAAGGCCATGGATTCAATAGCGGTAGAACTTGGTGAGCCGTGGAGCGAAGAATGTATCAAGTGCATTTTGCACCTCTATTAGGGATTTGAACTGGCGTCCAAGGAATAGAAGAGGTGATAATCGGACGGTGCAATGTCCGGGGAGTATGGAGGATGCAATAGTGTTTCATATCCAAGGCGTAGAATGGTGTCCTGGGTCATCATAGCCACGTGGGGCTTAGCATTGTCCTGAAACAGGAGGACCCCTTTGCGATTCAGAAGTGCTGGCTCCAGAGTTTTCAGTTTTTCTTGAACACGGCTCAATTGCTGACAATACACAGTTGCATTGATGCTCTGAGCAGGTGGTAGTAGTTCCCAATACACGATGCCGCGAGCAGTATACCAAAAACGCAGGAGAGCCTTCTTCTGGTGCAGTGCTGGTTTTGGTTGCTTGTCCACGATATTTGTCCACCACTAATTTCACTTGGCGCGAGCTGGGATCGAACCAAGAAACCCATGCACCAGAGGTGAACGCTCCACCTCTGAGTCACCGCGGCTCGAAAATAGAATAGAAAGTCGTCTCTCAGCCTCCCTGTGGTCCGGACTTCAGTCATTTGGATTTCTTTCTGTTTGGTCGTCTGAAGGCTTACCTACGAGAGAAAAAATCCGTCAGTGACAAAGCCCTTATTTCTTGTGTGAAATACTGGTGTAAAAATGAGCCATTTAAATTTTACCGAAGTGCATTCAAGGCACGGAAAGAACGTTGAACGAGATGCGTCACAGCAGATGGAGGATACATTGATTGACACGATTTTGTAGCCAAAGAATTAAAGTGTGATCACCTAAAATTTCAGCATCACACTGCAACTAATAACAATATTATAACCATCCATGCAAAACTTATTGAACGCCTGTACATATAATAGTTTTCAATAAAAGTTATTACATCGTAACAGTACACAGGGAACAGAAAGCGAGCAGATCTACTACGAAAAGTTAAAGTTAAGAGTAACTTCAAAAGTTTAAAACTTTCAGTGGATTAATTTGCTCGAAACGTCGTTGGATTGAAATAGGGTAACATAAATACTTCCACTAACATTAGTACTATCTATGTTCTCTTAAATACAGGTAGTTAAACATATTGGGCCTTATGCAGAGTCGTTTTGACGAGTCATTAGTGCCATACTAAAGAGTTCGACTAACATATGTTTCCTGCAGTAATCAGGCTTTTAGTATGACGCTAAACATACTTCAAAACGACTCTGCAAAAGGCGGATTGTTTTAAGGGGGGATGTCTGTTTTTGCTGCTCACGAGAAATTTGCCAACCCAGGCTTTGCCATTGCTTGCGGAAATTTAATTTTTGGTCGGTTTACGCATATGGCATAGGCTCAAATTTTTAGCACAAGTCTAAAAGTGTTTGTACCTTTTTCTTGGAAACTACTGAAGGGATTCGTTTAATTTTTATACCACGCACCCTACTATAGCTGGCAATGCTACCGAACTAGGATTGTCTTTCTAGGTTACACACAAAGCCAATAACATTTTTTTTTAATTTCGAGGAATTTTAATGTGATTTTTTATATTTATCAAAGAGTAACTGAGAGAAATAAAGGAACTATGCAATAATTCTAGTTCAATAAATAGAGGTGTATATATAAATAAGATTTGTGCAAAATTTGGTTATTTTAGCGTTAATAGTTTGTGAGAAAATGATCCATGTATGTCCAATTTTGAGGAATTCTTCAAATGCGATTTTGAGGAATTAAAAGTTTAAAATTTACAATCGATTTTCAGCAATAAGACACATCACAACATTCAGAAAGGATCATAACCATATTCTTCACCTTAGGCTGTGCTTTATTCACCTTTCTTACACGTTCTTTTCTTCATTCTTGATTCCTTGATAAGGTTCAGGACTCCCAACTCAGATTTTGTTATACGTTTTCTGTCCATGTCTCGCAGTAGTTTCAAGCTGTATTTACCGCTTGAAATTCCTATCTTTTCCAGAACATCTTTTCTTGATTCACGTACGCTACTAAAACACATAACAGCATCATGCACTTCAATTTGTACGATTTTAGAACTCGCAAATGTAGATTTTTGACATCGCTGCCATAGCAGTGCATTGCGACTTTCATTGGGGTTCTGTGCTTTCGTATGCAAACATTTTTCGAAAAAGGGAGATCCGCAAGAGCTCTATAGATAAGTTTGATAGCATCCATCACTGCAGCAGGCAACGAGTTCTTATGTTCGTAATGTTCTCCAGTTGCTTGAGATCTGTTATACCTTCTCCAGGAAAACTCTCCCTTCGGACAAAGCATATGTGTTTGTTTCTCGTCAGTTGAATATTTATGAAAGTAAATTGCCTACACTGCTTTCTCCATCTTCTGAAAATTGCCAACGTTTTCCCTGATTGCTTTCCCATAATATACCTGTAAGCTATCAATTTCTCTGGCATTCAGTCTACACTTATCTCCTATTGGCTAAGTTTACTAACACAGACTAATAAGGAAAACAAAGAACTGCGAACGTAGAAATAACAGTAAGCAAAATAAAGTGTGCTTTTCGGAACAACAAAGCATAAATATATTTACATCATTACAGAAGAATGGGATGATAAACTGAAAACTGAAAATATATATATTTAAGCCTGAAAATACAACGGAAGCGCACAATAATTTGCAGTTATCGAAGGGAACCTGATAACGTACGAACATGATACTTCCGGCAATGAAACTTCAAAGATTGTAGATTCTGAAAATGATACTTTTCAAAAATTGAAAATTTTGACCCCAAACGGACATTCCCCCTTAAAGAAATAGTTGTAGAGTATGACAGAGTGACCTTTTAAGACAGTCAAATCCAAGTTCGTCAAGTCTTGTTTTGATATGTTCGTTGTTTAAAATTCTATAATTGAAAAACATGTATAGTAACATTAATTTAAGCATAACCAATAACCCGTCACTAAGATTCTCATTCTGTAATATTCTGTCGTAGGCGTTTAATCCTAACATGAATCAGACTATACTACATCATGTTGATGTCAAGGTATCAAGATACCATTAACGATTGTTATTCTTTTCAGTTACCTTAAAACCTCATTGAGTATTTAAGTAACGAAAAATAAGAATTATAAATACATACGAGTAAAATAAAATATTACGAAAAGTTGATTTGTATGTAGGAATATGTGAATAGGTGTTAACGTACACAATGAATTGAACAAACGAATGAAATAATAACAATTTTAGACGAATTATACATTGCTGTTTGTTTGTAACTGCAGTGGACGAAACTTGTTTAGTAAGTTCTAATTGTGGTGATGAACCGTTCATATTAATGAATCTCTTATAAAACCAGCAAACTTACAAATATTACAATAAAGCTGATTGTTTTGTGATGTAAAATTGATTCTGCATTTCGAATTCTGACCTCATATTAAAGTTAAGTTTTATTCTATATCTATCTTCTCATGGGGCTTCTTTGCGCATATGCTGATACTTACGATCACACGAAATCTGAATCTTTTATATTAGCTAAAAGGCTCATACAGAATAAGTTGCACCACAATGCGCGAAGTATTATGTTTGAGATTGGCTCTTACAAATATATCACGTTTTTTGGGGGGAGGAGGTAAATATATTATTTTAGTTTATATATATATATATATATATATATATATATATATATATATATATATATATATATATATATATATATATATATATATATATATATATACTACATCAGCGCATTTAAGTGGATGCAACTTTACAGGCTTTATTCCACGGATTTAAAAGGTAAAACCATAGCATCATAGATTTTCACTTTTGAAATGCAGTATCCCCAACCTGGAGATACCTGGATGTAAGAAAATGGTTGAAGAATCATGTTGACTCCATCACCTGATCCCAGGAGTGCAAACTTGGTACCTTTGCTCTACCTGTGGACCATATTGGCCTGACGCAAATGCAGAGCGCATCTGTACATTCTATTTTCATTAAAGTAACGTTTTTCATTGGGTATCTGTTTTGATTATAACTGCTGGATTAAAGATAGACTAGGAAAAAACCCGCACGTCCTGCGCAAGCGCAGGACACTATTGTTGTCTGAATGACTGAATATGATACAAAATTTTTATTATTTATGGCTAGGAAAGTTGTTTTAATAACACGTTAATAATATCTTTAATTAAGAATTTCTCGATGATTATTCAAATTTATGACATCCTCGAATCTAAGACGCGCCCGATTTCGCTGGGTTAAATTAAGAAAAGATAGTAATATGTTCCGTTTTTACTATTACTAAGCGCTCTTTGATATTGGCCATTTTCGGTGATTTTTATCCCTCTCCCCTCCCCATGTTGCGGGGCACGGCATTGGAAGTATCATTGTTCATGTCAGTGACCCCAAAAACAGAAGTGTCACTGTTCATCTCAGCGACCCCAAAAACTATAGATTCTACACTAATATCGGTCATTTTCGATCATTTTCAAATGTCTCTCCTCCTCCTTTCAAATGTCTCTCCCCTCCCTTATGTTACACGTCAAAGTGATATAACAAAAACCATCTCAGATTCGAACTTCATCTAGGTTGATGAAAATTTGATCGAGATCGGTCAGGTGGTTGAAACTTTGATAATCTCCGAATGTCATGTATATTGAAAATTTGATCGAGATCGGTCAGGTGGTTGAAACTTTGATAATCTCCGAATGTCATGTATGTTGAAAATTTGATCGAGATCGGTCGGGTGGTTCAAGAGTTAATGAGTTTTATTTATTTTATATATCTCTCCCCTCCCCTCCTTCTACCCTAAGTTTTACCGTCAAAGTGATATAATAAAAACCACCCCAGGTCCGAACCTCATCTATGTTGACAATTTGATTAAGATCGGTTCGATGGTTTAAGCGTGATGAAGTCACAAAGATAATCACTTTTATTTTTATATTTTTTACATATATGTCCCCCTTCCTCTCCCCTACATTGTGCCGTCAAAGTAAAATGATGAAAACGTCCCAGGTACAAACCTTAACTATGTTTTGAAAGTTTGATCGAGATCGGTCGGGTGGTTCAAGAGTTATTAAGTTTTATTCATTTTCATATATTTACCCTACTCTCCTCCCCTAAGTTCAAAAAACAAAATGAAATAATAAAAAACTTTCCAGGTTCGAACGTCATATACCTCAAAAATTTGATCGAGATCGGTCGGGTGATTCAAGAGATTAAATGTCACAAACATAGTCACTTTCAATTTGGATCTGAAGTTATTTTGTTCACAGACACCGCTATTAATATATAGTTTTATAAGATATTGCACAATAAGCATAGGAAATACTTTTCATTATGTGACCCTCTCTTTAACAGTGAAGTAACACCAATTTAACATTTTCTTTTAAATATTTAATTTGACAGATGTTAGGTTCAACTTTGAAATTCTACAACAATTAGAATAAATTTGTAATAATGAGGAAATTTGGCACCCAACTCGAAAATGTTAGGAGACAGAGTTGTTAGAAGACATGAAGTCCTGATATTTTAGCTCAAAATATTTTAAATGTGTATTGAAAAATTGAGGAGTTAAGAAAAAAGAAAGATGAAAAGAACACCAGCTCTCCTTACTCCTGCCCATGTCTAAGGCTAACATTATGGAGATTAAAAGAGTTTTCGTATTCCTAATACAATATAAAATACCTAATTTTATTACACAAGAGTGAGAGGGGGATTTTCTCAGTACTTTTATTGTTATTAAAAATAAACTTTTAGAAATATTATTACAACCAAATGATCGGAAGTGGCAATTACCTCCATATTTTTTCCATATATACAGCTATGACTGCGGTAATCCAAGAGTAATTGTACCATTACCTTATGTATAAGTTAACAACGCAACAAATTTTCAGTAAAACCAATTTCAGTATTTTTTGTCAATATTCGAGACCGAGATTTTCGAGACTGAACTTTGTTTCGTCTTAAATTACACGAGTTTGTTTCGATCTCCATGTCGTCTCGAGCAAGTCTCGGTACATAGAGTCTCGGCCTCCTCTCGATTTATACAGGTTCGTCCCAATGTCGATCTTGTCTCGAAATTTTGAGACGAGACTAATCTTGGCCTCGATTCTAGATGATGAAAATTAATAATGTCCAACACTTGAGCTCCAAGATAAATTTGTTTGATTCCCGATGTGACATTGCTTAATGAAGACGCCATGTCTTGACTATTTCAAATATAATTTCATGTTTAATCATATTTCCATACTGAAAAACAGTGGTTTTTCAACACAAGCTATACGAAATAGATAAATAAATAAAACGATGTTTGGGTTCAGCAGCATCATTTATATTCTAAACGACAAATTTTCCAGGTTATCTATATTAAATTATGACGATCCCTCATGTAGCTTATCTTCTCTGTAATTTTTGCGTCTTTATATTCCGGTAAACATTGCAGTTACTTTTCAGTGCAATGCAATGATACTCAAAGACGTGCACAAGCAAGAATGAAAATAATATATATAATGAGAAGGGACAGACAGAGAGGGGAGAATTGTGTTTATTAGAATTTTATTAGCACCCTTACACATACTACCAATGTGTTTGACGATGTTTCGTCGTCTTCGCGTCTCACAGTGGGGCGAAAACGCAAAAAGCTGGCCAAAAGTAAAAAAACGAAAGTTAGTAATATAGGAATGTTTTTATGTAGTTGGCTAGAGTGATGTTAGAAGGGCCCAAATCCATAAATAGAATAGGGTTTTTACTTTATTCCGACTACCTGAGCCACTCTTAAGTAGACCCTTCAGCAGGTCAAATGCGTAGAGAACAATAGAAGAATTGTGACGCGTCCGTTGAAACGGTTGAATCTTTCGAACGCGTTTATAGTTTTTAAATCTGTAAAGTTTCCCTATATCGTACTGGTAAGTAGAATAAGTGCATGAAGGGAAAAATTAATAATAATGATGTAATAATTTATAATTTGAATAGCAAGTCAGGCAAAATTTTCACATTGTTTATATATATTATTAACTTAAAGCGTTGAAAACATTATGTGCACCCTCGTGCACCACGTTCATATTTTGTAGAATGGTAGTCTGAAGATTAATTAATGCTGTAGACAGAAACGTAGCTGCCAAAACGTGCCAATTACGAAGCGTGTTGATGTTAATTATTGTTCATTTAATGTTACAGTGACAAGCCGTTGCAGTTATCATAACCGAATCAAATACCAATAATTTGTGTCATTTAAGTAATAATATATTTCTAATAAATAAGAACGTAATTAACAAGTAATTGTTCATCAAAATATGTAAAAAAAAAGTGAATGTTGCTAAAGATACATTGTGAAAATTACGAAGTATATTGACATTCTTTTTGTTCCGCTATTTTGGATCCGCCATTTTGTTTTTTTTCAACTTTAGTTGCAGAATCGTAATCAGCAACCTCAATAACCCCTTTATCGCCACTTTTGAGAACATTTCTACGACTTTTTCGGCTTTTGGAAATTTTATTTCCCCATTTTGGATCCCAATTTGTTTTTTCAACTTTAGTTGCAGAATCGTAATCAGCAACCTCAATAACCCCTTAATACTAAATTACATTCAATTTGAATATAGTTATCATATTTTGGCCAGCTTTTTGCGTTTTCGCCCCACTGTGCGTTTTCGCCCCAAGTCACTCTGAGCTATGGTTCTGTCCGA
The DNA here is from genome assembly GCF_964235325.1 of Thermobia domestica. Classification (NCBI taxonomy): domain Eukaryota; kingdom Metazoa; phylum Arthropoda; class Insecta; order Zygentoma; family Lepismatidae; genus Thermobia; species Thermobia domestica. Next base: position 146,168,836 of record NC_137459.1, on the reverse strand, counting down.
GTCACTCTGGGTGATGGGTCTATCCATGTCATTTGATACGGTTGGTTATGGGTCTCACTGTCTCTGGGTTTTCCGGGTCGAAGGTCCCATACTTTATGACCCGTTCCACTACTGGCTACTTATATTAAAGTCTTGCTATAACCAAATGAGGGACGAATTATCTCTGCAATAGGAAAACTTAGTAGTTGGATCAATTTTTATCGTTGCTAATGCTATATACACTGGCGCAAATCCCAGGAGGATGAGGGGGACATGTCCCCCTCAATCTTGGAACTGAGGGGGAATGCCCCCCCAATAATCCGATTTCAAATGTGTTTTTGGGAGAGAAATGTGATGATTTGTGTCCGACTGCCACTTTATCTACATCACCTGATATATACTAGTACATATAATATATAACAGGTTCGCCTCAGAAATCAGATTCATCTACCGTAATATGAGTCTCATCTCCCCCTCCCCCAGAATAAGTCTCAAATCTGCGCACCTCCTAATGTTGAAGACAACTCTGCTTCCCAGATCCTCAACAGCATTGTCTTTAAACTTCATAAATATTTTGAACATTGTTAAAAACAAAAAAGGCACGGTCCTACCCGTCTCCCCCAATGTTGAAGACAGATTTGCGCCGCTGGCTATATGACGAAAGGAAATAAGATGATTTAGCCTTTCTTTGAGCAACAACGTATTGAACGTGGATCCAAAGCTTAATGTGGAATCTGAATCACGTGAGCTTCCACCGGGAATCAAACACGTGTTTCCCGCACCAAAAGCACATACGTTAACCTTATAGCCACGAGGGAGCTCGAAGATAAGGTAAAAAGCATTTTAAATCCCTCGTCTTTTCCCCAAATATTTTCTTTCTCACTTAATCAAATTTAAATAATTACAAATTTTACCTTGTACAAATCTACCATAATAATAATAATAATAATAATAATAATAATAATAATAATAATAATAATAATAATAATAATAATAATAAATCGGTGCACCTATATCAAAGTTATGCGTGAATTTACCCATAAAATAAACGCATTGAATTGAAAACTCTCTCCTTGTTTTGTAGTCGGTTAATAATACGTAAGCGATAGCACATTAGATGTGTTTCAGTGTCCTTAACGTTTCCTTGGAAGAAACAATCTCAAGTCTTTAAATATTGTAAATTTGAGGTTATATGAGATGAAATCTTAAGTTCCGACTATTGTACTCTGTACGTTGAAGCAATCGGATGATAAATGCAAGCTAATGATGATGAGTTGATAGAATGTAGACATTGTGATGTAAAGAGGGAGTTTCTAGAAACCCACAGTTACAATACTGTCCTTAGAACTCGTATGTCCTGAGACCAGGGTCAGTTCTACCGTATGTGCAAACGTGCACTTGCGCGAGCCCGAAAAACTGACATGAAGTATACAACATTGAAATATAAGGAAATGAACATGATTTCTAAAAGGAGTTAGACTATTCTAGCCTTATATTTGATTTTGTGAGTATGAAAGCAATAAAACGTTTCTTTTCAGAAACAACGCAATAATTATACACATTAAAAATGGCACTGTTGTTACGTGTATGTGCTTTTATGGTTCCTCATTTCAGAATATGAAAAATCAACACGAGACTAGAATTAACTTCTTTCTTTTTGTTTTCAATTGGCAGTGAAGGCAAGACCTGATGCGATATGTTTGACGTGGCATTATTCTCATAAGTTTCACGTTGCTTCACTTTGTATATCGAATAACGTGTGGCTTCTAAAATATTTTAAGGGTAAGAAGCTTACGAGGAAACGGTCTTAGTGTAAACAACCGATTTGGCTGGGATCCGGATATGTGTTACGGGAGACCAAAGTAAGAGAAACGTATTTTGGCGTTCGGGCCTATACGCAGAAATTTTCGAAATACGGGACCCCAAAGTGGCCCTACATGCTATAACTAGGAAGCGAATGAGGTTACTTGTACACAACCGATTTGGCTGGGGTCCGGATATGTGTTACAGGAGACCAAAGTAGGAGACACGTATTTTGGCGTTTGAGCCCATACGCAGAAATTTCCGAAATACGGGACCCCAAAGTGGCCCTACATGCTATAACTAGGAAGCGAATGAGGTTACTTGTACACAACCGATTTCGCTGAGGTCCGGATATGTGTTACGGAAGACCAAAGTAGGAGACATGTATTTTGGCGTTTGGGCCCATACGCAGAAATTTCCGAAATACGGGGCCCCAAACTGGCCCTACATGCTATAACTAGGAAGCGGATGACGTTACCGATTTGGCTGGGGTCCGGATATGTGTTACAGGAGACCAAAGTAAGAGACACGTATTTTGGCGTTTGGGCCCATACGCAGAATTTCCGAAATACGGGGCTCCAATGTGGCCCTACATGCTATAACTAGGAAACGAATGACGTTACTTGTACACAACCGATTTGGCTGGGGTCCGGATATGGCTATTATAAGCCCAAGTCGAAGATATGTAGTTTTTCTTCCGACCAAACCTCACAGGGCGGCAAACTTTACTTCCGCCACTGTGCCCGGTTTACTGACAACACACGCCGTATCGATTAAATATTAATGCTTACTCTCTTGCACAAAAGTGTACCGCCCGGTTTTCACCATCCTAGCCAAAGAAATTTTGCGAAAAACGCAAACATTCTTTCGCTGCTTTGACACCCTCGTGGTCAGGAGATCCCCCTCAACGGCTCGTGCCAGCTGAACATCTATTCAGAATTGCATGGGTACCACATACGCCAACTTCATGGCCTTATTGAAAATCTAGCAATATCGGACCCTATACATTCGACATTCCTTTTTGTGGGACCTAACAACAAACACAAATCTCATACTTTTGGATATATTATAACATATTCCAACCCAAGCCAACATTGTGTACCAGTAACGTCATTCGCTTCCTAATTATGGCATGTAGGGCCACTTTGCGGCCACATATTTCGGAAATTTCCTTCGTATGGGCCCAAACGCCAAATTACATGTCTCCTAGTTTGGTCTCCTGTAACACATATCCGGACCCCCAGCAAAATCGGTTGTGTACAAGTAACGTCATTCGTTTCCTAGTTATAGCATGTAGGGCCACTTTGGGGCCTCGTATTTCTGAAATTTCTGCGTATGGGCCCAAACGCCAAAATACGTGTCTCTTACTTTGGTCTTCTGTAACACATATCCGGACCCCCAGCCAAATAGGTTGTGTACAAGTAACGTCATTCGCTTCCTAGTTATAGCATGTAGGGCCACTTTGGGGCCTCGTATTTCTGAAATTTCTGCGTATGGGCCCAAACGCCAAAATACATGTCTCCTACTTTGGTCTCCTGTAACACATATCCGGACCCCAGCCAAATCGGTTGTGTACAAGTAACGTCATTCGCTTCCTAGTTATAGCATGTAGGGCCACTTTGGGGCCCCGTATTTCGGAAATTTCTGTGTATGCGCCCAAACGCCAAAATACGTGTCTCTTACTTTGGTCTCCCGTAACACATATCCGGATCCCAGCCAAATCGGTTGTTTGCACTTAAGACCGTTTCCTCGTTAGTAAATGATACTATTTCACATGACGACAAATTACCTCAGGCCAGCTCTGTCTGAGTCCGATACAGGCATCATCTAAATACGTTGTGAAATGAAAATTTAATTGTACAGCGCAAAAAAAAAAAATCCTGAGATATAGCGTGAAAGGCATGAGAAATATAAAAATGCTTATTAGATTAAAAGTATTCAGTGGACACCACCTGCTTTGTGTTGAAAGAACGTACATGTGGATCTGTACACAGTGTTAGTCAAAGTTATTACGACAGCCCAGTTACGATTCATGTGAACAGAGAAAAGTGTTGCAGGTAGGTATTGATCAGTGCCATGTCATGGTGCGGGTGAGCGGGGCAACGACCCTGGCTGCCGAAGTAAGGTGGCGCAAAATTCGGGAGTAAGAAATAAAAGGAAAGAAAAAGAAAGAGGAAAAAATTTCTTGGAATGTTTTAGATCAATAGCAGATAGTGTTACTCGTGTTAGGAAAATCTATGTACACCCAACAACAAAAGTCTCTCCACCCTAAGTGCTCTAATTCCATAACTTGGGGTCCAGGTAATTTGCAGTTGTGATAACGCCTGGACAGATGCAACCCAATTTACACGTAACTTTTCTCGGCACTGACAACAGTTGGTAGCACTGAATCCAGTCTTTATGCAAGAAAAATTGTGAGTAGATGACGCACGAAACATTTCTCCATTCTGAGATGAACCTCTCTGATTTAGAGCGTGTTGTCCAATGAACATCATATGTTAATCTCAATATTGTTGTGTATGTAATGTATTGTTTCACTATATACTGTATATTCAAAGAAATAAAAACACTGATCACACATAAATCAGAAAATGCTTGAAAGTAGACGAAAATATCAAATCTAGAACAACTGCTGGAAATAAGTTAGTAAATGATTGCCTTCATTGAGATACCTCCAATTCTCCTCATTCCAATATTTTTTTCTTTCTGGAGGAGAGAAAATCTTGGTTGGCACACTGAGTATGTATTGAAATTGAAATTGAAACATTTGAAAAAGTTAGAACCTGACCGGGATTTGAACGCGGGTCCGCCGAATATAAGTTCAATGCGCTAAAAACTCACCCACCTCGTCACTTCATCTTCCGCCTAAACTATTAGCTAGTTAAAAGCATTGCATGTAAGACTATACACAAAATACTCGTACTAATACTCGTATAAGGAGATGTTCCTTATGAGTGTCACAATGACTTACTCGAGGTTTCCTTCTTAAACTCAAAAACAAGTGATATAGACCTTCGTCAATGAGGAAAATATCGCGAAGCGTTCTTCAAGATGAGGCTACCTCATTGTTTTTAACCGGTCCCGATTTATATTACTGCAATTCTTCCTCACCGTGACTTCTAATTTCTAAAGAAGAAAAGCCGGCAGACATTATTTTCGCATTCTTTGAATTGCATCAACACTACACACTATTGTGTAGAAATAGTGTGTGCTATGTTTATGTAACATAGCTACTAGTTTATTTTCTTATCTTTGTATCAAGTGTGAAAGCAGAGAACTGCCATTTCAGTGACTCGGGTTCGAATCCCAGCGTGACAGTTATTTTTTCTTTATTCGAAGGTATTGTTTATGTAATTGATATTGTAATTCTGTTATTATTATTATTATTATTATTATTATTATTATTATTATTATTATTATTATTATTTTGCGTATAACTGTATGAATTTCGATGGCAACTGTCGCCGAGTATTAAAAAGTGAATATGGTAGAACTATGAAATAAATGAAAGAGATGCGCGTAATTTTATCATAAAATTATATGGCGCAACGAATTTTGAAAATGAAATGAAATCTTTGAGTTTTACGTCCCACGGTTATGCCGATTAGGCTAAAGGAGACGGTGATAATGAGAGATGAGTGAAATGGTGGAATGAAGAAAGTGGGAGGAAACGGGAGAACCCCGAGAAAACCCACGAGCACGGTGTTTGTCCACCACAAAGTTCACTTGGCGGGGGCTGGGATCGAACCCGGGACCCCAAGCACCAGAGGTGAACGCTCTACCACTGAGCCACCGCGCCCCCCCCGCAACGAATTTTATCTTATCGTAAACGGTTATCGTCGAATATACACGGTTAAAGGAGCACTCTGTTGATCAAATTAATAGAAGTTGCTAGACAAGTATTGACCACCGCAGAAAAAAATACAGAGTAACTGCAAGTCGAGTACGTACTATTGTACAGAAGTATGCTCAAAGACCTTTAGAGAACTATCTTCGTGGCTTGGTTCACAATTTTAATTTGCAATCCACGCAAGTAGTTTGAGACAAATGTCAATCGTATTTGGCATTTGGAAAGTTAAGCAAAAATGATAATAAACTTATGTCCAATATAAGTTGGAAGAATTTCGAAACAGATTAAAGTAGCCAGAATTTTTCAATGTAAGTTCACATACTTTATATATCTGCGACTTGGGACTAAAAGAGCTAATGTCAACACGAAGTAGTTTGGAGTATATATACTATTCATATTAACATTTGTTTTTCTTGCAAAAGAAAATATCCATTTATAGGCGTTAAAATTTGACGAACATTTCATTTTTTTTTTGCCAAAAAGTGACACTGGCCCTTTTAGACCCAATTTAATCGACAAGATATGAAGATTTTTCTTTCTAAGGATTCATGTTAAGTAAGTACTTTTCAAATATAATAAATGTAATATGTTTATCTCAAAAATACTTTTTGTTAGTAATGTCTTTTTTCACTCTTTTTATCTTACTGTAAGGCTTTATGCAAGATTGGTACTTCTAAAATATAATGACCATAGTGTAATGTTAATCAAAGTCAAGTTGTTCAAAAAATATACTGTAATGTAAAATAATTATATACCTATAAAATCTGATCAGATGGAACAGAAAATACAAACAAATGCTATTTGTTTGTAATGTTTGTCATTTGTCTTTCAGCTGTTTTTAAATCCTTATTATAAGGCTTCGTGTTAGGTTAGCACCGTTAATATATAATAAGAATAATGTAATGTTCACCGAAGTCAAGTTGTTAATATTATATATATCTATATATATAATTTGATGAGATTTAGTGGAGAAAATATATATAATAGTTTTTAGTAACGATTTTTTGTTTATAATATACTTCTTGTTTCATTATTTTTTATTTGATTCCATGTCAGTAAGGCCTAGACAAAGAACGACGTGTACAGAAGGGGTCGTCCTCAATGCAATATCGTATATCAGTGGCTCCCAATCATGTTTACCTGGCACCCTCAATGCAAGCCCTTAATACTTCACACATTTCTTACCGCTTGTTGGCTACACGTACTTTTTCTGATCTTTTACCTGATTTCAGATACACCATTGAATTTTCAATTCAATAATAATAATAATAATAATAATAATAATAATAATAATAATAATAATAATAATAATAATAATAATCTCAATATATTTATATTTCCTCTAGCAAGATTTCTGAATACCTTTGCAGTCCAATATTATTATTTACCAGCTGTATTCCTAATTAAACCACAGTTCGTATTCAAAAAATATTTTGCATTCCTACTTTTAATTTAACATATCTCTTATATCATTTGTAATATTTCTAATTAAGAATGTAGTTTATTTCTGTCAGTAGCTTCTGCACTTCTGTTCTTCGAAATAACATCCCATCAATGTGGGTTTTCATCGCTCCAATAGTGATAATTTTTTCGGTTCACCAGACCATAAATACCGGAGGGAGGGGCACGATGGTTCAGTGGTAGAACGCTTAGCTCTGGTGTGTAGGACTACTGGTTCGATTCCCGGCCAAGTAAGGTTGTAATGGACAATATTGTATAGGTGAGTTTTCCCGGGGTACCCTCGTTTCCTTTTGATTTCACCCGTTCTTTCATCATCATTCACTTGCTTTAATCATCGTCATCCTAAAGGGCATAATGTGGGATGTTAAACTGACAGTCTGAAAGTTACCAGAGAATACCATGTCATTTACGACAATATTGCTGTCATCGATATTTCATATCATTACTTCGCAAAACTCAATGCGGTGATCAAAGTCGTCTTCCGTTATTTCATGCACTAAACGCATTCTCCTAGAGTTTCAACTTATACCGCCTTATGCAGAGTCGTTTTGACGTATGATTAGCGTCATACTAAAGGTTTGACTACTGCAATAAACATATGTTAATCGAACTCTTTAGTATGGTACTAATCATACTTCAGAATGACTTTACATAAAGAGCATAGTGTACAAAAATTCATTGCGCTGAACTCTGGGAAACACCTAGCTTGTTAGCAACTCTGGTTATCAATGAATGCGGAATTTCCACAAAAGATTGTAAATTAAAAGAAACTGCCAAATTGCTACATTGTTTCGGCCTTCCTGATCGAATGCGGTACCTTTCTGCAAAACATTCAATGGTCTCTTAGGCAGTTGACTTCGAAATTGGGTTATGGTCGGAAAATGTAGCATTAAATAACTGTTGTACCTCTGTATATGACCTCTTCCTATCCTATAACCGGTGTCACGTCAGAAGGGCCCGAACAAAAGGGCGAGGACAGAAAGGCCTTAGTCAAAAGGGCTCCAGTCATAAGGGCTTGAGTCAAAAGGACCCTGGTCAGAAGAGCCGCGGTCAAAAGGGCCCCCAAACAAAAAGGCCCCATGTCAAGAAATCTGAGATATAGCCTGCAAAACTTCAGAAGTATAAAAATACTTATTAGATGAAAAATATTACGTGGACATACCTGTTTATTTGTGTTGAAAGAACATACATGTGGAAAAAGTATAGGGTTAGTAAAAATGTTACGACAGACCAGTAATAACGATACGCGTGGACGGAGGTAAAGTAAATATTGCAGATGGTGGATTCTGCGATATTTGATATCACACAATATCTTTTGAATGGAAAGAGGTGGGTTTGACACATCAATTTAGGCTAGAATGTTCCCACAGATGAAGAAGAACTCATTTTTTAAAATCTATCTTCATTCGTTTGCGAGATAGGGTGCTACGTTTGACATTTGTATCTAGTAGACCAAAGTATCTGGACAGGCAAATAGACACGTAGACGTAGAAAAGTAAAAGGTTGCAGGTTGATGCGAAAACTACACTGAGTGAGGGCGTGGACATAATGATAGCCATCCTAGATTCGCCATATTGGATATCACATAATATTTTTAAGTGGGAAGGAGTATGTTTAGCACATCAATTTAGGATTGAATTTTCCTACAAACGAGAATATGATTCATTCTTTACCAATCCTCATTCTTTTACGAGGAAAGTGTGCTATGTTTGACATTAGTGTGTAGTAGACAAAAGTATCAGGACAATAAAATAATAATGTGGCGGAGGAAAAGCAAATGTTGCAAGTGTGTGTTGTTGCAAAAACTACATTGAATGGGGATGTGGACACTGTTGATCACATAAATATTCAGATATTATTAAAAAACTACTATAAAATGTCCTCTAAAATTATTTTATCCCTTCAAGTTAATACAGTTAGTATTTAATAGCAAATACACAATGATTTATAATTTTCTTTAAGCATTTCGGCATCGTTGTTACAATTTTCCTGGTGTAGTGTGGGGAAATATTGTTCCAATCTGTACGTAATGCTTTTCTCAAACCTTCTTTCACCGTAACTCGTATATATTGACTTTACGTTGCAATTCGCTCCAAAGATTCTCAATGGGATTAAAGCCGGTACTGTGTGGTGGGGTTTAGCGAACTTTTGGGCAGTTTTAAAGCAATCTTTTCTTTACATCATATACTTGTTTAGGATCAATATCTTGATAAAATTAGAAGTCCTTCTAAGAACGTTAAGATATATTTCTTCTGTATTTTAAAGCAGCCTGGAAGTTCTTGACATTTATTTCTGTATTTACTTGTCGAAACACTATTATTCTACCATCATATTCATGCAGGTTTAACTTAAATTCGTCTATAAAAACATTCCCACCAGTTTTTGGGTTTATTTTCAAAAGCTCTAGAAAATTTAAGTATCTTATATTTCTTAATTTGGGTAATACATGGTTTCTTTCTAGCAATTCTACCATTATATCCTTCCCGTATTAACTCTACATGGTACAATACACTGACCAGAAGAAACATCGTTATCACCTACTACTATTTGAACGACGTTGTTGAGCTCCACCAAATATTCCAAACTGCACATTAAAAGCATTCTATTGCTTTATAGTCGTAAAGTAACAATTAATCACAAATATACTTACTATTAAAATATGTTATACATATGTGGTAACTTCTCAATATTTTACAAACGTAAGCAAACGAACAGAAACGTTAAGAACACAATGAAGTACTATTTATTAGTTACCTGTCTAAATACTTTCTTCTACTAGAAACAAATGTCAAACTTAGCACACACTATCGCGTAAATGAATAGAGATCGGTCAAAAGTCGACTCAGTAAGGGATGCGCACGAGACGAGTCGAGACAGAATTTTCCTGAGAATATCCGAGTCGAGACAGCTCTTCCAATAGAAAAATGCACATTTTTCGAGTCGAGACATCACATTTACAGTACATTTTTGAGACGAGACAGCCTCAAATCTTGTCTCGTGCGCATCCGTAATTCAGATTATCGTTTGTAGCAAGATTCTAGCCTAAATTTATGTGACACAAGTACCCCTGTCTATTTGAAAATATTTTATGGTATATAATATGCGGAATTCAAGTTGGGTGCCATGATCATTTAACGCAGTTTTAACACCAATACCAACCTGTAACATTTACTTTTCCTTTGTCCATTTGTCTCTTTGTTACTGCCCTGTCATGATACTTTTTTTCTATTAGATACATATGTCAAACACCATGTCTCATAAACAAATGGTAATGTGTCAAAAATGAGTTCACCTTCACATTTGTGGAAATATAAAGCCTAAGCTGAAGTGTAAGATCATAGCCTTTTCCATTAAAAAATGTACGATCCGCAATATAGTGTAATTCAAAATGGCTTCCACGGTGACCACACTCCAAGCCAATGCAGTTTTTGCAATAACACCAATTGCAACATTTGATTTTCCCCCGTCCACGCGTGTCGTTATTATTGTTCTGTCCCAATACTTTTGACTAACCCTGCATGGAGATCCACATGTATGTTCTTACACCAAAATTAAAGAAACGTTTTCAAGATAATATTATTCATATAATACGTATTTTTCTACTTTGATTCAGGGGCAGAAATTGAATTTTACAACTAAGGGAACAATCATTAATAGATAGTCTGATTGGGCTAGGTCTCGAGAATACAAACTTAGAGATATGATATGATGTGATTTTCACTTTAGCATCCCTTTCAGCAGCGAGGCTGTATGAAATGTGGACCTACTGATTAACGTGGAATTCGAACCACATGAGATCCCGCCGGGAATCGAACCTGGGTCTTCCACGTCTACAAACTCAGAGAGACGCGGTTGAGAGCAAACTTTCATCGAGAAACAACTTAAGCGATAGGGATTGTTGCAAAACAAACAGCAACCAAACAAAATTAAGATCACCATTCAAGTTTCCTTTTTGTCTCTAATAACCACTGATATTCTTCCTTCTATTAGACAATCACTTCTACTTACTAAGGTGGCACTATCCACCTGTGCATCTTTGATTTCCACTTCTGATTTGATTTCAGGCTTTCTGGCCGTGGGACTATTTCTACCCGGGCTCTTTCCACTCAAGCTCTTTTTCGCGGGACCCTTTTGACATGAGGCTCTTTTGACTCGGGCCCTTTTCTCGCGGGGCCGTTTTGAGGGGGATCCTTTAGACTCAGGCCCTTTTGTTGCGGTGCCCTTTTGACCCGGGCCTTTTGGTCGCAGGGCCCTTTGACCGGGGCCCTTTTGACGCGGGGCCCTTTTGACGCAAGGCCCTTTTGACGCGGGGCCCTTTTGACCGGGGCCCTTTTGACGCGGGGCCCTTTTGACCGGGGCCCTTTTGGCCCGGGCCCTTTTGACGCAGGGCCCTTTTGACCGGGGCCCTTTTGACCCGGGCCCTTTTGACGCGGGGCCGTTTTGACCGGGGCCCTTTTGACGCGGTGCCGTTTTGACTCGGGCCTTTCTGTCCTCGCCCTTTTGTCCGGGCCCTTCTGACATGGAATCAAGAATTCACTGCATTAAAAATATAGTATACACTTTATGAAACCTACGGGCCTTAGGTGTTTTGTATGCTGGTCAGGTACATATATACAAAGCGTTCCTTTCAGAAATATTTTGTTAGAGTTTTTTTTTATCTGATCTCTGAAGGGGATTTATTTAATAACTTCTTTTTCAGATGTTATTAATTTCAATAATCCACTTCATGTGAGTTGATCTCTTTCAAAATGAATATTTATATAGCTATTGTGTGTACCCAGTGGCGAATCTAGGCCGGGGCCGGAGAGGCAGGCCCCTCCCCCAGTTTTTTGAGTGACAAAAATAATTGAAGCTATTATTTAAATACTTTTGAAAGTTTATAGTAAACATGATATACATAGCCTTGGTTCTGACTGCCGCCCCCCAGTTTTTACCTTCTAGATCCGCCTCTGTGTATCTATAGCATATCAATGTCATTGTAGTCTTCTTCTCAAAACGTATTATTTCTTATTTTAAATCCATTCAATATAACAAGTACAATGACAAAACTAATTCTCAAAACTTAATGTATATTTGTCAGCCATAGACATACATAAATTCTATATAATTGGTATGAAAGGTGGGAAGCCACAGGAAGCTCTCCCTACTCTTGGTTGACACTGACATATTATTGTCTTTGTGGTTTGCTCTGACATTTCTGTCAGCTGTAAATTCTCACCTTGTCTCCCAATATGTTAAAACAACAGCACATAACATTGTTTTTTGGGTGATGTATAGTCAGCACATCGTCTGGCATGGCATCATCACTATTTTTTAGCATTCATTCTCTTTTAATTCAAAAAAAAAAAAAACAATTGTCTTAATGCTGGCCCAGTATTGAAGATTCTAAGCTACTATCCATATCGGAAACCGAACGTGAAATTACACATAAAAAATGATATATTCCACGCATTCTTCTCATTAGGCCGTATTATTATTTTTAATAATTTTCATTTGCAAAACTGGAGATACTACATACGAAATCAATTTGCTACTGTCTCTGACTGCGCCATAATTACAAAAACTTGTGACTAAAAGAAACTGAATTTCTGTTCATACTTGCCTGCTTCATCCGAATGCATTGTGAAAAATCCTCGTATTGTTGTACGCTTATTCAATTGCCGAACCGCAATGCAAGAAAATCACTTTGCACAAACACAATAGTGAACTTGACGGTCTGAAATATGACACTGGAATGAGTAACATACTTCTTGTTGATCAACCTTATCAGGTTGGAAATGACGTGGTGAAGCTACGATATAAATGCAAATAGGGCCTATGTCACTTTCTTCCTCCTAAATCATTTCCAAAGCCATATTATGAGAAATGAAATAATTGTTATAACAAAAGTATGCACATAAAGAAAATCTTTGTAGGTAGCAGCGCTATTGTAGTATTGACTTTCTTTTATATTTTGTTGTTATCAGGTATAATTGTTTTCTATATGTAAATTAGACATTTACTTGATAATTTTTAGAACATATATTTCTCTTGTAGACTAGAGACAAAGCTGGAGACTTATAGACATTTACATATGCTATTCTGTGGCAGCATTGAGGGGCAATAGGTGTCACTGTAAGCACAAACCACGAGGACATTAGGGTCTAGGTTAGGGTGACCAAATCGTCAACTAGAAAAAACGGGACACCTTTTATTTCTGGATAGGTTGCTCCCCTAAATATACTTTTTAGCCTCTCAGTTCTCTCTCTCTCTTTTTGAATCTCTCATAAAAAAGGGCAAATTTTCATTTATTCGTTTTAAAACCTATTGAAAAGATTGTGGAATTAATTAGATAATAAGTAACTATCAGCAGCTAACAAAAAATGAAATATTAAAAAGATTACTAAAAATATATGAGTGCTCAAATCTATCCCCGACAGGATTTATAATTACTCTCAGCATCGGATTCCAACTCCTTTTATTTCCATTTTATTACTTTTAAACATTATTTCACTTACATCTAGGCAAGGGCGCCGATTTTTCTGTAAATTCAGATGCAGAAGGTATATATATGAGGATTTTAAGACAAATTGCACTCAAATTATGCCAAATATTTTATATCCATAAATACAATAGGGGGTCCACATGAGCTTTCGGGCAAAGTGGGTCGCCACCCCAGGATCGGCGCCCTTGCATCTAGGTTTCTTTTTACTTTCACTTTTATTGTTCTGTATCTTTGTAACCCATTTGTAGTGTGTTACATCTTAGTCAAATCACGGAAACATTGTACTGTACTTATGACAGCGCCTCAGTCTTCCACCGCCCGAAACAGAGAGTAAAAACAGGTTACATTTGTTCTCCATAAGACTTTCAGCCCCTTGCACTGTCGTCTGCGGAGTGGGGAGGACTAGGAGGGAAAACAGTGCAGCCACCACATCCAATACTGCAAACGTCGTAATGACGTTGCTCAGTAATTAGACATATTCCAATATAATCACATAGTTTAGAAAATAATAATATAAATTAGGAAATTTTAGCGATTCGAAAGGTTTTTTGTACCCAATGTACGTACATACGGAACATTTTGGCGACCCGGGAGAAGTTTTCGGGACACCGGAAATGGTAGTGAAAAACCGGGACAATCCCGTTTTTACGGGACGGTTGGTCACCCTAGTCTAGGTTCATCATTTGGATTTAGTCTCTTGAAGGCAGTCTAGGTTCCTATGTCCAGACTTGTACTTATTTAATTGAGTTGAATTGATTTTGTGTTTAACGTCCCGTTCAGCAGCGAGGCTATATGAGACGTGGACCTACTGATTAACGTGGAATCCGAACCATATGAGCTTCCGCCGCGAATCGAACCCGGGTCTCCCACGCCAAAGGCGCGTACGCTAACCGCTTAGCCACGAAGGAGCTCTTGTACTTATTTAAATACACGTATTTGTTATTTAAATAATTTTAGTTTGGCAATAGAGTTGATTTATATGCTGAAAGAAAATAAGTTGTGCTGCATTAAACATAGAACGTTTTGTGAAGTTTAAAATAGTGAAATTAAAACAAATTGCAGTATAAAAATTGCAAAATAAGGCAGTCCTTGTTTTCCTAAACGATAGATGTGAATAAGGTGTATTTATGCTAGAATCCTGGTTACTTATTCAGGATGTTGTACTAATATAAGGAGCAAAAATTTTTAGTTAAACTATTACAGTACTTAAATTTGAGATTAACTAAAGAAATACCGAATCTTAAAGAGATGAACGTAAAAACTTAAAATTGTAAACATAAATAAGCTTTCGGAGATAAAATAAATCGAGCAGTAAAACGAGTATTAAATATCGGTTGATTGAGAAGAGCCCACCTTAATTAGATAACTAAAGGGTTAATTGCAGGAGTACGTTATTTTCAAAGTTGCCAATTCTTCGTTCGTGACAACTCGCTATCAACTTTCCTTCCGTTATTTGATCTTCACGCAGATTAACCTAGCGCGAAATGTATCTTGTCTTTATCTTATATAAATAACTTATATAAAGAAGAAGTCCTGGGTGAGTGACTGACTGATCAACGCCCAAGTCAAGCCACTTAAACTAGAAACTTGAAATTTGGACAGTGCATATGATTTGTTATGTAAGGTATCCTTTTTCTAAGGTGTTCTTTTTATCGATACATTGGACAAGAAACGGGGTAAATAGAGGTGGTAATTATTCAATTCCTGTATCATCCAATTTCTAAAGATTAGATACATGAAATTTGGTAGATGGACATCTCATTAAAAATAATTAGACATATATTTTAATGTATTTTTTTTTAAAATTTCACCTACAAGGGAAGAAAAGGGTTGAGAAGTGAAACGGGATGGGATTACAATTATTCTACAAAGGTAACAAACAAATTTCTATCGCGTTTTGTGGAGGTTTATGTTCCATTGGCCCTCACACCGTGAGTTGAATGCGAATGGAGATAAGGCGAAGGACAGTTGTTGGTGTGAGTATATCCAACATATTACCTGGTTGTGGCAGTTTAGTTACATCATGAACTTGCGTAAGGACAAAGTGAACATGGGAGCTCCACAGAGCCTCATTAGAGCGTGTATGCTGTACGAGTTCAAACTGGGATCTAACACCGCTGCAGCGGGGCGGAAGATATGATAGGCCTTTGGTGAGGATGTAGTGACTACGCGAACAGTGCAGCGGTGATTTAACACTTTTAAGGACTGTGACGAAACACTCGAAGACGAACCACGTACTGGAAGACAAATACATGTACAGAATGAAGATCTTCAGGCATCAATTGAGGCGAACAGTGGCCAGTGTAACGATTGGAAAATCGTTACATTTTTGTTGATAGCTTCATTATGAAATTACTCTTTTTGTTTTCTTTTTCTAAAAAAGTAAGAAAGTTAAAAAATTTGTTTTTGAAGAATTATTTTGTTATACATTGTTGTATTGAATTGAGAATACTTTCATTGCATGGATCGTTAAAAAGGCTTTAAAATGATGTATATATGTCTATATGTTAATTTAGTAATACTTGTAATATGGCAGAGAATCAATCTTTTTTAAAAAAAAAAAAAAAACTTTCGCAACCACTTCAGTTTAGCGCAGTATTCTGGAGTGACATATGTAATGAGTTGGGCTCTGCGCAGTAGCGAGAGTCTTGCTCTTATATATGCCATTCTGATCCGCTGAGCCTCATAACTGTTTCGTAGTTTATTGAGCCAACACGGGTTGGACTTAAGTATTCGACTTACATTACTTCGCGCCGAAAGTTGTTCTTTTTAGAAAACGACGTGGTCAAAGTTTTCGATATAGTTGTGCCTCGTATTATATGGTGAAGAGTGCCTTAATTATAACTGTGCTTCTAAACTTAGTGCTAAATTACTCAGACTTTTAAAAAGCTTAATTTAAATTATGTGTCTAATTAAGTTCTATAAAGTTGAATCAGTTTAAAAGTGAAAAAGTTACTGATATATTCCGTGTTTCTAGTGTGTGAAGTAGTGTTAAAGAAGACGTATCTTGCAAGTGAATGAAATGAAATTAAAAAGGTCTAATTCTTTTTAATAATACTTCCGTATTAAACCCTTTTAAAAGCTGAAAAATACGTTAACTTTCCTAATGCTGTTATGTGAGAGACGGAACACGTGTGATACGTCAACGTGTCTAGTGCCTTTCTTGCTTTCGTTGTGCCATTGAAGGTCGAGTGAGAAATTTAACTGGGCAACTATAAATGGGGGAAAAAGTAAAACGTAAATTCAAGTGTTATAGTTCCTCCCTAAAATTGCCTACTATCGTGATAACTAATATGATAAGGATTTCCATAACTTCTTTTTGTTCATTATTAAACTTCGTTGCTAATTAACGGTAATTTAAATTCCTAATTACTTCAGTTTTTAGTTAATTTTGAAAATAGTCAATTAAATTTTAAAATCTAAACTGTCTCTAATAACGTGATTATAGTTATTGAAGGACTAAAGTAATTTAGTAAAAATGTTTGTTAATTACCGTAATTACCGAAATCAAGATAGGGTTTAAATTAATCTGTTTCCTTTTTTAAAGGTGTAACAGTTTCTCAAGAACTAAAGAAAAATATAAATAGGTAATTCATGCTGTGGAAATAGTTTAATATTCTTACAGTGCTGTTAATGAAAACTTCACTAGTTAGCTAAATAACTAATTAATTGCTGTTAAATGCATTTACTGTTATATTAGTTTTCCTGGATTTTTTGGCTAATTTCGAATGTAAATTTGAAATAAAATGAATAAATTTTGATTAAAATTAGAACGTACCGTCCGTCCGAATATTTTTTTTTTTAATTTTGAAATGATTGAAATATTCGCGTGCACTGCACTTTATGGTATGGTATCGTAATGGAACAGTCACTAAGACCCAAGAGGATCTGGAGAAGAGAATGGTAACTACCTCTGCTTTTCTGTAACTATTATTTCCTGCTGAGTTATGGTAAGTGTGAAGTATTAATACTAGTTAATTGCACTGTAGTTAGTTGAATAGTATCTTAGTAGCACGATCACTGCGTATATTCCTTAATTAAGAAATACAGAGAGAAATAAAGAGATAAATAGTTCAGAAGCAAATTGTTAATAAATATACGAAGCTAGTTTGAAAGTCGCGATACCTGTTTACTATAGTGAGAGAAATTACTTGACGTGGTTGTTGCTTTTGAGGTTTTGAATTATAGAATTCAATTTAACATTTAAATTTTGATAATTTGAGAGTTTTGATTGTGTCTTCGTGCTTCCCTAAATTACTGTAAATGATCTCTGCCTTGCGACAATTTACTGAAATTGTTAAAGGTTTTTCTATTAATATTTTGAACACCACCTTCGAAATCCAGGACCTATTAATGATTTGTTGAAAGAATTTTGAAACTTAATTATTGTTATAATTGTTTAGAAGAAATCTGAATTGCATTAAATATTTTAATTTAACATTTTTTTTGGTATTTCTTTAAATAAAATCTATAACTCTGATTACCCACCTTCACTCACTTTAGGTGTTAAGAATGTGTGCTGGTGTGAATGAAACTTAATTGTAATTTGCTTGCTTTAATAATATCTTTATTACAGGATTTGTCCAATCAGGTGTGGTTAAGTCACTCGAGGTCACATTTAGTTTCCTTTTTAACTATTGTAGCTAATAGATACAGGAAACATTCTGACCGCGATACCGAGATTTGTGACACCAGACATGTGAGGAACTGGGACTACAATTCAGTGTGGGTCAAGAAACCATTCGGAAGAATCTTCATCAACTTGGAAAGCACTACAAGTTGGGTCGATGGGTCCCACATGATTTGACTCAGGGCCATAAGGCGACTCGAGCAGACATCTGTGTTTTTTTGCTATCTTGTCTGAGGAAGGAGCCATTTTTGGACAGGATATTGACATGTGATGAAAAGCAGGTCTTGTACAAAGCTTCACGGCGCCGTCACCATTGGTTACCATCCCATGAACCGGTTCCAAACCAGCTGAAACCAGCACTGCACCAGAAGAGTTCTCCTGTGTGTTTGGGGGACTGGTCGCGACATCGCGCATCGGGAACTGCTATCAGCTGGTCAGAGCATCAATGGAACTGTGTACTGTCGGCAGTTTGAGCCGTGTTCAAGAAAAACTGAAAACTCTGGAGCCAACACTACTGAATCGCAAAGGAGTCCTCCTGTTGCAGGATAACGCTAAGCCCCACGTGCTACGATGACCCGGGACACAATTATACGCCTTGGATGGGAAACATTATTGCATCCTCCATACTCCCCGGACATTGCACCGTCCAAATATCACCTGTTCCATTCCTTGGACCATAATTTTAAAAGGACGCCAGTTGATATCTCTAGTAGAGGTGCAAAATGTACTTGATACCTTCTTCGCTTCACGGCCCATCAAGGTCTATCGTGATGGAATCCATGGCCTTCCATAACGTTGGCAGAAGATCGTCGATGCTGATGGGGACTACTTTTGATTTTCCAGGTACGTCTTAGGTGACATGTCGATGTTCGAAGATGGTGGGTGAAAAAGAGGCAGAACTTTCTTGGTTACCTTTATAATAAGATGTTCTCAGGTCTCGGAATCTCTTAAAGTTAAAAACATGGAATTCGATATTTGAACTAATTATTAAAATAGATATATGTTTCAGCATTTTTTCTCATTTTATCTAGAAAAGATGGTGCGAAGAAAAGGGTCTGGGATTACAATTATTACAATAAGAATCCGTTAGTCAGAATCTCTTAAAGAGTCCTCATCCCGGCAAAATTAAAATACCGCTACAGTAATTAAGTGATATCTTCAAATATATAAAATGTAATCAAAATGTGGAACAAGAGCGCCCTAGACAATATCATTTTACATGAGATACCGTTATCACAACTCATTTATCTGCTTTCGATTTCGAGCCATTTTGAAAATCGGCATTTATTTTTGCGTTTTTAAACGGCTGAAAACGGAAATCCACTAGGTGACCTGTGATAACGGTACCTCACGCAAAATAATATTGTCTAGGGTGCTCTGGTTCCACATTTTAATTATATTTTATCTATTTGAAGATATCACATAATTACTGTAAAATTATCGGTATTTTAATTTCGCCGGGATGAGTCCTCTTAAGGAGAGATAAAATCTTGGAATTTGAAATTCTCATTTAAAATAATAGGACACCTGTTTAAGTGTTTTCGGATATTTGACATTGAAGGGAAAAGTAGTATGGGTGTGAGAAAAGAGGTGTGAGAAAAGAGGACTTTTATAACACTAAGGTGGCAATATCTCGTAATCCCTTAATATTAAAGACATGAAAATTGGTACTTGGTGTCTTTATTTAAAACAAACACGTGCTCTGCGCTTGTATAAAAATATTTGTCCTAGAAAGGAATAAAACATGTGTAAAAAGAGGGCGTGTTTGTAATTATTATAATAAGCAGTAGCCTAGCCAGGATTTTTGTTTCGGGGTGCCTTAGTATTCTGATATATAATATATATATATATATATATATATATATATATATATATATATATATATATATATATATATATATATATATATAATGCGTTAGTATTCTGATATGATATTGCACCAGAATGCTTAGTTTTAATAATAATAATAATAATAATAATAATAATAATAATAATAATAATAATAATTATTATTATTATTATTATTATTATTATTATTATTATTATTATTTCGTCAAACGTATATTTCTCTGTAGTACTAGCTTCTCTAGATACGTATCTCTTCATTGTTTCTTGATTGCGTTTTTGCACATTTTCTTCGCTAAAATCAGCACCTTACGCATGAATAAATTTATTCCCTCATTTTACATAACATATCAAATGGTATATGTACCTCTCAAAGAATGACGTCATTCTGATGGATCGAATTAAAGATTTTTAACAACGAATTTCCAATTTTTAATATAATAGTTTTTTTTTTTTTAATATTTTCGGAACAATTTTAACAACGAGTATACTTGTTATACGATCTAATACATAAGCTGAGTTTTCATAAATGAAAACGATCCCTAAAAATAATATGTTCACAATTTTAACAATGAGCTTCCTGTGTAATTATTTGAAAGTTCGCAACAAATTTTCTCTATTTGAGTAATTTAACACGAATAAATAAATAATAATAATACAATCTGGTTAAGTATTCATTTTCCCACCAATTTTTAACGAGTATGCTATGAATATTTTAACAACGAGCTTCCTATGGGGGCAATCCCTTAAAAATGACGTCATTCTGATTTTGCCAGCTCGGTCATATTGACCAAGACTCACGTGATACAGCTTATTAACCTTCCAAGAAAAATCCAACCTCTCATGTTACAATCAATGGGCGGCGAAACATGATATGACATGACATGACAGGAACAAGACAGGTCCATTAACTAGTACAACACGCCGCATAGTTTGACCACTTAAACCTCCATTTCTACTTTATAATGTCGAACCAAACGCTTACTTTATAATCCCTTCATCGACGTATACAAGAGACAAACTTCAATTTACAAGAAAAGTCTAGAAATAAGTTGAAAACATGAAGGAAATGGATATTATAGACGAAAGTAGGATCATTACTTTCAGTTTGAGATTGGTCTTCCCACGATTAACAACAGCATCAATTCTATTAATAAACGTAAATTAACACATAAGAAGAGAAGCAATAACATATCATCATTACCAGAAATTTTCGATTAATTCAGCAATGGATTTCCTGCATCATCAATCATGTGAATTGTAAAATGTGAATTGGACATATTGTAAACCTTACTATACAAACAAGTGTTCTGGATAATCGTAGCATTGGCTATAAACCAATTATTTTGAGAGCTTAAATTTGCCAATAAAATTTGTTCTCAGTGGAAACAGTGCGAATATATTGACATGCCACAAACATTACTCTACATCCAAGTACAAAATGTGAACCAAATATTTCCATATTTGCTGAAAAGAATAAACCGATTGCACCTGAAAATTATTTTATAAGCAATGTTAGTGAAGTACAGTTCTACCTGAGCAACAAACTGAATTCATTTTCGCCCCATAATCATCCATATCGTTCGTACGTGGAAAAACTAATAATTTATGGTGATGAAGTTAAAAATTCGCATTTACGAACAACAATTTGGTTTCAAGATAGTGTTATCCATGTGAACGCAATCAACAGTGAAAAATAGGATTTAAATATTATCAACTGGTAAACACGGTATGGAATTGAGTATGGTTGGGTGGCCACGCGTAGCGTAGTCACCAACGCTCTCGCCTTCGGTACGAAAGCGAAGGGCCGAGTTCGATTCCCGGTGGAGGTACTCGGTCGAAAAGTGTAAAATCTCTTTTTCACGCCATCCACAATGAATGAGGTTTTCCTGGGTTTACCTCATTCACACCAGGCAAATGCCGGGGTGGTACCTAACTTATAGGTCCCAGGCCGCTTCCTTCCTCAATCCTCTCTTCCTTCCCTTTCCCGGGATAATGTGCTCGCCGAAGGACGTCATCCCTGAAACGTGACGGGCTAAATGGCCTTAGATGCCGAAAGCCCAGAAATCTAAATCCTAAAATATGTTTGGACATCTTCAGTGTGATATATCAACAGCATGTTTTTTTAAATGAATGGAGTGCAATTACGTGTGAAACTTGCCTCTACAAAACCAAACTTTGTCTCATGGCCAGACAAAGTGATATCAGTGCTAAAGCAAATGTTCTAGGTGCAACGTTGAAAGTAAAAAAAAAGTCAGAATTTGTAATAATGTCAAGTTGGTACTCAGTAAAATTTTACAGCCTACAAATTATCCTATATACCTACAAATTATCCTTTAACTAGAATTCAAATGAAATCATTTATCATTCCGAAAGATATGCAATCCGAAACTAGCTTTTCATGTGAACATTACCAAATCGTATTATTGTAGAATTTACATCAAATGAAGCATATAGTTGGAACTATTACCAGCAATATATTTGAATTTCAAAATCGGAACATTTTTTTTTTTACGTTGTACGTAGATAGAAAAGCTGTACCTCGAAAATCATAGCAACCCAGTTTTGAAGAGAATTTCTACATTTCATTGTACTACACTTTGTTCTCAGGATCAGGATTACATTTTAGCATAGCTGGAAAATCAATTTCAAGAAATAACTACAAGGATGCATATACACTGTTTGTATTCAACTTTACACTGGAATTTTATGCTGGAGATTGTTATTTCTTGAGTTTACAAAGACATAGAACCATCGAATTGGAAGTACATTTCCAGGAGTAGTTCGGAACATTTGCAAACAGTAATGGGGAGGTTTTGTCATTCCTAGAAATCGATATACGTTATTTATCATTAAAATTCGTGATGTCAAATACATTTCAGCTAGAAAGTGCCATTACTTATAAATCATTTTACAGGGATGATGCCAGCAATGAACTGCCCTAAGGTAAAAAGTTTATTTCTCTCGATCTGGCAATCATTGTGAATACAGTTCCTTCAATAAAATTAGGAAGCCATTCGATTGCAATTTATATTGATAATAGGGGCCATGGAGACTATTATGGCAGCTAAAACCTTTCTCCTGTAGTACCGCAACACAGTGCATTATTAAAACTTAATTACGTTTATTATAAATATAACAATATTCAAATGCAAAGTCTAGGATCAACAGCATGTAGCTGTTGTGACACTTTTTACTATTTATGTTACAAAGCCCAAGGGAAATCTTTCCGTGAATTTCAATACATGTTTACAACGGTACCCTTCGTCAATGGCTGTAGACTGATGCAATATACCTTTTGGGTAAATTCATAATATTTATCGATGCTTGTTTATATGTCTATTTTTCGTTTTATATTATTTGTTTTCATATGTCATCGATGAAATAAAAACTTTAAGAACATAAATATGTACCCCTGTATGTGATTAACATCTACAATAACTATGAAACATTATCGAATTCTTATTGTGATAAAAGAAAAAGAAATAAAACAATTTAATAATTAATAAAATATAGTATATGTTTATCTATTTGTTTTTTTACTTTTTGTAACCAAGAAGCTTAATAACAATAGTAAATACTTTGTGATGTCATATAGTTTTAATATGATGCATTAAATAAGATCAAGAAATGAAGTCATTATACAAATGTACATGAATCCTATAAGAAAATTTATTTATTAGATTTAAGAGTAAGTCGTCCTAAAGTTTAAGAGGGGTACATTATGATACCACAATCTTATCACATTTGAAATTTAACTAGTTAGGAGAATGAGTTCAAAAGAACCAGGACCCTGATCATGAATCTAGGTTTACAATATATAAAATTCACATCTCACGCGAAAGTGTGATTAAGTCAACATTTCAAGCCAAAAATATTACGTAAATATCTAAGTAAAATATTAGTTACATATCTATACCTGATACTTTTTTACCCTTAGAAGCAAATAAGTTGGACTAATCAAATTTATAAAGGTATATATTTATGTCTTAGAGAACATTTACCAATTTTTATATTTTGATAAATTACAGAATTTAAGAGAGTGGTCCGATGTACACCTCCCAAAATTTAAGAGGCGTGCGCTACGACACACGCGTCAGAATCAAGAGAACGAGTCCTTAATTTCATACACGTAACCATATGATGTAAATAGTAAATAGTATCATCAAAGAGGATAAATAACGTTAGTAACTTACCACGTGGTACGACATATTGCCGACTTGTTTATACTTTTGGCAATTTTTTAACCATAGAAAAAACAAACTGGACCAACCAAACCTATAGTAGTATATATTTGGGCCCTACATAACATTTATCAAATTATATTTCTGACAATTTCCAAATTTAAGGGGTGGGTCAACGTACACCTCCCAAAAACTTAAGAGGCGTACATTACTGTACCTGTGCTTTATGAAATGAAATGGACCTCTGTGCTTATCCATACAGCCATATAAGATAATGAAGCCTCATCACAGAGTATATGTCAGAAACCTCCGAATAAATGTTTTGGCATTTTGTTACCCGTAATAAAGAATGCGATTGAACACCCAAACTTATAGAGGTAGGTCTTATACTACCGTAACAAATTTTTAGTTTTGGCAATTTCCAAAATTTAAGGGGGGTGGTCTATGTACTTCTCCCAAAAGGGGGTGGTTCTATGTTCCCTGCAAAATTTTAGGGAAGTCATCTGATCGTGAACTCCGAGTCAGGGTTACAAGGGTACAAAACTTTTCTCAACTGACCCCAAGCCATTCTTGTAAGGTGTAATCGTGCTAGTTGTCGACAGTATAGGAACGAATCTATCGTTTTGTCAGGCGGCAGAAGCTTGTGATGCACGATGCGCTTCAAATTCCACTAAACGCATAACATAACCTTCGTGGGCGTCATTTTGTGTTTTGTCAAAGACTGTAAAGCTCCTACTTACTTCAACTACGATGATTTTATTATCAGGGTACCCACTTTTTATAACTCGTGATAAACAACTTCAAAAATGGCTTGAGTTCATTATGTTTCAGTAGAAACACGCAGATAAAAATTTGACCGAGTAAATGAGATCCCTAATATAAAAAGCCGCCAAATCCTTTTTTTTTTTTTTTACCGAAATTGAGTTATATATTGCTTGTTATATGTTTGATCTAGGGGAATTCCATGGAAACAGAATTTTGTTTAAAAGCTTAATATTTCATACTAAAAAACTAGTTCAAACATCGGACTTTGTACGCGTGTACATTGAGCTTCACTGCACGTTTTGTGAGATTACTCCAAACTAAGCGAAATGAATGTGGTGGATTTTGATGCTAGGCGCCTCAAATGTTCTTGACCATCAGACATTCAAACGTTGATCTTGTTCTTGTAGTCAGACTTCTCGAAATGGCTTAACATTGTTTCGTGATGGAAATTTAGGTCATTTGCAATTACCATGACTGCTTACATGGCGGTCTTGCTAGATTTTTGTCAGAATATCATCCACTTTTGGTGAGATTTGTCTCCTACTGCGAGATGCATTTTGAACATCTAAATTTCCAGAACAAATAGGAGTTAGCCACTTTTCTTCAGTTGCATTTGATGACTATCTTTCCCCAAAACAGCATAAATTTTTCACGGGGCTGTGGAACATTTGTGACTTTGTCGAAATAAAATTATAAAATGTAGCTCGATGTTGCGGAAAGTTTACTTGTCTTCACGGCACAATACCTTACGGTTGGTTACAAGAATTCCAGTATCTTTTGAATATATACTAAATTCAATTGTCATCCGACAAATGATATTAAGCCAGATTTTCTGGCGACCCTGAATCGCCAGTAAGAAAACCTGACCTAACTGCCTGCAACTTCTTTCATTGGGGTGGGCAAAGGAGGAAGTTTATCGCACAAAACCAAAAATTCTTGATTAATTGGAAAAGATAATTTGTCAAGCTATTGCAAATGTACCACTGTAGTATCTGTAGAAGTATGTCACAAACATTCCCAACTATTTACGAGAACTGATGGATAATGGTAGTGCTTATATGGAATTTTAGACGTCATAGCAACTCTAACAATGTAAGGAATAAAATGTTTTCTGTTTCATAAAAATTGTTTAAGTATTAAAGAAGCTATAAACAATTTTTAATAGGAACTTGATTTCCGCCCGACCCATAGAATATCAAACAAATTAATATTTCAGATTATATTTTTCGTGTAATATTATCGTAAAAGAGGTTAGCATCTATGTATACTTATTTCTCAGAATGAAAATGAAGAGTCATAAAGGGAAGGATAAGAAACATTGTTTCTACGAATATTTGATCTGTTAGCCTTTCTGGTTGGAATAGCACTAACATACTTTTTTTTTTTTTTTTTTGAGGTATACAAATTGAGCATTGTCATATTTTAGGTATTTGTACAAAAGGTGTAAGAACAACAATCTGCAGGCCTTTTTTTGTTCATAGTAATAAAATAGAGACATATTTCGTCATGTTAACTTAATATCAAGTGCATAGATTTCTACTTTTGTATAGTTGGAAATATGTTATGCACAAAAAGCCAAAGGCCAACCAACTAATGATCATATCTGTACTACTTGGATTTGCAAAGAGCTTCATAAAACATTCGGTACTATAAAATGAATTTGCACGAAAAGTATTATTTAAAAATAAAAGTTAGCGTGTTAGCAGGTATTATTTTCTTTTAAAAAAGTTTTGACAAATATTATGTAAAATTGAAATTTGGACACGGTAAGAACTTTGTAAATAATGTCGGTTAAATATTCTGTCTGCAGTGTCCAACTGTACAGGAGATTTCACATTTCTATCACGTGTAACTATTACAGAAACTCACTGTAATCATTGTGAAAATCAAAGAAGAAGACAAAGATCTCTAAACAGATTGACTTACCTACTTTGATAGCCATGTTTTGAAGTCCGTTTTACGGTATCACTAACCTATGTCAAATAATGCCTACTCGCAAAATATCAAAGAATTAGCTCTACTATTATAGATAATACTATTATTGTGGTCATCTGCATTTACAAAGATAACATTTTCTTTATCTTTACTCTTTAATTTGTTAGTCTTTTCATTCACATACAGCCGTATTATCTTTGATTACAAAACTACTTTGTTTACTAAGATATATCTTGATCTAGATAAACTTATAGAAGGGCACATGTAATGAATTCTTTCTGTCACTATGTCACACACAATATGGCTATCGTCTGTGAATTTATGTTCCATATCAAAAATCAGTTGGAGATAGTAATTATGAGTATTATACATACACGTTAGATACAATTCACATATCTAGTCAGATAAAATCACACAAATTACAACAAAGACTAATCAAAATGCAACAACAGAAAACAATGATAATGATTTGAAAATTTTGGTTGTAAATCGTTATTTTTTTAATACAATAGATATAAAACAGTTGACATGAACGCAACTACACAACTACATAAATAATTGAAAAATGAAAAGTAAAAACTAAAGGAAATAAGTAAATAATATTTGTGTGTTTCCTCAGAAAGTATTTTTTCCCCTTTCTATATAACGCATTTTTTGCATTCTAGCAAATGAATAACAGATTTATATTATCTGGACAAAAGCTTCCATATACAAAAATATATGTGTATGTCCAATGATTCCGGACAAACATGGAATTCTCTTTCCTCCCTTTTCTTTACAATATGACTTCGAAGATTCGTGCAGGTTAACAAAATACTTATTTCTTGCATTCCACCAAGTTCCTATGACCAAATTTCTTGCTTTGATGTGCAAGAAATGTAACATTCATGTGATTCAGAATATAATAATAATAATAATAATAATAATAATAATAATAATAATAATAATAATAATAATAATAATAATAATAATAATAATAATAATAGATAAATTACTGTTTCTTACTCATTTGCGTTAAAAAATTTTAATTCTGTTGAAATAAGTGTGTTGTTTATATTAAGCTGTCATGCATCAAATTACAAAAGTGTATAAAAATATAATGAAATTTGTCTCTAAAACCAAGAGTATTTTGTGTAGCTAATTAATTATTTGTACGTTTCAGATACCAAGGTGAGGCAAGTCTGGTGGTAATTACAGTCTTCTACATCAATCTGTCTGTTACCTATAGCAATTTGAAGATGTTGCATCGACTTGAACATTACTTCAAGGAGGAGGTGCGTGGTGTTATTCGTTTTTATGGGCCAAGAGACAGAATCTATCCGGCATTCATCGAGGATTGGTGGAGATCTATGAAGAAAGTGTTACATGGCAGAAACTAATGTGTATATATGATGCAATGGATTTGCAACTGGTAGGGAAACTGTGACAGATGATGACAGAATTGAAAGGCCAACAACGTCCATTACTGACAGGAATGTGTGTGACGTCAATGTGATGATTCATGAAGACAGAATGGTGAGATTGCATGTCATTGGAGACGCATCGCAAATCTCACATGGTTCAGTCAAGAATATTACCAACTTGACTTCAGGAAAGTGTTTCTCTGCTGCGAATCAAAACATCTCAGCGAGAACCAAACACATCTTCTAATATGCATTTTCCTGACCCACCTCACACGATGTGTCCGAAGAGGAAATTCATTCCTTCATATATGAAACCCCAATACCTCTATGGCCACCTGAATCAAAACGTCAGAGGAAACATCGTTGTCACCACCGGACAAGAAATTAAAGATCACAACATCTGCCAGGGAAACAATGGCTACTGTGTTTTAGAACCGCCAGGGCGTTATTCATGTTGAATTTCTGGCAAAGGGTATGAGAATTACTGCGGACATGTATTGCCAAGCCATGGATAGGCTGAAAGCAGCCATACGTCAGAAATGAAAAGAAGCAGAACGAGAAGAGGCTGTTGTTACTGCATGATAACCCATGACGACATGCAGCCTAACGGACCCGTACACACATCATGAGTTTCAACTGGGAAATTCTTGACCATCCTCCGCGTAGCTCTGATGTAGCCCCTTCCGACTATCATTTGTCTTCACCCCTAAAGAAACACTTCCGTGGGCATCGTTTTGATTTATTGGAAGATGCACAATATGCTACGGTTACCTGGTTAGGGAACCTGGAACATTTCTTTACAAAAAAGCATAAACGATTTCCTGCCACTTTCGAATTTTATTTGGACCGCAATAGTTCCTATGTCGAATGTTTGTGTGTTATCATGTGTTAAATATGATACAGTTTCAGTTATTTATCTCAGCATGTTTTTCAGTAAGTCGAACATTCACCTTACTGTTTGATACCCCTTTGTACTACATATCTTCAGCGATACAAAGAAAACTTTCTCTCTTTTCAACTGTTCACTGTCCATCAGGATGGAATTTCCAAATTTTAATATTGTGTAACTTAAAATAAATACAATATTTGCATTACTTATATCAAAATGTTCCAGTATATCAAACATCATGCATTTATATGATACGTTTTTTAAACGTCCCTCGCTCTCTTGTGTTCATCAGACTAAAATAGGGTGTCCATTCCTTCCTGGGGAATTTATAACATTTGTCCAAATGAAACAAATATCCGTATTTTGTGTATTAAAACCTCGATATATCGAAATTTCGAAACTGTCGAGGACTCGGTTTTGATTCCTAGCGGTAACTCATGTAGTATGAATCTCATGCTATTTATTTATCAACTCTGGTAAACAGAACTGACAGTTAACGAAGTACATCAGAATTGTCATATGTAGAATCTATACACAATTCTTACATTGTCCATAATTGTAATTCAAAAATCCCTGAATACCGTACAAATTATTGTCACGATTTCTCTTAATTCTCTCTCTTAAAAATCAATATTTGTTCTATTAGTTTCGGGTGCTTTGTGGTTAGATAATTTAACTCCCATAAATAATTTAACCAAAGGTTATTATCAGCATGTATATATGCATCTTTCGGATTTTGTTATCTCCTTTAACTATTTATAATTGGATAAATAACAAGTAACATAGAAAGACATGGAGCAAGCGATACATTCAAGTGTTCAACAAAGATTTGCATGACCTTCACACTGTGCAACAGTGAATTGTTTTACAGAAATGTAAATGGTCATCCTTTATTGATTTTGGGCGCTGAACACCAAACTGACAATAAAGATATGCTCCTGGATAAGATTTATTTGTAATTACACAATTTGCATGTTACATATAACGCTATAATAATGAAATTGTAAAGGTAAAGGTCACAAAACATTGAAATGACTACGGAAATAAAAATAGCTATTCTTTATATATATTTTTTAGCTCTGAATAATAAAATGGCAATGATAATATGCTCCTAGCTCAGATTTAGTGGTAATTGCATAATTTACCTTTTGCATATAAGGATATTATAATGAAATTGTAAAGGTAAAAGTCACCAAACTTTGAAATGATTACGTAAATAGAAATATCCGCCCCTTATAATGTTTTGGGCGCTGAACACGAAAAACCAATAAATACGTATTTCGAGTTCAGATTTAGTACTAATTACACAATTTACATTTTGCATATAACGCTATTATAATGAAAGTGTAAAGGTAAAAGTAACAAATATTAACATAATTACGGAAATAAAAATAACTGCCTCTTATAAATGTTTGGACACTGAATATGAATATCAAAAATATAACGTCCTCCTGGCACACTATGGGAGCAATAGCGCTCTTAATATTTTGCATATAGCGCTAGAGGACAAGAACTGTAAGGTAAAAGTTTTGTTTTAAACACGCCGTCTCTTTGCTTGTTTCTTGTGAGGAACATCTGGAACATCTCTTGGAATCATCCAGCAGAAATTCGCTAACATTTAAAGTGACTACTTTTCTTTGTCATGTTGTTCCATCGCAGAAATGCCCTGATGAAATCACTCTCCTTGCTCGTCACTGAAAGATCCACAATTCACTGGAAAGACATCAAGGTGGGAATGATGAAGTGCATTTTGAGTGACATACTGCACCCAAGTTTCTCGTAGGCAGATAGGAATTCCTCTATTAATTCTTTGTAATTTTCGGCTCGGTGGTTGCCCAAGAATCTGGTACAAACATTGCGGAAACAATGCCACGCATAGATCTCATCATCACTGAGAATAGATTCAAACACCTCGTCTTGCAATAGCTTGAGTATCTGCGGATCAATAAAGACTCCCTGCTTAATCTTTTCTGTACTTAGACGCAGAAACGTCTGGAACAAATATGCCAATGCACGTTCATTCCTGTTCATGGCCTTCACAAATGCCTTCATGAGTCCAAGTTTGATGTGCAATGGTGGTAGCGCAATGCTTTGTGGGTTCACGAGAGGTACATTTGAAATGTTTTTTCACCTGGCAACAAAGCTGTTTGCCATTCCTTTTGAATGTAATGGACATTCTTTGCGCGACTATCCCACTCACATATGTAACAACTGTACTTTGTATAGTCACCCTGTACAGAAAGCAAAATTGCATTCACCTTAAAATCACCACAAACTAACCACTTGTGTTCACGATATTTTATAAGATCCAGAAGGCATTCGAACATGGGATAACTTTCTTTACCTAGGGGTGCTTAAACAACAGGGGTTGATCCTGATATCTTCTTACTGTTGTACAGGAGCACAGCCTTAAGGCTTGTTTTGGAGGCGTCTATAAACAGTCTCCAACCTTCTACTTTGTACGCAATCTTCAGTTTCTGCATCAAACTTGGAATATAATTGCAAAATACTAACTCATCGGTGCAGCAGAAGTATTTTGTAAGGTCTTTCTGACGATCGAGTAAAGTTGGTACCCTATCTGTATCCTCCAGAAGGATTCGCTGCTGTAACATAGATGCTAAAAGCACAGCTTTATTCTTTGGCAGTTCCAAATCTCTAATCAGGTCATGAAGATCCGCTTGTGTGAGTCGGTGTGGCTCAAGATAGTTGGTTTTCGGCTTAAATGAAGGATGAGTGTCACTGGTATGTGGAGCAGGTTCGCCTTCAGTTTCATTCTCTGTATCACTTTCCTTCGGAATAGTAGCCGGGGGACCGGGAAGAAGCAATCCTTCTCCATGGGCCACTGGACGAATGACAGATGGTATCACTGGGTATTCCATCTTCATCTTCTTCTTCGTATTTATACCTTTCTTCAAGCAGGGAAGCATGAAAAAGTAGCAGTCTGTACTCTGTATTATGGTTTGTTGGTTCACACCAAATGGTTGGCACAGCAAAACGCGTGGAAACGTTCTTCACATGCATCCAGGCATTGAGAGTAGACAAACAACCCGTACAACAAACGTGGGAAGCCCATGATTTATCCTGGTCTCCAACACGACCCAAAGTATAGTAAATATGCTCTTCGCACTGCAGCAGTCAATCGATTCATCCTGCAACCACAAATCACGTCCGCACATATGCAACACACACTGTAAACCGAATTTTATAAACGCGGGGTATTGCTGCACTTTCCTTGAATCACTGACACTTCGCAATGAAAACAATATGTACCCTCATGCACAAAAAAATGCGCGTATACTGTAACTTACGATTTTTCGCCACTATTCCATTTTCCTTACGTTTATGGGTAAAATTCAGTTATTAGTAAGTGGAGATAATAGAAATCAATCCATCTAAGGAGATATTTCCAAAAAATATATAATAAAATAAATAAATATAAGCAAAACAAAATTATGTTCGGTTTTGTGTGTACTGGCAATAAGGTTTTCGAGGTAATTTTTTGCAGTAGAAGAACACGATTGCAGAGGGAATAACAGGATTGGTAGGGGGAGAGTTGAATCAACGAACTGGAAAGTGGAGTAAAATATTGCATTTATAGGCTTAAATCAAGGGTGTAAATTGTCTGCCAAATATAAATTAGTTTCCGTAACCAATGTTGTACGGAAATATAGAAACAAAGAGAAAAACTTGTCTTAAATTTGCTGGTGGCATGCTCTATAGCCATGAGCATTTATTTGTTAAGAAAAAGACAGGGAACAAAAGATAGTCTGTGTGATCAAGTGGGTAGAGTGGCGGACTGGAAGTTCTTATACTATTTTGACACCAGATCGAATCCCATCCAATATTATTTTTACAAAACATTATAGAAAGTATATAATTTTTAAGTTAATAAGAACCGAAGCAATATAATAAGGAAATAACTTTTTGCTTTTTCTGATGACGTATTTATTCAGAATTAGTTTACTATTAGTAATAGTGATATTTTTCAGTTTATGCATATTCCTCCCCTCTCCGTTTTACACAGCAGAAGTAACTTCAACTTACTTCGAGTGTGTCTGTGAGTCGGGAACAAACATGTGAGACCTGCAGCCTTACACACAGCGTGACGAACACAGTCACAGCGAATGAAGTAGAATAGCTCGTTGTCATGAAGAAAGAAAAGCTGATGTTAAATTACTGTTGTAGTGTTTCTCTGTGTGTTCCTTTTTAGAGTATTGACTCTCTCTCTCTCCTTTTTTTTTCATATCCACGAGTGCAAGAAATGCAATCATAAGTCTGTGTAACGAATAAAGAATGCTTTCTTTAAACAAAACTAAATATTACAGCTCTATTTGTGAGGAACACGAACGCTTCCAAAAGATGCCATGGGTATTAACTATAATCATACCGTTCTTCCCAATTATACAGTAGCGTGAAAAACTGATAAAATGATGTAACATGCATATTTTTTTTCTAGCGTGACAACACATTAAACGTAACAAATTAAATTTTGGGGATTACAAATTATCACTTTACGTGTCGGTGTAGGTCTATTCGTTTTCACATTCGAGCGACGAAAGAAGAAAGTGTGGTGATAGTTATAAAAATCGAATACCAGATTTCAATGAATTCAAGTTACATGGCTCCTACATATCGAAAAAATGATTTTTCGATGTCTGGCCATCTATTCGTCTCTCGGTTCGTCACGCTTTTACATGCACTCAAATAGAGGCCATACTGTTCAACGTATCTGGACCGAATTCTAGACATAACGTTTTAATAACATACTATCGTTTCCAATTTTATATCCTTCGACACCTAAAAGTAGGGGTAGTTTACTGAAGGATTAAAATTTAAAATAATTCAATTTTCTCAAAAAAAAACAGCTGTGACGATTTTATTTACTTTTAAATATATATTTTATTAACAAATCTCCACCGTATATGAATAATTTTTGTGAAAAAATATACATGGTGTAATTTACTGTATGGGATGCGTTCTTTTTGCACAATTTTGTCAGCCACATTTCATAAATAAATGTATCATTAATAACCTACCACGTTGTGTGTGAAGGACCACTGGTTCAATTACGAGCGGTAGAAGAGAGGTTGTCGGCACCACGTTGTGAGCCAGTGGCCTCAAGGGTGCGAGCGGGTTTCGGCACCACGTTGTGAGCCAGTGGCCTCAAGGGTGCGAGCTGGTTTCGGCACCACGTTGTATATAGACCGGGTTTCGGCACCACGTTGTGTGCATATGCTCCTGAGTCTTACCTGGTCTCAGGGCACAGCGCACATTAAACGTTCTTGTCAAGATGAGGTTTCCGTACCTTCAACCTAGAACATATCTTCATTTTTAAGTTATTGGGAGAGCATTTTGGGTGAATGAAAAGGTACACAGTTTCGAGGAGGAAATGTGCGAGCAGAAAGGAAATATTCATTCACAGCAAAGGCAATGTGTGAGGCTTTAATGCGAGTGCCTTTGTTTCTTAAAACGAATCTAATTTGAAATTTAATTCCCGATAGATTTTTGGGTTGGTGTTGGATTGGAAACAACACAGCCTAAAAGGAAACATTCAGATATGAGAGCAGGATGGAGAATGTATGTATAGAAACTGCAACTGACTCGGATTTGCCAATAAATGAATACTACTTACGGCTTTGGTTCCAACCATTCTAGTTCGTAGTAGTCTGTATTAACACTCACACTAGCACTTCACTAATACACAGTTCCTGAAGGTTGTTAAGTGACACTAGTCCGAAAAATGAGGTGGGAAGGTTTTTAGTCCATTAAGCATCTAGATTGATTGGAGATTAACTCTGGGCGACGACCACTTATGAATCTGGACTCCAGCATCGTAGACTGCTAGGCAATTATCTCTTCCTTCTTTTGGGTATGGACGAAGTTTTCGATGATTTTCCCTCTTTTGAGAGGACCACGAGGGTGTCTTCTACGGATCTGAAGTACCCTAAAAGTCTATGATAGTCCTTTTCTCATTTTAGGTATTTTCTTCTTCAGATTCGTATATGTTTGGATAACAAAATAACACAAATCGGAGTAGCTCGCGCACAGAGGTGTTGCGAGTTTGAAATACCGAGGTAAAAAGCTTAGTGTTACAAGTCCTTGCTTGTATTTGTAAGTTCGCTCGGCGTTGTTCGAAGGATCTGGCGTCCCTATCTCAGCAAATCAATTGCCTGTGATGAGAACGTTCTCTTCAGTGTGTTTCCATCTTATGTCTGCAGTTTCGTTGTGTGTTTTTTTTCTATTCTGCTCTATCTGCATGTTTGCTTCCGGCTAATGTTGAACTATTGCAAGCTAATTGCATGAGACGCGAAAAGAAATCGTTTCTATGCAATGTAAAATTAAATTTAGAATAATCGCGTATCTTTATTTCCTTTTTACTCTTTTCTGATTTATTTTGTATTCCTTTTAGAAATTACAAATTAGATCTGTTTTACGATATGACAATTCGTTCGAAGGAGCAGTTTACTCTTAGGGTGAGCTTTCCTCGGATTGTTTTCCCATTAACGCCTCAGGCAATTTTGTTCATATTTCGTAAAGAAATGTTTCTTAATAAAGTAACATACAGCATAAAGCGTTTATCCCGATAACATACAGAAGAAGTGGTTTTCTCAAGGGTTGAATGTTTTTGACAATTTTCTCAGTAATAACTGAGACAAATTTGTTCTAATTTCAGTTAAAATACTTTCTGTAGTAATCTTACAATATGGTATAACTCGCTTGTTCCGAAAAGAAAAATCCAAAAGTTTACTTTGACAGTGAAGTTTTTCCCGACAATTTGCTTAAAAAGTACTCGATACACTGTCAAAATTACAGATAGAATAGTTCACCTTTGGGGGTAAACTTTTCCCGATGACCTCCCCAAAAACAACTCAAGAGATGTTTGTTGTTCATATTTCATAAACACATGTTACATAAATAACCTAGCTATATGGTATAATTCCCTCATCCTGGAAATCTAGAAGTGGTATATTACTTCTGACAGTAAGTTTTACCCTGCGATTTTCTCAAGAACGGCTCAAGCGATTGTGTTCGTATTTCATAAAACGAACAATAAACACTAACAATATAGCATAGCTCCTGAAAAAAATCCACAAGGAATAATTTATTCTTGGAGGTGACTTTTTCATGATTTTCTCAGAAATTACACAGACACTTTTGCTTATAGTTCACATACAATTATATACTTAATAGTTCTATTATATGGCTTAAGTTATTTCTAACGGAAATATGACCAATGGGTACTTTACTTTTGGGCCTAAAGTTTCTTCGAGCAAAGTTTTCCAAAACATAATTTTATTCGCAATTTCCCAAATAAATATTTCAATAATAGCTGCAGCCTAACATGAGTATGTGTAAGAAATTCGAGCGAGAAAGTACAGTGCGTTTGCTCCATACCCTTTCTTAAATATATTTTTAAATGTTACACCGAATCACAATTTTCCGAACAAAATCGAAACTTCTTTCTAAATGTGCCTTGTTGTGGTCAAATGGTTGTAGTGCATTGGTTCTGGATTTGATTTCCAGTGAGAGCTAGTGTATTTTCATCCAAGAGATGTCACACGTCGGTGCAAAGAAAAAAAGTGTTCAAATAAGCCTAACCAAATTAATCAATAATACAAAGAAATAATACAATGTTACGAAATTATCGAAGAAACGTTGTTAATATTAGGTAGGTGCGACTGAAATGTCCAAACGATGATTGTCAATTCCAAAGGTAAAAAAGTGAAAAATACAATGCCAGGTTAATCAGTGGCCTCTAGATAAAGCTATCCTACTAAGAAGTGATTGAGATATAAAAAAAAACTGTTGTAATCGCTGGTAGACATGTTAGGAGAATACAGAGGGTGAGAGAGAGTTTAATACTGCAAATCATGGAGAGTCTGCACATTATTTGAGGGCGAATATTGAAGTTCGTAGTCCTACATAGGTTTGGATTGAAATTAACATTAGAACACAATATCTGTTTAATATTGATAAGGGCTTGCTGCCAGGTTTGCAGTGGTGTATTTGACGGATTTTGATATTGTAACGATCCTAGCGAACTCCTGAGCCTTCCCCACTGTACACTGTAAGTTAAACTCGTGCTTAATTAAAACTATATTTGTTTAAATTTAAAACTGTTGACCGTTATCACCTGTGCATCACGGACAGCAATCCGTCAGTAATTCTTTGTTTTCGTCCGGCGGGAGCTCATGTGGTTCGGATTCCACGTTAATTAGTAGGTCCACGTCTCATCTATCCTCGCTGGTGAAAGGGACGATAAAATCAAAATCACATCTCACATCTTTATTTTCGCCTTGTTTTAGAACATAAATGTCTGTGTTCATGGCTCATTCGTGACTAAGCGGTTAGCGTACGTGCCTTTGGCGTGGAAGACCCGGCTTCGATTCCCGGCGACAGCTCACGTGGTTCGGAGTCCACGTTAATCAGTAGGCCGACGTCTCATATAGCTTCGTTGCTGAACGAGACGTTAAACTCAAACTCAATGTCTTTGTTCATAAAATTCTTTGTGTATGGTTTTGCATGCACGTAGCATGGACATTAAATTTTGACTTCTACTCCATATGTATCTAATTATATACACACCTATAGAACGTACGCAACAAACTTGGAATATCTACATTGTTTGCGTATGGAAAATCATCACGCTGTGCTACATAGGAAAGCCTTGTGTATGGAATTCCATACACATGGCAATCAACGTGTTAAGAAATGTATAATAATAAGAATTAATAATAATAATAATAATAATAATAATAATAATAATAATAATAGTAATAATAATAATAAACATAAACCGATACGATCACTTACATAATTTATAAACATAAGTTAACATTTAATAAGCATATAACTGCAATGTAATTAAGTTGTTTCTCTCTCTCCCTGAACGCAACAGCCCTTATTGTGCCAAGGCGTAGAAGAGAACTTGTGGCACTCACGACTTTGGGGCGGTGTGTGCTCAGAACATCGGATCCCTTTGTTGTTACTCCTAGCTTTCTAAACGGATGCAGTTATTCTCGGTAGAATATACAAGCAAATAGTCTTTTGTATTACTATTAAAGTAAATAATTATACTCATTCCCTCAATGTGATACTTGTGGTTCATTAACCGTATACAGAAGACCGCGGTGGCTCAGTGGTAGAGCGTTCACCTCTGGTGCTTGGGGTCCCGGGTACGATCCCAGCCCTCGCCAAGTGAACTTTATGGTGGACAAACACCGTGTGCGTGGGTTTTTTCGGGGTTCTCCCGTTTCCTTCCACTTTCTTCATTCCACCATTTCATTCATTACTCATCATCACCGTCTCCTTTAGCCCAACCGGCATAATCGTGGGACGTAAAGCTCAAAGATTTCATTTCATTTTAATCGTATACAGACAGCTGATCCATAGAAGAATCGTTGTTAATAATAATAATAATAAATAACAGAAACTCGACAAATATTCTTGGAAATAATAGGAAAAGTTTGCGTCACACTGTTCACTTTGCTGGACACACCAGTGTGCCGCGTTATACCGATTGTGACACACTGGAATATAGGGAATGGCTTTTTAATTTTTTTCAACTATTCCAACTGCTTCAATTGAAATGGACCTATAATAATAAGAGAGTGAATTTAGTCTTCTTACCCTTCAATTTAGAAATAAGGTTCGCGAAAATTTCATAAAAAGAATAATATACTCAGAATTTTATAGGCTATAGTAGTTTGTTTTATGCGAAATTACATACTTCCTGCAACTGTTTTTTGATTGAAATTATTTGAAATGAAATATTTAAGTTTTACGTCCCACGTTGATGCCGGCTAGACTAAAGGAGACAGTGATGATGAGAAATGAATAAAATGGTCAAATGAGGAAAGTGGGATAAAACGGGAGAACCTACGAGAAAACCCACGCACACGGTGTTTGTCCAGCACAAGGTTCACTTGTCGCGAGCATAGATCGAAAAAAGGATTCCATGCACCAGAGGTGAACACTCTACCACTGAAACACCGCGGTCTCTGAAATTATTTAAAGGAGAAAGGGACTACTTTATGAAAACTTGATGGCGAACACATTTGTTAAAAAAATACCAGCTTTTCGTGAAATACTGCTTATAGTCAGGGACGGATTAAGGCTTTTGGGGACCTAGAGCCGACTATTTTAAGGGGGCGCTATGTTAAGCATAGTTCCATATTATAGGCTTCGATCTGAAGCCTATAATATAATAAGTTG
This sequence comes from Thermobia domestica, assembly GCF_964235325.1. NCBI lineage: Eukaryota > Metazoa > Arthropoda > Insecta > Zygentoma > Lepismatidae > Thermobia > Thermobia domestica. Next base: position 146,129,393 of record NC_137459.1, on the reverse strand, counting down.
ATTGCTATATTTTAGTATCAAACAGAGGGATTTTAAAGGGCCCCCTGAACTTGGGGACCCGGAGCCTGGTCCCCATTGGCTCCGCCCTTAATCCGCTAATGCTTATAGATTATAAATTAAAGGGGCCGCGCCAGGTCCGTTCAAAAATTTCCGGCCCGTGCAGACCTCTAGATGCTGTAGATGTACTATCTTTGGAAATACAGTAGAGTTTCGCTTCTCCGACATAAAACAGGCAGACAGAACGTCGGATAATAGGGATGTGTTAAGAAAAGACCTATTAAAAGTCAAACTATGATATAATTTTACATATTACCCATCTAATAATCATGTTTTGCAAGAAAGAAATATAATGCATAGAATCAGGGACGTATCCAGCCTGAGGTCCTAGAAGAAGTCCCTCTCCAAAACTCAATCACTTTTCAATAAACCTGTTTTTTCCCTTTTGAGGTTTTTTGTATCAGATTACTTTGAGTCGGTGTCCAAACTGTGAGCAATGCGTTATTGTTATAATTCTAACAAGTAACACTTCCCAAGTGTGACACTCCGATTTCGATAAAATTTGACAGTTAGATACTACACATAAAATAAACGAATAAGTGTTTTTTTTATTTTTTTGCAGAAAACGGTTTTAGGGGCAAAAGCCCCCACCCAAAATGTTGAAAGTTGACGCCCGAAAGGCAAGAAGAAGTGGACCAAAGTGAACGAAATTGTGCGCAGATATTGCAGACGTAAAATGAGGTAATACGTGTTTTGTATTTTCCTCGGAAAAACGGTTAGGTGAAGCGCAGACCACTCCAAACCTTTGATCATGAAATATCAAAAATGTTAATAACAGTATGTTAGAAGTGAATAAATTTACATGAAGAATTGGAACAAAACTTTGTGTAAGGACAATAAGCAGAAAAATAAACAAATACGTTTTTTTCCTGTGGAAAAACGGTTTTAGAGGGCAAAAGGTCCCACCCAGAATTTTGGAATTTGACGCCCGAAAGGCAAGAAGAAATGGACCGAACTGAATGAAATTGTTCACAAATATTGTAAAGGTAAGATGAGGGAATACGTGTTTCGTATTTTCCTGAAAAAAAAAAACTGTTGAGTGGACCAAGGCGTTGAGTGGCGGAAGGAGTGGAGCGCAGCGAATGAAATTGTCTGTAGATATTGGATATGTAAAATAAGGCCTTTCGTGTTTCACAAGTGTCTCCATCCGATTTCTTCAAATTTGGCAGACCAACAACAAGCACCAACAGTATAGCGTATTTTATAGTATTTCAAGATGCACCTTTAACCCTTACGTTTTTCTGCATGAACAAAAAAACGTGCTGTTCGCTGTTGATGTGCCAACATGGATAGTGACATCTTAAAAACACGAAAGTCTTTTACATAGAGTCTATACAATATCTACCCTGCACTTTTAAGGTAATATTTACTTTTTTCGGATGGGTACTAGGACGCAACACTCTTTCTCCGCACAAATTAAAACACTTTTCATTTATTGTTTTGCAAATTGTTCCTATACGAAGTTTCGTTGCAATTCTCCATACTCTTTAGGAACTTCTGACGTATACTTATTTGCACTTTTGATATTTCGTAATCACCAGCTTAGAAGGTCCGTGCCCCGCCCAACCGCTTTTTTCCAGGAAAATACGAAACCCAATTACCTCAATTTACATCTACAATATCTGTACACGATTTCATTCAATTTGGTGCACTTCTTCTTGCCTTTTGGGGCTCAAATTTCAAAATTTTGGGTGGAGTATTCTGGCCCCTAAAACCATTTTCCTGCAGAAAATAAAAGCGTATTGTTTTTTTTTTTTTTGCGTATTGTTCGTACACAATGTGTCGTTCCAATTCTTCATGTCCTTTAAGCACTTCTGACACTTTTATTAGCACTTTTGATATTTCACGATGAAAGTTTTGGAATTGTCTGTGTCCCACCCAAACGTTTTCATTTTTTCAGGAAAATACGAACCCGTATTCCCTCATTTTACGTCTACAATATCTGTGCACAATTTCATTCACTTAGGTTAACTTCTTCTTGGCTTTCGGGCGTTAACTAACAAAATTTTGGATGGGGGCTTTTGTCCTCTAAAACCATATTTCTACAGAAAATAAAAATCAGTATTCGTTTATTTTTGCGGATTGTTCATACACAAAGTTTCGTTGCAATTTTTTATGTCCTTTACACACATCTGACATACTGTTACTAGCACTTTTGATATTTCGTTATCAAAGGTTTAGAGTGGTCTGCGCTCCACCTAACCGTTTTTCCGAGGAAAATACAAAACACGCATTTCTTCATTTTACGTCTGCAATATCTGTGCACAATTTCGTTCACTTTGGTCCACTTCTTGCCTTTCGGGCGTCTACTTTCAACATTTTGGGTGGGGGCTTTTGCCTCCTAAAACCGCTTTCCCGCAGAAAATAAAAAAAACACTTATTCGTTTATTTTATGTGTAGTATCTACCTGCCAAATTTTATCAAAATCGGAGTGTTACACTTGGGAAGTGTTAGTTGTAAGAGTATACCGTAATGCCATTGATACCAGGGGGAATTAAAGAACACTTTTAAATGGGATTACAATTTTGTTTCCGTTCTGTTTATAACGTTAATGTACTAGAACGATACACTCATTGCCATATCTCTAGAAAATATTTTTTGATTTAGTTTGTGTTACAATGCAGTTTGTTTAAAGTAAACCGGTTCATAAATGAAAAGTAAAAAAGTTTAAGAGAAAAACAGAAATGTTGCATTATTATTATTATTATTATTATTATTATTGATATTTTTGAAACATTAGAATTACGTGCTTACGAGGGTTCGTGTTGGGCCCTCTCCGAAAAGGAAAGTTGGATACATGCCTGCACTGAATGATAGACGTATGAGTCGTGGTGTAGACGGGCGTGCTAGGTGATAGAGTCCGGAGCATCAAAAACAGAGTAAGATCACAACTTGCAGTTCTTCTTGCCGATTGATGCTACTTTTTATCTGCAATGATATGTCGGATAATACGGTATGTGGAATAAACGAAGGTGAGATAAGCGAGACCATGGCGTATTGGTGTTTTACGTACCTAAGCCTGTAAAATATTTGTGAAGAAAACATCTTTCACTCACTACCTAAATTTGTGGTTATGATCGCACATCTTGCCTTATAAATTATATTCTTATAAAGAATATTATATATATATATATATATATATATATATATATATATATATATATATATATAGCATGCTAAAAGCCTAAAGAAGACCAAATTCAATAATTTTCTAGTTTTCTTTTTTAATAACGGGGCACTTGTTCATTTCATGACGATAAATCACGTTTGATACTAAGATGTCTGTTTCTGTCTATATATATTTTTCATACTTTATTGGAGACAAAGTTTTTTTTTTCAAGAGGATGAGAAAAGCTATACAACCGCATAAACTGAAAACAATCCCTATTACAAATAGTATACTAACTCTAAATAAATACATCATCAGAAATAAACAAAAAGCTATTTCCTTATTATATTGTTTCGGTTCTTATTAACATAAAAATTATACACTTCTATAATGTTTTGTAAAAAAGTTGGATGGAATCGGATGGGATTCTATCTGTTGTAAAACAGTATAATAATTACCCGTTTGCCACTCTACGCACTTGACCACACACATTAACTTTTATTACCTGTCTTTTTCTTAACAAAAAAATGTTCACGGCTATAGTGCATGTCACTTCCAAACTTAAGACAAGTTTTTCTCTTAGTTTCTATATTTCCGTACATCTTGGTTACAGAAGCTAATTTACATTTTTCAGACAATTTACACCCTAGAATTAAGCCAATGAATGCAATATTTTACTCCACTTTCCAGTTCGTTGATTCAACTCTCCCCCTACCAATCCTGTTATTCCCTCTGCAATCGTACTTTGCTACTGCAAAAAATCCTTCGAAAACATTATTGCCAGTATACACAAAACCGAACATAAATGTGTTTTTTGCTTATATTTTTAATATTTTATTATATATATATATATATATATATATATATATATATATATATATATTTTTTTTTCTGGAAAAATCTCCTTAAATGGATTGCTTTCTATTATCTCCACTTACTAATAACTGAACTTTACCCATAAACATAAGGAAAATGGAATATTGCGAATAATCCTGGGATACAGTATACGCGCAATTTTTTTGCGCATAAGGGTACAACAGCGATAATGTCCTCACTCACTACTTTCAAACTGCTAGTTCACCAGTAACCCAAACAGTCTGCCAAACTACTGCTTGAAGCACGGCACGAATACGATTAGAGACGTTAACTGGAGCTGGTTGCAACTTGCAATCATTGCCTCACGTGATTCATGAGACGCTCCAGTGTTGCAAACAAGTTGATACAAAAAATCGCTAAATAAGAGATGAAATGACTCCAATTTTGGGTGCAAAGTCGCTAAAAAATTTTTCGTGGAGTTTTGCCTCTTTATATATATATATATATATATATATATATATATATATATATATATATATATATATATATATATATATATATATATATATATATATGTGTGTGTGTGTGTGTGTGTGTTTGTGTGTGTAAAATACGTGATCAATTCAAGCCATAATACTACATACGCTAAAAGAATGTATATGAAAGACTTACAGACAGGGTCGGATTTAGGGTGCAAAGGTACACATGCACCCCCCTTCGTTGTAAATATACGCTAACTAAATTGAGAAGGTCGCAGAAGAAAATAGCAACACTTTCCAAAAAATCTGCTGTCATGTTTCCGTTTGGGGTTAAAACAAAGGGAAGTTTTGCAAAATCAATAATTTAAGTCAGTTTTCTAAAAGTTGAAAGAAAAGGATCTACCGAAAACTGACACAGCCCATGGCTAATCATAAGCGTTCGCCACGCGTTTTTATTACTCATGCGTACGTTTGGAATACGCTCACCATGTATTTAAATGTAGGTGGCTAATCACAAAGGGGAAAGGAATAAAAACGCGGAGAAAACGTCAGCCTGAGCGTATTTGGTGCGTTTCGGAACAATAGACCGCCTGCTGTTTAAAAGATGTCTAAATGTAGGAAAAAAAGGAAAGACGTGTTGCTAGGCAAGGGGCTTGGCAAGAAGAAGAGGCAAGAAACAGCTGCTTGGAAGATGCTTTGTGCAGAGTATTGGAACTCTGCTATTATAGACCTGGGCCTGGCCAAAAAGATCTGGAAACCTTGACTGGTTCGCAGTATGATTTATAGCTGTGGAGAAAGTTAAATTACCGAATAGCCACTTTGGTCACGTTCGCTACGGGGGGTAACGCTTCAAAAACGCATTACCAAATAGCCTAAACCTTAGCATTTCCAGGGCATTTCCTCACTCACACTACAGATGCCTAAAGGCATTTAAAAAATTCCAACTGAATTCAAATGTACTGCTAGTTATTGGTGCACTCCCCCTCAGAAAATCCTAGATCCGACTCTGTTTATATATAACTAACAATACTTTTACTTTTATATATATATATATATATATATATATATATATATATATATATATATATATATATATATATATATAATTAACTTTATGATCAATTTTGCTTCAACGAAATCAAAAATAAGTTTAGTAAAACAAACAAAATTCAAGGTCAAGGAAAAATCTTACTTCACTTCTACTCACGCTTCTACAGATAATCTGTTTGCTATCGTTAATGAAATAGGTGTGCTTCTAAACGGAAGCTCTGTAAACTAAAGAACATTAAAAGCTGGAGTTGGTCCCCGTTAGAAGGTAAAAGATAACAGCAATCAAAGCGTGAATATAGAGATAAATGTTATGTACTTTCCCAGCTCGTCAACATCTGCACTGATTCAAATAAGCAAAAGGAAAATAAACATATTTGGTCTAGGAATTAATTCGTGCGGTTGGTACGCACACATTGAAGCTGTAGTACAAACACAAAATACATAAATACCTTAAGAAAAATATTGTCCATCGCTAGCCACCACTTTCGCCCATCTGTCAGGCAATGTACGGATTCCGTGGCGAAAGAAGTCCTCATCCTTGGAAGTGATCCAGTCAGAGACCCATGTTTCGATATCTTCTGAAGAAGTAAACCGCTGTCCAATCAAATCGTTGTTCATGCAATCGAACAAGTAGTAGTCCGAAGGAGCAACGTCTGGTGAATACGGCGGGTGGGGTAAAACTTCCCATCCGACATTTTCTAAATAGGTTTTGACCGGTTTTGCGACATGTGGGCGAGCGTTATCATGTTGGACAATAAGTTTATCATGTCTGTTCTCCCATTCTGGTCGTGTTCTGGCCAGAGCTTGCTTCAAACGCATTAATTGTCGTCGATAACGTTCTCCATTCATAGTTTCACCCGGTTGCAGCAGCTCATAGTACACCACACCTTTCATATCCCACCATATGCACAGCATAACCTTTGCACAGTGAATATCTCGTTTTAGTTGTGATTTTTCGTTTAGGGTTCTCGTAATGGATCCACTTCTCATCACCCGTAATAATTCGATGCAGAAACCCCTTTCTGCTCTGTCGTTGAAGCAGCAATTCGCAAATGGTTTTTCGTCTTTCAACGTCTCTGTCTTTCAATTCATGTGGAACCCAATGTGACATCTTTTGAATCATTCCCATGGCTTTCAAGCGTTTGGAGACTGTTGTTTGATCAACGCCTAATGCTGCTGCAAGTTGTTCCTGCGTTTGACACGAATCCTGCTCGAGCAATGCTGTCAATTCTTCGTCTTGAAATTTTTTTGGCTGTCCAGCTCGCTCTTGGTCTGCCAAGCCGAAATCACCACTTCTAAACCGTGCAAACCACTTCTGACACGTTCGCTCAGCTAGAGCATGGTCACCATACACTTCCACCAAAATACGATGACTTTCAGTCGCACTTTTCTGCATGTTAAAGTAATACAGCAGGACACCCCGCAAAAACACTTTATCAGGCACAAATTGCGCCATGTTCACTTAACTACAAACTGGTGTTGTTGACGCTTTAATCCACTGCCCTATACTACGAACGATACGCGATGACAGGGGTTTGCAACACATGTGTGGATACACGGAACTGTGGGACGCTCCGTTCATTGCGCCATCTCTTGTCCACCCGCACGAATTAATTCCTAGACCAAATATATCTGAACTGATTCGAGTTAATACTACTTATTTTATGATAAGTTGTTCGCAGTACAAAAGTCGCTAGATTTGTAAATAAGTCGCCAAATCGTCATTCCAACAAAACCACCAAAAATGTCGCAAATCGGAAAAAATATTTTTTGTCGCTATCCTGGAATGCGAATATGGCGACTTTTCCCCCAAATTGGCAACACTGAGACGCTCGCACTAGCTGTTGATAAGGTACTGTACAACGTTTCCAAGTCGAATATGCAGCAAATACTTGTCAAGAGTGACACTTTGTACCTTGTAAACCAATAATTTCAAGTCATGTACTTGCAATGTCCCACATCGTTATATGCAAAATTGAAAACGCTAAATTACTCAGAAACCTGAGCCAGGAGAGAATTTTAAGTGCGATTTTCTCTTTCTGTGGCCAAAAATCAATAAAGAACGGCTACGTTCGTTTTTGTAAAAAATAAAAAGTGAAAAAATGTTGAACTTTGGTATGTGCAAATATCTTTTTGATTTTTACAAATTAATTAATTTGCATTATAAATGAGCCATCAAACTAGATTTTTCAGTCGAGAGCAGTTTAATAAGTTAGATACAATCCGCCTTATGTAGAGTTGTTTTGACGTATGCTAAGCGTCATACTAAAAGCCTGACTACTGCAGGAAATATAAGTTAGTCGAACTCTTTAGTATGGCACTAATCAAGCCTCAGAATGACTCTGCATAAGGCCAAATGTATTTAAATGAGAGTGATCAGAACGTTTACGCATTTTAGTGTAAATTGTTACACTACGGAGTTAATAGATTTTCCCTCTGAAAAGAATGCATCTTTTCCAACAGAAAACAACGAAAAATGGAGTTAATCGGTTTGGCTTCTGAACGACTCAAATATACCAGAAATCAATTTCAGACTGAACTAGAAATAGAAATTATGCAAAATAAACCCTAATTGAAGTTTAACTATTTTTCTTATTTAAAATTTTAAACATAAGCAAACCCGAGATCTTTTTTTTTTTTTTTTTTTTTTTTTACGGAGTTCAAGAATATGTTTCACAATTTATCTTTATCTACCCACACAAGTAATTTTGCATTGTTTACCCCCGCCCCCCCAAAAAAAACGTATCTGAAACGACTGATCTCATGATTTTTGGAAAAATCTACACAAACTGATTTAGTTGTATTAACTTTTAATTTCTTGCAAATGAGCTAATCTTTGAAATATTGTAGACTAAATATATTTTCAGTGAGCTCATTTACATTTTTACTGTGTGCTATGAGCGTAGTGTCATTTACACAAAGTACAGTTAGCATAGAATGTCGGGAAAGAAAGAGATAATTTACGTCCAGAAGAGGAATCAATGGACTATAAAGAGACCTTTAGGGAAACTTTTATTCGTCTGTAATTTGATTGACGGACTTCAAGTGAATTTCCAATGTAAGTTACCATATTTAATTTCTGCACTAACTTGTCTGTTTTGTAAATAATCCATCTGTGACGAGTTCATTTTACCCTATATAAGTACAGAAGCTTTTTAATATATTATGATCTACTAGATCAAAACCTTTTTGTTAAATCTAAAAACAATACCAACAACGAATTCGTTGTTTACTCATAACTGTATATCACACTCTGTGGCAACGAGAAGATAACTGAGCATTCTTTCCTTCTCTAAAACCATATTAGCAGAACTTAGAATATCGCATTTATTGAAAAAAAAATTAAAAGGTTGTACATGATTTTTTTCAGGTAACTTAAAGAATACAGATAATAGAGAAGTTTGTAGTTAATTTTCGGACTCATGTTCACTACCTTTCTTAAGTAATTTATTGTATATACAATAACTGCCTTCAATGCGTCAGGAAATATAAGGGACACCGGGGACAATTGTAACGCGGGTCAATTGTAACATTCGCCATTACCTGGTGAGTTCCGAAATATCGTTTGTATATATATGTCATTGGACTCACACATGCAAGATGTATCCGGGAAGAAAAAAAGAGCGTCGTTAGTAAAGTGTGGAAGACTGGACAAGGAGAAACGTAATTTTGACAGAGGTAAGTAAATTTTTAACTGACTTGTTTTTATTTTCTCTTGATAGATATGCGTTTACTGTAAACAAATACCCAGTGCATGTGTAATCTATGTTCTTTCCTTAACAAGGTTTATTTTCTGTTTGATGATTTGACTCAATGTAATTATGAGAAATCGTGGTATTTATCACTGACCGTTGAACGGGTACAAATGTAACATGTTACAATCGTCCCAGACAAACTTGTAGGCTACTGAATCATTATGAAAATAAACTAAATATGACCGAAGATAATACAATTGATGTAATTAATAAAACAATATACCTATTAAATATGCTTTTCCGGGGCCACAAGTACGTAGGGGAGGGCGTGACCCCCAAAAAGTCCTTGGTGGACTTTGTGTATAATATATCATTATGGTTACTGTAGGTATAGAAAAGACTTTCACCCCATATTTCATTATGCCCCCCTAACTTCTTTATACACCCTCACAAACGTTTGAAGCTCGCTGTGGATCACTGCTTTTCGATGTATCAGAATAGTCTAATATTTCAGTATGATTCTTCCTTGTGATGTTTTTAAATAGCCTATAAGTTTTTAAAGACTCATTTGTCAAATAGACTCCCTTTCTGATTCATCAGAAATAATCAACAAAGTAACTTTTCACTTGTTTTACTTAATCTCTCTCGCAAAGTAGCGCACCCTCTGATCGCATAGTTGTGTGAGGGATGTTTATAGGGGTTGCAAGTGCAGTGTGGATGTCAATTAGTACATCATCATTAGAACTTGAAACAATGCCATAACAATAAGGTAGGCTGGGTAGGCATTGCCTAGGAGCGCAGTGCGCTTGGTTATATTAGAATGGTATGGGGGCGCCACTACGGATTTTTTAATAGGGACGCCAAACGTCATTGTTACATCACTGACTTGAATTTTTATGTTACGTCATATTTTAATCCGGGCTTGTTTGTCCATGTCTAAGTAAGGTCGAAGAAAAGTTATTTCGAGCTAATGTAGCACTGTACCGGTAACAAGTAACTCACCATTCATGCATGTTGTTGACTCGCGAAAATTGTATATTTTTAAATAGTTCCACTTTTAAATTTGGGGATGTAGTATATATTCTTAGTTTGTTGTCTCCATCCGTGGTTAAACCTATCAGTATTATTATTAATAGCATCAATATTATTTAACCATATATATTGTTTTGCCATGTCATATATGTTGTACTTTCCATTAAAAGCATTATGTTACAATTGTCCCAAAGCTCTGTTACAACTGAACCTGGTATGAGGACGTTTGTAACAAGACAGATGCTGTCATAAAATGCTTCGTAACTTTCTGTATTAGAAATTGTCATGTATGAAAATGTATTTATGTGCTTATTGGAGCATAAACATGTGAGAAAAAAATAAAATGTAAAATTTGCTACAATTGCCCCCGGTCTCCCTTACCTTGCGTAAGTTACTCATCATTAAGTGGCTCAATTAGAAAACAAATGAGGTTCGTTTCGCATTGTGAAACTATGGTAGACATCCAAACAATGAGAATTTAGTGCTTAAACCTGAAATAGTATATCTATAACATCCAGTTGCAAAAGAGTTGCAGAACATAAGGTCTGACATAGATCTGAATCCATATTAAAAATATTTTTTGCTATCTCTTACAATTATTACTATATACTGTAGGATCCACTATTGAAATAAGAATTTGTTTTTTTACTTTCAATTTTAGTAGAAGAATAAGAAGTGAAACGAAAGTTATTCTTCGCAAACAGAATTAATATCAGAAATCAATTTTTGCCATCTCTTACAGTTTCTGATTTATGGAGATCAAAACTGAAACAAAAGGATAGGAAATTTCTACAATTTCTGGTTGCAATATAGAAATAAAGTTGAGGAAGAGCCTATTGATATGGTACCGAATTAATATGGAAAATCTGTTTCTTGCTATCTATTGCCATTCTATTACTATTTTGATCAGTTATGAAACCAGAAATCTTGGATTTCTACCAGTTTCCGTTTGATATTGTAAAATTCCGTCTTTTGGGGGTAGAACTAAAAATGGTATATGAAATATTTGGACTTTCTCAACCATCTCTTATTATAAATTCGTTTTATGTATAGTACTCGTAATAACTAATTAGAGTTCAAATATTAAGTTCCTCTTGGATATTTGGTGGTTTGTTAGTGAGTATGCAGGAATACAGAAACCATGCGTTCTAGGTTCCAAGGACAGGTTCCAAGCACTTTGCGGCCAAGGAGATGTGTAGGTATCTCTCAGAGACAAGGCGTCCTAGAGAGGAGGATAAAACTCAGAGAGCAGCCGTCCTAGCAAAGGAATTCTCAGAAACAGACGTCCTAAAGACTAGTAAGGATTAAGGAGCTCTCGGAGGCTAGGCATCCTAGAGAGTGAAGATGATGATCAATGGGTGGGAGGTTGCTGCCTTCTGCGGTGTCTTGGCTCCATTTATCCAAAAATTTTGGTGAGTTCATTAATCTTCGTTACTTGACGATCGTTGACGATGGTTAACCATGTCTTTTTTGGGTTGTCGGCTGAAGTTGTTTACAGCCAGCATGTGGTGTTGGGAGCATGTTTAGAACCTTGAAATACAGAGATAAAAATCGAGACGAAACTTACTCTTGGGACGTTAGATCAATATTAAAAATAGATTCCTTACACTTTTTACTATATGGATATCAATATTGCAACCATAATGATTGAGACAGGAAAATAAAGTCAGAGATGAAATTTATGCATGCAGTGCTAAATCTATATCAAAACCTACGCTGCAACCAACTTGACTCTCAATGAGAGTTCTAAAATGGGTGCGTTATTTGTAGAGATGGGCCTGAACACTTGTTGAAATGTCTTATCGTGTCGTGAAATGTTTCGTGTCTTATCTCTATCTTAGATGTGTTTACATTCTGTAATGATTGGAGAAGTTGAGAGGAGTTACCCTTTCCCTTTCGTTTCTCTGTAAAGTATATATCCCTTTTGTTGCAGCGGTACGTATAACAAAACCTTATCGTATAGTAGTTAACGTAACGGACCTGTAAGCAAGTGATCATTTTACCATTAGTTCGAATCCAGTTTACCAAAAAATATGGCATTTTTTTTTCAAATAAGAAATCACCGTTCAATTGCAAAAGAACATCATCATCATAGGTATTCTGTCATTATTGGCAGGTCACTTACTGCAACTGAGAAGCTTCCATGCTTCACGACCTTCCGCTAACCTTTTTTTACGGCCTCTAATGAAGCTAAAATCTTGACATCTCACCTGGATCTTTGGTATACAGTATCATTTTCACCTAATCAGATACTGTTCCTCTAACGGTAGTGTTTCCGCTCAAGAACAGTGTAAAATTGTTTTAAAAAGGTAATTTTATAGGGAAATTTGAAAAATTTCTCTCCGTTACTTCCCTCTTGTATGCAGTACTCAGACAATCTGCAAGCCTGTCTCATTAGCTTTTAAATGAGGTATATACTATGTAACATAAGCTCAAATACAGGGTGTGCTAGAATGTTTTCAAACGAAAATCGGCAAGTGAAAAAGGCAAAAAAGTTACCCCCATCCCTATCTCCAGAATGAGGGGGAATAGACCCTATGTTCACCTAAGCATTTTTGATTAGAATGACCTCCCCTATCACCTCCCAAAATCTTTGACTTTCCTCACCGGACACCGCACACCCTATATATATATATATATATACTATGTGATCAAAACTATCCGGACACTCCTAAAATCACACTTTTTCATATTAGGTGCATTATTCTGCCACCTACTGCCAGGTAATCATTATCAGCGATCTCAGTAGTCATTAGACATCGTGAGAAAGCAGAATGGGGCGCTCCGCGAAACTCTCAGACTTCGAACGTGGTCAGGTGATTAGGTGTTACTTGCGTCAGAAGTCTGTACACGACATTTTCACACTCCTAAACATCCCTAGGTCCACTGTGTCTGATGTGATAGTGAAGTAGAAACGTGAAGAGACACGTACAGCACAAAAGCGTACAGGCCGACCTCGTCTGTTGACTGACAGAGACCGCCGACAGTTGAAGAGGGTCGTAAAGTGTAATAGGCAGACATCTATTCAGACCATCACACAGGAATTCCAAACTGCATCAGAATCCACTCCAAGTACTATGACAGTTAGGCGTGATGTGAGAAACTTAGATTTCATGGTCGACCGGTTACTCATAAGCCACACATCACGCAGGTAAATGCCAAACGACGCTTCGCTTGGTGTAAGGAGCGTAAACATTGAACGATTGAACAGTGATAAAACGTTGTGTGGAGTGACGAATCACGATACACAATGTGGCGATCCGATGGCAGTGTGTGGGTATGGCGAATGCCCGGTCAACGTCATCTGTCAGCGTGTGTAGTCAACAGTAAAATACGGAGGTGGTGGTGTTATGGTGTAGTCATGTTTTTCTTGGAGGGGGCTTGCACCCCTTGTTGTTTTGCGTGGCATTCTCACAGCGCAGGCCTACATTGATGTTTTAAGCGCCTTCTTGCTTCCCACTGTTGAAGAGCAATTCGGGGATGGTGATTGCATCTTTCAACATGATCGAGCACCTGTTCATACTGCACGGCCTGTGGTGGAGTGGTTACACGACCATAACATCTTTGTAATGAACTGGCCTGCATAGAGTCCTGACTTGAATTCTACACAACACCATGTTTTTGAACGCCGACATTGTGCCAGGCCTCACCGACCTACATCGATACCTCTCCTCAGTTCAGCACTCCGTAAAGAATGGGTTACCATTCCCCAAGAATCCCTCCAGCACCTGGTTGAAAGTATCCCTGCGAGAGTCGAAGCTGTCATCAAGGTTAAGGATGGGACAACACCATACTGAACTCCAGCAGTAGCGGTGGAGGGCGCCATGAACTTGTAAGTCATTTTCAGCCAGGTGTCCGGATACTTGTGATCACATAGTGTATATACAGGGTGGGCCATTTTAATTAATCCACGGAAATATCTGAAAAATGATAAAACATAGAAGAAATGTTTCAAGTACACGTTATATATTGCTAAGGGGGAAAACCAATTCCGCCAAAAGTACCCCTCTCCGTCCCCCGTAATGAGGGTAACGGGGGGTAACTTTGAAATGTCAAATGGAAACATTGGTCGAGTAATACCTCGTTCGAAAGGTCTTGGAAAACTAAGTAACGCTGTACCAAAAGATGTTCCATATTGTGCACCGGTTTCAAAATGGTCGCCATAATATGGTTCGGAAACTCCACTACCCGTAGTGTGAAAACCATGGAAGGTAAATGAATGGAACAAAATTGAAATACGTAAATATCATAGGGCATATCGAACGGTGTGGTCCCTGTGATCCCAGTGGCCTCCCTAAAGGGGTCTTGGGGCCTAACTTCAAAATTTCAAATAGTAACATGAGTCGAGTGGTACCTCGTTCGATAAATCTTGCAAAATCTAACATATTGCAGGAGAAAACGATTGATGTGAAATGGCAGTGTTCTCAAAAGGCCGCTGAAACATAGTATTCGTGTCAGAGAAAAGGTTTAGTACCCGTAGTATGAAAGCGATTGGAGATAAATCAACAAAAGAAAAACTGGAGTAGCTAACTGACGTAAGGCACATCGAGAGGTGTTGTCGGGGTGACTCCAAGGGCCAACTGAAAGGTATCCGGGGCCAACTTGAAAATTTCAAATAGCAGCTTGAAGCGAGTAACATCACGTTACATAGACAAATTAATATCAAACAGCTTCTGTAAGAAAATTTTCGACATGAGACACCGTTTTCAAAATGATCGCAAAGACATGGTGACTGTGTCTAAGAAAACGTCTAGTGCCCATAGTATGAATACGGTTAGACATAAATGAAAATAACGAAAATTAAATAGGAAAACCACGGAGGCGTTCCAAGGCTCGAGAATAATACAACAGAGATAAAAATATTAGAGTAAAATTGCCATAATGTATAGAGAGAAATCCAAGTCCTGCAAAATAATCTCTCCCTGCGCTCTGTATGTGAGCGGGGTGGAAAGTAAAGTGAAAGTTCAAACGAGAACTCTACTTTAATTCTTAAATTAAGGCTAACCTTACAAATAGGTATGGTGTGGTTGAAACATTTGTTTGTAAGGATGACGCTGTAGTGACTAAAAAAAGAGAAACTTTTATGCAATGCGTGCTGGTTATTCAGAAACCATTTCGGGGATATACATACACACCGTTTCGTCCCTCAAGCTCACAATATGACATGAATGCTAATAGTTAATCAAAATGTAACTGTGGCCATCCGCGTTAACTTAGTGCACCAATTCTCTATGCATGAAGTCTGCCTTCCAAACAGCATTGGGTAGGTCAAGCGTACGCCCGAACCGTTGTCCGGTCGGACATTGAAATTTTGAAGTTAGCCCACAAGACCCCTTCAGGGAGGCCACTGGGATCACAGTGACCACACCGTTCGATATGCCCTATGATATTTACGTATTTCAATTTTGTTCCATTCATTTACCTTCCATGGTTTTCATACTACGGGTACTGGAGTTTCCGAACCATATCATGGCGGCCATTTCGAAACTGGTGCATATTATGAAACATCTTTTGGTACAGCGTTACTTAGTTTTCCAAGACCTTTCGAACGAGGTATTACTCGACCCATGTTCCCATTTGACATTTCAAAGTCCCCCCCGTTACCCCCATTTAGGGGGGGGCGGGGAGGGGTACTTTTGGCGGAATTGGTTTTCCTCCTTAGCAATATATAACGTGTACTTCAAAACTTTCTTCTATGTTTTATCATTTTTCAGATATTTCCGTGGATTAATTAAAATGGCCCATCCTGTACATAATATACATAGGGTGTTAATGAACTATACCGACAAACTGTAAGAGCTGATTCCTCACATTAAAGTAAGAGAAAAAGTTCATATGGACCTATGGCGAAAAGTGTATAGTTTCAGAGCTAGGGCTGTCCAAAATCGCGAAAAAGACTAATTTCAAAACGCCATATTTCAAATTCCAGACACTGTGGAGGGTTGTCCTTATCAGCGTAAAGGGAGAAATTACGCATACACAATTCAAAAGTGCATTTTTCGTCAATTTTTAATAGGTGTACAGGGTATTCCTTACAGGATGTAATTCTCAGATATGGTCTCAATAGAATTTTCAGATAGATCCTGATTTCAAGGAGGGTCCAAAGTATGCAGGAGGTAAGCTTTAACAACAATGGACATCCAGTATTTTCGAGGGAAGTCGAAAGTGCTAGGAACGGGCAGCTCCATGCTTTGTATGTATGTATGTATGTATGTTTGTGTGTGTGTGTGTGTGTGTGTGTGTGTGTGTGTGTGTATGTTTGTGTGTGTGTGTGTGTATTAATAACGTGTGATGCGATGTATTTCTTCACGCTATATTTCACGTTTTCTTCATTTATAAGCGTGAAAGAAAACATTGCAGCATGCGTTTTCCCGAGTACGCGAGACGTGCTGCTGACGATCCTTAACACTTACGACATCGCGCCAAAGGACTCAGTGTTCACTGCTATCAAGACTTATCGTTTGCCTACTTTAGACCTATCATAAATCAGAGTATATCTCAAAATTCGGTTGATGGCTTGTCTGGAAATTTCACTCTGCATGTAATACTCCGTACACTCATTGAACATTACTGAAATATGCATTTTTGAATTGCGTATGCGTGACTTCCTTTACGCTCATAAGGATCACCATCCATAGTTTCTCGAACTAGAAATACGGCCACTTGAAATTTGGCGTTTTTTCGACTTTGGACAGCCCTAGCTCTGAAACTATGCACTTTTGCCCAAGGGTCCATATGAACTTTTTCTCTTATTTTGATGTAGGGAAAACCTTTTACAGTTTGTCGGTATAGTTCATTAACACCCTATATATATATATATATATATATATATATATATATATATATATAGTGGCAGAGTCCATATTTTATCGTCATTTTTATGTATATTTTATAAAGTTCATTTTTATTAAAGATTTTTATTTTGGTTAAGGTTGGCTGAAGAATAAAAGAATACGGAAATAATTAGTATCAGCACAAGAAATTACATAAATGTAATAGTAATTTCATGATTTTATGTAACCAGTTATTCAGAACATTAGTTCAGCGAATTGTTTCTTGTCTGAGAATTCAGGAATAGAATCTCACAAATGTTCAATTGAGAAAAATTAACAGAATTTAATTGTCAATGCATTTGTAAAATAATTGTTAACAGCAGACACTTCACAGGTATATTAGAATTCCCAAGAATCGTGATACGAAGCATTCCAAGGATTGCCAGTTGTTGATTACAATGAGGAAACGACCTCGTTTCCTGGAGAAAAAAAGTACACACGCCTCTGACGTCGTGCAGCAGTGGCGAATTCCGAGGAAGAGAAAATTGAACAAAAACTGAGGGACGAGAAGTCTCGATATGAGACGATGAGTAGATCAGACGATCAGTGGAGATCAGTCGAGGAGTCGAGGAGTTGATCAGATCAGAGTAGAGGAGAACCGACGTGACTAGCCTTAGGTCACAGGAATACTTCGTTAAGCTGACGAACATTATAAATTCGATACGTCGCGTATATTAGACAAAAGTACATCTACAGTATAACCACAGATGTATACGGCTTAGATTCTTCCCGGTCGAGATTCGAACCGTCAACCTGCGGCGTGGAGACATCAACAACAGCGATACCTTTCAGCCTGCAGTGATTCTAGGAGAGACCATTGAGGACCACCACAGGAGGACAAGCAGAACAGAATTCCAGAGGTATGTGTTGCTTAGAATTCAGTAATCAACAGGTCAATGCTTGGTTGGCGATGCGTTATCTGGCAAAACGTCTAAGTACCTGTATTTGAATACATGACATTTTACACATGCACACTTTTGATATGAAAATACAAACATCATTCATTACCGTATTTCTGAGTTGTGATTTTATTACTGGAATCCCCGCAAGGTTATGCACAGTAAATTTACCTCTCGCATATTAGTTGAAACCATTCCCACTCATTTCAGATGGTGAGTGGAAGGTGACTTCTTCAGTTCACCGTAACATCCCCGAATTTTAGACTCGAACTGAGGAGGTTGTCAATATATATATATATATATATATATATATATATATATATATATATATATATATATATATATATATATATATATACAGGGTGTCAAAAAATTCCACCGACAAACGTCGGGAGGAGAATCCTCTCATACGAAGAAACAGAAAAGCTCAGTAAACATGGGTCCGGAAACGCGTTGTTTCGGAGATATAAGGCGCCGAAACCGTGGAAAATGAATCTTCAAAGGCGTATATTTCAGAAACTATTCAACGTAGGGGGTGCGGTTTAAAAACTCACCAACAAAGTCATACCTGCTCTTGTTAAACATGCATGTCTCATAATCCTGCAATGCCTGCGAAAGGGATTCCCCAAAGGAGCATAGGGATTCCCGGATAATCTGCCGAGTGAAGATGGCTCGAAAGGGGGTATGAATGGACGACTTCCTCACCCGTTAACAGTACTTCCTGGTACCAAGACGATAACTCAAACGGATACAAAATAATGGACACTTGTATACCTGCTGTGTGTGGTTGCATAACCGCCACATACGGATGATGCCCAATAATGAATTTCTGAATATGAAGTACTGTGAATATGCAGTCGAAGGTTCGTAGTGAGGCACGTGCGGTGTTGCTACAGCATAATACGAAGCAGAGTGCTTGAAATTGTGAAAACACTTGATGCAAAGGAAAACCCCAAATAGCACGATAGCGAATACAGTCAGCACGTTTCCAGATATGAGTAATGTTTAGCAATGGCTACAAATATCGTTATGTCTAGTGAACTGAGTGAATGTCACTAATGAACGAGACCCAATGTTAAGTACATTACATTACATTACATGATCTGATTAAATGTATAAGGGATTTGTGAGTTGAAATCATATGCATTATCTTAATAAGTCTGCAACCATCCACCTGATTTCAATGGTATTTGTTCCTTTCAGTTGTTACACCGTTACGTGGATAAGCAAGGAAGCAACAGAAAGCAAGGTTGCTCGTTGGCGCGCCGTGTCGCGGGGTCAATCCCCACTAAGAGTCCAAGATTTGGACTCAACAACTAAGAGATGGATCGGATCGCATTTGAAACTTTGGGTCCCGTCTCCATATAGCGCCGCTGATGAAAAGGGACGTTGAACATCTTAACAAATAAACAATCAAACAATAAACAATTGTTATAAACGTACAATTGAATGATACTGTAGAGCGCGAATGTGATATCTAAATGAATTGGTTTAGCTCGTTAAATTAAACGTAAGTCCTGCTACGGTTTCGTTTTCTCTTCGGGTATTACCTGACCAGGATAGCTGTGCGGTTTTGGAAGGATGGCGCTGCTGTTGTGTTTACATCAGTTTGTTGGCAAGCGCGGAGGGACAGGGGAGCGGAGAGTTTCATTCTGCAGTGTATCCAACGGTATTTAAAAGTTGCAGTTTGGATGTTATGCATAGCCTAATCTCTTTCCGCTTAATAAAGAACGTCGTAAGTTGTGTGGTTGTAATGAACCATTCCTGCAGTACTGCAGATGTATTGTGTATAGTGATATATGAATGGAAATTACCAATTTAAGAACAACATAGAACAATTGACAATTCAGTGAGCTTCTACCGTGTATTAAGCAGATTGTATAAAAATTGATTACGTTTTATTCGATGTCATTATAAAATACGAGCAGCCTGCAAAACGCTACTCGCTAATTTGTTCGCAAGTTAATGTGGAGGGTGTATTTTTGTTGTAGTTGTTTTTTTGCTTGTTACTTAAAATTTTCTGCAAATAACTTCAATAACTTTTGAAACTGTTTGTCTTAGCTCGAGCCAGAGGCGGATCCAGGCTGAATGTTTGGGGGGGGGGGCGGTCATTCGAAGTCAAATCAAGGTAAGAGTGTATTGCAAAAAAAAAAAAAAAAAAAAAGTAAAACAACTTTAGTAAAGAAGAAGCAGCTATTTTCTGCAATTTCTAGAACAGAAATGGCCACCTGCGATTTCGAAGGTGGACATTTTATTGCGCAAGAACGCCAATGTAAGTAATTTCTTGCAATTTATTGCTTTATTTGACTTCTGCAACGTAAAAAAAGTAAGGCCTACCTATTTCAAGTTTTATTTTACATTTATAATACAAAAGTGAAAATTCTTAGATTTTATTTTTAAAATAAAAAATATCCTATTCTGGGGGGTGCAATCGCCCCGGCCCCTGGATCTGCCCATGACTTGAGCATATGCGTGAAGTGATTTATTACGAACAGGACAAAAAGAACTCTGATAGATTAATTACAAGTAATCCGGTTAGAAACACTGCTGCTTGCATTTTAGTTCCAAAACCAGCCGCCCGCACTCGCTGGCTGGTCAGGATATACTCAAGCCACTCGTGTTAACGGATTCCAAAATATGTAAACAGAACAATAAACCACCTTCATATTTTATATCTTGTCTTTATTCCTCCATTTAAAGTTACATCAAGATTGTCTTCGTGTCCATTTTGTTAGGTCTATAAGGCGGAGACGTATTTACAAAATAATAATCATAACGTCATACTCTTCTCATGTTTATTTTTGCTTACAATGCAACTGCTGGAGCCTCAAATCTATACACCTATTCCAATTTAGCAACCACAGTAGATTAAGTGTAGAGAGAACAGGGTACGATCCTTGTGTTCAGTAGCCGATCTTGAAAGTAAAAACTGGCGGGGGAGGGGGTGTCAGTATTTTGCTATGAAAAATACGTAATTTGGACTGCGTTTTGGTATTTATGACATTAGTGATTTTCTAGTAACACAGCAAAATTGGGGGACCAAGGCCCCCCATCCCACCCTAGATTCGCCACTCTTTGTTCAACCATTCCGTGTGGCTTTCTTCAGTTTCACAAGTCGAATGCCAAGATGGTACCTCTATAAACGCTCTGGCCGCAAGATCGCCTGCGTTTGTGTCTGAACTTTAGTCGCCGGATGTCATTAACTCTCATAATGTAAACAGATTTAGGCTGCACTTAAATGCACACGCAGTCGAACTCTGGAGGGTGTTGTCGACCTTGAAAAACAAAAATAACTTTGATTATCATTTAACTGTGTGTAAGGAAATTGATTTCTGGTCTTCTTTAAATATTAAAACATGTAAGAGGTATTTCAGTTTCACACGATAATTTTAACTGAGTCCAGAATATTCAATAAAAAGACATTGTCCTTGAAATGACAATACATAGCGTTTTTCTTACGTCCAAAACTGTTTATAGGTACAAAAATACGATAGAAGAGATAAAGTAAATATTGATTAACAGAGTCATGCTGTTAGTGGGATTCGACTCTAAGCCATATGACAGACGAGCACCTAAAGAAGCTAGTCTACCGAAGACTGACGTGTATTCTGGAAGTGACTGTGCTTGTATGCAGTGCTTACTGTCTGTGCTTTATAAAACACCGTAGTGGGAAATGGAGTTTACTTGGGCAGAATTAAGTGATATGCATCTGGCATATGGTGCAGCTTTGGGAAATGCAAGGCAGGCACAAAGACTGTATAGAGAACGTTTTCCAGAACGACGGTGCCCCCATCACACTACATTTACGTCAATTGATCGGCAGCTACGAGAATCAGGTTCCTTACATGTACACCGGCCTGATGCAGGAAGACCACGAACTGTGAGAACACCAGCATTCGAAGAGAATGTGTTGGACCAATTTGAACAAAATCCCTGAACAAGCACGCGGGCCGTTGGACATGTGTTGCATGTTCAGCACCAGCAAGTGTGGAACGTCCTACATGAAGAACATTTCTATCCATATCCCAAACGTATGCGATTTGCCCGATGGTACCTGCGGCAGTGTGTGGATGTTTTGTTCACAGATAAGAGTAGTTTTACTCGTGACGGATGTTACAATGCTCATAATAGGCATATTTGGGCAGCAAACAATCCGCATGCAATGTTTCGCCGAGGTCATCAAGAACGATTCACAGTTAATGTGTGGGCCGGTATAGTGAATAATGTCTTAGTGGGATCTTATGTATTACCTCCACGACTGAACATGCATACTTACAGTGTGTTTCTTTCAGAGGTACTCCCGGAACTGATATAAAATATCCCCCTTGCAGTCCGGCGACAAATGTGGTTCCAGCATGACGGAGGTCCACCTCATCGGCCGCGGCGTGTTCAAAATGTACTTTCTGATATGTTTGGGAATCGATGGATCGGACATGCTGGTCTTGTAGCATGGCCTCCTAGATCACCGGATATGACACCTATGGACTTTTACCTATGGGGACACATGAAGGAGTTGGTCTACCAGACACCAGTGGAGAATGAATTGGACCTTGTAGGCCACATTGTTGAGGCTTCCGCAAGAATTCGTGTTAACCACGACGTTTTTCCTAGTGTGCGAGACGAAGTGCTTCGACGCTATCTCTTGTGTATTGAAGTCAATGGTTCACATTTTTAGTAGATTTCGTGACGTTGTAAGGTACAAGTGAATTTCAAACACCATTTCCTGCATTGACTCGTCTTCTTCTGTCTTTGTGCTTTGTGTATTTTATTTGTGTGACTGGAGGTTATGCTTTACAGCATTGCACGGCACCAACTATGCTACTAATATGCGAATCACATTATCGCTATTCCCAGGAGGTCATTTGTCAGCTGCTTCTTACGTATGTTAATACTCTACTCCACAATGCTGCATATTTAACATACATTTGTCCACGATAATTTAGGTACATTTTGATAGCGGGTTTGCATCTAGTTTCAACAGCTCTCAATCACTCTGCTTCGTGTGTTATGCTGTAGCAACACCGCACGTGCCTCACTACGAACCTTCGACTGCATATTCACAGTACTTCATATTCCGAAATTCATTATTGGGCATCATCCGTATGTGGCGGTTATGCAACCAGACACAACAGGTATACACGTGTCCATTATTTTTTATCCGTTTGAGTTATTGTCTTGGTACCAGGAAGTACTGTTAACGGGTGAGGAAGTCGTCCATTCATACCCCTTTCGAGCCATCTTCACTCGGCAGATTATCCGGGAATCTCTATGCTCCTTTGGGGAATCCCTTCCGCAGGCATTGCAAGATTATGAAACATGCATGTGTAACAAGAGCAGGTATGACTTCGTTGGTGAGTTTTTAAACCGCACCCCCTACGTTGAATAGTTTCTGAAATATACGCCTTTGAAGATTCATTTTCCACGGTTTCGGCGCCTTATATCTCCGAAACAACGCGTTTCCGGACCCATGGTTACTAAGACTTTTTGTTTCTTCGTATGAGAGGATTTACCTCCCGACGTTTGTCGGTGGAATTTTTTGACACCCTATATATATATAGGCCTATATCCGATCCTAACTATATATATAACTACATGAGCTGAAAAATTATTGAGCACTTCCTGTAGGGCTATAATGAATAAATTTGGCATGATAGTAGCTTTCCGGAACTAACTGACAGAAAATTGCCAAAAGTGAATATTTTTAAATTTTAGGGGGTTTAAAGGAGGGATGAAGAATTTCCCCATGTTATTTAAAGGGGCCTTTTTTGGACCTATAATCTCATATTTTAGGTACTTACACGGGAGGGTCCCACAAATTGTCGCTAAAATCTGATTGCTACATAGCACATCTGATGGAGCATCATGAGAAATGAAAATCAGCAAAATTTAAGGTGCCATGGACCAGAAGGATAGGAGCTACTGGGCTTCAAAATTTGAGATGAGTTGATTTTGAGTTTAACGTCCCGTTAAGCAGCGAGGCTATATGAGAAGTGGACCTACTGATTAACGTGGAATCCGAACCACATGAGCTCCCGCCGGGAGCTTCAAAATTTGAATATCCAAAAAATTATATCATGGAATTATGTACGTTTAAAGTAAATATCTTAAAAACCGTTAAAGCAATCAAAACAAAAGTTGCACAATATAGTGAGAACAAAATACCCTATCGAAAACTACAAACAGTGTTGCCATAGGTGAAGCAGTGTTGCCAACTCAGCATAAAATATTTTGTTTCAAATAGCACCATATACAAGTGTGCACAGATTTAAAATTCACTAGTATCACTAAACATAATAGTGAAGTGTAGTGGTACAGCGCTGCACAGAATTGGAGCTACGTGTG
Source organism: Thermobia domestica (assembly GCF_964235325.1). NCBI lineage: Eukaryota > Metazoa > Arthropoda > Insecta > Zygentoma > Lepismatidae > Thermobia > Thermobia domestica. Next base: position 146,105,081 of record NC_137459.1, on the reverse strand, counting down.
CCGAAAATGCACAAGTGGCAACAGATGGTAATAAAAGAATCTGGGTCTCATACTATGTATTTAGTTCAAATGCATAACACCGATAGTATAACATAGCAAAATGTCAGCAGTGTCTCAAAACATTGATGCATTTGAAAAACGAAATTGAGTGATGCCGTTTTTACTTCCTATGTCAGATCCGAATCTATATAGGAGTGTAAAGTGGAATCCGAATCACTATGACAGAGAAACATTACAACGAATGTAAGGTGAAAAGTACAACAAAAACATGTCCGAGGCGGGATTGGAACCCATGATGCATAATATGTCGGTTATCTAGCCTTCTAGACCACACGGCTATCCTGGCCGACTTAAAACGAAATGAGGTAGTAATAAAATAATTATATTTCCAATGTGAATATGGTAATATTACAGTGTAAAAACATAATTATATGGTATGTAGGAAAGGAAGTAAAAGAATATGTAACTTAACACGGAAGACAAACCAAGAAAGTACTCTTCCAAATATTGATAAGATAATCGAGAACCAGTCTACAGAGTTAGAAAACACGTGTTTCTTTCCTCACAGTCATCATTTTGTTTTCGTGAGTTGTCTGCTTTGTTCACCGGGCTACAGGAGTATAATGTAAAATCCTCACTTGTTTCTAGTGCATTCCTTTATTACTCTTAGTTGCCACATAACAGATTTCTCTATTTTACATTTTCAGCACATGTAGCTCTAATAGTGTGCAATACTGTACCACTACACTTCACTGTTATGCTTAGTGATAATAGTGAATTTTAAATCTGTGCACATTTGTATACGGTGCTATTTCAAACAAAACATTTTTACGCTGAGTTGGCAACACTGTTTGTCGTTTTCGATAGGACATTTTGTTCTCATTATATTGTGCAACTTTTGTTTTGACTGCTTTAACGGTTTTCAAGACTTTTACTTTAAAAGTACATAATTCCATGATTTAATTTTTTGGATATTCAAATTTTGAAGCCCCCTAGCTCCTATCCTTCTTGTCCAGAGTGCCTTAAATTTTGCTCATGTTCATTTCTTACGATGCTCTATCAGATGCGCTATACTGCAATTAGATTTTAGAGACAACTTGTGGGATCCTCCCGTGTTAGACTTGAAATAAAAACTTGAAATTATGTATGCTTATACGTTTCCGTCAGCGTTAACTAAGTAAATAACTAAAAATAAAAATCTCCAACTGTAAAGTGGTTTTATCGGGAACTGAAAAATCTTTCCCATGTTATTTATATGGGACATCTTCTACACCCCAAAATGTTTAGGCACTTCCGGCAGAATTAGAAAGATGAAATTTCGCACGATTGTATCCTTCCAGGACTAACCGACAGGAAAATTGCCAAAAGTAAATATTTTTCATTTTTTAGGGGTCTAAAGGGGGATGAAGGAATTTCCATGTTATTTAAGTGGACGTTTTCTTGAGATACAAAATCTTATCTTTTAGATAGTTGAAACAGGAAAAAGAACTTGAAATTTGATAGAATTGTGAAATTAAGAGGTGCGAGGCCGTAGGCCGAGTAAACGTGAGGGTCAGGGGTCAAAGCCCCCTGCAGTGCCAAATTCAGGAAATAGAAATAAAGAGCAAATGCACGAAATTTACTCTTGATACCTAATAGATGCGAGGCCGTAGGCCGAGCAAACGCCAAAGGCCAGTGTATATACACTGAGAAATAAATGTAGGTGGCGTACTTAAAAACGTAGGTTACATTCCTGTAGCTTTCGGACTTAACGTGCAATCGTTTATAACATCCTCCAGCAAACGTATACGTGAAAACGTATGTGTTGTACGTACTGTCCGTATAAGTGTAATGACGTCAGTCATGTGACTTCATCTGTAGAAACAGTGTATACGGAGATAACATCCAACTTTGTGACGTCAGGACCGTATATATCATATGGGTTAATAATGATGATACAGGACAGAGCATAATTTCAAGAAGTATGCAATATACGTTTTGTACGTATGCTTCTTCCGTTCAACCCCAAGACAGCATCTATATTGTCCTCATGCCCCGTACGTACGAGTAGATACAAGATATGTATTGTACGTATGTATTATACAGATTTTCCTTATGTTGCGCACAGCTTGTCTAAATACAGCATACAGAATATCCGTATGCACCATACAGATTGCACATATGTAGCTTACAGACTGTCCGCATGCAGTATATAAATTATACGCATGTCGCGTACAGGTTGGCCATATGTAATGTATTGATTGGATGTATGTAGCTTATAGGTTGTTTGTATAAAGTATACGGATTTTACGTAAGTCGCATACGTATGGCCTTTTTGTAGTATACAGATTGGACGTATGCCGTATATGGATTTACGTACGTATGTTTCTTGCCTTCAACCTTGAGGCAGCGTCTATATTGTAGTTATGCCCCAAACGTACGACTAGATACAATATACGTATTGTACAGCCAGCCACAAAAGTAATATCCCCCCGTATGCGTTATAATTCCATTACTTGGGGTCAGGTCATTTGCGGTTGGGAGAACGCCTAGACAGATGCAACCCGACTTACACGTAACTCTTCTCGGCACTGAAAGCAGTTGGTAGCACTGAGTCAAGTCTTTATGCAAGTAAAATTGTGAGTAGATGACGCACGAAACATTTCTCCATTTTGAGATCAATCTCTCTGGTTCAGAGCGTGTTGTCCAATGAACATCATATGTTAATCTCAATATTGCTGTGTATGTAATGTATTTTTTCACTATATACTGTATAATCAAAGAAATAAAAACACTGATCACATATGAATCAGAATATGCTTGAAAGTATCTGAAACTATCAAATCTAGAACAACTGCTGGAAATAACTTTGTAAATTATTGCCTCCATTATAGACCTTCCCCAATTCTCCTCATTCCAACAACTTTTTCTTTCTGGAGGAGAGAAGATCTTGCTTATCACAGTGAGTATGCATTGAAATTGAAACAAGCAAACTTGAAAAAGCTCCAGCCTGGCCGGGACTCGAACCCGGGTCCATCAAAGAGAAGTTCAATGCGCTAACCACTCACACACCGCTCCATTTAAACTTCCACCCAAAATATTACCTAGTTAAAATCGTTTCTTGGAAAAAATATAAACAAGATATTCAAATATAACAGAAACAAACAAATATAAAAAATATAAATAAAAATATAAATAAGAAAATAAAACCAACTTGTGTGAGTTACTTAATGACTTACTCGACATTTCCTTGTTTAACTCAAAAACAAGTTATATACACGTTGCTCAATGAAGAAAGTATCATGTTCTTCAAGTTGAGCCTACGTCATCGGCAGAGCCGTAACTTGTGGGGGTAGGGAGCAACTGCCCCCACCTCCCCAGAGAAGCTCTCCGCCCTCCGAGGGGGACCATTTTCAGACAAAATTTTCTTACTCTATATACGATACGAACATAAAATTAGAAATGAAGCATCAAATAGGGTCGCTACATTACATAAACAAAACAGCAGACAAAAGGTAAATAGAACAGAAATGAATCGTGGACCCATTTGAGTAATATTTATTCGTATGGCTTTGAGATTTATCAATATTGTCCCCTTAATGATTTTGCCATGTATGAAATGGGCCCAGGAACTAACTAACGGAACCGCAGACCTTGCAATGGGGAGGGTCCACAGGCTCCAGTGGGCCCATAAAGATTAAGAGAAAATTGTAGAGAGGGAGCCCAATAATTAAAAACCAACTTTTTCTAGGGGCCCAAATTAGCTTATTAATGCTTGCCCCCCAGTAAAGAGTTGAGTTGATTTTGAGTTTAACGTCCCGTTCAGCAGCGAGGCTATATGAGACGTGGACCTACTGATTAACGTGGAATCCTAACCACATGAGCTCCCGCCGGGAATTGAACCCGGGTCTCCCACGCCAAAGCCCACCCCAGAAAATAATCTAAGTTACGGCGCTGGTCATCAGTTGCAGGGATGGTCCCGATTTACATTACATTTCGTCTTTCATATAACTTGTAATTTCCAAAGAAGAAAAGACGACAGAAATTATTTTCACATTCTTTAAATTTCATCAACACGTGTAGAAATAGACAGTTCTATGTTTATGTTCCATAAATACTAGTTTATTATTTTATATTCATATGAGGAGTTTGTGGCAAATTGAGACCACATGATCATGAGGTGGGAATTTTAATTGTCCTCAGTATTTCTGTGTTCGTGTTCCTGTAGTGTTTGGAATACTTCGAAAGCAGATGAGGTGCCAGTGGCGAACAATACTCCGGTTGGGGCAATATCTTGAAAAAAAAATGTGAAGGCAGGAAACTCTCATTGCAGCTACTTGGGTTAAAACCCCGTCCTGGTAATTAGTAATTTTTCTGAATGGGAAGATAATGTTTATGTAATTGGTATTCTAATTATGTTATTCCTTTATTATTATTATTATTATTATTATTATTATTATTATTATTATTATTATTATTATTATTATTATTATTATTATTACCACAATGGAAAGAAAAAGTAACATAGTCGAAGGTATTCATAGGAACGGAAAAGATATAGAGTATGTCAGATGTCTCTTAAGTTTACACATGAACGCAATAATATTATTACGTTTTCGGATTTACAAATAGAATTATCATTTTATGACAAGAAATGGGATATAAACATTTGTTAGCTGATAACAGTAATGCATTTCGTTTCGCCCTTCTAAGTAGAAAGGTAAGGTGACATCCCAAATAGGATCATTCTCGTGACTAGCGATCCCTATTGTAGTTTCGATCACTATTAGCAATTTGTGCGCAGCTACGAACAATTCCTTGGAACTCATTTTTAGCCCAAACTACAGCAGTAAGGACGTGTTTAGTCCTTATGTGTTCATCAATTCTTGTCCAAACGAGTTACTTGCCGGACGGTTACAAACGAAGTTGATACGGTTGATGCAATTCTGTGTTGTTGGCATTTCACCTGTGAAAGAGAACGTCTCAACTCTTAGACCCAGAAAAATTGAATATTTTTCATGTTAGTGTACATCAGAAGTATATGTTTTGTAGATTGTAAAAATTTACTGAATTGCCACACCCGAAATCGAACTCTCCGGGCTCCAGCATTATGAAACTGACGCTTAAGCCACTACTGTAAGACATCATTGTTCTAGGAGAAGGGAAAATGGAGCTGTAGTGAATTCAGTAATTACACACTTTTACGATTCCAGTGTAATAATGCTGAAACTTTCTGATTTCAGTCATGATAAAATAGTAAAGTATTATGCAGAAAGAATAGTCCAGAGAAGTCAACTTTAAATTGACAACTCATATGTACTGAGGCGCTGCTATATGCTCTCGTCTCGGGCCTTGATTTTTCACGACACGGCATTGAACAGATACTTATAATGATTGGAATCTTGTGTTTCAGGACACTGGATTATTTTTTAAGTTAATTACTTTAACAAACCGTCCTCAGTACCTTGTTTCCTATTTTTTCACTAACACTTTAAGAAGAGGGACAAAACACAGAAACATGGAAGACATTAAAAATCACAAACACTGTTCGCGCGTTCTTCCCTTGCCTGAAGTAAAACAATAAAATATTTTCAACATGCAATTTTTGGTCTTCCATTTTCTATTTGGTGTCAAATCCAGAGTTGGTGACCGTCAGTGGGTCGTGGGTCAACAGCATGTGACCCACTGCGACCCATCATCCACTGTGAACCACTGCGATGCACCACCCACCGTGACCCACAACTCACTATGACGCACTCTGACCCACCGACCCTCTGTGCTCACTGCATTGTAGACAGTATCCTCTGACGCGACAAAACGCCAATGAACCACAAAATTACTCCCCAAAATATGTTAAATTGCCTATATGTGATTTGATTACATTAAGGTGAGTCTGAAAAACACTTTTAAAAAAGTACCAGAAATGTATCAAGGAGGAGGCTCGAACCACCACCCTTATGATTACTGGGCGGGTGTTCTTCCGACTTCACCACGCAGGCGATGAAGTAGACGTCGCTTGTAAAGGGATAAATCGTTGAGATCGCTTTAATTTGGTGAATCAGAGTGCTCTTCTAACCGTATATATGATACGATAACTGTTTAGGATAAGATAAAATTGCGTTCGCCATGTAATTTTATAACAAAATGACACGTGTCTATTTAATTATTTCATAGTTCTCCCATACTCACCTTCTAATGATCGGCGAAAGTTGCCATCTAAATTCATACAATTTAACGCACTCAAGATTTTTCATTTCATGATGTTGAGGCGGAAGTTATTCTTGACCCCCGGAGCTCACTTTAGGAACAATTCTTCAGGAAAAAATAATAATTAATAATAAAAGCATTGACATGAATGGCGATAGTTTGTGTTGGTCCCTTCGCGATTCTCCGTGACGAATCGAAGGAGCGCGGACCAAAACGAAGTCCTCGCTGCTACGCGGTGGTAACTTCAACACACCGACGCGAGATATCTGTTTCGACTCGACGAAACCCTGCGGACAGTGGGACACTAGCGGCAATCCTTCGAGTCGTCTCTATATTGACGATCGACTTTTACCCGCAAGTTGATCACTATGTGTTGGCGACGTTTACGGCATGGAGTAGGTATATTTTATATAGCCTCGCTGCTGAAAGGGACGTTAAACTTAAACTCAACTCAACAAAAAGTACAGTGCTTCTCATCATATATTCATATATGCTTACCATGCGCTGTATAATAATTGCTAAAAGCTTGTTTATTATATGGAGCGCTTACAGCACAGGGCAACAAACCCATAAAGAAGTGGGAAAAACAGACATACAATTTGAAGTGTAAGCTTCTGTATGTTGATCTACATACCTTGATTTAAGAGTTTCAAATTTCAACCGATTTTCCACTGAGAATTATCGATAATCCAACAAGGGAATAATTAGACCATGATAATTTAATTGAAATTCATCTTAAGTTTGCCCATGACAAACACTTTACCATTTTATATCGTAAAGGTCAGATCCATCATTATTTTAACGGAGCGGTGCTTGAGGGATTGAACGTAGAAATTCAAACTCCGATTAGTTAGTATTTGAACACCTGGTCTTATTACAAGTATAAACTCTTTAGTCGGTAGAATAGAGGACGTGGATCATGTGTCACAGTTGATGATGATGTGTTTTGGTGGGTCTGTGGTTCATGGTGGGTGGTGGGTCGGAACGGGTCATGGTGGGTAGTGGGTCAGAGTAGGCCAAGGTGGGGGTGGGTCAAGTTTTCATTCACCCACGCCATCTCGGATCAAATCTGTAAACCCAAACCAAACAAAGAGCAGTACTACTACACAAAACACTCAACATCTTTGCCATTCATGACAAACTATTGCATGATCCGAATAACTCTAGTATATCCACAAAACATAATTTGTCATATTTTACCGAAATACGTCATAACTTTTCTGACAATCTGATATTTGAAATGATGTTAATACGCAATGTTCATTGATCTCATCACTTATTCAATTATTCTCTTATGATCATCACAACCTTTAGGGTACTTCCCGTACATATAGAAAGGTGAAATGTAGTATCCAGGCTTGGTGTAGCGTGCAAGTAAACCAATGAAAAGCAACAGGATAGTATATCCCTCCTCCAAACCCCCTGAAGTGGAGTGTTTTGATTAGTCAACAAAAAGACTTGAAATCCAATCAGAAAATACATAAAATATAAAATATGTAGCCGTCTTGACTTTGCAATAACAATAATAATAATAATAATAATAATAATAATAATAATAATAATAATAATAATAATAATAAGAAGAAGAAGAAGAAGAAGAAGAAGAAGAAGAAATAACAATTACAAAATAAATTACATAAATAATACCTTCCAATTAAGAAAAATTTTTTGCCACGACGATTGCCCCCACCTCCAGGGAAGCTCCCGACGTTCAAGGTCTTCCCATTTTAAGACAAAATTGTCTTACTCCATATACGATACCAAAATAAAATTATAAGTGAGGCATCAAACAGGTTCATTACATTACATAAACAGAACAGCACACTGAAGGTAAATAAAACAACAATGAGTCGTGGGCCCATTTCAGTAAAAAAAAAAAAATGTCTACTATTAGGGGTACTAGAAATAATATATATTTGTATATTATTGTCAGTTTTGTCAATATGGTCCCCTTAATTAATTTGTCGTGTATGGAACGGGCCCAGAGGCGTAACTAACAACCCCGCAGACCTTGGTGTGTGGGAGATTCCAAGAATTTCAGATATCCTCCGATCTTATTGGCCGATACAGATAGGACATCAAGAGTTATGACCTACATATAGTTGAAATTTAGGCAAACTGCTGTTGGCCCTCATGGCCAAGTGTTCTATGACAACGCTCCAGTAATGAAAATATTTTTTGACGTGAGTTCAAAACCTTGCCCAAGGATTTTTTAAATTTTCATAACACTTTTTTCATTAAAATAAGCATGTAGTTTTACTATACGGATACATACTAAAAGTAATAATAATAGTAATAATATTATTAAGTAGAAGAAGTAGTGGTAGTAGTAGTAGCATCATTGATAATAATTATATTGTTTATGTAGGATACTTGAAGAAAGTACTTATAACTACACACAGCATTTGGCTCGATCTCTTCGTTTTGACTCGAATCGAATCGAAACTCGAGTCAAGTTGGAGGAAAGTTTTGGAGTTGAGCTCAAAGATGTCTGTTTTGAGTGGAGTCGAGTTTGAGTGAAAACTCGTTCGAACTCGCTCGTGCCCATCCCTACAATTCTTATTTACCTTCTAGTTTGCAAAGAAGAAAAGACGATAAAAAATATTTTCACATTTTCTGAATTATATACACACGTGTAGAAATAGTGTGTGATATGATTATCTAACATAACTACTAGTTTATTTTCTTTGTATGAGAAATTGATGTCAAAGTGTGAGAGCAGAGAAGATGCTATTACACTGACCCCGGTTCGAATCCCATCATGGCATTTATTATTTTTTCTTGATTGGAAGGTTTTGTTTACGAAATTGATATTGTAATTTTGTTATTTCTTTATTATTATTATTATTATTATTATTATTATTATTATTATTATTATTATTATTATTATTATTATTATTATTATTTCAAAGTTGGGACTTGGCAAGTATTTTATATTTTATGAATTTTCCGATTGGATTTCACCTCTTTTTGTTGAATAAACAGCACACTCCATTGAAGGGGACTTGGCGGAGGGAAATATCATCCTGTAGCTTTTTATTTGTTTACTTGTATGCTACACCAACCCTGGATACTACATTTCACCTTTCTATATTTACGGGAAGTACCCTAAAGGTTGTGATGCTCATAAGAGAGTAAGTGAATAAGTGCTGAGATCAATGAACTTTGTGTATTAACAACATTTAAAATATCAAGTTGTCAGAAGGGTCGTGACGTATTTCGGTAAAATATTACAAATGATGATTTGTGAATATACAGGAGTTATTCGGATCATGCAATAGTTTGTCATGAATAGCTAACATGTTGAGCGTTTTGTGTATAAGTATTGCTCCTTGTTTGGTTTGGTTTTACAGATTTCACAACACACAGAAGATGAGAACCAAAAATTGCATATTCTCCATATTTTATTGTTTTACTTCAGGAAAGGAAAGAACGCACGAACAGTGTTTGGGATTTTTACTCTCCTCAATGTTTCTGTGTTTTTGTCAGTCTTCTTAAAGAGGTAGTGGAAAAACTGTAAAAGCGAGTAAAACGCGTAAAAATAGGAAACAAGGTACTGAGAAAGGTTAGTTCAACTAATTAACTTAAAATTAATCCAGTGCCCTGAAACACCAGATTCCAATCATTATAAGTATCTGCTCAATGCCGTGCCGTGAAACATCAGGGCCCGAGGAGAGAGAATATATCAGCGCTTCCGTACACACGAGCTGTCAATTTAAAGTGGACTTCTCTGGACTATTCTTTCCGCATAATACTTTATTATTTTATTATTAGACATGACTGAAATCAGAAAGTTTGAGCTTCATTACACTGGAATCGTAAAAGTGTGTAATTACTGAATTCACTACAGATACATTTTTCCTTCTCGCAGAACAGTGATGTCTTTGAGTAGTGGCTTAAGCGTTAGTTTTGTAATGTTGGGGACGCGTGTTCGGTCCCGGGTGTGGTAATTCAGTAAATTTTTACAATGTACAAAACTGATATTTCTGATGTATACTAACATGAAAAATATTCAATTTCTCTGGGTCTAAGAATCGAGACGACCTCTTCACAAGTGAAATGCCAGCAACAAAAATTACGTCAACCGTATCAACTTCATTCGTAACCGTCTGGCAAGTAACATGTTTGGACAAGAATTGATGAACACATAAAGGCTAAACACGTCCTTACTACTGTAGTATGGGCCAAAATTGAGTTCCAAGGAATTATTCATAGCTGTGCAAAAATTGCAAATTGTGATCTAACTTATAACCCTAGTTACGGGAATGATCCCATTTAAGATGTCACATCATCTTTAAACCCAGAAGAAGGGCGAAACAAAATGCATTACTGTTATCAGCTAACAAATCTTTATATTCCATTTCTTGTTGTCATAAAATGATAATCAGGCAACTGCCCCCAACCCCAGAGAAGCTCCCCGCAGTTCGAGGGGGCCCATTTTGAGACAAAATTTTCTTACTCCGTATACGATACGAACATGAAATTAGAAATGAAGCATCGATTAGGGTCGCTACATTACATAAACAAAAAAGGACACAAAAGGTAAATAGAACAAAAATAAGTCTTGCACCCATTTCAGTTAAAAACGTCTACTATTAGGGGTTCTAGAAATAATATTTATTCGTATGGCTTTGAGATTTATCAATATTGTCCCCTTAATAATGTTGTCATGTATGGAATGGGTCCAGGGAGTAACTAACGGAACCGCAGATCTTGCCGTGCGGTAGGGCCCACAGGCTCTGGGAGGTCCAAAAAGATTAAGAGATAGTTGGAAAGATGGGACCCAAGAATCAGAAGAACAACTTTTTCTAGGGGGACAAAATAAGCTTATTAATGCTTGACCCCCACAGAAAAATGTAAGTTACGGCGCTGGTCATCGTTTGCAGGGATTGTCCCAATTTACATTACATTTCGTCTTTTACATAACTTCTAATTTCAAAAGAAGAAAAAAGACGACAGAAATAATTTTCACATTCTTTAAATTTCATCAACACGTGTAGAAAGACAGTTCTATGTTTATGTTCCATAACTACTAGTTTATTTTCTTATGTTCATCTGAGGAATTTGTGGCAAATTGAGGCCACATGATTATGAGGGTGCTGATCATGAGGCGCAATCCACTAGGGGTTCGAATTCCTCTGAAGAGCAAGGTCGGAATTTTAACTTTCCTCAGTATTTCTGTGTTCTTGTAGCTGTAGTGTTTGGAATACGTCGAAAGGACATGAGGTGCAAGTGGAGAACAATACTCCGGTTGGGGCGATTTGTTTAAAAGAAATTGCGAAACCAGGAAACTCCCATTGCAGCTACCTGGGTTGAAATCCTGTCATAGCAATTATTATTTTTTCTGATTAGGAAGATAATGTTTATGTAATTGGTGTTGTAATTACGTCGTTCCTTTATTATTATTATTATTATTATTATTATTATTATTATTATTATTATTATTATTATTATCCATATACGTTTATGGATTTACAGATAGAATTAGACTTGACTCAGTGCATAAAGACTTGACTCAGTGCTACCAACTGCGGTCAGTGCCGGGAAAATTTACGTGTAAGTTGAGTTGCATCTGTCTAGGCGTTCTCACAACTGCAAAAGTCCTGGACCCCAAGTAATGAAATTAGATCGCTTAGGGGGTAATTACTTTTGTGACTGGCTGTACAATACATGCTTACAATAATTTTAAACGGTTACATCAAACTGAGTCTTCAAAGCACAGAATAAAGTATAGATTTTAGCTAGAACAACAGCGATTTCATCAGTAAATTAAACAATGATTTCAGCTAGATGATAAATAGTGAGCTCATGCACATTCAGCACCGTCCGTTGTTGTATATTGTCTATGATTAAGAGACAATTGTATTTCATTTTGTGTTGTTTTCCGCTATTGTTTAATGTGAAGGGAAAGTAACCACCAATATAAAGTATGTTTAATGCCAAGTACCATGAATAACAGGACGTACGGTAGTCATCACATTACACGAGTGAAAACCTTAAACGTTCCGACTGACACCTGCGAACTTGCTGGCACTAGAAAAAGTTACCTTGAAATTTGTTCTTTATGTATACTTTGTTAAATAGAACGTTTCTTCTTCCTTTCTTTCTTCGGATTTCCAATAAAATCCGAAGCTGAGTTGCAAATTCGGTATTATAACAACGTCCTTGTCAGACATGTTCAGGATACACATATTCTATTGCCAAAAATCACTGTTGTCGGTTTATAATTAATGTCTCAAGTTATAGTGGTTTGTACAGAACTTTAGTATATCCAACCGGTATTGCACACATATGGGAAAAATACTTAGAAAAAAATTGCAATTACAAAGAAAAAAGTATTGCAGTAAAAATTAACACTAACAAATATTTTCTTTTAAAATACAGATATTTTATTTTACAGAAAATAAGAAACAACCTGTGGTGCAACATTTTGAAGGAAGTTATATAAAACTAATATAAAACTACAGTACAACCGAATTTGTCCAAAGAAAATTATTCCGATATCGTAATTAGTGTCCACACAGTAATAGATTGAAAAAGTGACACACTCTTGTGTGTCACTTTGACTGCCTGGGTCCGAAAGGGTTAGCCTACTATCCCTAATGTGATTTTATTATTGAATGATTTCAGCGCAAAAACGTGATCAATACCTTATATTAGTTAGGGTAGATCAATACCTGCGACAAGTTACTCAGATACGTTCGGTGAATCAGTTAACTTAAAGAAAAGGATAAAGTGGTTAAGTCACTTGTCTGTAAATTGTAAAGAACTCTTAAAGGTTACTTCCAATCTCACAAAACTAACATTTTTGTTTTACCTGTTCTCGAAGTTTCTGTTTGCATTTCTATCGGATTCGATTAAATAGAAATTCGAATAAAGACTACGTTGAATTTTATTGACTAAGCCTGAAATTCTGATGAAGATATGGCTATGACATTATTATTATTATTATTATTATTTAAAGTACGAAGTTTCAAATGAGGCGATGTAGTGTTTACGTAAACTAAATGATAATTTATTTCATAATATTCACTAGTTCACTATAAATTTGCGAGGTTTTGCTTTGGAAAATGAAGCGTAAACAGCATTGAATAGTAAAAGTATTACAATAAGAATATATTATTAAAAATATTGATTAAGTAATTGGAGTTAAACATGCTTTCCAGTGAGAATTATATAGAGAGATGATTTACTTCAAAGTGCGATGCAAACGAATATTCGAGTTTTAATCCGATTAGAAATCGATAACTTACACAAGAATATTTACTTTATTAGTTCTATAAATCTTTATGCTTATCGTATTATAATTCTCTTTAAAATTATGATTTTTCCATTTCAAAACGTAGAACGAGAAATAAATGTAATATTCTATTTGTTAAGAAAACTTTCAAACGGTGATGATTTCAGGGCATGACCTGTCGTAGAATTTGAGACCTTGTCGACATAAGTTATCTTCGATCATGCTCAAAGTGGACTAATAATGTTTTATTAGTTTTCTCTCATTCATATCTTGACTGTCCCCCGGGGAGAATCTTCTGAAATCGTCAATGCTTATAATTAGTTTTTCATTACAAATCAAAGGATAAGAATGAAATATTGAACATACTTAATATTTTGTTCTCAGCTATGGATTTTAGATTTGCCATTCATATAATGTTCGCTTCTAATCGAATTTGAGAAAGAAGTAGTTGCCAAAGATTTATTCAAAGAAATGTTCTCAAGCTTCTGATGAAAGTGGGAACTCACTTTTAAGAAAGAAAAAAATGAATACTTCCTACAGGGTTTGAACACATAAACCTCTGATTAATAGGCTAGCAAACCAACCCAATCGACCAGTTCGTATGTCTTCACTGAGCCTCTTTTGACTCTTATATAAAGTGGTTTCCTGCTCCACACTTTTTTTTTTTATGTCGATACGACTATAAGTTTGTGGTGAATATTTGGACAACTCTTTCAATGCATAAAATTCTTTTTCGTATAAATTATATTGGATATAATATACGTAAGACCGTCAGAGTTCCAGAAGGAGCTGGACGCTCATACTTTTAGGGATTATTCTTGAGTATCTACGAACTTAAAAAGGGGGTAACAAACCCACTTTCATTTACTTCGCGAGTGAAACGAAAATAAAAAAGAACGTACCTGTTTTTTGTTCTTCTGCCTTTATTTACCATGGCGTTTAGTGATGTGTAAATGTTTGAGAGCTGTATGCAGTAGTAGCAGATCTAGCGTGATTGCTTAGCAGTTTTTGTGCAAAGAACGGAAGGTTGGGGTTTATTCCGTACAAGTTTGCGTCATTGTGTATAGGTTTTTGTGAGCTGAACGCAACGGGAAGTTTGTTTTTTTTTCTTGTTTACTTTCACTTACTGCTAATTTGCATTTTCGGAAATTTTCTTGCGGGCCGTATAACGTCCTGCAGCTGTAGGCAGAGGTTCCGCCTACGTGCGATGGCATTTTACATGAACCTGGCAACATTTATAAAAATGCCGATCGAAAATAGGAGAAGAATGGAAGCTGGAGTGGTGAAGACGTAGTTTGATGTGACAAAATATTATATTTTATTGAAGAAGCTTGAGTAAATATAAAAAATACATGAAGCTGCATGAGATCCCGAAAAAGGAGGACGCTGGAGTAACATGCATTAATGTGGATTGGTAAGTTGTGTTAGGTATGTGGTAGGGAAGCGACATAAATTTCGTAGCACATGTGGCCTCCTTTCTTTTGAAGAAAAAGTATCCCCTACAAACGCGGTTTCATAACTTTCTCTTGGAAGTAGTTCGAATATATCCTCCTAGTATTTGATTGTGATTCGATATGAATGGTTTCTGCTCCTTATTGTCTTTTTACTTTCATTCCTCACATTTGCCCTTGTACTTTATATCTGCATATGTAGTGCCCTTGTACTTTATCTATGACTGGGGGGGCGGATTTAACGCATATCGCATGTCTTGTGCTCCTTCTGCTCCTTATTGTCTTTTTACTTTCATTCCTCACATTTGCCCTTGTACTTTATAATATCTGCATGTTTAGTGCCCTTGAACTTTATGTATGAGTGTGTGTGTGGGGGGGGGGGGATTTAACGCATATCGCATGTCTTGTGCTACAGGATACTTTTTACTCTTGCATTACGTAGGGAAATGGTATTTCATGTCGAAGTGGTAATAGAACACAGAAGAAACGCAGATCAGGGTGTATTCACACTTTATATTGGAGTGTGAATACAACATGATCTGGGTTTCCTCTGTGTTCTGTTACCACTTGCACATGAAATAACATCATTTCCCTACGTAATGCAAGAGTAAGAAGTATCCTGGAGCACCGAAAACAAGGGCGGTCTCATGTATACTATTACCATTATATTCAATTTTATGTCCTAATAACTTATATACAACAGGTTTAATATGTGAAATGATTGGGGTTGGAGTGATCGCAAATGTTTTCATAGTTAGGAGCCTGGATATGCAAACCCGTTTAACGCGGGGATTTAATTGTGTGAAATTTGGTACATTCCACGTTTCCGTAGGTAAGAGAGGAAGGTATCTCTTGAATCTAGAAACAAGTCCCTGTTGGTGTAAGATGTAACACTATCAGAATAAACAACAAATTTTGCAAGATTTCTGGGAAGTTTACTTCAAATTGGACAATCCTTCATCTACCGAATGTAGTGCTAAAAAACGAAGCATTTAATTCAATAACAATAAAAGTAGAACTGTGTAAATTTATAATTATACATAAAAATTGAACGATTATTGGCTGTTTGCAGATAATTACGAAAGAGAAAGAGAGAATATCCATTTCAATAATAATAAAAAATAGTTTCATGTTTAAGTTAGCTGTGGGTGAGCTTTCGTCCGCAAGCCTAACAACACTGGAGGTGAGATTCTGTCCGGAGAACTTTTTGCCGGTGAGCTTTTGTCCGGTGAGCTTATGTCCGACACCCAAAAAAAGCGTATGATGGGTATGAAGAGGTATTAAAATCTTGACTTTGACTAGTAGTAGGTTTAATTCAGTAGAAAATAGAGCTACTAATGCTATATATCAGTGTCAGATATCAGAACAAAATAATAATAATGTTGCATGGTTTAATGTGTTAAACGTGGGTGGGCTTTGGAGAACTTGTAATAAAATGCTCCGGATTTTTAAATGTTCTTTGGCTACTAGTAGGCCTAGTTCCTCAATAGAAAATAGGCTATATGACTAATGTCATATAGGAGATATCAGAATAAAATATTAATAATGTTGCAGACTTCAAGTCTTAAGACTGTCATCATACTTGCAGACCAATACTCATCAAATTACTCTCTTTCTTATTTACTAAGAATAAAACAACAACTTATGAGCCAAAAAAGCTTAGTGTTAGTAAATAAGAAAGAGATTTCTTTGAGTGTTGGTCTGCAAGCACAACGGCAGTACTAAGAAGCAAGGCCTAAAAATATCTAAGTACGATGAATTCGTAAAAGAAAATCATAATTCCCAATCCTGTTAGCAAGCAAGCAAACTCTATTATGTAAGTATTCATGCCTAATCATGAAATTATTTTAATGCAGCAATGCATTGTCCGGCCTATAAGAAAAATTTGGTCCCAAAATTTCCAGGCTCAAAATTAGGCCTACTGTCGCCCATGCTTAACACATTAAACTTGCAACATCCCCATTTTTTCTGGTATCTGGTAATTGCTATACGACATTAGTAGCTCTACTTTCTACTAAGTTATTAGGTCTATTTACAATTACAGTTAAAGGATAGATTTTAATATCCAGGGCATATTAGAAGTTCCTCAAAATCAGCCCTCTTTTAATACAACACAACTCCGCAACATCCTTATTTTTTTATATATCTGATAAGTGATCTAAGATAGTAGCTCCATTTTCTGTTTAGGAAGTAGCCAAAGCCTAGATTTCAATATTCGGTGAATTTTATTACAAGTCCCTAGTAGATAGGGGTCACTTGCGGGTGTTTTTTTTCCTACTGCGCATGCGCAAACCCTGGACGCTGATTGGCTGGCGCAGGTCACGTGACCCGCCACGCCCCCTGACGCTGATTGGCTGGCCACGCCCCTTGACGCTGATTGGTCGGTGCAGGCCACGCCCCCGGCCACGCCCCTTGACGCTGATTGGTCACGCTCTTTTACGACCTCCGATTGGCTGGTACCGGACCCCGCCCCGTTCACGCCGATTGGCTGGCGCGGGACCTCCGCTGATTGGCCGGCACCGGACCCCGCCCCGTTCACGCCGATTGGCCGGCAGCGGACCACCTCCGATTGGCTGGCAGCGGACCCTGCCCCTTGACGTCGATTGGTCACGCTTAGGAGTACCGCGCTGATTGGTCGGCTACGCGCACGGTCTGCGCAGATCGGTCGACGCCGGATCACCGCACCTACCACATGCCACATAAGATTCGTTCCCTTTTATGAGCACTTTACGAACACATAACGCAGCAGATATTACACAGAGACTCGTTCCCTTTTATGAGCACTATTTTAAACAGCAAAGACTCGTTCCCTTTTATGAACACTTTACAACCCCATAGCAGAGCTAATAAAGAGTATGGCATATTTTCCAACTTTAATTTAAACATAGCAGAATTAATAAAAGAGTATGGCTTATTTTCAAGCCCATTCATTCAACATGAGAACAGAGGGTGGTGGAACACTTGAAAACTTGTTCTTTAAGCTGTATCGAAAATTGCGGTTTTCGAAAAAAAAAGTTGAAAGTTGGCTGATGTTTACCAAACGTAGGCGGATGATACATTTGATGATCCTAAATCGAATACCGTTAAAATTTTATTTTTATCTCTCACTGTTTTCCAGATATAACGATTCGAATTTTTTCAAAATTTCGACCCATTTGGTTTCTGAGCTTTTGAAACTCTGTATATGTGTACTCCACTGGAAAGACCGGTCAAACAATGTGGCTCTATCTCTTACTGCTTTCGAGATATGACGGTTTAGAGGCAAAAAATTTCGATTTTCGAAAAAAACGTTGAAATTCGGCCAATGTTTACCAAACTTGGGTAGATTATACATATGATGATCCTAAATCGAATGCCGTTAAAATTTTATTTCTATCTCTCACCGTTTTCGAGATATGACGATCTGAAGTTTTTTTTGGCAACTTGGCCCACCCTTGTCGTACAGGTTTGAAACATGGTTCCATGGGTTCTTCATGTGTAAAATCGGCAAGGGGATTTATAAAGGGGAGATTTTTTCGATTATTTTTTTGATATTTTTGACCGTTTTCGAGATATGGGCCATTTTATGATTTTTGGACACCCCAAGAAAAAAAATGGACTTAGACGATTTGTCTGGAGTATTTCTAGCAATGACGCTATGGAAGACGAGAAACTGCACTTCGATGTGTTATGTTTTTTTTGGCCCCGCCGTGGCCCCCCACTCTTGGCGTACAAGATTGAAACATGGTTCCATGGGTTCTTCATGTCTAAAAACGCCAAGGGGTGAGGTACGGGGGGATTTTTTCGATTATTTTTTCGATATTTTTGACCGTTTTCGAGATATGGGCCATTTTATGATTTTTGGGCGAGTAGATAGGGGTCACTTGCGGGTGTTTTTTTTCCTACTGCGCATGCGCAAACCCTGGACGCTGATTGGCTGGCGCAGGTCACGTGACCCGCCACGCCCCCTGACGCTGATTGGCTGGCCACGCCAGTAGTAGAAAATGGATCGATCTGGGCCAGACCTGAGCCAGTTTTAGCCAACTCACAAGCCCCTGGGAAAATGACCACCTTGCACCGTGAGACCACGGCCTTTTACGACCTCCATTTTAGGGGTGAATTCGTTCTCTTTTATGACCACTTTTTGGGGGGTGTATTCATTCTCTTTTACGAGCACATTTTAGGGGGTGTACTCATTCCCTTTTACGAGCATATTTTTCAACTCCTCCTATTTTAACATAGCACAGCTAATAAAAGAACATGGTTTATTTCCTAACATAGCTGAGACTACGTAACACACAACAGCCTCCATTTTAAGTGGTGAACTCGTTCCCTTTTATGAGCATATTTTCCAACCCCTATTCTGAACATAGCAGATAACACATAGAAGAGCAGATAACACATAGAACTATTTTAACATAGTAGGTAACATAAGATTACGAACACATATAAGAGCAGAAGACTACATAACATAGCAGGCCTCCATTTTAGGGGTGAACTCGTTCCCTTTTACAACCTCTATTTTAACATAACAGAAATGACACTGAGATTATGAACACACAACAGAACAGGTAATACATAGCACAGTTAATAAAAGAACATGGATTATTTTCCAACCCCTATTTTAACATGACAGTGACTACGAAACATAGTGAAGATTAGATAACACATAAGAGTACATAACACAACAAGGGTGTATTCGTTCTCTTTTATGAGCATATTTTCCAACCCTTATTTGAACATAGCAGAGAATGGGGGTGTATTCGTTTTCAACCCAACATTATTTTCTTTTACGGGGGTAGCAAGACCCCCAACCCTCCTCCTTTCTCATCCAGGGCTTGGGTTATTTGAACATAACAGATAATACATTCGACCTCTATAGCAAAGGTTCTAACCTATATTTGAACATAGCAGAGATGATTATTTAAAGAATGCGAAACTTCCGTGTTTTGTTATCAGTTACATAATAACTTCCGTCATATGTAGATAATTCTCATTACGTCATTTATCCGGATTTTAAAAAACATTGACCTAGTTTTCTCTTTAACAGACAATAACTTGTCATTCAACGATAGGAATCCCTGAACGTAATGTAATCAATCACAAAGGTATAAAAAAAAGAGGGGAATCCCCCAGAGGATGACTCATACTATTGCGCAATGCTGTCAGACAGGTATAAAAGACTGCCCGACATGTTTTTTGTAATCACTTCCTGTTCAGCATCCGAAGCGTAAAGTTCAGTTATTTTTTGTGTGTGTACGTTTATATTAGTAGTGTGGTTTATTAATAGTGTGGTTTTGTTTTCTTTTGTAAGTAAGACATTTTATAATAATACTATTCATATTATATTATAAAAACTCAGTTCAAAATTATTATAGTAACTTTGAGGAGTTAGTTTTTTTTTTAAAAAAATGGCAACAAAAAAGGTTAAATCAAATATTATCAATTCTGATACTCTATTTAATAATAATTTAAAAAAAATTATTTTAAAATGTGATACTGAATTAAATGAGGATAGTGGATGTTTTTTAAAGAATAAAAGAAAAGACTGTTTAGATATATTACAACAAGAACAAACTAAGACATCGTTTAAAGTAAATTTTTCTTTGGGTACAACTTTTGTAAAACCAGTAGATTTAGAAACATGTAGATTCTTTGTAAATAGTGGTAACGAAATTATTTTGCCGAGTACAGATTTGAATTCTATAATTGAAAAACTATTTAATAAAATTTTAGTTGAACAAGAAAATAGGGCAATTAAGAAATCAGGGTGGTCTTTATGTTCTGAACCAAACCATCAATTAGAAATTAAAATCAGTAAATATGATCCGCTTTCGGCTTCTTCTTTTATAAAATTACCTCAATGGATTTTATCCAAAAAGAAATGTGTTTTAAATATTCAAAATAATGATAATAGATGTTTTATGTACTGCATTATAGCAGCGTTGCATCCAGTAAAAGAACATCCAAATCGTGTGAATAATTACATACAATATAGTAATAATTTATTACCATTATTTGAAAAAAACAATATACAGTTTCCCGTCGAAGTAGAACACATAAGCAAATTTGAACATATGTATAATTCCGTATTTCCTAAAGAACAAATTTCCATTAATATATATGGCATTAACTATGATCATGAAACTATTTTCCCATTACATATAAGCGAAAACACAGCTGTAGGTAAACATATTGATTTACTGTATTGTGAAGAAAATTGCAATAGTCATTATTGTCTTATAAAAAATATCAATGCGTTATTGAAGAGTCATACAGAGAAAACTTATGTAAAATTGCCTCAATGGATTTTATCCACAAAATGTGTTTTAAATATTCAAAATAACGATAATAGAAGTTTTATGTATAGTATTCTAGCTGCATTGCATCCCGCAAAAGAACATCCAAATCGTGTGAATAATTACATACAATATAGTAATACTTTATTACCGTTATTTGAAAAATTTCCAGTCGAAATAGCACACATAAGCAAATTTGAACATATGTATAATTCCGTATTTCCTAAAGAACAAATTTCCATTAATATATATGGCATTAATTATGATCATGAAACTATTTTCCCATTATATATAAGCGAAAACACAGCTGTAGGTAAACATATTGATTTATTATATTTAAACTCTCATTATTGTCTAATAAAAAATATCAATGCGTTATTGAAGAGTCATATAAAATCCATTGAGGCAATTTTATAGGGAGGTATACCATAGCTATCGAAATACTCTCCCTATATACAACATCATATAAGGTTTTTAAAACGAAACTGTCTGTATTATACATGGAATAATAGACGTATTCAAGGTGATTTATCTCGATTTTGTGGACATTACTGTTTTCTATATCTAGCATGTCGTGCATCTGGTTATTCACTGCACGATTTCTTAAACAAATTCTCACTCACCAATATTGATGCTAATGATGTTATGCTTTATTCATTTATGAGAGTATGATGGTATTATTTTTTTAAACTCCGCCATTGCCGGTCCCAAGCCCTGGATGAGAAAGGAGGAGGGTTGGGGGTGTTGCTACCCCCGTAAAAGAAAATAAGCCATACTCTGCTATGCGCTAGGATGAAGAATGTGATATCTGCTCTGCTATGTGGTTGTAAAGTGTTCATAAAAGGGAACGAGTCTCTGTGTAATATGTGCTATGTTAAATAGGTGGATGAAGAATGCTATATTTGCTCTGCTATGTGTTCGTAAAGTGCTCATAAAAGGGAACGGGTCTTATATGGCATGTGCGTGGACGGGGATCCGACACCGGACGATCAGCGTGGTACTCCTAAAAGACCGTGCGCGTGGTCCGCCAATCGACGTCAAGGGGCAGGGTCCGCTGCCAGCCAATCGGAGGTGGTCCGCTGCCGGCCAATCGGCGTGAACGGGGCGGGGTCCGGTGCCGGCCAATCAGCGGAGGTCCCGCGCCAGCCAATCGGCGTGAACGGGTGGGGTCCGGTACCAGCCAATCGGAGGTCGTAAAAGAGCGTGACCAATCAGCGTCAAGGGGCGTGGCCGGGGGCGTGGCCTGCACCGACCAATCAGCGTCAAGGGGGCGTGGCCAGCCAATCAGCGTCAAGGGGCGTGGCGGGGTCACGTGACCTGCGCCAGCCAATCAGCGTCAAGGGTTTGCGCATGCGCAGTAGGAAAAAAAAAACACCCGCAAGTGACCCCTATCTACTTCCCTCAAGGGAGCTCATGTTTGCTAGCGATGAGCTTTTATCCGCCCTGTAATATAAAACTGCCAGTGAGCTTATGTCCGGCAAGCTTTTTGCCACTGAGCTTATGTCCGGTGAGCTTATGTCTGACACCCCATTTCATAGATGTCCAAACTCCCGAACCCGACGCTCGCGAGCTCGGAACTCGAGCTCAACCGGACTCGGACTCAATAATTGAGCCCAAGCCCGAGTAAGCCCTAGCCCCAATGAAATAAGTCGGCGCGAGCCCAACTGAGAGAAGTGAGCCTGAGTGCAAGAGAGCGCGAGCCCAATTGAGAGAAATGAGCCCAAGCGCGAGCCCAGTCGAGAGAAGGGAGCGTGAGCCTGAGTGACCTCAAGCCTAGTTGAGAGAAGGAAACGTGAGCTCCAGTGAGCGCGAGCTCAGTTGAAAGAAAAGTTCGCGAGCTCGAGCTCAGTTGAGAAAAGTAATCGCGAACGCTAGTGAGCGCGAGCCCAGTTGAGACAGTTGAGCGCGAGCCCGAGTGAGTGCGAGCCCAGTTGAAACAGGTAAGCGCAGGCCCGAATGAGTGCGAGCACAGTCAAGAGAGATGAGCGCGAGCCTGAGTGAGTGCGAGCTCAGTTGAGAGAAGTGATCGCGAGCGCTAGTGAGCGCGAGCCCAGTTGAGACAGGCGAGCGTGAGCGCTTGCGAGCCCAGTGGAAAATGGTCATGTATGGTCGGTCCTCGTGACCGTGCGTGCTAGCGCTGGAGGCTGGTAACGAAAATCTGTTTGGCGTGGGTTAAAATTTTTGGTGGGCAGACCCAAAGAAAGTTTTTATTTTTTTTAATCGTTCATAACACTTCTTCAATAAAATATGATGAAAAAAGTACTCAGAAAGGCGATTTACTTACTTTTGTGTAGATAAGTAGTAGTAGTAGTAGTAGTAGTACAGAAGCGAAGATATCTTTCCATGAAATCATGAAAGTGGAAAAATCGACTTCCAAACCTATTCAGAAGGTAGGTATATTGGCATGTGTCGAAATGAGTTGTTTGCTACGCGACGTTATGCCTTCAGGCAAACTACTGGCGATCGACTAGGTAAGAGTCTTAAGAACCACCATGAAGAAAAAAGAAAGAAAGAAAAAGGTATGCTTATATCATGGGGAGAACAAAATAAAATAGTCTATGTGCTCATTAAGTGTTTGAAACCAATGATGTTATGAATATCCATTTTCTAATTTTCTTAGAAGACTAAAGGGAATCTTTAATTCTCCTATATAAGAAGAAAGAAAAATATATCACATATATGACACAGATAACGAAATAAAATAACATATTTATCTACGCCTTGGCCTTAAGTGGTTTAAAATTGTTCTGAATATTTTTTCTAATTCCCATAATAAAAATAAACGAATAATGAGAATTGTTAATTCTCATAGAAAAAGAAAGAAAAATATAATTATACTTCTTAAACAAAGAATAAAATAAAATATATTCAATCTATCTTAGCAATTCCAAATGCTAAGAACATAAATGTTTGTTTTTCTTTTTCTTCTGCTCGTGAACATTTCATATCTTCAAGCTAATATTCATCTTGAACAAAATACTCTTCAGTAAACATAAAAATCTTATAATTTTAAACCTAATATCTTGTTCAGGCACCATTATTATCTATCACCGTATTGATTCGACGAGGCATGGAATCAATTAGTGACGAACATAAGTCAGGTCTTCTACGGAAGCTTTCACATACTTCTTGAACATGATTCTTCAGAGCTTCAACAGTTTTCTCCCGTCTAGGTTCCCAATTCTGCACAATTAATGCCCACATATTTTTTTTCGATGGGGTTAAGGTCCGAGGATTCAGATGGCCAATCAAGCAAAGACGTGTCAGGATATCTCTGGAACCACTGTTTAGTTATTCCCGAAGTATGGACACTACTGTTATCTTGGATGTAAATAATGACAGGCATTTCGTCTTCCGGATACATGCCCTGACGGTTGGTAACATATGTCGTTCTAATATTTCCACATATTCTCACGAATCCATCCTATACGATATGTCTGCTAATTATCCAACTCCTGCTGCTGATATCCAATCCCAGAAAGCAACGCTAATTCTTCCAGTTCTTGTCCTCTTTAGATATGTTCTGGTGAATAACGAGTGCAATTGGGGCGCCACAGAAACAGTCTTCCGTCTTGGGCAGAGAGGAACACGTTCTCGTCTGTCCAAATCACGGTATCTCAGAACTCTTTCGTAGCTGGCAGATACTGCAACGAAAACGACATTCTTGAGACACGGTGTTCTACAGTCAATTCTTCTTTTACGGCAGGAATTCAGTGTTGGATTTCCGCTTCATGTAATCATTTCCTTACTGTAATTGCTGATATGTTCAGATGCAGGTCTTTCCAAGAGCGGAAGCAGGTTGAAAGGGATCGGATCCAGTATTGAACATACGCTTTGGTTCGATTAAACGTAATAGCAATATACGAAGCACTACGACCCCATTCCCACGTGCCAACTATACGGCCAATCGTTACTTCTGAAGTATAAGGCTTGGTATCCTATTAAGCTGTAGCTCACCTTCGCTGTATTAACTCACAATAATCCAATGCACAGACTAACACCCTTTACGGTAATATCAGCAAATTGAAGCAATCCATGTGACGTTACATTACCCCATCTTTTCTTAGTAAATGTGTCAAGATTAATAGGATGAGGTTTGGTAGTGCAGTAAAAGCTCTCTCAAGCAATTCAACAACATATCTCCAGTGGTCGAACTGGAAATAAATTACTACCGTTTAACTTATATACATAGACCTGTGTTAAGTACTCTTCAACATTGTAGAGCTTACATCTTATTGTAATTTCTTCTTACAGCTGGTATGATTTTTGGCATCTTAATTTACTTCCGGTATGCCGTACTGGCCCAATTTGATTATTGTATAGTCTTGCTTCTATAATGACTGCTGCAAAGAGGCATCTTAATGTGCGTTGCTTGTTAACCTGTAGGTTCTATTTTTTAATTGATTTGGAGTTTAGCGCCCCGATCAGAACTGGGTACATGAGACATGGATCTACAGTTTAACGTGGGATTCGAACCATATAAGCTTCAACCGAGAATCGAAACTCGGTCTCTCGTGCGAAGGTGCACACCCGAACCATTTTATTTTATATGTTCTCTGCTAACATGGCAACATTTCAAACCAGTCTCCACTTCAAAATATCTTTTATAAGTTTTATTTATTTTGCTGTTATCCCTAGCCTACTGAAGGCCTACAAAGTACTTTTTCTCTCCAGCAAGATGATGTCGCAATTAAAATTCCAGCCAAGTGATAAGGATGGCCACACAGTGGATGATTTTATTTGTTTATACATATTTTTGGACATTACTAGTACCTATGGTCTTTACCCCGTCACATATGAGGACTGACATCTCTCGGAGAGCATACACTTCTGGGAAGGGGGAAGGAAGAAAGGAATGGAAAGGGAAGGAAGCGGCCTGGAATATGTATGTTAGATATTATCCCGGCATGTGCCTGGTAAGAATGAGATAAACTGAAAAAGGTCTCACTCAGAATGTCTGGCCTGAAGAAGCCGTTACAATTTTTCGACCGAGTATCCCCATCGAACACACAGTGGATGAAATAGTATATCTTGTTTCGCAACACTTTCAATCAACAGTTTTCTTGTAGCGTTTTATGAGAACTAATTCTTGATAATTTAATGGAAGATAAAAATATCTGGGACATTCTCCATCTGAAATGTTGCAAAATAATATTTATCGTTTATTGTGTGGGCAGCATATATTCGACTACGGGATCTTTCTTATCGCGTTTTTTTTTTTTTTTTTTTACTACTCTAATCTCACTTATCAAGAGTTTGTGGTCCAAACTCCCCTTCGCGAACGGAAATAATGAAATTTGTTGAATTTAACGCTTGAAACAGTATTGCTGAAAATTTCAGAAGCAGCAATTACGCAATAGATGATTAGGATATTTAACCTATACACATAGTGATGCGCACGAGTCGAGACATGTCTCGAATCTTGACTTGAATCCGAGTCGAGATTCGAGGCGAGACACTTTGTAAAATTCAAGCCGAGTCGAGACTGCTCGTAAAAAAAATCGACTCGGCTCGAATGTCTCGAAAATCTTTCCATAATTTTTAATATTATTTTGAAGAAAGTATTCACTCAGAAACAGCCTTGAAACCAATTCCAGCATTTATTACTTTAGAAAGGTACAGAATGCATAAACTTAATAGTTAATCTTTCGAGATCAAACTTTAATTTTCAGCTCAATTCAGTTAATTAAAATGTGAACCCCATGACATCGGCAACCACGACTGAAATGAACACCTGACCATCGCCACTGGACCTTGGCGCAGTTTCAGAGGGTAGCATTGTCTGATGAATCCAGATACCTTCTTCATCATGACAATGAGAGGGTGCGAATCCGTCGTGTGCCAAGGCAATAGCTCCTTGACACCTGTACTGCGTGACGGAGACAAGCTGGCGGCGGCTTAACTATGCCCTGGAGAACATTCAGGTGAGCATCCATGTGTCTAATGGAGCTTGAACAAGGCACCATGACGGCCGAGGCGTATCGCAAACTGCTTGCAGACTACGTAAACCCCTTTATGACGACTATGCTTACCAACAGTAGTGGCAGTTTCTGACGAGATAATGCAGCATGTCACAAGGCCAGGAGTGTGATGGAGCGGTTCAAAGAACACAGGGGCGAGTTCCAAGTGATGTTCTGTGCCCCCAATTCGACGGATGTGAACCCAATCGAACATAATCTGGGATGTGATTGAACGTGATGTCAGAGCACATCGCCCCCCT
This sequence comes from Thermobia domestica, assembly GCF_964235325.1. Classification (NCBI taxonomy): domain Eukaryota; kingdom Metazoa; phylum Arthropoda; class Insecta; order Zygentoma; family Lepismatidae; genus Thermobia; species Thermobia domestica. Next base: position 146,077,706 of record NC_137459.1, on the reverse strand, counting down.
CCCCGGAATTTACGGGAATTAGCTGACCTGTGTATGCATATGTGGTGCCAACTCTCTCCAGCGACCTACCGAGGATCACTGCGCCCATGCCAAGACGCGTCGCCGTTGTTATCCGTGCCAAAGGTGGATTTACTGACAATTAGGTAGGTAGTCATAACGTTCTGGCTGATGTGTGCGTATATTTTAACTCGTACATTTTGTCTCGACTCGAATTCCGAGACGTCTCGTCTCTAATTCGAGTCGAGTCAAGACAGAAACTGTCGAGTCGAGACATGAGTGAAGACATAAACATATTTTTAGTCGAGACATGAGTCGAGGCAACGTTTTCTCGAGACGAGTATAGTCAGGCTTAAATCTTGACTCGATTCGACTTGTTCGCATCCCTATATACACAATTGCGATAATAGAGATGCTGCAACTATGATCTTTTAATTGAAATGTATGGGCCGAGGGGAATTCTCTCGTAACTATATAGTTAGCGTACTCATCTTCGGCACGAGAGATCTGGAATCGATTCCTGGTGGAAGGTTATCTGGTTTGGATTCCATGTTAAGATGTAGGTCCACGTCTTAAATAGCCTCGGCGCTGAACAAGAAACTAAACTCCAAATCAACCCACTAACCAATCCAATTGAAGTCAGACTTGGGAGCGCCTTTTGCTGTCATGATGTTGATATAGTGGCTCAATGATTGAATTCTCACCTCTGGTTTTAGTCATAGATTCGATTCCAGTCTATGCCAAGAAGTTTGAGTTGAACAGTATCGTGTCCGTTGGTTTCTAAGGGTTCTTTTTTTCCTTCCAATTCACTCATCAGTTTCTTTCATTATTCATTTTTTTCACCCTTCGTCCGTTTCCTTTAGCTTTCAGGACATAATCGTGCGATGTTAGAAATTTTCGTTTCATTTCATAGTATTAGATCAATAATTGAGTCGTGAATTTCCAAAATCAATCTTCACTATTCCCACCTAATTACTTGTGAGTAGATCATGAGTATTTAGATATATAAATTAATTATAATAAGTACCCTGGCACTTGTAAACTACTGTGTATAAGTTATTTTTCTTGTTTTTGTCAAAAAGAAATTCAAGTATTGTTTTTCTTCCCTGTCTGAAAGCACTAAGCTTAGTCTCGAAAAGAAGATTGCTTTTCAGCATACACTAGATTTGTTTGACAGGAGTCACTTGCTCACAGACCTTACGTGAAAGCAGCAAGTCTCTTGGAGAAGTTAACTCACGTGAACAGGGTTGGAAATATGTTCCCCTTTTACCCGGCTGACTTACTTCTTTCGCGATGGTAGTGCCAGTAGTAGTAGAAGTAGGAGGAGGAGAAGGAGGAGGAAAAGTGTTATGAACGATTTAAAAAATTGAGAGAAGCTTTCCTTGGACCGGGTTTGAACCCAGGCCAAAAGCAATTTTCGTTACCAGCCTAGAGCGCTAGCGCGCACGGCCACGAGGATCGATAGTAACAAGTGTCTGATTTCTGTTATATAGCTAGGTATAGGCTACTTGGCAGGATACGGATAACACTAACAAATCAGAACCATGTATTTAATTACTACTTCCGGGAGTACTCTCCCGAGCTAGTCCTCAACAACCCAGTCCGAGGTAATGTTACCTACGTTAATAAAATTCTTTTCAAACGGTTCAGACATTTTTTGTTATGATAGACAACGTATTTTTCATTTATATACTCTGTAGATATAGATTAATAGTATTGTTGCTGTTTTGTTATTTATTTATTTAAGTTATTTATTGATACAAAAAATGAGGTGTTATGTTTAATGTTTAACAATACATAACATTTCCTATGTTATCAACAGTCAAGTAGCGAATTTTATGTGTAATCAGTGGCGGATCTAGGCCAGGTCCGGGGAAACTAGGCTTCCCAGTTTTTTTCAGTGACAGTATAAATTATGCTATTATTTATACATTTTTGAAATTTTATATATACCTATCATAGTCTAGGTACTCTCTGCCCCCCAGTTTTTACCTTCTACATTCACCACTGTGTGTAATATGTATATTACATTGAAAATTAAATGAAATCTTTGAGTTTTACGTCCCACGATTATGCGGGTTGGATTAAAGGAGAAGGTGATGAGGAATGAATAAAATGGTGGAATGAAGAAAGTGGGAGGAAACTGCAAAACCCCGAGAAAACCCACGCACACGGTGCGTATATTACATTGAATGTAATGTGTCACGTTAGTAGTAAATTAGTAGTAAAAGCATGAATACTAAACATCTCAAGAGTTCTCAAGAGATTTTCTTTCAACTTACACAGCACTTGCACCTGACTTATGCATGTATAGAATTTAACATTCTTTTCCATACACTTTTCTTAACGTTCAAGTTCTTTAGGCTAAATGAGACGGATGGTTAATGAAAGTAAATTCTAGTTAAAGTAAAATTTTAATTAATTCTTAACGGGAATCGAACACGAGACTACAAGAGCCAAAACGCACGGGCTGGCCACTAGACAAGCAGAAACCTTATAAGTTTTACTAACAGCGGCGTGTGTATAACGACGATTTGCCGTCTCCAGGTTTGTTCCGGTCATACCGGCACACGAGTGTGATTGCTTCCAGGTCACGACATTCGTAACCAGTTTCATGGATGGTACTGCTTACAAATACCAGTATAATAATAGGGTCTGTTCTAACCCTAACGGGTAAGAACTGACTGTGGAGAGATACTTTTTTCTGAAAACGGAGTTCGATTCTCGATAGAATCCTATGGTTTCGGATTCCACGTTAAGCTGTAAGTCCATGTCTCGTATAGCCTCGCTGCTGAATGGAACGCTAAAATCAAATGAACTACTACAACTAATAACAGCCATCATGCAGACCATTTTCTTCATAATAATTTTTTTTTTCTTTCAAACAGGACAAACATAAATGTATAATCACAAGCATTCTCTTAAAATCTTCTGAAGTGTTCAGAAATCTACGAAAACAAACAAAAAAAAAAAAAAAGAGGGAAACAAAAAAGAAACGATTTGATGTATGAACTTCTACCAAACATAGGTTCTAGCAAGCAAAGTACGCTTTTTTTACCATTATTCAATTTGATCAGTTGCTACATTTGCTAATAAAAAGTTGACAATACATGTTCTCCCTGAAATATACGGAAAGTAGAAAGTATCTTTTGATCAAAGATCCGGCTTTAGATTGGTTGATTTATATAAAAATCAATCGGGAAGCAGGAATTCTTTCAATGAGCCACTATCGCTATTGAGCTTGTAACAACAGAAGTAGTGCTCCGCGTATATCTCGCAGAGTCACAAAAAAATCTTGTGACGTCATAGGTAAAACGTTAATGACCTTGTGACCTTGTGGTCCTAGGGGTATATAGGACCAGCCCCTTTTGGAAATTGCCAAATTTAAAAATTGGGTATGGTAGTCTAGGACCATAGTATGTACTTCTATTAGTATTGGGGGTTTATCTCATTCCCTTTTATTTGTAAAAAATTGCCAAAAATTAAATTTCGGATAGTTTTGACCTAATTTATCCCCTTTCATGAGGTGTTATTACCTTACATGGTTATATGGGCATATACAAGGGTTCATTCGCTTTCATAAGATATGGGTATATTGGTGCACCCCTTTAAAAATCTGGGAGGGGTACCTTGCAGCACCCCGTAAATTTTGGAAATTGCCCAATTTGAACATTTAGTATAATAGTATAGGACCCTAATATAGATTACTGTAAATTTGGGTGGTCCACCTCGTTCCCTTTTAGGGGTACAAAATTGCCAAAATATAAACGTAAGCAATACGTTGTACCACGCGTTTAGTTTTTGACCCACTTTATCCCCTTTGATGAGGTCCTATTACCTTATATGGTTATATGGTCATGTATAGGTGTCCATTTCCTATCAGAAAACATAGGTGCATTCATGCACCCTTTAAATTTTTGGGAGGGCTACATTGGACTCCGCATAAATTTTGAAAATTGCTCAATTTAAACATTTGGTATCATAGTATATGACCTTAATATGTATTATGATAAATTTGGATGGTCCACCACGTTTCCTTTTAGGGGTACAAAATTGCCAAAATATAAACGTAAGCAATACGTTGTACCACGGGTTTGGTTTTTGGTTCATTTTATCCCCTTTGATGAGGTCCTATTACCTTATATGGTTATATGGTCATGTATAGAGGCCCATTACCTATTATAAGACATTGGTACCTTGGTGCACCACTTGAAATTTTTGGGAGGGATACCCAGGCCCACCCCTTCAATTTTTGAGATTCTCCAATTTAAGCATTTGGTATCATAGTACAGGATCTCAATATGTATCATGATAAATTTGGATGATCCACTTCGTTCCCTTTCATGGGTACAAATTGCCAAATTTTAGTACAACCACGTGTTTGGTTTTTGGTCCATTTTATCCCGTTAGATGAGGTCCTATTACTTATATGGTTATATGGTCATGTATAGGTGTTCATTCCCTATCATAAGACATGGGTATATTGGTCCACCACTTTAAATTTTTGGGAGGGGTACCTTGGCCCTTAAATTTTGGAAATTTTCAGATTTAAGCATTCGGTATTGTAGTGCAGGACCTCAATATGGTTCATGATAAATTTGGATGGTTCACCTCGTTCCCTTTCATGGGTAAAAGATTGTCGAAAATTAGTACGACTACGTGTTTGGTTTTGACCTGTTATCCCTTTGATGTGATCCTATGATTATATAAGGGTCAATTATCTTACATAAGACATAGGTATATTAGTGCATCCTTTTAAAATTTGGGAGGGGTCCACCCCTTAAATTTTGGAAATGGTTTAATATAGGCATTTGGTATTATAGTATAGGACATCAGTATGCATCACTATAAATTTGGGTGATCCATCATGATGCAATAGTACACGTCAAAACATTTACCAGCAAGATATTTACCCATGGAAGCATCAAAACAAGAAGAACTGTTATGTTTCTTAAATACTGGATCTGTATCTTTATGTTACAAAGGATTCTTGGGTCGAAGTCATCAGTTTGAATTTAGTACACAGCCGGATCAGTGAATATGGTTTCGTCAGCAATTGTGATGAAATCATGAATTCAAACGTCAGCACATTCGACGTTAGACGTAGCTGTATGCTGAAATCTTTAATCACAGAATGAAATCTATGAATTTGGTTGGTCAACATGACGTCAGCAAATGTGATGAAATCATGAATTCAAACGTCAGCACATTCCTTTCCAATGACGTCAGCAATAACTCTATGAAATCAGCAAATACCGTGTCAGCCCATGAAATCATTTGGGCAAGTATGTTTCAGCAGGAAAGATGTGTACTTCTAACGATAAAGAATTCCTATTCGCAAGCTATTATTCAATAAACAAAACATGTGTTGATTGGTATCAGTGCTACAACATTTGAACCAGTGATTCGATTGGGGAAAGCAGAACAATTTGGTAACTGGCCTGTGAAGAATGGAAAATATTATGTTCACGAATCGACCAAATGAATGATTGTTTTCATGATGAGCTAAATGTGACCATAGTCAAATCATTAGGCTCAAATCATGAAGTGGTGCTGCGTACAGTCCTCGAAAAGAAGATGGTGCTGTTACGTAAAAAGAGTACATTGGATGTCCCTCGCAACATGGTGTATCAGCGCAAACGGAATGGAACAAATTCATTAATGTATTCCAGTGTATAAAACATGCAGTGGAAGTGTGCAACAAAACAAGTATATTCCTGAAAAAGTACTATTTTGAGAAATGTGTCATGCATATTGTACAACATGTATCTAGATGTTGTGATGGTTGTCAACATCATTCGTGGGTGCATACCTGTATTAATAAACAGTTCGTTTGTGATCAAATGGACATTAAGTTTCCATCAATTGATATTGCAATAGACCTTAAAAGACTTCAGTTGGAATTAAAATTATACGCTAAAGACAAACTAGTGCAAGAAGTTCAAAATACATTGTATCGACAATATCCAGATCCTTTATCTGGTATGGATGTATGGGATTAATCAATGCAGTGTAATAAAATGATGCATTTCAATGATTTATATTTTTTCATTTCAAGTACAACCCCATGTTCTGACGTGTACTATTGCATCATGATAAATTCTGTTTATCATAATTCCCAAATTTAAACAATACTTCTCTCGATATACCTGTCTTAAAATTAACCATATCATTATATGATCAATAAGGTGAATAATATCCGTCAATTGTTTACCTTAGTAGAACCAACTGTTTTCAACAAGTGTGTACTCAAACTTAAGAAGTACCACAACAAATGAAATGAATCCCTGTTCACTATTTCATCAAGGTCAATCACGTGGTACATCATATTGCTTACGTTTATATTTGGTCCGTGGGCGGGAATAATCAAAACTAATGACGTAATTTTATTTTGACAATTCTCAAATTATCCTACAAAGTTTCAATGTACCAATGTCCTGGACTCCTAATCCCAATCATAGGTCAATAACTGACCACGTGATCATACTAATATTTGACAATGATTTACCCAAAGAATGACATACCATCCAATTTTAAGAACAATTACCAATTATTGATTTAAAAATAAGAAATTTACCCCTCCCAAAATGTAAGATTGGTACTCAAGTACACCTGTGTTTTATGAAAAAAAAAAGTAATAAATCATGTCAATAATAAAGCCGTATCAAGAAAGATAAAATAACCTTTAAAATTTGAATGTTTGTTCATAAGAGGGACACCTACTTGTTATTTGATAATTCCCAAATTTACGAAATGATTCTATGTACCCCAACAAAATTTAAAAAGGAATATAAAAATATAAAGGTAATAAACATTTGTACTCATTCATCCTTATCAAAGGGCTCATTTACATTTTTTGACAATTTTTTACCCATGAAAGCAAACGAAATTTATAAAAACCTATATTATTAGACCAAATTGGGTAATTTCCTAACTTTAAGGGCGAGCCAATGTACCTCTGACACATTTTAAAAAGGAAGCATCGATGTTCTCATGCCTTATAAAAGAAAATAGACCCCTGAACACATTCATATATTCGTATAAGGTAATAAAACCACATCAAAGGGAATCAATAACCTCCAAAATTTGATTTTTGGTAGTTCTTTACCCATGAAAGGGAACGTGATGGATCACCCAAATGTATAGTGATACATACTGATGTCCTATACTATAATACCAAATGCCTATATTAAACCATTTCCAAAATTTAAGGGGTGGACCCTCCCAAATTTTAAAAGGAATGCACTAATATAACTATGTCTAATGTAAGATAATTAACCCTTATATAATCATAGGATCTCACCAAAGGGGATAACAGGTCAATACCAAACACGTGGTCGTACTAATTTTCGACCATCTTTTACCCATGAAAGGGAACGAGGTGAACCATCCAAATTTATCATGAACCACATTGAGGTCCTGTACTATAATACCGAATGCTTAAATCTGAAAATTTTCAAAATTTAAGGGTGGGCCAAGATACCCCTCCCAAAAATTTAAAGTGGTGGACCAATATACCCATGTCTTGTGATAGGGAATGAACACCCATACATGACCATATAACCATATAAGTAATAGGACCTCATCTAACGGGATAAAATGAACCGAAAACCAAACACGTGGTACAACGTATTGCTTACGTTTATATTTTGGCAATTTTGTACCCCTAAAAGGAAACGAGGTGGACCATCCAAATTTATCATGATACATATTAGGGTCCAGTACTATGATACCAGATGTTGAAATTGAGGTATTTCCAAAATTGAAGGGGGGGGGCCTAGGTACCCCTCCCAAAAATTTAAAGGGGTGCATGAATGTACCTATTTTTTATGATAGGAAATGGACACCTATAGGTGACCATATAGCCATATAAGGTAATAGGACCTCATCAAAGGGGATAAAATGGGTCAAAAACCAAACCCGTGGTACAACGTATTGGTTACGTTTTTATTTTGGCATTTTTATACCCCTAAAAGGGAACGAGGAGGACCACCCAAATTTATAGTAATCTATATTAGGGTCCTATACTATTATATTAAATGCTTAAATTGATCAATTTCCAAAATTTAGAGGGTGGGCCAAGATACCCCTCCCAAATTTTTAAAAGTGTGCACCAATATACCCATATCTTATGAAAGGGAATGGACCCTGTATACGCCCATATAACCATGTAAGGTAATAACACCTCATGAAAGGGGATAAATTAGGTCAAATCCCTCGGAAATTTAATTTTTGGCAATTTTTTACCCATAAAAGTGAACGAGATAAACCCCCAATACTAATACAAGTACATACTATGATCCTAGACTACCATACCCAATTTTTAAATTTGGCAATTTCCAAACTTTAACGGGGGTAGTCCTAGTTACTCCTGCCAAAATTTATGGCGTGGGCTAAGGTAACCCTGCCGAAATTTAGAGGGGTGGTCCTATGTACCCCTAGGTCATTGACCCCGGGCCAAGGTCATTAATCTTTGACCTAAGACGTCACAAAAATTTTTGCTGACTCAGCGAGATATACGCCGACCACTACTACTACTACAATATTATAACCATGGGATTCAAACTTGTGTTGTGTTTGCCTCGCTGCTAAATGTGACGTTAAAATCAAATCAACTATTACAACTAATAACAGACATTTAAGAAAGAGCTCTGCAGTCCATTTTCTTCATAATAAACATTTTTTCGTTTCAAACAGGACAAACATAAATGTATAATAACAAGCATTCTGTTAAAATCTTCTGAAGTATTCAGAAACCTAAGAAAACTAAAAAAGAGAAAAACATAAAAAAACGATTTGATGTATGAACTTCTACCAAACATAGGTTCTAGCAAGCAAAGTAGGTTATTTTTAACATTATTTAATTTGATCAGTTGCTACATTTGCTAATAAAAAGTTGACGATACATGTTACGCAAAGTAGAAAATATCTTTTGATCAAAGATCCAGCTTTAGATTGGTTGATTTATATAAAAAACGATCGGGGAGCAGGAATTCTTTCAATGAGCCGCTATCGCTAGTGAGCTTGTAACGACAATATTATAACCATGGGATTCAAACTTGTTTGCGTTCTTCAAGGTTTAAAGTTCTTAACATATTTCAGATTCTATCGAGAATCAAATTTGAGGTGTATATTTCAAGGTGAAGTGTCCCTATCTGGTCAAGAAACTTGTATTTCAGCATCTACTGGCAATATTTTCTCTAACTTCAAATACCCTGCATTTCATTGTAGTTTATTATAAACCATTGCTTAGTTCTATTATAAAATTGTTCATATTATTTGTCATATTATCTTCGACATTTTAAGTATATATATAATGATATGTAATGCCATAGTGACAGTTTGAACTATAATCCCTATTTTGTTAAGGACTAAAAAATGAGAATTTTATATATAAACAAAAAACAAAATTAGTGATATTTAGTTCCAGAAAGAGGGATGATGGAAGTCAATGTGCTGATCACACAGAAAACAGCTGAAATCCATTTCCTTTACCATAGCTAATTATGCACTACAATTGAAGAGAATTCAATTTATTTTTGAGCTGTAAACTTATTCATAGCTTTTATTAACAGTCAAATCTAGAACACTTTTACGCTTGTAAAATTCTACTTCATTTTTTCGCTTGACAAGAAATAAATAAATAAATACTTGCAGAATATATAATCACACCTTAAACTGTAACCATATATTTCTTTCTACTAGAGTCCTACCTGATCAATCAAAAAATAAAAATTAAAAAGTAGGGTGACAAAGATTCGAACCTGGGTCGCGGGAACGGGAGTTCTGCACAGATCCAATGAACTACGGAATAAGATACACAAAACATCTACACTATAAATATATGGCAGTCCCGTAAGCCTCACGGTGTGAAAGAACATTTTTCCTTCTATTAAATTTTACGATATTTCTATAGTGTCTTGTGTGAACTGCAAAGAGATAGATTATACAGTTATCGATTTGGTTAGGGATTGAGCTTTAAAACTTCCCGGGTCCACCCCGGGAAAAAGTTTGAATAAAACCGCAATCTTAGGCCTTATGTTAAGAACTTTTACAAATGTCGGGGGTTCCAGACCTCCTGGTTACGCCACTGTTTGGTAGCATCCATTGTACCTGATCATAATCAGTCTGTTCACTTCCACTTTCAGCCATAATTTTATTCTACCAAGCCAAAAAGAATGCATTCGTTCTACGCATTAGGCGCTCTTAAAAGTAAAATTATAACAACGAGTTCACCTGGCTTCTTACTTTTGATGCGAGCTACCTCTTCAACATGTTGGTCAGCCAACTCTGATTTAATCTACTCCTCGGTGGTGTTTAGAAGGTCTCAACGCAATATCACACAGCGAGAGACATTCAGTAAATGCACGTGAAGGTAAGTATTGTACAGTCTCCAATCCTATCAGCAACAATAATGCAGTCAAAAGGAGTCAGCCCTAAGGTAATTTGTAAGGATCTAGTGTCAATTGTGGGATTTAGTCTCTGGAATGAAGTCTAGTTTTTGTGACCAGAAGTGTAGAATTAGAGAAGAGTAACGCTTAAATGTTGAAAAATTACGTATGTTCAAATCCTTAAAAATGTGATTAAAAGCATTTGTTAATGCATTTACATGAATTCACTAACAATTGAAGAGTATTGAATCTCAAACAGTTTTGGGCAGAAATTTGATCGTTTTTCCCCCACTGTGGACATGTGGATATTATGAAGTGGCTATAATCCTTACCATCTCGTTCTCCAGGCATAACAGCCATGAACGTTTTTGTGGAACTACATATGTGAAATATATATTATACCGCACTAAAGCAGGAAGTGCAATAACGTTAAGAAAGGAATAAATGTTTCTATTGAAATAATTAATGAATTTTATGTTAATAATAACCCAGATAGAAACTGACTGATGTAAATGTCATTCGCACAACGAATAGAATTCAATTTAAAGCGAGAAAAATCAACTTTAACTACTAGTTGTTTGAAAATCTTCTTTGAAATGAAATCTTTGAGTTTTACGTCCAACGATTATGCCGGTTAGGGTAAAGGAGACGGTGAGGATGAGTGATGAATGAAATGGTGGAATGAAGAAGGTGGGAGGAAACGTAAGAACCCCGAGAAAACCCACGCACACGGTTTTTGTCCACCACAAAGTTCACTTGGCGGGGGCTGGGATCGAACCCGGGACTAGGGCTGTTCCGATAATCGAAAAATCGATAACAATTCGATAAAATTTCAAAACCGTTTAATCGATAAAGAACTTTAATTTTATCGAATTATCGAACTTTCGAGACTCCCGAAATGATCGAGACTCTCGAAATGTTCGAGACACCCGAAATGATTGAGACTCCCGAAATGTTTGAGACTCTCGAAATGTTCGAGACTCCCGAAATGGTCGGGACTATCGAAGTGTTCGAGGCACTCGAAATGTAAGAAACATTAGACAACTTCGAGACACTCGAACTGTTCGAGAGTCTCGAATTGTTTTAAAGCAGCAAATACAGAAATATATCAATATGATCGCATTAGTCGAGTCGCTTGAATATTTTGAAAAGTTCGGGATTATCGGAATGTTCGGAAGTAACAATGTATTCGAAGTTATCATAGTTGTATATAATATGTATTACATATATGCAGGGTGTTCATTTTAAAACTTCTCTCCTTAGCAATGAAGTGAAAGAAAAGTTTTTTCCCCACAGATCTGTACAAGGTTTAAGCAGTCTCTCAGAAGAGAGAAAAAGGAAGAGAAAACATGCATCACCTAAATGGAATTGGAATCAAAGACACCATTAGTCTACTAATACGAGTATTCACTTTGTCGATTGCGCCAATAACGGGACAGGCAGAAAAATAATTTTACATATGATTTCAAGGGTTTAATTTGAAGTTCTGTATAGAGACAGCTACTGATATAGGTAGAGTAAAGAAATTCCATAAGGCTGAAGACTTAAAAACTCCCGTATCGAAACTTTACTATCCGGCGCTCGGATGCCTTCGAGTATTTGAGATTCTCGTGAAACAAACCTTGAGAATTTTGGGTACAAAGCTCTCTATTACAGGCCGTCCTGTCTGTCTGTTTGTATGTGGCATCCGATAATAACGTTGGGTTGCCATATTTTGAAATTAGAAGAGCGAGGGATTCTAAACCGTAAGTGCTGATGCGAACTTGTGTATTACAAATACTGACGATCCTTCTGACAATTTTTTTAGTGATTTCTTTGTTAAGTGACACTTCCAATGTACTTTTCTAACAAAACTAAAGTAAAGCAAATTTAGTTTTTGCCTTTAATGTTTTATTAAGTTCAACAAATGTGAGTCTCGAATTGTAAAGTAAGTATTACAGTAAGATATCTCTAATAAGGATATCTTTAAGACAAGTTGTTTTTCAAAAAAAAAAAAAAAAAAAAAAAAAGCGATATATGGCAGATGCTCATACGGTTTTCTCTCTAAGAAACACAAAATAATTTCTAAACTTTTATCATAAGAAAACTAAAACATATTTAGGAGTCTTGGTCCATCTCTTATAAAATTTCTAATCATTTTCAAAGATTGCTACTTGAAATCATACTAACATACGAAATTACCACAGTTTCACAATATATGAAATACAGTATAAACATTTTAAAAGAAAAAAATCTAATAATGAATCTAATCTAAACAAAATGCTAAGGATACCGTAGTTCAATTTGCAATCATTTCTGAATATATAAAGACTAGTTGAACATATAGATTACGTAACAACATAGACTTGTTCAGTTGAGCTGGACAGAATGTTATCAAAGAAATACACACCCATGAGATCGTATATTAGTATTCATGGGTTCAACCAAAATGTGTATGATTATGCCAAATGTTTTTACATTTTTCATTCCCTTTAACTTTTTTTTAAAAAAAAATCTCGATTGCATAATATCTTATCATAAAATTCTACGCATGATACGTCTTTCATATTGTACAAAACCAGTAGTAATAATTTGGCAGTTTCTACATTCATCTTGTTTCTGTCATCTGTCCATTCGCAATTGAGATTGACAAAGAAATCATGCGATTTACGTTGAATATAATAACACTTTATCGACAAAGTCGTCTTAGATTTTTCTCCAATCCAAAAAAGCGGGTGGTTTTACGTGATTAAGAGATGATTAAGCGGGAGACGAATATAAGACCTGAAAATCTGGTAGTATCCGCTAAAATCAGGTAATATGGCAACCCTATGTCAGGAATCGCCTCTCAAACGTTGGTGGCAGTGTTTTGAAACACTCTGTATAAAATAATGCACCATGTTATTCTGAATTGATGCAAAACTACGTTTTTAAAACCTACATTATTCGTTCAGGAAGCAATCTGCCTTCACCAAACGACGCTTCTGGATCCGTTAGTATGTGGATTCATCATAATGTATATACAAACCGACTGTATAGAACATATGCTACACTGTATATTCACTGTCGAGGAAATAGATTTATTTCCGTTTTTCATCTTCATTAAACTTAGTGATGATTTCAAGGTTTCTCCTGGGTAGGCTTACCATACGTCCTAGATTCAAGCCTGGTCCGGAAAATTGTCTGGGACTAACTAATGCTCGAAATTTTAGGGAAAATGGAAGACCGGGAAATTTCGCTGTGATTGATCAAGTGCTTGGCTTGCAATTCTGTCTTCTGCTGATATTTCTGAAAAAATCAATAGCGATGACGTGTTCTTCGCAAGAATACTTTACTCAGGAAAATAATTAAGACAATAATATAAAAATATATTTTAAGTATAGAAAATGAGCATAAGCACTTTTGGAACTTAAGATTAAACTTTTCTTAACTTCTTAATAAACACACACACCATTCTTTAAAATATCCAGAAATTATGATAATCCTGCCCGGGGGATTTTGAATACACGGAGGGTGAAAGTAGCAAAAATACTGGTAAGCCACGGTGAACATGATCAGAGATATGTTTGTGGGGGAATATTTCTCCTGAACAACCCCCTGAAATCACCACTGATTTGACTAACATTTATTTTACTGAAAGGCTAAAGAGAGAGTTTGCGCCCAAAGCATCAACATATCTGATTGCGGCAATGTGTGAACTAGTGGCCATTAACCCTTTCAAGTTTTTTGGTCGTTTTCGACCGATATTGTAGTGTCTTAAAGATTCGATTAAAAGAGAACTAAGAATGCCATTTAGTTCCGGTCGTTTTTTTATTTTCCAAGAGAGGAGGTATTCAAGAAAGCCTTGGAAGGGTCTATACGCTTCCGAGTGTCAGAACGTAGGCGGGTACGACGTCATCAATTTACAAATTCCCCCTTTTTTTACTGAGGTCTAACTTCAACATTTTTTGTTGAGCTTTTCTTTAAACCTAGATTCCTAACATTTTCCATAAACAATCAGTGGACCCATTAGTTTTTATGAGAATTTTTCGGATGTCTTCGTCAACATAGAAGAGGGGTTCAGAGGGACAAAAGGTTAAAAAAGGGATATTTTTGACCAAAAATCCCACTTTCGCAATTTTTGCTCCGCTCGGCTACATGATATTGACATTTAAGTGGTACTTTCTGAAAACCTACTCGATTTTAAAGAGAACAACGTATGGATTATCATCCTACGATAATTAGGGACGTGTCAGGAAATTTTTGAAGTTTGTATAGTATCCTTGGGAAATTTCGGAAATATTCGCAGAAGAGGAAAATATTTTTCCCGCCCTTATTACTGAAGATAGAAGATTGGTATTTGGCAAAAGTAATTAGTACCATAAGTAATATTTTTAAAGTGATTTCCAGATATCTATGTTAACGCAGAGCCGCGCCAGAGGGCACCAAACCGGGGAAAAAGGATTTTTTCTGCAAAAATCTCTATTTTCCTCACTTGTAACCTCCTAAGGAACGTCCTAAGGACATGCGGGTGATATCATCTAAACGCCTACTCTATTTTAAAGAGAACGACGTATGTATCATGATCCTACGATAATTAGGGACGTGTCAGGAAATTTTTGAAATTTGTATAGTATCCTTGGAAAATTTCGGAAATATTCGCAGAAGAGGAAAATATCCCCCCCCCTTAGTATTGAAGATAGGAGATTGACATTTAGTACAAGTAATTACTACCATAAGTAATATTTTTTAAAGTTATTTCCATATCTCTATGTTAACCCAGGGCCGCGCCAGAGAGCCCCAAAACGGGAAAAAAGGGATTTTTCTGTATTTTCCTTACTTGTAACCTCCTTAGGAATGTCCTAGGGACATGAGGGTAATACAATCTGGACACCTGCTCTATTCTGAAGAGAATAGCGTATGAATCGTGATCCTACGATAATTAAAGACGTGTCAAGAAATTTTTGAAATTCATATAGGGTATTCTGAGACATTCTGGGAATATTCGCGGAAGAGGAAAATATTTTTTTCCGTCCTTAGTGTTAAAGATAGGAAATTAGTGTTTGGCAAAAGCAATTAGTACACTACGTAGTATTTTCGAAAGTGATTTCTGGATCTCTATGTTTACCCAGGGCCGCGCCAGAGGGGTCCAAACCGGAAAAAACGGGATTTTTCAGCAAAAATCAGTATTTACCTCAATGTTTCTCTCCTTAGAGATGTCCGAGGGAAATTCGGGTGATACCACCTGAAAGACTACTCCATTCTGAACAAAACGACATATGAATCATAATTTTACGATCATTAGGGACGTGTCAGAATTTTTTAAAAATTTTGTAGGGTGCATTTTAGGGAATTTTTGGGTGTTTTTTTTATGCTCTCTGAACATGGGTAAAAAAATTTCCCACCCTTACTATTGAAGACACGAAATTCGAATTTGTCACAAGTAATTAGTACACTACGTAGTATTTTTCCAAATTTTTGGAGGTTTGTGCGCAGACCCGGTAGAGCCTCAGGGGTCTCCAAACTTTGAAGAAGTTTTTTGGGCAAAAAATCCCGCTTTTCCCTCAAATAATTCCCTTCTGGTACATCATAGAGACATGCAAGTTGTACCGTTTGAAAGGCTTTTCCATTCTGAGACAAACGAGGTATGAACCATGATCCTAGGGTAAATAGGGATGACCGTCGCTGCTTATCTGAGACTCAAGAAAAACGCCGAAAAAGGCAAGAATTTAAAAGGGTTAACAGAAAGGAAACACGACAGAAGATAACACATTTGGCTTAGCTACCACATTTTAGCAACACCGTACGCGATTAATATGGTTGAGGTGTTGGGCGTATACTATATCGTATGAAGAGCAAATTACCCTATTTGTACGTTTAAGACCGTATGTCTGACAGCAAATAACAAACAAGAGATAAAATTCAGGAAGAAATTGAACTTCCTGTGTGTGTGTGTGTCGGACGAAAAAGCAATCCCTTTCTGTACGCTTTCCTTTCTCCTCACAAATACAACTTTGCAATAACTCACCAGATGAAAAGAAAAAAAGTTGTTTGACTAGTTTGGCTGCAAGGAGGAATCATTGGAGAGGTGAAGAAACCGAATTGCCCATCACTACTTTTGATAATACCCGAAACTTCGATAATACTCGAAATGTCGATAATACCCGAAACTTCGATAATACTCGAAATGTCAATAATACCCGAACTTTCGATAATACCCAAAGCTTTGATAATACTCGAAATTTCGATAATACCCGAAACTTCGATAATACCCGAAACTTCGATAATTTCAAATACTCGAACGGTTTCGAGTAACCGATGACAATTCGATATATTTTCACTCTCGAAGTTCGATAGGTCCTCAGCCTTATCGAACACCCCTACCCGGGACCCCAAGCACCAGAGGTGAACGCTCTACCACTGAGCCACCGCGGCCCCTACTATTTGTTTGATGTTTTGTGTATACATATATATTGAAGTTTTCCCATTTCAGTTTTTTAAATATAAATATTTAAACTGAGAAAGGACTTTGTAGACATGCTTTATTAATATCTCCTTAGTTAAAAATACTTCATGAGTTAGTGGGTGTAACTTTTAAAATTACTCTGTGATAGATCGCTTAACTCTAATGCGAAAAGTCCCTGGTTCAATCCCAGACCATGTTCGTTAGTGGTGGACAACAACGAGTCTGTGGAGTTCTCGGGATGGAGTTCTCGTGGTTTTCTCTCACATCCTCATTCGACCAATTGTTTCATAAAGATTTACTTTCATTGATCATCTGACTCTTTTAGCCTAAAACCCATTATCGTAGACGTTAAAATAAAATAAAAAATAAATTTACTTACCAATCATAATGTTTCAAATCCTTCAATTCCTTTTTTCTTGCTGGAACCTTATCTACACGTAAAGAAGGTTTTAATTGTAAAAATTAGCTCACAACTGCGTTCTTCACTAATACAACAAACTGATGGGTATAACGAAAATATTTTTCATGAACTTGCCAAAACGCTGTATAGTTGATATAGTACAATGAATTTGACAAATATGGTTTGTGGAAGACACGGTGGAAGCTTTTCCGGTGCTGTATAGCTTTGCTATAGTGACAAGGGGAAGTGTCAATGTGTTCTTGTTAATTTCTAGTGCAACGAGCTATTGTTCTTTGTTAAATTCCAAGGTCATATAAACGATAACATATCCATTCCTTTTAACTTAGGTGATGTAATAGTATTACTTAAGTTTTGTTTACGTATTAATATGCTCTGAAAGTTCATCGAAGTCGAACTTGAAATATGCTATTAAATCAAAGTTTCAGGAGAAAGAGAAAACTTTTCTCTACTTAACGTTGTAACGTTAAAATGAGAGATATACTACGGGACAAAACATAACCAATTTTTTCCTCGAAGGTCAAGATCTAAGGGTTTACTTGTCCCTACCATAAATTCTTGATTATAACTAGATTTCGGCGTTGCCGCTCCAAATCAGGTAGAACTGTATAAAGCTCTCAGTATGGCTAACCCTATTACGGTTATCATAGTAGCGTCATACAGCGTTTGTTCCGTCTGGCATCTGTAGCTTTTATAGCGTGATTAAAGAACGTATATTTCAGTAGCTACGCTTTGCAATCAGCCCACATCGTGTGACAATATATGAAAGCTATTTTATTCTACTTTGTTCGGCTTAAAACACAAATTACTTTGATGTTAATTATATCGGGAAATATGTAAATGTTATCGAATAGAGCAAATCTTCTCTACTTCCGATCCAATACTTTGCATTATGTTATTTCCACAAATGACGTAAGAACAATGCTCTAAATAGAAGAGGGAGAGTATTCGGGGTATACTTCCTTAGATCTTCCACTTCGAGCAATGTGGTAAAGGAATAGCAACACAGTTTAAAAACAGAGCTCTTCCTATCTCGAATATTTTCAGTGCGTAGCTGATGCTTGTTGTATTGCGACATTCGGCAGGCACAGCCTCTCATAGACCGTAGCTCCAGGGAGTCAGTTTAGTACTTATCTATATTTCCTAGCCAATTTCCTCACTATTTCAATATGCATTTATTATTTTATTATCAACGTCCTAGCCACACTGGAATATCACTCTCCATGAGATTAACGAAGTCAAGCAGTGCTGGGTCTGGTGAGAGGAAAGATAGGTGTGACTATTCGTACTCACCAGACGGTGTTGGCGCTGCAGCGTCCACCCAGAGTCGTAAGGACAATTGGAAGCTACTTGAAAGAAAAAAAGTAGCGAACTGCAGTCCACGAAGCCACGAATAACAACTAAGGTCCCCTTCGTTCGCGGCCACTGAGTGGAAACACTGAGTTGCGCCACTGCTTGTGAAAAGACAAGCAACCGACAGCAGCTACCAAGGCTTCTTGTTATTTTCTGTTTCCCTCTCCCCTTTTATTGCCCAAGTTATGAGTGGTGTTGCCAGGACACACAGAAATACATGGAACAGGCAGAAACACACATACAGCCGTTCATGGTTCGAGATTTCAGTGTCCATTCGGCGACTATCTGGTTCATATAGTTCGTAGAAGCATTTCCACCGTCTCAAGTTATTCCTCTTTGAGAAATGGCAGTTAATAGTAAGCAAGCACTTCTTCTTATTTTGCTGCTCAAAAAGAAGAAACGTAGAGGGAAAAAACAATTTATTTATTATCATTTTAAAGGGAATTAACCCAGATTGTTCCGACTACTGGAACAATTTTTAGATATTTAGAACTAAATCCTTTTAATTGAGTGATTTCCCTGGGTTTTGAAGATGCTGACATGAAGGGGAATATTTTAGGTTCCCCGGATGGCAGTTGGCCTGAACTACTTTGAATGAGGTTCCTGAGGATTCACAGGATGGCTCTCTTTCTGCTAAGAGATTTGCCTTAGAGGAGGATTTGTATGAGAGCAATCCTGTCATTAGGACTATGTATACATATCCATATTATTTCCATATTTTTTTTCTTTTTTTTTTTTTTGAGGTGTTGCAGCTCCAAAGTCAACATAAACTTTGTAATTAATTTCTGAATTTATATTCTTTTGTTAGACGCAGGTAATACTCTTCCACTTACCAATATTTTTGTTTATATATTTTTATGACTTACTCCGGTGCTTGTGGTCCCTAGTTCGATCCCAGCTCGCGCTGTGTGGACTTTGTGGTGGGCAAACACCGTGCCCGTGAGTTTTCTCGGGGTTTTCCCGTTTCCTCCCACTTTCTTCATTCCACTATTTCATTTATTTCTCATCATCACCGTATCCTTTAGCCTAACCGGCATATCCATGGGACGCAAAACTTAAAGATTTCATTTCATTTTTCATTTTCATTACTTAGAGTTCAACTTCATTTCAACACCTACGCTACTAGGCTACATGGGACGTAAATCTTCAAACCACAGTCCCTGCCACCGGAAATTGAACCCGACTCCTGCAAGGTCAGCAAAGTTCTAACACTTAGCCACAAAGAATCCCATCAATATATACAGTGGCAGATCCAGGGGGGGGGCTATAGGGGCTTTAGCCTCCCTCTTGACGCTAAGGTATACACAGGATAAAATGAGCTTCAATCCGCTTTACACTGGATAAAACGGCAAAATATGGTTTAGCCCCTCCCTTGATCATATTCTGGATCCGCCCCTGAATATATATATTTGGTTTTGTCAACAACATATTTCCGTCCTTTACTTCTTTCCTTAATGATTTAATAATAATAATAATAATAATAATAATAATAATAATAATAATAATAATAATAATACACAATTCTGTAAAGACAATAAAGAAGAATGCGTCAATATTTTTATCAAATTAGTCCGGAAACAGTCGAGATGGAATATTATTCTTGGGACATACTTGATTACAGAAAACCGCTTCTCCCTACCTATTACCGTTTTTACCTTATAGTAATCAACATTTAAACCGGAAGTAGTTGATTTATGCCATTTCTGGTTTAAATAGAGGGTTAAGATTAGAGATAGTACATATATTTGAAATGCTAAATTGATTACAAAAACACTTTTCGCTATCTATTATCGTTTTTATTCTATGGCGATCAACACTGAAAGCGGAAATAATTGATTTCTGCCACTACCGATTTGAATAAAGTTTTAATAGAGAAAATGCGAACTATTCTTAGAACGCTAAGTCGATTCTAAGGAAATCGAACTTGCTCTCTTATCGGTTTTCTTTATTTAGGTTAATATTGAAACCGGAAGTCGTACTGGATTTCTACCACTTCCGGTTTTAATACAGTATTAAGGATGGACATGGAAGATATTCTTGGAACACTTAATCGATTTGAGAAAACCATTTCTCGCTATCTATTATGGCTTTCGCTCTATAATGGCAACGTTAAAACCTGAAATTGTTGATTTTAACCACGTCCGGTTGATTATTCGTCTCCATTAACGAACTCGAACGAGATACCATAATCGCTCCACATATTAATTCCAAAAACAGAATATAACAATTTGGCATTTGTCCAAGAGTTGTCGTAGGAGTAACGGACGGACGGACGGACTAAGAATACAATATTAAAAGTCCCATTACGTGATAATAATAATAGTTATAAACGTATCCGGAAATGATTCATTTGGCATAAGGGGTGGCTGCTAATCTGGTGATTAATATAAATGACTAATACCCAGGGATTTATTTGTAGCCAGGGAAGCCTGGGAATTTCCCCCTTCTAAGTTTTGGTTTCCCTGTCTCTAGGTTTAATTCGATCTTCGTAGCCTGGGATGATATTTTACACCTTTCTTAGGCTATACAATCTGTTTTAAAGTACAATAATTCAACTCCATATTTTAGTAACACTCCATATTTTAGTAACTCCATATTTCTTTACTTTTTTAGTATATTTATTGTCGCGAGCTATGCTGGTCTTGTTTATAGAATTGTTTCCTGAATTAAAATCTTGCAGCTGATACCACTGGTTATCATACTTAACCCTAGGACTCCCAGTGGGATCCAATGGACCCCAAGACTATGTTTGACAGTTCGTCAGTATTATTTTCCGGGATTCTAAGGGTTAATCTGAGTAGCACAGCAACAATAATAATAAAAACATTTTCAGTTATCAGTGAGCAGTCACTTCATTTGTGAATTAGTAGTTTCTTCGTTGACACGCACCTTAAAAAGAAAATAAGGAAATGGATATTAGACTATATTTTAATAAAGGAAAAGCTCCTGATCATTAAAAGGCAAGTAATTCCGCTACACAAAGTAAGAAAGTAAGAGGCTTTCGTGTTAATTGTGAATGAAATTCGTGTTAAAAAGACAACTGTGATATTTAGAACTGCCTATGTTATTGCGCAAAATCATCTGTCGTTTACCGTGCATCTTATTAAATAGTAAGAATAAATGGAATGAACCTCAAACAAGTTCTCTACTCTAATGTTACGTGTTCAAATATTATTGACTTTGTAGCTACAGAAATGAATGAAAAATGACCCAGTATCTTGCGAATTCCAATGAACACTTCGCGCTAATGATGGACGAATCCTCCACTGTGTCTCATAAACCTGTTCTCATTGTGTATATTCGTACTGTAGTTAATCAGGTGTGTAGCAATATATTTTTAGGTTTATTTGAAATGAAATGAAATCTTTGAGTTTTACGTCCCACGGTTATGCCGGTTAGGCTAAAGGAGACGGTGATGATGAGTAATGAATGAAATGGTGGAATGAAGAAAGTGGGAGGAAACGGGAGGACCCCGAGAAAACCCACGCACACGGTGTTTGTCCACCACAAAGTTCACTTAGCGGGGGCTGGGATCGAACCCGGGACCCCTAGCACCAGAGGTGAACGCTCTACCACTGAGCCACCGCGGCCCCCATTAGGTTTATTTGAGTTGTAGGTAACAACAGGCAGGAGGTTTGTGATTCCATGGTTAAAATATGTGAAAGTATGAATCTTTCGAAAATGATATTACGGGAAAGACTTATAGTAGTTTGTATCGATAGCGCAAATAACTTGCAAGGCGAAATAAATGGTGCTGTTTCTTTACTCCACCGAGAATTAGACACCAATTTATTCGTGTTTCACTGCATGAGTCATAAGCTGGAACTGGCTGTTCACAACGTTGTAAACACGATTGCAGATATGGTTCATTTTCAAAGCCTTGTAGAGCGATTGCACAGTGTTTACTCAATGTCCCCGAAGAACAGGAGAGAAATCGAATTAATATCAGGAGAACTAAGTATTACTAAAGTTTTTGATGTACGGTGGTTAGGCTGTTCATACCGTTCAGTAGAAGCATTACGCTAGTGGAACACTTTCGAGAAGCTTTACAAATTTGCAGAGAAGCTTTCAGCAGCGTGCAATATTTTCAGATCTGTACGTAAAACTCACTAAGTGGAATTTTGTTTATGAAATATCCATGATCCGAGATGCGCTGGAACCTCAACATATCCTTAGCTTGTTTCTACAAGAAAGGTCTGCATTCCTTGTATAGGTAATAAGCAAAATTGAAAAACTGTAAATATTCTGGAAGCGTTGAAAGAAAAATGCGGCATGTTCATGAAACAATTACGTCAGTTTGAAGAAACTGGTCAGTTTTGTGGAGTCTCACTGGCAAAACCCTTAGACAATTCTCTTGTGAAGTACCAGAAAAGATTGCAAGGGTCTAGCAGATAACACACTCGAAACATTCAGTGGGGCCGAGGTTTTGCTACAATCCAATTGGAGAGAAGAATTGTCTGTAAGATAGTTAAACAGCGACAAAGAAGTAATGCGAATTTCGAAAATAAAATAAAATAAAATAATTAAAATTTTCCTCTGATGATTCAGCCAGAATTCTTCAGGAATTTCGAGAGCATGAAACCTAATATTGGCCCAAATCTACGAAATCTTAACATGGAAATCAGTGTTCTTCCACTTTCATCTACAGAGTGTGAGAGAGGTTTCTCCAGCATACTGATATTAGAAACCATTTATCTGTAAAAACCCTCGAATTTATTCTTTTCATAAACGTTAGTGGACTAGATATTACCTCGTTCATGGACCAGATATTACCTCGTTCAATGCAGAAAAGTATGCCATCAGCTGGATAAAAAATGAACATCATGACATCATGCTACTACCAACAAACCAGCTGGGAAAAAGACGGTATCCGATACAAAACAACCTCGTATTGCTACACTATTCTAAAGTGAGGTACGGTGTGAAAGTATTGTTAATTTCTAAACACAGTGTTAGATAATGCCGTAAATCATGCTTCAGCTTAACCCTGACTTTGTTCAATTCTGGATACATTTTAATGCCAGTATGTTTTGTTGGCCAAAAGTTTACTTTCAGCAGAACATTGATAGGTGCACACATCCCTGCATCTAATTTTATTAAGTACAAGGAGCAAAATGTACTAAAACTTATTTATGATAATGAGGAATGACATTTAGTAGCGTCTTTCCCCTTCTATTTAATAAAATTAGGCTCAAGTATATGAGCACCTATCACTGTTCTGCCCAAAGTAAACTCTTACCTTTTGTTGTACTTATTGTTCGGGCGGGGAATTTGGTCTTAGGAAAGACTAAATTAGAACAGACTAAAGAATTACTTGTCATAGCAAAACCGTTTTACGTAGGGGTGTGACACTTGTTATGACAAGGTGTGCAGACAGCAATGCAACTATAGGGCTTTAACTGGATGTTCTACACTTGTCCTCAGCAGTAGGACAAAAAGTAGTAAGGTAACTAACGCATGCAGTCTAACCAAATCTTATCTAACGTACCTATCCGTATTCATCATAAAATTGTTTTTAAAAAACTTTAAAAAATGATGAACTTGGGGGTCTCCTATCAAACTAGTATCATAATTTCAAAGTAGGTAGGTTTAAAAACAACGTTGTCTCAACCCCACTTTAAAGTTGTTCCGTCATAGAGAACACAATCTTGCATAAATATTCCCCCCTTTTACAAAATCCACAAATAAATCAGTGCTAATACCCAAAGAACAAAACATAATAGACGACTAGCCATAGTTGGATTTACCACTAGGCCCGAGGCTAGAGGCGCAACGTTTTGAGGGGAGTACTTTGAGTGAAAATTTAATTAGCAAGACGAAGAAAAGTGCAAAATTATTAATATTATTATTATTATTATTATTATTATTAATAATAATAATAATAATAATAATAATAATAATAATAATAATAATAACAGAAGTCAAACAGTCTCCAAATAATAATTGATTTAGCAAGTCTATTGGCGATAATCATTGGTCGTCGAAGCTAAATAGAATTTTAACGTTCTATTTGCAGTAGACAATAGCGAAGAGGCGGGTAATTATGGTGTAGTGCACTTCCCTCGCAACCCTCTGCGCATGTGCTCCTCAACACCTTGTCACAATATAAATCTAGATAAAGTTCAACAATCCGATTATTTTATTCCCTTTAATGAAATTCTTAGTGTTGGAATATTCAAACTATTACGGGCGAAAATTCAAAACGAATTTATTTCATTGTAAACGCATATTGTAAAACTCATCATTCTCTGTAACTTTTTCAAACAACAAGAAAAGATCGTGAATTTATAGTAATTAAAGTCTTTCTTCACAACATATGTAAAATGAAAATTCATTAAAATTTATACTAAAACGAAATAAAGGTATGCATAAAATAAGTTTTTCATTATTATTTTCTATTGTGTTAAAAAAAATTTCCATCGGGG